>NC_000076.6:77319249-77919249 GCF_000001635.26 Mus musculus | reverse complement strand
TGATCATGGTCTTAGATGAGGCTAGCCCCTAGGGAACAAACTTGCCCCCATTAATTGGACAGGCCCTGTAGCAGCCGGTGATATTAACCAACTGTTGAGATATCTAAGTGTGACTTTAGCGGCAGGTATCTGGTAGGGGATGGTGACCTTTGTCCTTCCATGGCTGAGATCCCTGGAGTGGCAATCAGGGTGTTGGGACTGTAACTCAAACTGGTGACTGTTTCTAGCACCCCAGAGGGCCTTCGATGAGCCAGATGCTGAGCTGAGTATCAGGAGGAAAGTAGAGGAACCAGGAGATGGTTACCACGTGAGCGCCCGGCATCTCCTCTATCCCAATGCCCGCATCATGCGCTTCCCCGTGCCTAACGAGAAGGTGCCTTGGGCGGTGAGTTTATCTCTCTTATGTAGGCCATATCGGGAGGTGTTAGTCTCTGGGGGAGGAGAAGAGGTCCTCCCGAGTTCATGGTAGCCTCCACCCACTCTATCCTCTCTGGTCATCTGAGCACTTGACAGCTGAGGAAACTAAATGAGGCAGGCATGCAAACAAATCACACGGGCCGCATGGCCAAACTGTGGAAGGGGCCGGCGGGGTGAGGGACGGTGGCTTTACAGAGACATGGCTCAGGGATGCTCCTGAAACTTTTCATGTGCTCCAGATGTCCTGGCCCTGCCATCTCACCCACCCTCCTTGTTCTTGACATGTCCGTACCCAGTGAACAACTATCATTCCCTTTTGAGTGCCCAGCACGAGAGAGAGACCTCTATTCAGGGACAGGAATGCTGGCACCCGCAAGTTCACCTGCTTGTGGGCTTGCGGGCTTGCGGTTCCCATGTAGCCCCCGACCCATCCTGGGAAAGGTTCACACCATCCACGCTTGGGTCATGCTTGGGCTGGTCCCATGGGAGTGTTCATCTGGAGTCTCGTCCTCAACTCTACCAGGGCTGGGAGATACCCAGGCACACTGGGCAAGGGAATTTGGTCCTGGTTGGCTGGTGTCCTTGTATGAAGCTGCTCTTGGGCCCATTTGTAGCCCTCAGGCCTAGCTCGCTTGGGAGTGGGATGGAACCCTGAGGAAGCTCATTTGCTGTCTTGCAGGCAGAGTTTCTGATCTACGATCCTCCCTTTTACACCGCTGAGAAGGATGTGGCTCTCACAGACCCCGTGGGAGAGTGAGTGGCCCCTTCCTCCACAGGGAGTGCAGACTTCACATGGGGCAGGCCCAGGCAGGTTCTGCCTCATCTGGGAACTCCAGAGCAGCTCTTCCTGTCCCAGATACAACTCATTCTGACAATGGGCATGAGCAATGGACAGAGACCCCTCTCAAAGGAAAGGCCTGGGTGACTGTAGTTGAGCCACCAATGGAGGCCGCGCCCCTGTCCCTCTGTGTTACTCTGCCATAACCTCCCTCCGACAGGGACATCTCCTTTTGCTTGTTCCCAGCACTGCAGAACCTCTGTCTAAGATCAGTTACAACGTCGTGGATGGACCGACGGACCGTCGCAGCTTCCATGGAGTCTACGTGGTCGAGTATGGGTTCCCGTTGTGAGTATGCTGAACCTCAGCTAGCATCAGCAATGGGGCGCATTTCTCTCTGAGAGAGCTGACTTCTCTTTCTGGCAAAAGCAAACGAGAAAAGGAAACTCGGTGTGTGCTGTTCCCTCAGAGTCTGCTTGCTCAGAGCCTTTCCCTGGAAGGTCCCTGGATCCACCACAGCAGTGTCCCAAGTACATGGGTCTGTTGGAACCTGGGGGCTTCAACTTATGGTCGGAAACTTGGGGGGCATAGTCAAGTCTGAAGAGAGCACTCTGGCTCTAGAGCATGTTGTAAAAAATATTTAAAAAATCCTGCCACGGGGTTCCTTCCCTCCTTTGACCATTTATGTTTCTGGATGAAAGACACACACACAGAGCCTTTATATTTTTAAATATACCTTACTCAGCACAATAGCTGGGCAACTGCCGAGCCTCCAGGCTGTTAGAATCGGCCTCCCATCGATAACCCCATTATTACTTTCTGTGTTCCATCTTGGAGGATTTTAACCCAATTGGGCAGCCCTCTGGGCCACATTCTCTTGGTCCAGAGCCAAGATGCCTCTTCTTGCTTCACTCTCCCATGACTACTCTGTCTCCCTTGCCCTGCTTCCTCCTCCTCAGGAAACCTAACCCCACCCCCACCCCCACCCCCGCCAATGTCTCTTCTCCGCAGCTATTGGCACTGGCATTTTTATTTACCAATCAGAATTAAATGGGGGTGGACTCTCTCGCCTTTGGGGCAAAAAATTTGGGAGGATGCAAATTAGCATTACAATACAAGCCCCATTAGGCCAACCCACTACAAGACTGGTGGGCCCACGTTAGGGATAGTAACCTTTTCCAGCAACTATGATGGGCTAACAGTACCCATAAATACCCATAAATACCACTGTGTTTCCAGATGGGGTGTGGCCAGCAGGGGGAGCAGTGGAGCAGAGGATGCCAAGGGGCCTGTGGGAAAGGGAAGGCAGGCATTTAGGAGAATATTCTGGAACAGTGAGTGGGCTACTGTCCCTGGAGCCAGAGGTTGAATACGGTGGCAGCAGTGGAGGGGTAGTCTGAAATAGACCAGGGCTCTAGCCTGCATGTCTGCATGACGGGGCCATGATGACTGGGGCGAAGACGGCTTAGGAAGCAATGTCAGTTGCGGAGTGAGAGACAGGGAGGAAGAGCAACACTCAGGTGACTGGCACATACCTGCTGTCATGACAACTGTGTGGAAACATAAGCAGGATGGACCGGAGAGGACCACTCTACATTTGAGGCGGGGTCTCTCCATGAGGCTGAAGCTCAGCAGTTGGCTAGGCTGGCTGTCAATCATCCTCCTGTCTCTGCCACCCCTCAGATTACAGGTGTGTGCTTTTATGCTCACTTTTATTTTTTACTTTTTTTAAACATGAATTCCGAGGATTTAAACTTAGTCCTTACACTTGCATGGCTAACACTTTTCCTACTGAGTCTTCGTTCAGCCCCAATAACTTTTTTTTTTTTTAACGTAATCACATACTTAATGTAGTTAGGACTTGCACACTATTGTTTTTTTTTTCCTTTTTTTTTCTTTTAATTGTATTTCCTAGATATAGCTTCCATCTGTGAAATGATTGTCTTCGTCTGTTTTATGTTGCTCATAATAGAATACCAAAGACTAAGTAGGTTATGAAAGAAAAAAAAAAAAGAATGTTGATTCTGGCTCAAGGTCAGGCACTCACAACCAGCAATGCCTTCTTGCTGATGGAGGCAGAGGAGGTGCAGGATGTCACATGGCTAGGATAGTCTGGGAGGGCAGTCACCTCCTGAAGATCCCACCGGACCCCAACGCTCCAAGAGCTCATGGTGTATTTGGGAGCTTTGGTAGGGACAAGCGAGGGTTATAATGAAACATTGTCTTCTTTTCTTCTACAAAGTAGTGTTTGAAGTTAAGCGGTCTTACTGGACCACACAGCTGGAGGTAGTGGGGGATGTGCAAGGCAGAGAAGATGCTGGGCCAGTCAGCTCTCCATCATTATGAAAGACTCAGAACAACCAGCAGAGAAACCGAGAATAATCACTGTAGCCTCAGTTTGAAGCTTTTAGTTCAGACTCAAGGCAGCCCTGGTGACTCTGTGGGAAGGAAACCCCACCATGGCAGAGTGTGTAGAGTGGAGAGAGCTGCTCACCTCCAGGCTGAGAAGCAAAGGGGGAAGAGGAAGCTAGGGTTCTTCAAAGGGTGTCCTGATAACCTAAATCTCCCATCAGGCCTTGACTCCACCTCCCAAAGACTCCATGTCAGGACCAACCCAACGGGTGGTATGGGAACTCAGCTGAGCAGTGGGGCATGGGAAGGGAGGGAGGGTCACAGAGGACACTAGCAATACTGAAGAAAGCAGAGCCTGCCCATAGGGTGAGTCTCGCTCGCTGGCAGATGTGGAGCGGTGAGCAGGGAGAGTCATATATGGAGGAGACCGCTTGTCCTGTGGTAGCACCGGGGTGTGTCTCTCTTTGTTTTGCATCAAAGTCATGAAAACCATCAGTTCTCAGTCCCGATTTAGAATGGGGTCTGGTGGTGAGAGAGGGGTCCTGGCCCAATGAGAGGTCTGCAGTTAATACTCTGTGCTCCCAGAATACAGTGAGTTCATGTAACCACAACCTGGTTCCTTCAGCCTGGCTTTCAAGTGCAGCCACCCATTGTTTGTGACCGCAACCACCAGACATAGGTCTCTGGGTGTTTGACCCTACTTGTGGAGGAGGGCTGGCCGTGGTGGTTGCACACAGACTAGAAGCCCTGGCTTTGCTCTGTGAAGAGCCTTGTGGGGCCAGGACAGGTTGTCGGGAGCTGGCATCTCTGCTATGCCCATTGTGACTTGGCTCCACTCATCCAATGTCCCTGGTTTTAACCTCCCCGTCAGATGCAGTGGCTAAGTGAACCCTTTCTAACCTAGGAACCCCATGGGCCGCACAGGGTTGCGTGGTCGTGGGAGCCTCAGCTGGTTTGGTCCCAACCACACTCTGCAGCCAGTTGTCACCCGGTAAGCACCATGTCTGCCATCTGCATTTTGGCTCCAAAGATGCTCCTCCCACCCGCGTGAGTTCCGAGGGCCTGTGGCATGGCCTTTGTACTTGGTATCTCATGAAGCCTGTGGGAAAACATACGCTGCATCCCACCCTCTCTGAGAAAGCCCAGGCTACTCCCTTCCCCCTGGAAGCTGCCTAAGTTTTTGGGAGTAGTCCCTTATCCATACTAGGGGCTGATAAAAACGGTGTTTAGAGCCTCTACTAAAGAGAAGAAGTTACAGAAATTACACACACACACACAAAAAGCAAAGCCTACCCACAATCCCATAGGAATGTTAAAGTTTGGAAGGTTTCCTACCAGAGGATATGTGCACATTCACACTCTCACACAGCCTTGCATGTACCCCTCAAACCTCATGTCTCCAACCCTGGGTCCCGCCTACCTTCTGACTGGCTGACTGGCTACGCTTGGGGAAATGCTCTGGGGGTCCTAGCCCCGGTTGTATGGAGCCCAACAAGGCACTGGGCTCTCCTGGCAGTGCCAGTGACCTGGGTCAGACTGGAGAGGGACTGTATCCCTGTGGCTTCTGTCTCCGTTCTGCCTGGGAACTGGGGGTTTAAGAAAAAAGATGGTGGGTGGGTGGTGAGGTAGAGTGAAGAACATGGCAGGGAGGGGGGTGGTTGGAGGTGGAGGTTGAGGGTGTGGGGGAGGTGGCAGAGGGTTTGATGCTGCTTCCAGACCCAGCCAGTCCCCGCCAAGTGCTCTGCCCAAGGCCACCTGTGGCCGTGCAGATGTAAGTGGGTCCCCTGCATAGGTGGAAGAGGAACCAGGGTGGAGCCATCTGCCGGAAGAGTGTCAGGAAGATGCTGGAGGTGCTAGTGATGAAGCTGCCTCGCTCTGAGCACTGGGCCTTGCCTGGGGTAAGCAAGGCATCTTCTCTGTCTGTCCCACTCACTGTCTGACGACAGCAGCCCCGCAGTCATCAGCAGAGACAGTGACAGTCTCCGCCTCCCGTGGCCCTGGATGAGTTAATGTGGCTCAGTGCCTCTTTGAAGCTCCCTCCCTGGCTTCCTCATAAGCTCACGTTCTGGTGTGTTCTAGGCCAGGCTCACTGGGATGTTGGAGGGGATAACCCACAGTGGCTCAGATGTGGACTGCTTATCCTGCTCCAGACTCTGAGTTGAGCCCTGATGGCAGAAGGGTGCTGTTTAAGGGGTGTTGCATAAGTCTTGGGCTTGGCAACAGCAGCTGGCTGTAGGGCTCAACTTGAGAGGGCACCTTTCAAGTTGGTAATGACAGATTTGGGATGCAGAGGCCCAGGCTGTCCATGCCGGTATGAATCCACATTGCTCATTTTCTCCATCGGTTTATCCTGCCTGCCCCTCCTCCCACCCACCGCCAGGCCCCACTTAGGGCAGGGGTCAGAACTTGTCCTGCTAGGAGAGATCGAGTAAAGCCTGGGATGTCCCTCCTCTGCCCCTACTCCCCGAGCCTGTGGTCTTCCCAAATTCAACAAGCTGTCCTCCTGAAGACCTCTGTCTGTGGCCATGGCTCAGTGGCTGCTTTGGGAGGAACACATGTCCCTGAAGTGTGGCATGGGCAGTAGTGTCAGCCGGGGTCTTCAGGCTCGAGAGGTTGCAGGGCCAGGGCAGCATCCAGGTCTTCTGATGTTCAAAGCTTAGTGGCAGGAACCAGGCCGAGGGGACTGGGGACAGCAACCAAAGAAGGTATTGCACCTGTCCCTCTCTGGTGCCAAAGATAGTGAGAGGTGGTGACAAGGCTCATTGGCCTTCATGGAGTCATTGTGGCTACCCTTGCTCTACTTTAGCCCCATGCCCTGCTCAGGCTGTGGACTGCTAAGGCAGATGGTGATCTGGACAGTGTCACTCAGCTAGCAAGCTGACTCCGGACTGACAGACACTGCCGCCTTCAGCCTTCCTCGGGACTGGCTGGCTGCCTACACTAGGCAGGTGGCCAGAGGCAATGGGCTCCTGGGATCCAGCTTGCACGCCTTGCTGACTAGTCTCCACTTCCTCTCTGCTCAGGGCTCTAGGGAGCCAGGGGAGATGCTACCACGGAAGCTGAAACGGGTCCTCCGGCAGGAGTTCTGGGTGGCCTTTGAGACCTTGCTGATGCAAGGTACAGAGGTAGGGTCTGTTCCTTATTCAGTGAACCCTGTATGTTGGGCCCCTGTGCTGAGGGTCTGCTCCCTATGCAGTGAGCCTGGTACGTTGAGCCCCTGTGCGGATTCCCTGCATGCTAAGTGATACCATCCTGGATCCTTAGACAGGGATCTGCTTCTTACTTCCTTATAGGACTGTCCACCCTCCCTAGCCAGACTTGGCTGCTCTCTGTACACAGACATGCATCTCTATGACTACTTTTTCATAGTATCTGAAACACTGTATTTAAGTCCAGATTTACAAACGCACCTCTTTTGTTAGGACTATTTGTGGATATAATGTAACCAATTTCAATAGTTCTGGGGGTGGGGGGGTGTAGTCCAGCTGTTCTGTATCTTAGAAGGAAACAAAGTGGTGGCTGGTGACTCCTGTTGTTACCTGGAAGCTTGGAGATTTTAGATGATATCCTTAGCACACTGCTTCAGTGGACACTGCTGTCTCCTCTCTGACAATTTGCAAAATAATTTCTGTTTTTATTGGAGAAAAATTCACATAGTGTGAGTCTGGAGTCCCCCGTAGCTAAACACAGACACACCCAGAAACAGAGCTGGGATGCCTACACCTCATCCTCTTTGAGAGAGTCTCTTCCCCTGGAGGCTGTTTCCAGGGATCATTCCTTTAGCCCGACTGGGGGCTGACAGAAACTTTGTTTAGAATGAGCAATTTCCTTACATTTATACTCCTCTCACATGCTGTGGCCACTGTCCATATCTAGTTCCAACATGGGTCACCAAAAAGAAGACTTCTGCCTTTATGTCTGGAATGGTTGTTTTGAACTCTCATTTTGAATGGGGTTGTATAGCAGTGGCCTCTGCTGTCTGGGTTCTCCCTGAGGAGCATCTTTGAAGATGAAGCCTCTGGATACCCAGCGTAGGCAGGAGGACCCTATGTTTGACTTGTGCCAGAGGTCAGCAGTGGGGTCAGGAAGCTGTGGGACCTGAGGCTGGTCAGGGAGAAAACATGTACTGGGGAGTCTCAAGCAGGAGCGGGTCAGGGGCTGAACAGGATAGCCAGCCATGTTCAGATCCTGCCCCAGGAAGCCCCCTTCCACGTGGATCTGAGTTCCTCTATAGTGTGCGTGGGAAACCAGGGCTCCATCACTGGACCAGCTAGCTCACCCCTGTTGTGGCCTCCAGGTATACAAAGGGTACGTGGATGACCCAAGGAACACAGACAATGCCTGGATCGAGACAGTGGCTGTCAGCATCCATTTTCAGGACCAGAATGATATGGAGCTGAAGAGGCTGGAAGAGGTACGAGTCTCAGCCTCTAGAGCAGGACGCATGGTGAAATGCTCCAGACATGTTTCAGGGACTTCTCAGTAGGGGTTGGTCTGGGGTCTTGAGACAGGGCTGCCCATGGCTGGGGAGGCTAGCAGGCAGATTCACATCCTGAATAGACCGAAGGGTACCAGGGAGAGGCCAGAGAACCACAGTAAAGGCTGAAGAGTGGTCCTGGACCTGGGTTGTTTAGTGAGGTGGGTATATAAGTTAGTCATGTTTTCTGTGTATTAGTTATATTGCTATGACCAAATACTTGAGAAAAGACAACTTAAGGGAGAATCTATCTTGGCTCACAGTTGATCCTGACTGGACAGTCACTCCAGCAGGAGTACGAAGCAGCTGGTCACATCGCGTCTGCAGTCAGGAAGGAGGCATGAACACTGAAGCTCAGCTCAATGTTTCCTTACATATCCCACAGCCTCGTTTTGGGGATCCGTGGCACCCACGTTCAGAAGTGGGTCTTCCTTTCATACTTAATCCAGTCTAGATATCCTCTCATAGGCTCACATGGAGATTTGTCTCCAAGGTGAGATTCTAGATCCTGATGCATAGATGGTCAATATTAACCATCTCAAAAGGACTGGAGGACCATGTCCAGAGAGGGGCTGGCATAGCCTTCTCCATTCTCTGTACCCTCTTTATGGGACATAAGTCCACGGGTGCTCAGAGCAGATCTTCATATTGCTTATATAAAACTAGGGTGGGAAAGTACCACTCTGTGAAATCCGGGTCATCCTGGCAGAACAAAGGTCTCTGAGTAAGGTTATACCTCTCCGTTTGCTTGGGTCTATAGGGTTGGCTCAGGCACCCGGAGTGGGCAACACTATGTCATACAGTGAGCTAGCCATGGGTGAGATACAATATTGTAGGCTGCATTGGCTCCTGCAACCTGAGAATTCAAGGCACTGGGTAGACACAGGCTGTTTGTCCTTGCAGAACCTGCACACTCATGATCCAAAGGAGTTGACCCGTGACCTGAAGCTGTCTACTGAATGGCAGGTGGTAGACCGGCGGATCCCTCTGTATGCGAACCACAAGACCATCCTCCAGAAGGTGGCCTCACTGTTTGGAGCTCACTTCTGACTGTGGCTTCTGGGCCACAATGGCCCCCCAAGACTTGGACTGCTGTCTTGGGCTGGATGGCTGGTTGGGGTACTGGGTTGGGGTGGGTGGTAGGTTGTAGGGCTGGGTTGGGTGACCACAGGGATCTTAATAAGTCCCCAGAGGTGATGTCCTGAAAGCCACTTCTGCCACAACAGGAAGGTCACAAGCATAAGGACAGAAGTGTATTCAGTGGCTCCTGCTACCTATGTCCTCAAGTGCCATGCTTTGACTAGGGTTTATGGGGCCCTGACCAGCAAGATGCTGCCACTACCCATAAGCCTGCCTGGAAGTGCTCTCTCTGGGACAGGCACTTTCCCCTGGAGGGACCTCTGTCCTCATTGTGGGAGACTTCTGTCCTAGGCATTAGGTAGATAGAGGCTGTGCCTCCTTCAGGAAGAGACACTGTCCTTATAACTTCTGGTCAGTGCTGAGTCACAGGCATTGAGGGAGGAGGGCTTGGGGCTGGGATCACTGTCATCCCTAGACTATAGAAGTGCTCTTCTGAAGACACTCAGGCAGGAGCATGCCCTCCCTCAGCACTAGCTGACCTGCTGGTCACAGAAAGTACTGGAAGAAGACAACGGGGCATCCTGTCATGGCTTCTAAGAGGAAAGTACAATTGAGAATGATAGGCTTTCTCTGACAGGGTAGGTGACTCAGGGATTGGTACTGTGGCTAGGAGATGAACTCTGTAGCCGAGGTGGGTGTGGGGATGAGCAATACCGGGCTTTAATGGGATAGGACAATGAAGAACATGTATGATCAATCTATCTAAAAATGAATCTTGGAAAACTTCAGGACTCAACTGGGGTCACTGGGAACAAAGTTCTGCGGTGTCTGGGGTCTGTCCTGAACTGCTCGAGGTCACCTGGTTTCCCAGACAGTAGGTATCCCTGGTTCCCAGAAAGGGAGGTGGTCTGATTAGCTTCTTTTGACAAGCAACAAAGGGGTCTCTGGGAATGGAGAGGTAGCCCAGTGAACGCTGCTGTGTGGATCCATGGAAGCTGGAGGACACGGTCCTAGACTGTCTTTTCTCCAGTTCAGGCTTCAAAACAACGCAGAGAGCCAGGAATTCTGGACGATCCAGGAATCCCTGGAGATCCAAGAATCCCGGGAGATCTAGGATTTCTGGGAAAAACAAGGATTATAGTGGCACAGAGGAGGTCGCCTGGCTCAAACTGTTGAAGAAAAAAAAAAAGGATATAAAAAGCAACCGGCTCTGCTCTGGCTGGCCTGGCAGCTCCTTGTCCACCTTATGTCATGCGATTAAGTCACTGCATGCATTAATATCATGATGGTGCACAGATGGGGGTGGGGTGAGCACGTGGGAGCAAAACAAACCAATCTCATGCCCACCAGCTGAGAGATTCACTGAGAGATGCAGGTCATGGTTTCCTCCAAGGGTACCTCTGCAATGACTGGAGACACCCCCTATTCCAATTCAGTTCCACCTCCTGAAGGTCCCACCACCTTCCAGAAGCACCGTGTCAGGGGTGAAGCCTCCAACATTCAAGGTATGAACCCAAATCACAGTCCCATGCCTAGTCCAAGAAGGCAGACAAGGAAACAAAGACATGCTGAGAGATTTCTTAAGAGCTCCTCTGCTTCCAGGTCATCCCTTAACCAAGCCAGTGATGCCAGGAGACACCACAGGCCTTAACAGCTATGGTCTGGCCCTCATGCTGACCCGCTCTCTCTGGATTTCTCCTGGCTGTCATTTGTCTTAGGAGCTCATTATACTGATGCAGGCTGGTTGACACTGACTTCTTAGCTTCCCCTACCTGCAGCAGGGCCTCAGACGTCTGTTTGTCTGTAGCGACCTTTTCAGTGTTGAGCATCCTGTGTATTCAGTTCCAGTGTGTCTGCTGCCTTCCCACAGCTGCGTGGACTTGCTGGACAGGACATTTTTAGTGGCACTTTAAAAGGTGTGTTACAGTTTTCCCCTTACCCAGTTGGCTCCCAAATAATTGAGACTGAGCTATTACATTTATTTTACAGCTGTGAGGGCACAATAACTGAGCAGTTATTACTCTATTTTAATCTATCCTAATCTGGCTACCTCCCAGGCAAAATCCCTGTGCTACTTGCATTTTATGGTTTTCTCTGCTTCAAGTGTTTTCTCATGAACTATCCTGGACCCACTTTCTCTCTTCTCTTCTCTTCTCTTCTCTTCCTCTTCCTCTTCCTCTTCCTCTTCCTCTTCCTCTTCCTCTTCCTCTTCCTCTTCCTCTTCCTCTTCCTCCTCCCCTCTCTGCCCTGGGTGTAAACCCAGCCCTATTCTCTCCCATGTTCAGCCACTAGCGGATCAGCTAGCTTTATTGATCAATCAGGGAATAATTGGGGAGCAATGTTTACACAACATCGATACAGGAGATTCTTAGAATAAGGACTGCAACCAGATACAGTGGCACAGAAATAAACATTTGAATAATACAAGGATAATCTTTACATAGTGCACAATAACATGATGCCTACAGGACATCACCAGAGCAAGGCTGTACCCTTCTCTCTGGGTAGCTACTGTCTGATCACATAAACCCTCTGTGATGACTAGTCACTGTAAACTTGACTGGACTTACAATCATCTAGAAGACTGAAGAACACCCCTGGGCATGTCTGTGAGGGTGTTTTTCAAAGAGTTTAACTGAGGCAGGAAAACCCACCCTGGGTATGGGCGACACCATCCTGTGGGCTGTGGACTTGGGTAGCATAAAAGAGGAAAAAGGAAAAAGTCATTTGAATGCTACCAGTCAGTCAGTCCCTTTGCTTCCTGGTCCTCCAAGATGGGAGTAAGCAAGTCTTGAACAAATCCTGCCTTCTGGACTATGGACAGGCACCTGCTACCCTGCCTTCCCTACCCAGATGGCAGTCTCAAACTATGAACCAGAAAAACTCCTCCTGTAAGTCACTTGTAAGATATTGCTCACCAGGGAGAAGAGCAACCAGCACACTTAGCTCCATGGAGGGAGCTTCCTTAGAGTCTCTGTTTTTCCCTGTGGAGATGATTGGTTTTGAGAGGTCCATCAGCACTGTGGGACCCTGAGGAAGTGGCTTGACACGGAAAGCCCCGCCATATGACAAGAAAGGACAGATTGGGACATGCTGCTCTAACCAAATTGAAGCTGGCCATGGCTGTATTAACACCACAGTAGGTGGATGTCTAGAGAGCACATGCTGTCAGAACAGAAGGATTCAAACTGAACAAAATAATCTCTTGATGGGGTAGGGGAGTTCGGCAGGTAACGTGTTCACTGCACAAGCATGAGAAACTGAGTTCAGATCTACAGCACCCGTGTTTTAAAAAAATTCAGGTGTGGCAGCTCGTGCTTGTAATCTCAGTGCTGGGGAGGTGGAGACAGGGAAATTCCTGGGCTTGCTGGCCAGTTGGACTAGCCAAGTTGGGTTGAGAGATACTGTCTCAACACTAAGATAGAGACTGAAGAAGACATCAATGTCAGCTTCCAGTCTATACATACACACACGAGGGTTCACATACACATTCACGTAAGCAAACATACACCCACATAGACAAGGCACATGCACACACACACATAATCTACAATTTTTTTAAATTTATTTTTTAACATTTTATTTTAGCGGGGTAGTGGGAGTGCATGACTTTCATCCCAGCACTCGGGAGGCAGAGGCAGGCGGATCTCTGAGTTTGAGGCCAGCCTGGTCTACAGAGTGAGCTTCAACAAAGACAGGAGTACACAGAGAAACAACCACCCGGAAACCATTTTATTTACTGGTGTGTGTGTGTGTGTGTGTGTGTGTGTGTATACTCACACCACAGTGCACATGAGGAGGTTAGAGGGCTTCTTCGTAAAGCCAGTCTCTCCTGTCACCTATTTGGGGATTCTGGGAATCAGACTCAGGCCGTCAGGCTTTAGCGAGTGTCTTTACCAGCTGAGCCATCTTGGCGGACCTAATCTACGATTATAACTAGAGATTTCAGTCCCCACATCTCAGTAATTACTAGAGCAAATTGGCAAGTTGGTAATCCCAGAAGCTTCTCTGTGATGTAGCCAGCAGCCTCCATACCACAGAACACACCACTGGGCAGCAGAACACATGTTCTGATCGCATGCAAACCTTCTTTGTATTCTGGACCGTCAGTGGGTCTCAGTAAAATTAAGAGGACCTGAAATATAGAATATATCTTCTGACAATGTATTTAAATTATTAATAATAGATTGCTGGAAAATTTTCAAACATCTTGGAATTGAGTGACAAACTGTTAAACTCACGGGTCAAACGAGAACTGGAGAGGCTGGTGAGATGGCTCGTCAGGAAAAGGGTGCTTGCTGCCAAGTCTGAGGACCTGAGTTTGATTCCTAGGACCCACATGGTAGAAGGGGAGACCCTGCTTCTGCAAGTTGTTGGCATATTTGTTTTTAGCTATTTTATTGGGTTCTTACATCTACCACTCTTTCAACCTTTATTCCTTCCTAATCCCTTCCAATTACCCCAACACTAGGTAGGAGAGAAAGAAGGTCAGAGGGGGAAGAGGTGTAGATCTCTTTCAGCCAACAAAATAGGCTACTTCCTGCTGGTTAGGGGCACTGGGTTCTTTGGGGGCAAGTCCAGTCTTTATAGACAGGATTGCAACAGCAGCAACCAGGAGAAGCAAGGGGAGCAGGCAGGGGGAGCAGCAGGGGCAGTAGGCAGGGGGAGCAGCAGGGGGAGAGGCAGGGGAAGCAGCAGGGGGGTAGGCAGGGGGAACAGGCAGGGGTAGAGGCAGCTGCCATAGCCCCCCCCCCCCACACACCGTTCTTTCACTTATACTCTCTCCAGAGTTCCCAGAATTAAACTATCTGCAGCTGGCAAAAATCACATCCCTGCCAGTGCACGAGGTAAATCATAATCACCTGCTGTGAAGCAGCCTCTTATCCCACATCCTAGATTAAAACAAAAATATATTCACATAACTAGTTTGTTTGTTTTTTAACCAAAATTCTCATTACAGCAAGTTGTCCTCTGACCTACAGTCTTGGGTACCATTTGCCTGACCACACAAACACAGATAGATAAGTATTTACAAAAAACTAGAATGAGAGGTCATAGAGTATTTTAAATTTGATAAGAAAAAGAACCCCCACAAATATCAAAGTCCTAGGATGCAGCAGAAACAGGACAACAGGAAGTGCTGACGCTGGAACAGGAAACAAACCCTGCCCAGGAGCTCCTCCTCTAGCTGAGGAAACTAGGAAGGGCAGAGGAAGGTAAATGTGTGCAGGGAAGAAGAGAAAGGACCACGATCAGAGAAGAAACCAAGGGAGGAAAAGTAAAACAGTGGAAAAGCCGCTGACACCAAAACTGTTGTTCTGAGTTGATCGATACATATCTCTCCCAAACTGTCAGAGAGGAAGCACAGGGCACGGGAGGGGTCCTGCGTGAGAACAGTGACAGTCACATTCATGGACACTGAAAGCCTTACAGGGGTGTCTTATGAATGCTTTTATGCTGACCACTGCAGTAGCTTGGGGAGGGGGGGAACAGAAACTTTCTTGAGTGATACAAAACATAAAGCTAAGGGGGAAAATTCGGCACTTGTAAACACGTTAAATAATTCAGCTACCATACAAAGATAATAACATCAAAACTAAGTTGCTTTTATCCCCCAGCACAGGCCAACTTAACACTTGAAGACTAGTTGCTATAATCCAATGGTAACAGACTTACAAAAACAAAACAAAACAAAACAAAACAAAACAAAAAAACCAACTAGGGCTGAGAGATAGCTCAAGGGTTAAGAGTACTGACTGCTCTTCCAGAGGTCCTGAGTTCAATTCCGAGCAATCACATGGGGGTTCACAACCATCTGTAATGGGATCCGATGTCCTCTTCTGGTGTGTCTGAAGATGGCTACATTAAATAAATAATTATATATACATATACATAATCCAACAGCCACTTCTAACTATATATATATATATATATATAATATATATATATATATATATATATATATATATATTCTCAGCAACTAGAGATGCTCCTCTCAACAACAGACCGAATGAACTGTTTACCATGTCTCACATTACTTACCCAGATCAACTCCAAACCAAGACTCAAACGCAGATCGTTACATCCATAAGACCCTGTGGCTTTTTCCCTAAGACAAAGACAACTTACGTAAGATACCTCAAAATCATTTTCCACCAGAGAAAGAAGATCGCTGAGTTAGATTCTCTCAAAATTAAAAAAAAAAAAAAAAAAGAAGAAGAAGAAGAAAGAAAGAAACCAACTGTGGGGAAAACTGTCAAGAGAATAGAAAGACAGTTCACACAGACCAAGAAACAATATTTACAAATTATGCATCTGATAAGGAGGGTGTTTCCAGAGAACTCTCACAACTCAAAATTAAAGAAAACAAACGACTCATCGAAAAGCAGAGAAACGGAGCAGACAGGAAACAAAGAAGAACACACCATAAGCCTCTGGAGTGACACAGACCCGTATTACAGCTCAAGCCACCGTTCCACACCCAGAGTGTTAGAGCCACGGGCCCACCAGGAGCTGTTGGCTATGTGCCTGTGTTGTCAGTGGGGTGTAATAAGGAGCCTACCCTGCTCCAGACACTGCCATTCAGGGTATGCACCCAAGGCTGCTGCACAACGCTCCCATGGCCCTTCCGTTAGAGTCCCAGATTAAAACCCAGCCGGAGCCGAACAGGTTACAGTATAGAAACTGGCACAGTGGACCTAGGGAGCCACTCAGCGTGGTGAACCACGAAATAAGGAGGCGGAAAGATAAAATGATAGGAGGCCATTTATGGAAGTCGTGGGAAACGCAGACTCCACGGAGGAAGACAGGTGACAAAGGAAGACTGGGGTCCTCCTGAGGCCGGTGGTGATAGGTTCCCGGCTGAGGATCAGGTCCTGCGTCGACGCTCCCATTTGCCTTTCTATGGTGACCTTAGACCTGAGACTTGGGGTGAGGGGCGTCAGTCATGCGGTGGGGCTGCTCAGGGCGGGGCTTGGCCACGTGGCACGCCCACGGACCCTTCCCTTACCAATGCCCTAGAAAGCCGGTACCTAAACCCGCCCACGCCCCTACAGGCCCCGCCCACATCCCGCCCCAGTCAGTGCAGTTTACATATCAGGCCCCGCCCCTCACATAAACCTCGCCCATAACCCTGTGCACCCCTCCTTGGGCTCCCCCCTCGGTGTTCGCCCCGTAGGATTTTATGAACTCTGTTTAGCTCTTTCTTACGCAGGCCCCAGCCCCTACCCAGCCCCTCACCTATCTGACCCTTCCCCTTAAGGCCTTGGCCCTCCTCAAATAGGACCCTCCCCTCCCCAGCCCCTCTTCCCCGCCTCTCGCACGGGACAGCCCTTTAGAGACCCCGCCCCTCAGCACACAGACCACGCCCTTACCTGGCCCCTCCCACCCACAACATGCTAAGCCCCGTCCCCCAAAGCACAGAACACCAAGGTCCCTTACTAGGACCCCTTTTCACCGGCGCCGTCCTTATCGCAAGGCCCCTCTCCACCTATTCCTCCCCTCCCAAAACCCTCTCAAGGCCCCGCCCAACACACAAACCCCGCCCCTCTGGCCTCAGCCCCACCCTGCCCCTCCTCTTGCCGGCCCCTCCCCTATAGCAAAGGCCCCCGCCCCTCCCGCCATGGCTTGCCCGCCTCCCTTCTTTACTGGCCGCTCGGTGGGCACGGGGCGGGTCGCCGCGGCGCCGGGAGGACTCTGGTCAGGCTCCGGGAAGCTCGGAAGGCGCTGAGCAGCGGCGGCCGCTCAGGTAAAGCCCCCATCCGCCCGCGTGGCCTCCCACCCGCGGAGCTCCACTGTCCCTGCTTTGCCGCCCTGCTCTCTGCTGCCGCTCCCTGCCCAGCCGGGCCGCACGCAGGGGGCTGCTTTTTCTCTCCGGTGTCTCCAGCGCCTCAGGCATGAAGCTTCTGCTTCAGGGTGCGCGGCGAGCTTTATTGATGACCGCGATCTTTAAGGTGTCACAGGTAGCCGAGTGCTTGGGGACAAACTGGTGAACGCGGCCACTTGCCCCGCCCGACCTGGCTCGCACAGATCGAGAGGGAAGACCTCCGCCAGCACGCGCCTAGAGCTGGGGGATGGGGAAGAGATGGATCCTTGGGCCTCCGCCCAGACTTGTGTCCCCAGCTATGGGTGGGTGACCAGAGGCTAGGACAGGGTTCTGTAACTGCCTAGCTAGGGCCAGTCTCCAGCCATCGGTCAGCCCTAGATGTCTTACTTAGCTGGGAGGTGCCTTCTCTGGGTGGCCTTGGGAATCTTCTAGAGTAAGTTACAAAGCAGGTATGTTTGATAGCCCGGAGCCCTGCCTCAAACCTGATATGCCTACGATTCCTTTCCTCCCTGATCCCGTCCTCCCAAATTGAATTGAAATGTGCAGTGGCGGTCACCCTCAGCTCCCTTTCCTCTTTTTTTCTTGTAGAACTGAGATCACTAGGCTCTTCAGCAGGCGAAGACACAAGAGTTTGTGTTGGATGACTGCCTGCAACGTGAGGAAGGACAGTCGCTTGCACATCCCAGTGGAGAAGAGCTACCTGGGTCAGGTGGAGGCAACATGGGCCCCAGGGGCAGGCAGAGCCCCTCAGCCACACTGGCCCCCTCCCAGGGGTCTTGCTTCTTCATCCTCTTCTGCTTACGGTTAGGTGCCTCCTGCCCACAGGCCTGCCAGTGCCCTGACCATGCTGGGGCCGTGGCTGTCCATTGCAGCTCAAGAGGGCTGCAGGAGATCCCTAGGGACATCCCAGCCGACACGGTGCTTCTGAAACTAGACGCCAACAGAATCTCCCGAGTCCCCAATGGAGCCTTCCAACACCTGCCTCAGCTGAGGGAGCTGGACCTGTCCCATAATGCCATTGAGGCCATTGGGCCAGCAGCCTTCTCAGGTCTGGCTGGGGGCCTGCGGCTGCTGGACTTATCCCACAATCGCATCCGAAGAATTCCAAAGGACGCCCTGGGCAAGTTGAGTGCCAAGATCCGCCTGTCCCACAATCCACTGCACTGTGAGTGTGCCCTGCAGGAGGCCCTGTGGGAACTAAAGCTGGACCCGGACTCCGTGGATGAAATTGCCTGCCACACCTCAGCGCAGGAGCAGTTTGTGGGCAAGCCGCTGATCCAGGTCCTGGACTCAGGTGCCAGCTTCTGCAGTACCCACCGGAAGACCACCGATGTCGCCATGCTGGTCACCATGTTCGGCTGGTTTACCATGGTGATTGCCTACGTAGTGTACTACGTACGCCACAACCAGGAGGATGCCAGACGACACCTGGAGTACCTGAAGTCCCTGCCTAGTGCTCCAGTCTCCAAGGAGCCTCTTAGCCCTGTGCCCTAGCACCCACCTCCGGTGGGCCACTGAGCCTGGCTACCCTGTCTTTCTGCAGCAGGTGGAGGTGATGGTGCTCTTGTGTCCCCAGGGAGGTGCATTGCAGCTGTTCAGCCCAAAAAAGCACTTTCATAGTTGGTATTTGGTCCCTGCAGCCACTGCCTAACACTGTAGCGGGGGGAGGGGGGTTTGCCCATCTTAATGGGTAGGTAAATGGAGGTCGAGAGAAACGGAACTCCTTGCCAAGGCTGGCTTCAGCTGCCACTTAAACCCAGGCTGTTTGTGGTATAGGTCTGTGAGCCGTCTGATCTGCCAACCTCCCTTTCCCACACCATGCTGTGGGAAGTAAATACTTGTGCACGCAAGGATGGGGGCCCTGGCAGGGAGGATGGCGCCAGCAGTTTTGCCACCGGGGAATGGCTCATTTCTGTTTACCCCTGCTCTCCCAGTACATCTGAACACAGAGATGTTTGCCCTTTCCCAGAGCAAAGTACCGGCAATCTAGACCTTTCCAGAGAGGTCAGTGCAAAGTCCAGCCTGCACTGGTCTGCTCTGACCTTTGTCCTGGGAGTTCTTTAGTTGCCCTTGTGCCAAAATGTCAGTCCATCGAGAGGGAGAAAATGGAGAAACGTGAGAAAGGTCCAGCATGGGCTCACCATGGCCGTGTCAGCTGCTAGACCACTTATGGGCTGCCTCAGCTTCTGCCACTTCTATCCATTCCTGGGCAGTGGAAACCTGTCAACCTCGGTGGCTCTTGTGCCTTGCTTTCTACTGCCAATATCTAAAGCAGCTGTTTTTTCAGAAAGAGGAGGGACTGAAGTTTGAGGTTGCCATGCCAGTCAACAGGAACTGCTTTTCTCTAGCAACAAGAACCTTCTCTTCACCTCGCTGAAATCCCAGAGCTCACTGATCAACTTTCTTACCTGTAATTACTTCATCTTCAGGGGTAGATGTTCTAGCCACCTAACTAGACTTGACTTCCAGTTTTGTTATTTACTGTCCTTTTGTATAAGTGTTTATACCCTAAGCTATGTCGTCATCGAGTATCTGGGAGAAGTAAATGAGCATAGTGTGTGTGTCTGTGTGTGTGTGTGTGTGTGTGTGTGTGTGTGTGTGTGCTGAGTATAGGGTCTAGATGCCGCTCTGAGCAGAAATTGAATGTGGCTTCTGTGTGTGCTGGGAATTTTCTTGTGATCTGCAGGGGCAAGGTGAGACTATGTTGGGGGCCTGGCCTGACTTGGTCCTTACCGTCAGTGTGACCCACAGTTCTGTCACCATGTGACACACTTGCCTGAGGCTACATGGCTGTCAGCTGCAAAAGTATATGGAAGAGAAAAACACTCATGAATTCCAGACTTTCCCCACTGCTGAATGCCCACACCTACATGGTGACCGTGGGGCCACCATGCCTGGCATCTGCAGGGTGAACAGAGCCCTGGATGAGCTCCCAAGCTGTCCACTATTCTTCCACAGCCCTGGGCCAAGCTACACTGTCTTCAGGGTCAGACCCTGGCGGAGCTAGTAGGACCATTCCCATTCCCATGAGAATTGGAACCTCGAAGCAGCCTCCTTAGGGACACCAGTCAACGTTGTGATGCTGCCTGGCCCCCATTGGCACAGACATGCTCAATACCCAGTACCCAGTTAAGTGTTCAGAGGAGGCAGGTGCTGAGGGCTGTATGATTTGGACCCTGGAGGGTGCTGTGCCAAGGAAAAGAGGTTAAAAAGCCAGAGCTGAGCCAGGCAGTGGTGGCGCACGCCTTTAATCCCAGCACTTGAGAGGCAGAGGCAGGCAGATTTCTGAGTTCAAGGCCAGCCTGGTCTACAGAGTGAGTTCCAGAACAGCCAGGGCTACACAGAGAAACCCTGTCTCGAAAAAACCAAACCAAACCAAACAAACAAACAAAAAAAAGCCAGAGCTGAGGGCTTGGATTAAGGACCAGGTACCACCCTGGTGCTGTGGCAGTGCTGAAGTAGCTATCTATGTATGTCCCATGGACAGGGACACCTCTAGCCTGACACATACTCTGGGAGGTGCCAGTGCAGAGGGTATGGCTTGCATTCCTATTACCATGTGGTGGGGACGGTAGCTGCTTCCAGGCAGGGGCACAAGTTGGGAGGTAGCTGGCCCCTGCGGCCTTTCTACCATCCTACTCAGTAGAGGGACCCTGTTTCTGGAGCTTGCCACTATCCAGCATGTCTGTCCCATCGACAAAACCAGGTCAAAAAAGAACATGGGTGGAGGCCTGGTGGTGAAGTCTGTAGCTGCTCTTGTCCCAGAAACACCCTATTGGGTCTTTTAGATACACCGGTGTAGGTAGGGCTCCGTCCCAGGCTGCTCAACCCACTGCCAGGCTTGCTGCTCTTAACCTAGGGCTTAGCCCTACCTGGTTGCACATCTATACAGCTCCTGCTCAGCCCTTGCTGGAAAGAGGAGATGGGAGACTCAGGAGAGTATGGACCCTGGAGAGAGCATGCCCTGTCCTCCTATAAGGAGGACCTCAGAGACCTCAGCACTCTCCTGCTCATCCAAGCTTCCAACCCTGCTGCCTCAGAGTCTTATCTCCCTGTCGTCCCATTCCATGTCATTCATTCATGTATATAGATACCCTTCCCTTCCTTCCCATGACCAACTCACAGGCTAAGTGTATGAGGCTGGAGCCTCTGCTGGAGACTTGCAGATGTGGATGGTTGCATTGAAACTGTCTTTCTCCCTGGATCCCACCTGCTTCCACCAGCTTCACCTTCCTTCTCTCCTTGAATGAGATATTCTCCTCCCCCAACTCTGCACAGACCCTCTAGATCTCCAGGACTCTGGGTCAGTCCTCCCCTACTCTGCGCATCTCCACCCCCACCCCACCCCGACTTGAGTGTTCCTCAGGCACAGTGGGCGGGGTTTTTTTTTGTTGTTTTTATTTTTGCCACATGGCTCAGTGTCCTGCCCCATCCTCACCCCCATCAGTATAAACCTATCATCCCAGGTCCCACCCACTGGCTCCTTTGGGCACTTTCCCTCCCACTAGTTACATGTGATTGCCTAAGACACGGTTTAAATTGAAATCCTTGGGTGGGGTTAGAGGTTGAGGGGTGGTAAGTCACAGACTGAGATGGAATGTTCTGAGCCTGTGGCAGCTCTCAGGACTAGGACTAGGCTCCTAGGATGGCTTCTATGTTGCCTTTCTTGGAAGCTCAGCCCCGAACCTGATTCTGTCCTCTCCCAGCCTCTCTGTGAGCCCTCAATAAAACTTTTTGTGCAGGAAAGCTGATTGGGATTCTGTCATCTTCAATTCTAGCCGACACCCATCCCTCACGACCGTGTCAACATCTGTCTGCAGGTCCTCACAGCTGGGAGGGCATCTTCAACTAGCTAGACAACTGATTGTCATAGTTAGATCATAATGGCCGTCATTAAGTTTTCAGGAATTCTGGGAGCCAGCTTGTACCATGGTGCCTTGAATCTGACCACGTAGAGGCTCGACGCCAAGGAAATTGGTAAACATCACATGTCAGAATCCCACCCTCATAATCCTTGGAAGCAGTTATTATTTGACAGCACTCTGTGTGAGAACAGTTCAGCGTGGCCTCCAGGCTGAGCCAGCAGCACCCGGATAGCCACAGTGCGGGTGGCTCCCACAAAGCCATGATCCTTAGGCCACACTGTCATGCCAAAGATAACTTTTCTGAATCTTCAGGATTTGATTTCTCAAGGGCCATGGCCCTTGGGATTCACCATCTATGGATGCTTATTGTCTCCTGACAGCTTTGTATCCCTGCTCTGAGGTCACGGCTGCCCGCCTGTCTGCCTCACCAACTTTTCCAACTGCTGTTTCCAGATGCCCTATCTGGAGACTTTGTGTCCCCACAGATGGTCTGGTACCCACCTACCAGCCTGGGTTATCCCTTCCTACTTTCTATCCTGCCTTGTTCTCTGGGTTCTGGGCTGGACAATGGATGCAATCTCTTTCCCTCTGTAGAATGCTTTTCTGCCATGGAGCACTCTCACACCCAAGTCAGTTTTCAGTTAATGTGGCTGGAAGACCCAAAGAGTGTTCACATCACCCGTCAGCCTGTCTCCCTTCCCTGCAAACTGGCTTGTCCCTTCTAGGAAACCTTCAGTGTAGCCAGAGTGGAGTCCAGGAGCTTCCACAATCTGCAAGTGCACACACACACACACACACGTATACACACATACATAAATACATGCATATGCATTTCCACTACATGTAAGCCAGACAGACACAGAGATATTGTTACACTCATGTGAGTGTACACAGGCTCACATGCAGATTTAGAGGCATGCACTACATTTCTGCACACATGCACCTGTCATTGCATCCATCCCTCACTCCTGGCCCACTGTGTCTGTGGTCTTTGGAGGGAGTGTTAATCTGCACCTCGCCCCTCCCCCCAGGCCTCTAGAGGCAGTTGCCTGCTTAAGGGTCTCTTCTGTAGCAGCATCTATTTGACTTTTCCAGAATCCAGAGGTGGCGGCTGCTTTCCTGGGATTCTGAGGAATTTTGTAGCTCTCTGGACTTGCAATGGACCCCTTGGCCTTGCACACCACAGGCTAGTGTTGGAATCAGAGGAAAGGATTTGCTTTGGAAAGGGCCTCTGGGTGGTACCAAGGGCAAAGCTATGGGCAGGGGTGGGTGGGAGATCTGAAGGTCGGTTGCATCCAGGGAGCTCTGGCAGGGCTGAAAAAAATCCCATGACTCTGGGAGTCTAGCATTGGGCTAGCAGCAGCCCTTAGGACACTATCTTTACTCAGGACATGGGCCACTGGGAGGGTACCTCAGCCTCCACATGACAGGACCAGCTTGCTTTCAAGGGCATTTTAGTTGGTTCTTACAGTGGTTGGTTGGTCTGCTTCAGAGAAGGGTGTTGAAGTTCAGAAGAAGCGATGTGCTTGCTTAGTGGTGGCTGGCTTCTGGCAGCTTGGGCTGGAATCTGCATCTCTGATGGCTGGCCTGGACACTGTCACTTGGGAGTTGGGCCTTGGGGTGTTGTCAAAACAAAAGACCAGAGCTTGGTTGACTACAGATGGAAGAAAGGCCAGCCGCCAGTGTGTGAGGCAAAACAGACTGGTTCATGTTCCCGAAACCTGTCTGCATGGCCGCCACAGCCAGGGGCAGGATGCTTCAAGCTTAAACTGGCTCTGCCCTTGTAACCATGGCAACAATACTGCCCAGAAAGGGAGCGGACACCCAAGTGTCACTGGGTGACATTAGCCATCAGAAGTAGCCATGTGCTGCCACTGGGACCAGTGGAGGCCATCTTACCCCCTCCCTTACATTCTGTACATACTGAAGCAAATCTGCCACCTAAGGGACCTGAAGCCACAGTAGCAGCCAGCCCCTAGAGAGGGGAGACTCAAGCAGAGGAGCGGTTGCTATGGTTCACTCCACTTGCCCCGAACACAGTGGGTCCTGGGATGGTTTGACACATGCCGCCTGGTCCTCAGGGGCTCTCATGTTCAGAGTTGGTGTGAGCAATGGACAGCTGGACCTAGGCCTCACCAGGTTCCCTCCATGGTGGACAAGAGTAGGAGCCCTTGGTGTCTCCACTCTCTCAGGCTTGGCAAGATGTGAGCTAGTGGGAGGCTACCTACAATTCCCCCTCAGAGCTCACGTTCCAAGAAAGAGCAAGACAGGGTCCATGGGTTTAGGGGTGCTGGTTGGCTCAGTCTATTGTCAGTGTCTCGTGCTATGGGCAAGGACCTGGGAAGGGGGTTACCTCTGTCGCCTGTGGATGTGACATGCCCTTGGTGAACATATAGGTCATTTCCCAGGTTATCAGTCTGTTCCAGAGGTTGGTATCTGACCCCACCTTCTTGGACAAATGCCCCCATGTGGTTTCCCCGCTTGGGTCCACTTATAGGAGCAGGTGGAGCAAGGTGGAGCCTCACCGTGCCAGCGATTCGGGTTGGTGTTACTTCTCCACATGCAAAGCCACACACCTTCAAGCAGTCACTTCATACACTGTCTGTCTTTCATGGTCCCTGGTCATTGCTTACACCTTCAGAAAGTTGCTCCTCACCCCAGGGGGCAGGGAAGGTCTAGAAACTTTCATGTCCCATATTTGAAACTTGAACCAGCCTTCCTTCCTGTCCACCTTCCTGTCTGCCTTCCTGCCTTCCTGCCTTCCTTCCCTCCCTCCCTCCCTTCCCTTCCTCTCACCCTCCTTCCTACTTCTCTTGGTACTCAGAGTAGAACCTAGGCCCTGGAACATGATTAGCAAGCAAACAGGCACTGCACTACCAAGCTACAGCTACAGCCCTGTAACTTGGAGCTTTCCAGATAATAATACCAGCCACAGCTGTGTGTCTGCCAAGGGCGGACTAGGAGTTGAGGCTACTTCCCTCCTGTCCAGGGCCTTTATTCAGTTCTTTTTGAAATGCTCTTGTACCCTCTGAGGAAGGGTGGCTCTTGGATTTGGATGAGAACTACCTAAAAATGACACACATATAGGGTCACAGTGGCCAGGTGAGGACCAGGATGGGAAGATTTGTCTGTGCATTTCGTGTCCTGCTATCTGATTTTGTGCCTTCCTTAGTTCCCATCTGGGGAATGTGGGCAGCTTTAGCTAGGTACTTCCAGGATGACAGGTAAGCTTTGCACACAGTGCCACCTTGCAGAAGAATAGCAAGAAAGATAACAACACAGCCTATTTTGTCCTTCTGTCCCATTAGGCTCCTGGAGGTGACAAGTCTGAAAAGAAAAAGAGGAGAACCCAGGAACATTCAGAAGAACAGTGGCCACTACAGATGTCCTACCTCAACGCTAGAATCCATGCTTGCTTCTTTACATAGCAGAAAAGGACGTCAGGTTTCCACTGCTGACTGTGGTTCTGTGGTCATTGTTGACTGTTGTTATTGTAGACCGTGATCCTGTAGCCATTGCCAACTGTGGTCCTGTAGTCATCGGGGGACAATGGCCATGTAGTCATTGCCAACTGTGGTCCTGAGGCCATCGGTGACAATGGTCCTGTGGTCATTGCCGACTGAGGTCATGTGGCCCTTGGTGACCTTGTTCCTGTGGTCATTGCCAACCGTAGTCCTGACGCCGTTGGTGACTATGGTCCTGTGGTCATTGCCAAGTGAGATCCTGTGGCCCTTGGTGACCGTGGTCTTGTGATCATGGCCGACCGAGATCTTGCGGCCCTTACCGACTGTGGTCATTGCCAAGAAAAGGACTGGAGGTTGTCATGGATAACTGGAGCAGGTTGAGAAGAGAGACTCAGAGGCTCTGGAGGAAAAGAGATACAGCCACAGCGGCTGGCCTTGGAATGAGGGGTGAGATCATAAGTCAGAGGCTGTCAGTGGTTCTAGGAGCTAGAAGTATTCAGAGACAGGCTCCTTTAGGGAGGGGCCATCTCGGTCAGCACTGCAGCCAGGAGTCCCTGTGGGCCTTCTGCTCTGCCAGATAGAGCTGGGGAAGCTGAGATGGCTTTGGTCACTGACTTTGTGACAACATAGTGCTCTACCCAATCCTGTCTTCATGGCATTGCAAACATGACACGGGTGTTTGGCCATCACCAACTTGCTGTCTGTCCTTCGACAGGAGGCAGAAGGAACCAGGCTCAGCTCTCGGAAGCCATCCCCCAGTCAAGAGGATCCATGCTTCCCTTTCTGCCTCTGCAGCCTCCCGTCTACCCTCTCGTGCCCTCCCACTGGACACACAGACCTTCCACAGGTTCTCCCATTCTCCTTCGTCGGGCTGCCTCTCTCTCCATGGTGTCTGTGAGCTCTGCCCTGCAGGTTATCTGAGAGCCGTGAGCTTTGGTTGAGAGAACCAGAGGCTCTGAAATGGAACTTGTGGGAGGTGGTTCTGTATTTTGTCATCAACCTGCAAATCTGTGAATGGCTGCGGGCCAAAGGGTGCTTTCCTCTACCACCTTTCCCTGAAGCCTCATGGAAGTGACTGCAGTGCCACAGACGGTGCGGGGTCTCCTTCCGTGAGAGAATCAGGGTCTCGGTACTCAGGTAGGTAAGGATTCAGCACAGTGAAAGACAGACACAAACACAAGAGAGGTTTGAAGCTGCTGCGATTTGCTTTACTTTCAGCTGAGGTTATGTACACTCAAATCAGGAATGCATTTTTTTGGCTACAGGCCACTACATGGAACATCTCATACCCCAAAGATAAACACTAACAAGTTATCTTGAAACCAGAAGAATAAAACAGGAAGCAGCTCTTGGGAACCCTCTTGGTACCCAGACAGTGGTCAGCCTAGGCTTAGCATTCTGCCAGCCAAGGCTTACAAAATACAGTCAGAAGTTTAACTTTAACTTATACCAACCTCACGATCCTATGGGCCTTCTGGCCAATTTGGAAACTTTGTGACTGCTTCTATAAAACTCTCTTTAGAGAACAGGCTCTTATAATTTCTCAATAGCTATGTATTTGTCTTATGATTGCTCTCTGAGCTCTGTTTGTCATCACACACCAAGGAAGCCTTGCTCTGGCAAGTCACTCCATAAAATTTAATGTATAGTATAAAATTCTCTCTCCATTAATATTTACCCATCTATCTCCATTCTCATCCTAGGCTCCTGTATAAGTTAAAGGTCCTGCAGTTGATCTTAACTTATAGGGTCCCCTGTACATAGGAGGGGCCCACCATCTGCCTCTAAAATAAACTCTTGCTCATCCTGAATGGGACTTTTAGGCCTCCTTAAAGCTTGAAGTCTATGACTATCAACAACATCTGGATTTTCTACAAACGATTCCTGTTGCTGCAATGCATTAATCACATCCCCAAATATTTCATCCTTGATCAGTCAAGGTAGTTAGTAATGATTTTATCAGAATCAGCAATAAGGGCCAAGAAGGCCATGAGGAAGAAGAAAAGAACACACACCACACCACCACAAATAGCAATTGCTGAGCCAGTGACCTCCGGAAGCCTGGGTTCCGGGGAACATGCATCTCAGGTCTGAACATACTTTGTGGACTTTGTGCTGAACGTCACACAGACTCCACAGGAGTTGGTGTGGCACTGCAGGGTAAAGGCTGGTGAATAGGAACATTGAGAGCAGACAGCCGGCTACTCAGTGAGGAGCTGGGGATGGCGGCTGCTAGAGGAGATCAAGGAAGGGCAGCACAGCTGTAGGGGAGCCTGGGCCTGCTGAGGCAGTGGGCTAGGCAGGCAGGCCCAGGTTGAGCAGGTGACAAAGGTGTGTGACCTCGCTGGGTCTCACTGAACAGCGGACTTGTTAGATAGCATCCAAAGTGTGCAGCGTCTGCTCTTGCAGAAGGTCTTGGTGACACTCCGTGTAGAAAGAGGACCATCATGACTCAACTGTGAGGGAGCACTGTACTTCATACTTGAGCCAGGCATGTGGGGGAGGGGCCTCGGGGCCCACTGCTCATGATAGAGTCCTTGGCTAGGATGGGCTGGAGGTGTTTGTGTGCATACATGTGTGTACATGTGTGTACCTATGGGAGGGTAGGCATATAGGTGCACATGCCAAGTGCCTGAGGGGAAGTGTATATGTATGTGTGTGGAGTATCTTGGACAGGGAAATAAAGGTGAGTCAGGAACCGTGAGCTTGTGGTTCAGTGAGCAGCCTAGGCTGCACCGGGTCCCATCTGATGCAAAGCAGAGTTGCAGCCACTGGTGAGCATGCTGTGAACACGTGACTGCTTTCTGTTCCCCCTCTGGCTTGCATTCAGCATCTGAAAACCTTGATTGACATGTTTCGCTTCTATGTTTGCTTTCACTCAGCAGATCAGCCAGGGACAGGGTGGCACCTTTGTGTGGAAGACAAATGACAGTTGCCTAGTTTGTGCCTACTTAGTGTTGGTGAGGAGTGCCGACTGCCTCCCCTCCTTGGCGCTAGCTCCCTGGGTGACTGGACACTGTATGATGCCTCATGCCTCAGAGGTTATGTGGACATCACCTGAGTCAAGAGGGAAGGTGCTCTGGGGAGGGGGGTGATTAGGACAGAGCGAATAACAGCCCCGGTCCAGCCTTGCCATATAGGCAGGCTTAAAGGCCTCGGGTGGTTGGTTGTCAGGACTAAACTTGAGCTGTCCTGACTCCTGCTCAGAGACTTTTGCCTGTTTGTGTCTGGCGTTCTCCAAAGAAGCAGAACCTGCACAGGCCTGTCATTCCCACCTCTCTGGAGGCTGAGGCAGAAGGATCCCAAGTTACAAGTTAGTTTAGGCTACGGAGTGAGTTCAAGGGCAGCCTGAGTAATTTAGTAAGATCTTGTCACGAGATAAGAAAGGGGAGGGGCTTGGAATTTAGCTCAGTGGTAGAGTTACTTAGCCTGGCATGTGAAGGGTCCCAGGTTCATGCCCAAATCATCATCATCATCATCATCATCATCATCATCATCATCATCATCAATGAGGGAGAGGGAGGAACTGGAGTGGGAGGGGGTATGCACATGAGCAGAGAATGGTAAAAACAAACAGGTGTCTTGGGATTGACCCTGTGGCTGAGGCTAGCAATCATGCCCCAGGCCAACATGATGGGGACCCAGGGATGCTGTGGGCACAGAAGTCCAACCTATGGACCTGCAGGCCCCTGATCTATTCAGGATTTCAATAGATTGCATGAGGCCCAATTGTCTGCACGACCCAACCTCAAGGTCAAATTAAAAGCTAATCTCCAGGCAGTACTGGGCATGAGCTCACAGGGGCTCGCAGAGATGGAAGCAGTGACCACAGAGCCTGCCTGGGCCCGAGTTAGGTCCTCTGTGTAGAGGTCATGGTTGTGTAGCTGGGTGTTCTTGTGGGACGACTCCTAACAGTGGAGGAGGGGGTGTCTCTGACTCTATTGCCTGCTCTTGGGACCCTTTTCCTCCTACTGGGTTGCCTTGTCCAGTCTTGATATGAGAGGTTTGGGCTGGTTTTACTGCATCTTGTTATGCCCGGTTTGGTTGATGTCACTGGGAGGCCTCTTTCTGAAGGGAAATGGAGGAGCAGTGGATCTGGGGGAGGGAGCGGGGGGGGGTGTGAGGAGGTGAGGGAGGAGAGGCTGCCATCAGGATGTATTGTATGAGAGAAAAAGAGAAGAAGAAAGAAGAAAGAAGAAAAGAAAGAAAGAAAAGAAGAAAGGAGAAAGAAGGAGAAGAAAAGAAAGAAAAAGAAGAAGAAGAAGAAGAAGAAGGAGGAGGAAGAGGAGGAGGAGGAGGAGGAGGAGGAGGAGAAGAAGAAGAAGAAGAAGAAGAAGAAGAAGAAGAAGAAGAAGAAGGAGAAATATTTCATCTTACAACAGCTCTCCAAACTGATACTTAAATTACCACAGGATAGAAGCTGAGATCTCTGGTACTCCTATTGGTTTGGAGGGACTTGGGCACCTGCTAGGGGACTCTAAGGGCAGAGCCACTGGAACCTCCTTGGTGGCACCTCGGCCTCTCTGGTTTTGGTGACCAGTGGCAAAGCAGTGATGGCTGAGATGGACCCTTATTGGGATGTAGAGCCACCACAGGGTACCTAGTGGCCCTTCAGTCCAGGACAGGTGGTGCCCTCCTATATATGTGTTAAGAGCTCCTGCAGCAGGACAGACAGGCTCAGTGGCATGTGTGTGTCACTGTGCACAAGGGGAAGCAGGAGCTAATGAGATCCAGGTCTCCACAGGAGCCACTGAAGATGGGGAGTGGTGTTTATTTGGCTTTACCTATCGATGTAAGGGGCCCCCAAACCCAGGCCTGCCCAGATCTCAAGGACCACCCTTAACAGAATTTGGGCTGATCCATGGACCTAAGCATCATCCTTGGATGTGGGTGTGGTAGCAGGGATATGGGAGCAGCCCAGATGGGAAAGGCAGGTCCTTTGTGGACCAGGAGCTGCATGGGAATTTCCCACCATAGCCCACAGCAGGAGGGAGGCTGAAGGTCTTCAGAGACACATCCTGAACTCACCAAGAGCTTCGTTCCCACTGAGCCTGGGGACAGAGTCCACTGAATGTTGTCAGAAGTGATTGGCACTCAACTTGCTCTGGTGTCCAGCATCTGTCACACCTCTGCCCCAGCCAGTGCCGTGGAGGGAGATGGCGTGAGGAGGGTGGAAGATGCGCATCTCAGGACCGCAGGGCAGTGCCTCCTCTCCTCAGCAGGACTGGCTTCAGAGGTTTATTTCCTAGCATGCCCATGTGAATGACAAAGTCTGGATGGCCCTCACAGCCCAGCCAGCGCCCCATGTGAAGGGTGAGGTGGGGGCTAAATCAGCGCTGGATTCCTGAGCTAACCAATGGACTGTCCTGCACATTGGGCCTGTGGTGCTGGTCTGTTTATTTCTTGGGCTGAGAGCTCAGTTTTGGAGCTGGACCATTCCAAATCAGAATCAGTGGGCAGCCCATCATGATTGCTTCGAGGAACTTACCAAGCCAGAAAGCTATCAGGTTTTCAAAGATGTGTGTAAAGTGACCAAATAATCGCTTGAACATTGGCTCTTTTGAGAGGTAACTCTGACAACTAAAACTGGTTTCTTTCCTCATGCTGGTCTGGCTGGGCTTCCTATGTCCTGGGTCAGTGTGAGAGCTGGTATCCTCAGGGCTCCCTCAGTCAGTGCTGGCTCCTCGCCCCCCCCCCCCCGGGTATCCTATGGTCTGCTTCACTTCTGATTGGGACTCAGCTGTTAGGGAGGTAACTAGAAGCTGTCTGAGGTAGCACACATCTGCATCCCCAGCACTTAGGAGGCTGAGGCAGGGGGATCAGGAACTCAAGTTTGAGCTACGTAGCAAATCTTAGACCAGCAGGGGCTTACATGAGAGACTGCATTACAAAAATTGAAATAAAACCCAAACAACAAAACCCAAAAAGCTAACGGGTCGTGGCTGCTCTGTCTGTTTTGTTTGTTTGTTTTGTTGTTGTTTTTTGGTTTTTCGAGACAGGGATTCTCTGTGTAGCCCTGGCTGTCCTGGAACTCACTTTGTAGACCAGGCTGGCCTCGAACTCAGAAATCCGCCTGCCTCTGCCTCCCAAGTGCTGGAATTAAAGGCGTGCGCCACCACTGCCTGGCAGTGATTGCTCTGTCTGTCTGCATTGTTCTCTTTTGTCAGCCTCTGTGACCTGCATGCATGTGTGCAAGAGAGGGTCTCAGCTTCACGGTAACACTTGAGCGATACTCTGGTGACCATGCAGGTGCTGGCACTAACATATAAAACAGATGGTTTGACCCCTTGCTCAAAGTCCACCTACACTTAAAAGTGCCATTAAACCTGGCAAGGCTCCTGAGTGTGTGCCCACAGCAGCCTTGGTCCTGGCCATGCCTCCTGGTTCCAGCTCTGGCAGCTAGAGAAAGGTCTGAAAACAGGTCTGCTGGGTTCCTCTGTACAACCCACCCCTCCCAGTCTGCCAATGGTTGCTGGATTCCAGGACCTGGGGTGGAAGACCTGTGCCCTTGCATCTCCCACAGGGATGTCCCTTAAGGCCTTATTGCTTCCTGCCTACCCTGGGGCCTTCTCAGGGTCCCTGCCTTCTGTGCTGTCCTTCGGGGATTGAAACACATCTATGCGACTTCTGGAACTATCCAGAAAAGCATAGGGAGGTCTAATTCTTGTCCTGGCCAATGGGAAGGGGCAATCTGACTGTTTCTGGAAGGCCTTGGGTCCATGTATATGGATCTAGTTCAATGCACTGTTGGGATCAGTTGGTGTGCAGCCAGAGAAGCCACCTGTGTCTTCATAATGGGGCTCCTGAGGAAGGAGAGGGACTTGGGATTTCTGATCTAACTTTGCCCCTTGTGTTTTTAAGAATAACCTGACATCAGTAGAAGACTCCCCCCCACAGAAGGATGTCTTTCTCTGCATGTGTCCACTGCTGAGCCCCAAAGAAAAAGGATACCATCCATGTATTTTTTTGTAAAGAGAAATATAAATATATTTTCATATAGATAAAATACAATAAATAGGTGTTGGTCAGGCTGCACAGCAGGGGTAGCTGGGAGAGCCGGGGCCCTAGAGACTGCTAGGGCCTATGTATTTGAGGTAAAATGTGATATCCACTGTCCCTTTAAGGCAGAATTCCTGCAGGAACAGGCTGGGAGCACCGAGATTGGGTGGCAGCCCTGGGCCTCAGCCTGAAGGACCCCAGGGTCACCTGAAATATGGCCACCAGTCACCAGGACTGTGGTTCTGGTACAGCCCCCAGTTGGGGGAGAGGGGAAGGGCCAGCTTAGAGTGTGCAGAGAGGTGCACAGGCTTCTCCACCTGCCCCAGGACCAGGGAGGGCTGGGTGGGTGGGTCCTGCCTGCTGCACATGCCTAGCTGGTGGGTATTAGGGGGCAGCGGGATCCAGGGTAACTTCAGCCAGTCCTCAGCTTCAGGACCCTGGAGAGGGGCTCCTTGGCGCTGGAGTAGATGAGGTAAGAGCCAGCAGTGGTGTTAAAAGCCTCCCAGTCCCGACAGCCAAAAGTGGGGAGTTTGTGTACGGCCACGAAGCCCTCATAGCCTTGCCACCTGTGGAAGAGATAATCAGCCTGGTCCCCTCCTCCACACAAGTGCTCCCAGGGTCAAGTGGGAAACTGAGGCCCAGGAGAGAAGCTGTCCCCCATCCCAGATCCCAGAGCAGCAGCCTCACGTCAAGCCGCAGGGGCTCTAATGTTAATATTTTCCAACATTATTTTGTCAAAAGGTGCTAATCCTCAAACCCAACAGGTGAGGGCAGGCTCTGCCACGTTATGAGAAACAGCCACATCCACCTGTGTGGCTGGGCCATCTCAGCACGGTGACACCCTCCACCGTGTTCTGGACAGTCCTGCCCGTGGCTTTCACCCATTTCCATAGGTTGAAGGCATCTGTTTGCTCTTGATCAGCAGGTGTGTGTGAGTATGTGTGTGTGTCTGTGTGTGTATGTGTGTGCGTGTGTGTGTGTGTGTGTGTGTGTTGAGAGACTCCTCTCTGATTTTGAATAGTCCTGTGCCCTCCCCAGATGGCAGCTTCTACATGTTTGACGTGACATGAGGCCACTTTGCATTTCTACTCTTTTTGTTGTTGAAGTGTTTTACGTTTGGATTTTTTGTTTCTTTGCTTGTTTTTCAAGACAGGGCCTCTCTGTGTAGCCCCGGCTGTCCTGGAACTCACTCTGTAGATGAGGCTGGCCTGGAACTCAGAGATCTGCCTGCCCCTGCCTCCTGAGTGCTGGGATTAAAGGTGTGCTCCACCACTGCTCATGTTTGGATCTTTAATCCATATAAAATTAATTTTTGTCCATGGATACAAAGTAGCAGTAGCTTTGCTCTGTTGTCCATAGGTGATTCTATGAGATATTTTATACACAACACATCCTTTTCCATTGACTTAGAATTCAATAATTTATTGGATTAAGTGACCATGGATTTCTAGTTGTTCCTGGCTGTATTCCATTCTCCCTGCCTACTTTTTAAAATTTATTTTGCAGTGTTGGAAATGGGACCAGGGCTCAGGCATGGCAGGCAAGTGAGCCATATATTTATTGAGCCATATTTCAGCCCAGTCACCTGTCAGTTCACTTTAGGCAAAACCAAACCTAGTTTATTTATACATTAACAGGTTTTTCCTTCATTATTCCTGTGTGTGTGTGTATGTTGTGTGTACATCTATGTGTGTCTACGTATGTATGTGTGTGTGATGTGTATGTGGTATGTGTCTATGTGTGTATGTATGTCTATGTGTATGTATGTGGGGTGTGTGTATGTGCTTGTTTGCATGCACATGTGTGTGGAGGTCAGAGATAGGTATCTTTAGGGTATCTTTCTCAATCATCCCCGTTTTCTCAGAATCTCTCACTGAACCCACAGCTCATTGAATTGGCTGGGACAGCTGAACAAAGAAATTCAGAGAGGAGTTTATCTCCACCGCCCCAGTGCTGGGATTACACACATGGACTGGCTTTTGTTGAGGGGCTAGAGATTGAACTTGGGTCCTTTTCAGTAAGCACTTTACTGAGACATCTCCCAAGTATTTTCAGAAGTTTCTTGGCCACCATTATTTTTCAACATAAATTCATCTTTTCTTTCAAACGTATTTCTTTTATTTTATGTGTATGTGTTTTGCTTGTATGTGTGTGTGTGGCATGTGTCCTGTGATTTTGAATAGTCCTGTGACCTTCCCAGACTGTGTGCATGGAATGGGAGTTATGAGTGGTTGGGAGTCACCATGTGGGTGCTGAGAACTGAATTGGGGTGGGGGGTCTTCTGAAAGAGCAGCAAGTGCTCTTAGCCACCGAGCCATCTCTCCTTTAACAGCCCCTTTAGAATTTACTTTATCATGCTCAAAAGACTACAGCAATGAATCTGAAGGTCTAAGCAAAGCCATAACTTTCTAATAAACTATAGGTGACCGAAGCATTTCAGGAGAGTGGAGACCTGAAGAAGCAGGTGAGTGTGAGGGAGATGGGGTCACAAGGAGGTCCCAGCAACTGTCCTGGTGACAAGTGCAGAGAGAAGTTGTGTTGTAGTCTTATAAAGTTATAGATTATAGGATGTCACAGACAAACTTCACTTCCTCTCAGAAACCAGAGTGTGACCTACAGCTGGAATCTGGAAGGATGCAGACATTCTGGGAGTTGGGAATTAGAATCTGGGATGAAGAATGTCCGAGTTGGCCTCAGTGGCACAGCTCAGAACAAATCTCTCATTGTCCGCTGTCCGTCATCACACCAGCAGATCAACATCTCCCACCCGGAGTGCTATGGATGCCGAAAGAAATCAGGAGCCAGGCAGGTCTCTCAGCGTCTCCCTAGCAATGGCCTTTATATCAAAGCCATAAGCAGAACTGTTGGTTACCACTGCTGCTGTCCAAGACAGTTCTGGAACTTTGTGCTAGTTAGGAAACTAAACAATAGAAACTAAGCCTTTCCAGGTAAGGTTGCCGCTACTTTCGTGGCAGAGACAGCCAGTGTGGAGAGGGTCCCACACTGAGCCTCCTCCCAAGAGAGAAGCCTTTAGAATCATTAGACAATGTGTTCAGGTGACTAGATGCAAAAACTGACAAAATGTTGGGAATGGAACCGACCCACTCATGGTTAAACACTCAAGAACTACTAGGGGAAAAAAAAAGCCATGAGAGTGTCTCAATATAAGAGGAAAACCAGGCCCCATAAATTCCTACTTAGGGTGCCCATCTATGCATCATTAGCAGTCATTATCGGAGGGGTGTGGCCCTCGGGATGTAGCCGATACAGACTGGCATCAGATGCCCTGCCCTGGTCACAGCTGGGAAAACACACCCTCAGGCTGATGCTCTTGATTTGTTCTGAGCCTGGGGTCACCTGTGAGGGGATGGAAGTTCCTTACCCCCACCCCAACCCCACACTATGAACCCTGAGGTGAGAGGATGGCCACTGGCCTTCAGCAGTCCTTACCTGTAAATAATACTGTTCACTGAGAAGGTGTTTCCGTCAAAGGAGTTCGCAACCACCAGGAAGTGATCTTCTCCCACGGAGAAAAACTCCCAGTCCAGGGCACTGAGGAGACAGGGGGTGGGGTAAAGACACTAATGCCTTTGCAGAGCTGATGCCAGGCCCCATGCTGGACTCTGGGCAGGTCTTGTCTCCTGAGTTACATTTCACTCTCCCACCATGCAACGTCTTCCTTCCTTCTGTTTTTAAGATTTATCTTGGGGCTCAGAGGTTAAGAGCAGTGTCTGCTCTTCCAGAGGACCTGGGTTCAATTCCCAGCACCCATGCGGCAGCTCACAACTGTCTAGTTCCAGAGGATCTGGCATCTTCTCACAGCATACACACAGGCCAAACACCAATGCACATTAAAAAACAAAACTTATAAATCCAACAAAGCAAAAAAAAATTTAAGGGGTTGAGGATTTAGCTCAAGGCCCTGGGTTCGATCCTCAGCTCCAGGGGGGCGGGGAGACAAGATAACAAAAAGATCTATCTCCTTTTTTTTTTTTTTTTTTGGTTTTTGGTTTTTTGATTTTTCGAGACAGGGTTTCTCTGTATAACCCTGGCTGTCCTGGAACTCACGTTGTAGACCAGGCTGGCCTCGAACTCAGAAATCTGCCTGCCTCTGCCTCCTGAGTGCTGGGATTAAAGGCGTGAGCCACTACGCCCTGCCTATCTTCATTTTTAAGTGTGTGCATGCATGTGTTATGTGTGCCAGTGTTTGTGTGAGTGCAATGCCCATGGCAGCCAGAAGGGGGCATGTCATCAGATTCCACCTGGAGCTGGAGTTACAGAGGATTCAGTGCTGCCCCGTGCAGGACCTGGAAACTGAATTCTGAGTCCCCTGGTATTGCAGCAAGCACTCTTCACCACTGAGCTGTCTCTTCAGCTCTTCTAAAGTGGATTCCCAATCCCACCTTCTTGTTCCACTTGCTTTCTTTCAAAAGGCCTACTGGGTGCTTTATTCTAAACCTAACTCTCAGCAGACTCCCAGCTCCAGATGTGGGAGTCTGGTATGGCAATATGACTCCCTCCAAGGGCCACTGGGTCCAGAGCCCCACAGGCAGCTCTGTTGAGATTGGTTCTGGGCTGGGCTGGACATTATTACTATTTCCTCTTTTTGTTCTTTGTCCCAGGTGTTATTTTTATTTTTATATTAAAAAAATATATATGTGAGATTGTCAAAACTAAACATTGTGGGTACCTGTCAATCAAAGAGTGGGCCCAAGTAGAAGCCCTTCCTCCCTTTCTTACCTTCCTGGACCACAGCCAGGAAGTCTGTGTGCTGCCTTGCCATGATCCCCCTTGCATCTTTATAGCCGTGCATCCCCATGAACACACAGTACCTGTGTGACCTGTGATGCGACAGCTATCAACCTTACATTTACTTGACTGTTGGCCTTAGAGTCTTTTCTTGGAAGAGTCTAAATTCCCTCAGTATTTTCTCTCTCAGGCTGAGGAGTACCTGGCACTCAGGAGGGGTGGCGAATATCTCTAATAGCTCTTAAGGAATAAAGAGCCCAGTTCCTGCTGCATTCTAGATTGGTAACCACACTGGGTCTAGCCTGAAGCTCAACCCTGTGACTCGGCTGTCACTGTCGGGACAGTGTAGCTGCAGCTGAGGTTTTCTTAGAGGTAGTGAGAGTCCTCCCAGAGGAACGCCACGAGGGCGGGGACAACTCTGCCTTCTCAGTGCTGAGGTGGTGGCCCTGCAGAGCAGGTGGGTCAGGATCTAGCAGCGCATGGTGGGAGGGGACACCTGTCTGAGGTCCTGGACCTCCCTGATGCTCATGCGTGTGTCATGACAGACAAACCATTTCTCCTTGTGGAGGTGCTGGGCCTTCTCTTGGGGAACTCACATCGCTAGACTTTTCTCTCTTTTAAAAAAAAGATTTATTTATTTATTTATTTATTATATGTAAGTACACTGTAGCTGTCTTCAGACACACCAGAAGAGGGTGTCAGGTCTTATTATGGATGGTTGTGAGCCACCATTTGGTTGCTGGGATTTGAACTCAGGACCTTCGGAAGAGCAGTCAGTCCTCTTAACTCCTGAGCCATCTCTCCAGCCCCTAGGCTTTTCTTGAAAGAAGAAAGCAGCCACAGATACAGGGCCAGCCACAGCGATGGTCCTCATTATCATGTCTACCTGCTCTGGATAAGTGTCCTGGGAGGAAGTTGGGGATGACCCCGGCAGGCCTTTCCTGTGTCACCCACCCATCAACTCACTCTGCCCTTGCAACCACCTGGTTGGTACCTGCAGGTGGGGATGTCCTGGAACTTGACAAAGGTCTGAGCGGTGATGTTCAGCTCGTAGATAACAGAGCTGAGGACATAGGAGTCATTTTGTGCCTGCATCTGCACATCGTAGCTGTGACTGTTTGCCACTGCAAGGAAGATCCTCTCGCCAATGTGGAAGACCTCCCAGTCTGCGGCGCCGAATGTCTGGAGCAAATGAAAAGCGGTGGAGGAGGCCCGGTGAGGATGGCTCCCATCCCAAGCCACTAATATCATCACCACTATGCCCGGTGACCTAGAGCCAGCTCTTCCACCGAAGCCACCTGGCTGCCATCCTTTTACCAAGACTCCAAAACAGAGTTCCTCTGCCTGTTTGCTCCAAAGGTCACTCAGTCCCATGAGGTGTGAGGTGGTGGAAGGAGTGGGCTGGAGACATTCACAATCCTGGTCCAGGAGGAGGCCCTGAGCAAGAGGGAATGTCACTAGGAAAGCCCTAGTAAGTATGTGACTACCTAAGAAGACAGAGGGACAGGAGGCCAGGACATAGGGAGGAACATGCTAGCCTGTATGGGGGTCTAAGGTTGAGGATAGTGCTCTACCAGTGGTCAGGAACCCCAAGCCACAGCCAGGGGCTCTGCAGTCTTAGCTCCTGCTCAAGTCTATATCTTCTGCCCTGAGCTACACAAAGAGAAGAAGCTGCCTTGTGGAGGTGAGGGGTGGAGCCTGTGGCAAGAGGAAGAGCTAGATCAGGAACTACTGTCCATCTGAGAGCCGAGGCTGCCACCGTATGGTCTCAGGGCCTCAACAGAAAGGCTGCCCAGGAGCGAGGAAGGTGGAGGGCACAGAACTCAGGCTTGGAACTAAAAGCAGAATATAGACACAGCAAAGCAAAAGCTAGAACCTAACTTCCAGAGGCCAATGGGACCAACAGCTAATTGTTAGAAGCTCAACTCTCCTCTGAGGGTGAAAACAGCACATGCAACTGCTATAAGGAATCATCATGTCTACTAGCCAGTGACACAAGTCCTATGGGGACAGGGGTGAACCCTGCATTTGGGTACAGTTGATTCCTGCTGGAATGTTCATTAGGTGATTCCCCTATGTCTCAGGATAACACCTTGGGCCAGCATCTGTTGGGATTCTCAGTGAACAATGGGGACCTGAACCCAGGACAGGAATGTTCAAGCCACACAGCCAGCAGCTGCTTCTCTGAGCAAGGCAGGCTATCCTGGGGCTGATCCAGGTTGTCCTAGCTGGGTACAGAGTGAGCCATGCTGTAGATTGTGCTCCAGACAAGTCAGTCACATGCCCTTGCTTCAACTGAGCAGAGAAGTCTCCTGCTTGAAGGGCATCTTGCACAGCCAGTGTAGGAAATGGCTCTGGGATTTCCATGTGTGTGTTCATATGTGCAGGTATACATACATATGTGTGCACGTGTGTGTGGAGGTCAGAGGTCGACCTCAAGTAGTATCACCCAGTAACCATTTGCTTTGTTATTTTCTGAGAGAGGATCTCTCTGTAGGACTTGGGGTTCATCAATTAAGCTATCGGTCAGCCCCAGAGATCGCTCTTCTCTGTCTCTCTAGAATTTAAGATTACAAGCATTTGTTTACTTACTACATGCCTAACTGTTGTTGTTATTGTTTTCAAGACAGGGTTTCTCTATGTAGCCCTGGCTGTCCTGGAACTCACTCTGCAGACCAGGATGTCCTCAAACTCAGAGATCCCTCTGCCTCTGCCTCCCAGTGCTGGGATGAAAGGCACGCGCCACCGCTGGCCTGCTTACTCCTAACTTTTTAACCAGGGTTCTAGGGACCAATTGGTAGATAAGCACTTTACCTACTGAATCATCTTCACAGCCTTCCTCTGGAGGTTATTATTATTATTATTGTTATTATTATTATTATTATTATTATTAAACCTGCCCTCAGTATAGGTCAGTTAACTCCTTGTCTGCACACTACCCAAGAGGCCTTATTCCTTGGATGTTCACAGTCTGGCAGGCCAGCAGAACGTAACAGCATTCTCTCCACAGACAACAGAGGGCGCCAATACCCGCTGAGCTCAGCTGCCCAGGTAGTGGGGCAAGAACCAGCTGGGAATCCAAAGAGGAGGCAGCTGGGAGACTGATCCAGAATGAGCTTGAGACGCCTGCGAGGCATAAGATTCACCTGAGGGATGAGACTCTGGAGGACAAGAGGTCCAGGAGCCCTGGGTCACAAAGCCTGGGGCAGGGCGGAGACTTTCTGGATCAGCCTACCTTCTCACAGGGCTGTGTCCAACTGTTGGGACCAGTCCCAGGACTACTCCAGTTAACCCGCAGCACCTTCAGACTGCCAGACCCCCACCCAAGCAGGGCAGAACACAGGTAGTGCCCTGAATGCCACCATATTGTTTCTTGTAAGTTAAGTGCTGAGAAAATAGTCCCTGCCGATGACATACATGTTACATCCCTGCAGGCATACACACTCACAAACACACAGGTGCACTCTCATGCTCACAGCACATGTGTACATGTATGTATATGCACAGGAATCTGTGTGTGCACATACACAGGAATATGTCCACACACGTGTATGACACATACACAATGTCTGTGTGCACAGACACAAATGTATGCGCACACCTGAAAGTGTGTGTCTGAACATGTGTATAGGCAGGTGCCTGTGTGAATGTATATACACACCCATGCAGTATGCATCTCCCTCAGGATCACCAAGGCTTCCTTTTCAGCTCTGAACTGCTTGCTGTCTGCTCACCTGCAGTAATGGGGCCTGAAGGTTGCACAGGAAGTCCTGGTCATGGCTGTTCTGTGCCACCCCAAGGTAGCAGGAGGCTCTCCTGGACCTGTGTGAGAGGTGTCACCTTCCTGCTGGGGCCAGGCCAGCCCCAGGGAGCAGCTAAGTGTCTTTCCTGCCACTCAGAAGCCCAGAGCTGGGGGTGGAGCTTTGGCAGTGCAGAAGAGTGGCCGAAGTGTAGGGGAAGAAGAGGGAGTCAGTGGGTGGGAAGGCCGGAAAGGGTTTCAGGAAAGCAAAACTAAAGGGACACCAGGAGCATGTGGGGAGCAGAGGTGAAGGAAGCCACTATGGAGAGCCCATGGGGAGACAGAGACAGCTTTGGGGCACAGAAAGGGCAGAAGCTAATGTATGTCAGGAGTCCTTCCTCATGGGGTATGTGAGGCTCACCCCACTGGGCAGGTGCTGGGTCAGGGGCTTCAGTCACCTCTTGGAGAGCCTGCTGTGTCCCTAAGAGAGACACAAAGCCTGCTGTGTGCTCAGGTAGGTGGGGCTCAGAGGCAGCTCAAGCTCCTGTCCTCTCTTTGAGCCAGGTGGGCCAGGGCCAGGGTGCTGACTTAGAAAATGTGGGTAACCCCCAATATCAAGTACTTGAGAAATGATATTCTATTCTCCCTTTATCCCTCACAATAGTTGGGATATAATCCTATAAAAAATTTCTTTTCATTTATCTAAGATTCACGTTGTCCATGGTTCCTTGGGAGTGTCTGACAGGGACTGGTGGAGACCTGCAGGGACCCAGTCAACTCAATCTCGGAACCCTTAGCTGGCCAGGTGGCTGGCTCACAGCTAACTAGTCACTGGCTGCAAGGATTCCCAGGGCCAGCTACCAGACCACCCCCTCCAGGCCCCAAGTTCTCACTACCCCCACTACAAGCCCCTCCCACTCAAAGGTGAAAGGGCAGCCACAGGCTAGATCGGGCGCTGTAGCTTAGATTGCTCCTGGTGCTGGAGCCCAGACAGTCAGATACCCTCTGGGCTAGAATGCCTTCCCTCTCTCTTAGAGGAATTCCCCCCAGAGAGCTGCCTGCTGTCCAAGCATTTGGGTGTGTGCCACCAGAGTACCTTGGCAGGATAATGGCACTTCCAGGAGCTGCTGCCAGGAACACCTGGCATCCCACAGCTCCCATTAGGGTGGGTAGGATACAAAGGCTGCCATCAATGGATTAGTAGCCGGGCAAAAAAGACTGGGCCTGGCTTTGATGGGGCTGGGGGGATGGAGAGAATGAGGATGTTTTTGTGGTCTAGGAGTGCCAGGAGAGGAGGGAAGGAGAATTCACAGCCAGGGCTGCCTCAGCTGCCAGGGAGGACAGTCAATCAGAGGCCCCTCACAGTGGGCACTCAGGCCAAGTAGGCACCCAAGGTTGCCAGGAGATGCACTCCTGAGGTCCCTGTGCACAGCGCACTACCTAACCAACTCCCGATGACCCCCTATGTGCTCTTGCCTGACCACAGAGGTCTCCCCCATATCTGGTGCCTTCTCAACCAGCAAAGGTCAGGGCCAGTTTCTGTCTGGGTAAATGCAGAAGTCACGGGTATGCTGTGGTCTTTACATAGCCCAGAGCAGAAGCATCCAAGGGCCGCCCAAGTGCTGGTGGCCTGAGAGGGATGCTTTCTGACCATACCTATGTCACAGACCAGGAAACTAAGGCAGCGAGGCATCCTTATGGCCAGGCCCCAAGGGTGGTCATGCTGGGGACATGTGTTCATGCAACACACACTCTTGCACATGCAAGTATCTGCGAGCAACAGTCCTGACCTTCAGGACTCACTCAGTGTTATTCTGACATCATATCTGATGAGGTCATTACCTACTCCTGCGAACCAGGTAGCTGCTGATGTCTCTGCCCTGCTCCCACAAACCTTACTGACGCCTCCCAAACCACAGAACACTGGCAGCTGCAAGATCAAAGTCTTTAGTAACCTCAGAAGCAAATTCCCACCTGCGTGGTGCCCAGAGCTGGTTCTGAGGCTGCGTGACTGGTCTGTGTGCTTTCTACTTGGTGGTGGAGTGATTTTTTTTTCAGAGCCAAGGTTTGAACCCAAGGCCTGTGTGTGCTACACGAGCTATCTATTGCTGACACATAGCCTGGTCTGGTCCCCAGAGCACACTTTGATTTCAAGGCCCACTCTAGAACCATCCAGGCAGGTGAATGGGAAGCTGGCCCTGGCCTTGCTATCACCACCTTGGGACCCGCAATCTGGGGCAAAAGGCCGGACACTGTCACTGGTTGGAGCTCTGATGTCCGGTGTAAACACCTGGTGATGGGGAGGGTCTGCCCTTTGCTCTTTAGGATCCTTGGTATGAAATGGCAGTATGGATGTCTGTAAGCTCCTAGGAGGGAGGGAGGGACGCACTTTGTTCATTCCAAGGCTATATGCCCTCAAGCTTCCCGCCTCTGGACCAGTGAGCCAAATAAACTTCCTTTGCTTACAAATCACCCTGCCTCAGGTATTCTGCTGGAGCAGTGGACCAAGGGCCCCATCATGGAAGTCTCTGCTCTAAGAGTAAGTCTCTGGCATTTCTACTGGAACGCTTGAAACCCTGGAGGGTGTGGCTAAGAAAAGCACCTTTCAAGAGTCTCTGTCTGCACCACTCCACTCCACAGTGGCAGTCAGTCTCTGCTCTGACCCTGGCCCTAGGCTTTAAGATTCCTGATGCCTGGAGTCTCCCTTTGAACCACTGTGCACTTAGCCATGGTGCCCTGGGAGTGCCTGCTCTACGGATGGGAGCTTGCCAGGTTTGAGTCCCTGCCCCACAGACCCTTCCAGAAAGGCACGCCCTGCAGAGGTGGGTGTGTATCCCCCACAGCTTGCAGGTATGTACAGGGTATGCAGTCTCGTTTGCTTCAAAGCTCGTGTTTCATGACATTGCAAAAAGGCAAACAGTGAATGTATTAAGGCATCTCCAGGGCTGAAAGAATTTAAGCAAAGGAAGAAAGACATTGGCAAAGCATGAAAGTGGACTTCTGTGGGTTCTGAGAAGTTTGGGGGGGGGGGAGGTGTGCTGCTTATAAGGGTAGCCTGTAGCTCCAGCAGGGCTGAGCCAGTCCCTCCTCTATGTGTCTTTGGTGATTCCCGGGGGCTAGTGGCTTCCAGCTGTCTCTGCCTCTGCACCCTGCCCTCTGCTACTGTTCCAGCTGTGTCCCTCCCCCTCCTTCAGCAGAGTCACTCTTGGGGCTGCTCTCCTGTGCAGCACGGAATCAGCCGGCCCTAAGGCTCAGGGTTCTGCTATCTAGTATAGATCTCACCACAGCTTCATAGAACATATTCCCCCTTCTCTTTATCTTTATATAAACACATCACACACAACACATGGGGTCCATGGCACTGTGCAGTTGAGAACCCAGGCTCCTTACCAGGAACGACTGGAAGAGCTGGAAAGCCCCGACCAGCCAGATGTACAGGTGGGAATGCACCTGGGTGGAAGTGCCATTGAAGGTGTTGGCCACCACCAGGAAGGAGTAAGGCCCCACGGTGAAGAACTCCCAGTCGTAGGCACCCGACGTGGCAATGGACTGATTGGCTTCAAAGAGCTGGCTGCTGGGGTTCCACCTGTAGACCATGCTGTCGATGTTGTGGTTGTCCCCTGGAACCAAGGTCAGAGCTGGGGGAGGGGCGCTGTCCCCTGGGGTTCACAGCTGCTTGCAGGACACAGACAGCTACTGTGCCCATTCCTTGTATCCCCAAGTCCCTCCCTTACTGCACCCCTCAGGCAATCTCTGTCCCCAACCTCTGAGCCTGCATGGGTAGAGGGAAAAACCTGCAGGCCATCTGGACCTTCCTTCAGCCTCACCTCCTCCTGCCTTGGCCCTTTCCTGCCTTAATAGGTTAAACTTGCTCATACCACCCTCTCTTTGTCTAGAACTTCTCCCCCATGGTGCTCCCTGGACGTCTTCCCTGAATAGTGCTCCCCAGGTGTTTCTCTCTCGTGATGCTCTATGGAAGTCCTCCCCCATGGTGCCTTTTGGAGAGGTCCTCCCTCATGATGCTCCTTGCATGCATCTCCTAGGGCGTTCTCTGGAGACTCTCTCTTGTGGTGCTCCCTGGAGGTCCTCCTCTGTGATTATGGGGATGTCTCTTATGGCCCTTCCTAGAAGGTCTTCTCTTATGGTCCTCCTCTCCAGTGCCTGCTCTGCAGGAGCACTCATGCTTTGGGGTACCCTGTTGTCAGGCAGGGTCTTGGGCTCCTCTGAGTGCAATGGTTGAGGCTTCACCTCCCAGGCTGCCTGGTAAGATGCACACTTGGGTAGATACTGGGCTGTGGAGTCTCCAGAGAGATGGTTCAGATCAACCATGCAACTGGCCCCTGAGACATCCATCCTTGGTTTGGGAAGACTTGGCCACCATAATGCCAAGGACCTGGCTCAGACCCCAGGCTCCCCAGCCAGCCCAGGTTGTGCCACCTGCTCTGACATTATGGAGTCCATGCTTGCTCTCAGGGAAGCAGCAATGGCAGCCTCCTAACTGGCTCCCTCTATGGCCACGTACTCATTGACACTAATGTTGCGTCTACTGCCTGGTTTATGGTCAGTATGCCACTGGCTAGCTGTGTTGATTTGGCTCTGCTTCATAATTATGAGACAAGCTGCTGGATACAGTCCACGCCAGGGTCCAGTGGCTTCTCTGGTGGTCAGGAACCACATGGCTTCCCTGTTTTCCTACCCTAGGTGATCTGCAGCTGTGCTGGAGTTTAGGTGGCCTACCTCTGACCACGTATTTCAGGGGTAAACTGCAGGAAATTGGTCAAGCGTGACTTAGTGTTTGTGTGTGCATGCACATGTGTATGTGTGCATATATACATGTGACATGTTCATATGAAGGCTACAGGCCAATCTCCAGTGTTTATTCCTCAGGGACACTGTCCACCATGTCTTTTTGAGATAAGGCCTTTCAATGGCCTGGGGGTCACCAATCAGGCTGCACTGGCCGCAATGACTCCCTGGGATCCTCTACCCTAGTGCTGGGATTACAAAGGTGTGGCGCCATGCTTAGCTATTTTTTGTAGGTGGTAGTTATCAAATGCAGGCTCTCATTTTTGTAGGACAAACACTTAACTGACAGAACCATTTCCCAGCCCCAACTTAATATATTAATATATATATATATATTTTTTAAGAAGATGAAAAATTCACCCTTGCTCACAAAGTATGCAATGGTTTCCTTCCAGGTCAAAGGACACATCTGCCTTACCTTCTCGGTGGTTGGCTACCACCAGGAAGTGCTCTCCGTCCACCTCAAAGGCCTCCCAGTCACGGGCGCTGTGGGTGGCAATCCTCTGGTAGAGGGTGAACTTCAGCTTTCTGGGGCTCCATTTGTAGATGACGGAGAACTCTTGACCCCTTTCATTTGGCCCAAAGTTGGCCACAGCCAGGAAGATCTGAAAGAGAAGCATTACCTTACATTGGAACCAGACCTAGAGCCCAATCTGCAGGAGTCTGAACTGCAGCATCCTTCCCACATCTACAGGAAAGGGTACAGGACAGACTGAGTGAACACCAGAGTCCTGGTGCTAGGACATGCTCAGGGTTTGATGTTGGGTGGCTGTGTGGCTCTCCCAGGGACAGAAAACACGGTTTTCAGTTCCCATGTAATATTGTGTGCATTGCCCATATGCAAATGAAAGAAAGCATGCATTCGTTTAGGGACAAAATGTCTCCTTCCTTTGTTTTTCTGTTTTCCAGTATTTCTTGAATGTAAACTTATTCTTAGTTTTTTTTTTTAAAGATTTATTTATTGATTATATGTAAGTACACTGTAGCTGTCTTCAGACACTCCAGAAGAGGGAGTCAGATCTTGTTACAGATGGTTGTGAGCCACCATGTGGTTGCTGGGATTTGAACTCCTGACCTTCGGAAGAGCAGTCGGGTGCTCTTACCCACTGAGCCATCTCACCAGCCCCCTTATTCTTAGTTTTTATTTTTTTTTCCATTTTTTATTAGGTATTTAGCTCATTTACATTTCCAATGCTATACCAAAAGTCCCCCTTACCCACCCACCCCCACTCCCCTACCCACCCACTCCCCCCCTTTGGCCCTGGCGTTCCCCTGTACCGGGGCACATAAAGTCTGCGTGTCCAATGGGCCTCTCTTTCCAGTGATGGCCGACTAGGCCATCTTTTGATACATATGCAGCTAGAGTCAAGAGCTCAGGGGTACTGGTTAGTTCATAATGTTGTTCCACCTATAGGGTTGAAGATCCCTTTAGCTCCTTGGGTACTTTCTCTAGCTCCTCCATTGGGAGCCCTGTGATCCATCCATTAGCTGACTGTGAGCATCCACTTCTGTGTTTGCTAGGCCCCGGCATAGTCTCACAAGAGACAGCTACATCTGGGTCCTTTCAGTAAAATCTTGCTAGTGTATGCAATGGTGTCAGCATTTGGAAGCTGATTATGGGGTGGATCCCTGGATATGGCAGTCTCTACATGGTCCATCCTTTCATCTCAGCTCCATACTTTGTTTCTGTAACTCCTTCCATGGGTGTTTTGTTCCCACTTCTAAGGAGGGGCATAAATCACAAAGAAAATGAAAAACTTTCAGATGCCATTTGGGAAAACCTATTGGTAACACTACCACTGGATACATTGTATCCCTACTGGGTGAAAGCAGGTTTTACTAGGTTCATCCCTAGTGTGTGTGTGGGGGGGGGGGGAGGGCTCTGCTGAGTGAGAGTCCTTGGAGACAGCCTCACAATGCTGTCTTCAGAATAACATCCTGCAGTGCAGGCTGGGGGAGTTAGGAAGAAAACATTCCCTTCTTCTGCCACGGGGTGAATGCCCTTTCCCAGTGTGACTACCCTCTCCTGGTGTGACTATCCTTTCCTGGTGTGAATACCCTCTCCTGGTGTGACTGCCCTCTCCTGGTGTGACTACCCTCTCCTGGTGTGAATACCCTCTTCTGGTGTGAATACCCTCTCCTGGTGTGAATGCCCTCTCCTGGTGTGACTACCCTTTCCTGGTGTGAATGCCCTCTCCTGGTGTGACTGCCCTCTCCGGTGTGAATACCCTCTCCTGGTGTGAATGCCCTCTCCTGGTGTGAATACCCTCTCCTGGTGTGAATGCCCTCTCCCAGTCCAGGTCCTCTGCTCACTCTATCCCAGGTGGAAGGAAGTACTACCCAAGGCCAACCCTCAGGCCTTGACCTCCAGAGAGCTGGCACTAACATCCACTTTCACATCCTGGGTGGCCAGTGTGGTAGATGAAATACTCAGTCTGAGATGCTCCCTGAATTGCAATCGGCCCAATGAGGTTACTCCAATAATTAGTGCATTTTGAAATGGTCTAATGTTGCCCAGGCTGAGCTCAAACTCTTTATGTAGCTGGGGATGATTTTGAATGTCTGATCCTTCTGCCTCCACTCCCTGGCTACTAGGATTATAAGCCGTCATACCCAGTTTATGTGCTGCTGGGGACCGAACTCAGGGATCTGTGAAGGCTGGGCAAACACTCTACCAACCAAGCCACTTTTCCACCTCTAGTCCGAACAGTTTTGATTTGTAGTGAGTCACACAGGAATAGACAGACTTTTAAGCTGGAACCACTTCTGCCCTGTGGGGAGTTAAGTAGACTCCTTTTTTTTTCTTTTTTAATTATTCATTTATTTTATGTATGGGTGTACACTGTTGCTGTCTTCAGACACACACCAGAAGAGGGCATCAGATCCCATTACAGATGGTTGTGAGCCACCATGTGGCTGCTGGGATTTGAACTGAGGACCTCTGGGAGAACAGTTGGTGCTCTTAACCACTGAGCCATTACGCCAGCCCGAGCAGACTCCTTATAGGAGTCTTAAACAGTCATCCCTCCTAGCAAGGGCTTGGAAGCCCAAGAGATGCTTTGACTTGCAGAGTGCGTAGGCAGTCCAACCTGCGCCATCCACAGAGGCGCTCATCAACAGGGAAGGGGAAGTCACCTGTATAGACTTGCCTTTTTCCCAATGGTGAAATGTCGCCATGACTGTGCCTGGTGCGTAGCAATGTTCTGATAGGAGACAAATTTCCCATCTGTCCATTTATAGATGGCTGATCTAGCCTTCCGGTTGGCTGCGGCTGCGAAGAGCCCCACACCGGGGATGCTGAACACCTCGATGCCCAGTGTCTCTGAGTTGGTGTGCAGACTCTGGTGTTCTTCAACGTAGTCCAGCTTGGTCTTGGCTTGGAATGGGAGGATGGGGACCTAGTCAGTGTGCATAGGAACGGAGCTGGGGGTTCTCTTGGGAGGGACTTCAGGAGCCCTGCCATGACTTGGTGCCTAGACCTATCTATGCCCAGAGCCCTGGGATTTATAAAGATTTTCTTTGGAGCCCTGTTTTATCCTTGAGGGAAAGGCTCATTAAAGGGATGCTGCTCCTGTCCAGCTTTTGGGTCTGTGTAGCCCCAGATTCAAACAGGATAAAGGAGAGGTCTGAGTGTCTGTATTGTACCCTCTTCCAGACATTAACTAGCTATCGGAGAAGAGTTGCTGAAAGAGCCCAGTCACGTGTCTTTCATGACTACACCCTAGATGTGCTTATTTCTAGATTGAACACATGGGCTTGACATTCCTGGAGTTCTGAGGACATCTCTGGGGCTGGACATGCCTATTCTATGGAGAAAACATCCTGGCTTGCCTGGGTTGTTCTGGCGGGCACCTGCTACTGAAGTGGCTCTCCACTCTCTGAAGTGGCCCTTACGGATGAATGGAACAACAGTCCTCCAGGATATCCTTTTCCCAGAGGGCATGTAGCCAGCTGCTCTATGTGCTTAGGACATCGTGGGGTTTGAATTCTGGGTCCAGCCTCACCTGCCAACACGGAGACCCATTCGCTGCCAGCACACAGGTATAGCCCCTTTTGGGCAGCATCGAACCAGAACTGGGCACCCTCTGCCTTGGTACACGGTGGCCGGGATCCCAGGGTTACTTTCATGTCAGCTTCTGTGGGGAAGATCAGGGAAGATCTGACATATCAGGATTCCTTAGATAAAGTTTCTATGCAAGGTGTCTAAGCCCCAATGGTCCTTTACCTTTGTATGTGGCAGAAGGGAGCCCGACAGCACAGGTCACTGGAGACATGGTGGGTGGTCCCAACCATGACTGGCTGTGTGTGTGACTGGCTGGCCTCACACACCTTCAGCCTGGAGCGCATGTCTCTCTGCTCTTTTGCTGTCACCCCATGGACCCTCAACAGCCCCAAACTGCCCTAGGGGCCTGTCTCTTCTCAGCAGTAGGTGCTAAGCCATAGACAATATTCCTGAGTATGTTTTGATCTCACTACTTCTAGTACCAACATTGGTCTCATGTCCTGGCTTTATAGGGACAGCTCCATCAGCATTGGACAGCCATGAAACACAGTAAAAACCTAAGTGCCCAACACACACTGTGCCCTTCCCCCAGCCTTGAGCAGGCTAAATAGAACTTAAGTGCTTGCCACAGTTTGGACCTTAAAGACCCAGGTGGAATAAGTTTCCTACAGGAGTAGACTGCCTGCTGAGCTTGCTTTGCAACATAATCCAGCTGAAACAAGGGATGGGTCTGTGGGCTCTGTCTGTGGGCAGCGCTGACTATTAAACTTTGAGCCTTGATCAGCAACTTTTGTCTTGGCTTCATCCTTCTCTTACACCCTGTCCTTTTCATTTCCAGCCACCCTTTCAAGTAACCCAGTTCATCCGTGGCTGCGGAACAGCTACAGCACACAGATGGGGACTTCTGTCCCTCACCTGATCCTCTTTCTACAGAACAGGGGCATATGTGTAGTTGGGGAGGGTTTCTCAGAGTCTGTAAGACAGGGGCTGTGATTTTTATAAATGGCTCAATATTGCAACTTAACACTAGGGCAGAGAAGATATGGATCAGAGAAGGCACATCTAGGAAATGCTGTGGGCTTCAAGGGCTAGCAAGAAACAGATAGGTCTTGGCATGGGTCGGGCTGAGGTCAGAATGACCCAGAGGGAGTGGCTGGGAGACATGAGCAATAGCTGGCCAGGGGTCTAGAGAAGGGAACCTTCTTGGTGTGCACCATGTTTTCCAGCTGCCCGGGGGGCCAAGGAAGGTGCTTGGTCTGTGTACTGGCTGGTTTTGTGTGTCAACTTGACACAGGCTGGAATTATCACAGCAAAAGGAGCTTCCATTGAGGACATGCTTCCATGAGATCCAGCTATAAGGCATTTTCTCAATTAGTGATTAAGGGTGGGAGGCACAACCCACTGGGCCATCCCTGAGCTGGTAGTCCTGGGTTCTATAAGAGAGCAAGCCGGGCAAGCCAGGGGAAGCAATCCAGTAAGTAACATTCCTCCATGGGCTCTACATCAGCTTCTGCTTCCTGACCTATTTGAGTTCCAGTCCTGACTTCCTTTGGTGATGAACTGCAATGTGGAAGTGTAAGCTGAATAAACCCGTTCCTCCCCAACTTGCTTCTTGGTCATGATGTTTGTGCAAGAATAGAAACCCTGACTAAGACAGTCTGCCTGTAGGCTGTCCAAAAGGAGCCCTTCAAGGGACAGGTTGGAGGTTCTGGCTTTTCTGATGGCCCTGAGTATCCTCCTGGCCACTGTGACAACTGCCCTTCTGTCACTGAGAGGTGCACACTGGAGAGGCTGAGAAAAGAACCTGTGCACTCAGGTGTTGCTGGGTGGTGGGGGTGGGGGTGGGAAGCAAGCCCCATCTACTAACCATAGGGATAATTTAGCACCTCATTATCATCAGGCTTCCCTGTGAGCCTCTTCAGCACCTGGGGGATGGACAGCTCAGCCAGCCTAGCGTTCCTGCTGGGACACAGCTGTGGGGTGGCATCTGATCCAGGCAGCAAAACCAGTTGCCTTATCACACCCTGGAGAGGAAGAAAGTGAGGTACCACTGGTATCTGTAGTTGCTGGAGGACTTTGCTGGCTAGCCTGCAGAGTGAAAGGGGTCTGACAGTAGGTCATCCATCATTGAATCATCCACTGATCTATCTATCATCTACTCATCCATCCATCCATCTCTCATGTATACATGTACCCACTCACTTGCCCACTTGTCCATCTGTCCAGCCACCAATGTCCTTTCATTCAAAATCTATCAATCAATCTACCTATCCATCCATCTATCCATCTACCCATCTATCCATCTACCCACCTACCCACCACCCATCCATCCATCTAGTCACCCAGTCATCGACCCATGCATGTATCTGTCCACTTATCCATCCATTCACCCAATGCATGCATGCAAACATCCATCCATCCATGCATCTATCCATCTACCTGTTTCTTCATTTGCCCATTCAAGCATAACACAAGTACATTTCCACAGAGTGATTACTATGGCACCACAGAGAACTGTAGATCCCAGCTATGGTGTGGACTCCAGATACCACCCACAGTGAGTACAACAGAGGTATGGATGTGTGACTGAATGGATAGATAGATAGGTGGATACATGTGTGAGTAGATGTATGAGCGGATGGATGAGTGGGTAAATGGATGGATGAGTGGATGCATGGGTGGGTGAACAGATGGATGAATGGATGGACAGGTAGGTGAATGGATTGATGAATGGATGGATGGGTAGGTAGATGGATGGATGAGTGGTTGGATGAGTAAGTAGATGGATGAATGGATGGGTAAGTAGATGGATGGGTGGGTAAATGGATGAATGGATGGGTAAGTAGATGGATGGGTGGGTGAATGCATGGATGGATGGGTAAGTAGATGATGGGTGGGTGAATGCATGGATGGATGGGTAAGTAGATAGATGGGTGGGTGAATGGATGAATGGATAGGTAAGTAGATGGATGGGTGGGTGAATGGATGAATGGATGGGTAAGTAGATGATGGGTGGGTGAATGGATGAATGTATGGGTAAGTAGATGATGGGTGGGTGAATGCATGGATGGAAAGGCTGGGTCCAAGCATCAGTTTGTCAGAGTGTTGAGGACAGACTTCCATGGTAGGAGGACCTGTGAGCAGGGACCCAAGAATGTGCTAGAAAATAGGAACAGCCAGTGTGAGAGCCTTGTGGTAGACTCTATGACACCTTTGTGTTCCTGGTTCTTCCTTAGCATAGATGGCCATCTATCATCAGAAGCGCGAAAAGGCTGTCCCCATACCCCAGGGGGAGGGGTGCTGCTGGCAGCCCCTCTACACTCACTGTGAATAGGCCTTTGGTTCTTTTCCGGCTGCCAATGAAGAACCGGGCTCCTCTTACTGATAGGGTGGGTGGGAAGGAAACATCAGCCATTCTGAAACACAAGTGGACAGTACTAGTGCCAAAGAAGAACCTCACTTGCTTATGAAGGTCGGGGGTGGCTCTCACATGGAAACAAGCCAGCATCCCGGGCAGCTGTGAGGACAGGCTCCACAGCAATTAGAGGTCCAGAGCCTGCTGAGCAGGCAGAGGAGCACTCCTCAGCTCCTCCCACTCCAGTGGCCACAGGATCTCCTTTTCACCCCCTTTCTACATGGTTCTACTTCCATCTCCCTTCCTATTGCATCTGAGCATGCTTGCAGCTTCCCCCCCCCCCATCTGTGGTCTCTGCCTCCCCATCAGGACCCGTCTCACCCAGCTAATCTCATCTTGATTTGGCTTAAGACCCAGTTGGGAGGTAATGGCATATATATTCATAGTCCCCAGTGGACACATTACCCCAGGACAGGAGCTCCTGCAGGAATGTGTGATGAGGAGACACCTATGGGTCCTTTTTTTCTACTTCCAGGCGAACCTCAAGGTCCTTCTCCTGTATCCAGGCCCTGGCCCAATGTGCTTTCACACAGTAGGGGAGCAGGGCAGGATAGTGGCTACGGGTCAGAGGGAGGCTCTGGAAAGTACTGGTTGTGATTGCTATACAGGCTGAACACACTGAGGAAGGCATGACAGAGAGGGGGCCGAGGGGGCCGAGGGGGCACATGTGACCAGAGCTTCTGCATAGGAGCAGTGTGTCACGATGACTGTTCTCTTCGGCAGCCCCTGCTTCCTCCTGCCCTAACTCTCTGTTGCAGTATACTAAGATCCTGGCCGGGGGTACCAGGGAGCCAGCCCTCCTCCGCCTGTAGCCTACCTCCACTCTGTGCTGGGTATCCTTGCTCCAGAGCCCAACCCACACCCTTATTGCTGGCCTATATTCTCTGTTTTTTTGTTTGTTTGTTTTTGTTTTTCTTCAAGACAGGGTTTCTCTGTGTAGCTCTGGCTGTCCTGGAACTCACTCTGTAGACCAGACTCTGAACTTAGAAATCCACCTGCCTCTGCTTCCCAAGTGCAGGGATTAAAGGAATGTGCCACACTGTCCTGCGAGCTGGCCTATATTTTCAACACAAGGGTCTCAGATCATCCTTGGCCACAGTTGCTCCAAGTAGGTGGTTTGTGACCCCTGATGGGGCCGTCCGTTTCACAGAGCTGTGTAGCTGCTCCATGACCCCAGACTTGATAATAGAAGCCTGTCTCCCACAAGGCCCTATCAGGGACCTGCCTTTGGAGCTAGCACCTAAGGTGCTCTTCATAGTCTGCCTCAGGTAAAGGATTTATTTAGCAGGGTAGGGGCTATAGCAGGGGAGAGACTTACCCAGGGCCCACCCTCCACCGCACAGTGGCAGATTAGCAACATGGTCAATCACTGGGACGCGCGCGCATCCCGGTACCTACATGTCCACCGGGAGGCCACAGTCCGTGGTGAGAGAAAAGGATCCTTGGGACACAGCCAGGATCAGAGTGTGCCATCGGCTGTCCATGAGGCCAGGGCTCCAGAAGGACACACGGGTCTGCCAGGCACCAGCCAGGTCCTCGCTGAGAAACAGGAAGTGCAGCTGTGTGGGTGAGTACCTCAGGCCGAGCAGTAGCGTGTCCCTCTCCTCCGCCAGCAGGGAGAGCAGGTATTCATTCTTCTGTGGAGAGCAGGGCCAGAGGTGGAGCAGAGCTGAAGGAAAGGGAGGAGGGAAGGACCAAGAAGGACAGGCAAGGCCAATGGGGTGAGACAAATAGGAAGGAGGGCGGAGCTAAGGTGGGCAGGGTCTGAGAAGGGGTGGAGATAGGAGAGGGGTGGAGCTGAGAGGAGGAGGGTGGTCCTAACTGGAGAGTGGGTGGAGCTAATGGTGTCCTATCCAGTAGCACTTCTGGGTAGGAACTCAGTGAACCTCCTCACACCAACCCTCTGCCCCCTCAGTTCAAGAAACCTAGTCTATGTGCATAACAGAATGTTTTCAAATAAGTTCTGACCTGCTCCAACTTGAAGGAGTCTGGAGGACCTCACACCGAGTAAACCAAACCAGGCCAGAAGGATGGTTGCTAAGCCACTCTGCGCAGCTCCCCAGAGGCTCAGATCCACACAGACACTAACAACAGGGTGCTAGGGGCCGGTGGAGGAGGGGCGGGGGGGGGCACGGGGGGCGTGTGAGTGGGCAAGGAGGGACATGGGGGGGCGTGTGAGTGGGCGGGAGGGCGGAGCAAGTGGCCAGTAGTTCACAGTATAGCTAGGGTTTGCTAGGAAGAATGTGAATGAACTCCGTGCTGGCCAGGCTCAGAAAGACGAACACAGTAAATTCTATGTTATGTGTGTTTTATTACAGTCAGCAAAGCAGCATGCCTGCTAGGTTCTGTGGTTTCAAAACTAACAGTATCCTTTACACTGTGGGCTATTTATTTAACACATCTCACCAAGCTGGAGATGTTAGCTTCTTAGCCTAACATAGGCGGTCGGGAGAGCTGAAAGGTAAGCCATCTAGTTGATTGTGTGCGTGCAAGTGTGTACATGCTTACTATTTCTTTAGTGAGGCTCTGCTCCTGTGAGCCTGCAAGACACTCCCATGGGCCTGTTCTAAAGGGGGCCTGTGTGGTCTCCAGAGTTGGCTCAGTGCACCTTGGTCAAAATGCGGGACCCTCTTGTTCAGTCACCTTTGGGAACAGAGGGGATCTTTCTGCTCCTGAAGTTCTCACAATGGTAAGAGGATGAGTCTGTTTCCTGGGGACTTCCAGGAAGTGATGTGAAGCTTGGAAGCTGGCAGGTGACAAGGATGTTACCTCCCAGGGATGTCCAGGATATCAGGAGCCACCGCTGGCTGACAGGAAGTGAGGGGTGAAGAGCAAGAACAGGGAGGTATAGAGATTGAGGTCCCCCTAAATACACACAGCAGGTTTACACTGGTTTGAGTTGTCGAGTGCTCCCCCTGTGCCCTTAGCCTCATTTTGGATCACTTTTTGTTGCTGTGAATAACCACCACGGCTTATGAAAGAAAGAGTTTATTTTAGCGTGGAGTCCATTGAAGTGGGAGATTAACGGCAGCTGGTGAGTGGAATGGGAAGCCAGGGATAGCATCTCTAACCATGAGTGAGCAGAAAACAGAGAAAGCGAACTCAAACCCAGCCAAAGCTATCAGCTCCAGAAACCTGCCCCCAGTTACTTACATCCTCAAGCAACCCTCTAAAAGATCCACAACCCCCAAAAAGGACCGTCCATCAGAGACCAAGTCTTCAAATACATGAGCCTACTTGAGACATCTTTCATTCAAACAACCAGTGACCTCCAGGGGAGGTGGCTACTGTCACCTGTCAATTGCTGAGCCCAGTCCTTCCCTCCTAGAAACATTCCTGGCTAAGGAGATGGACATTTACTTGAACCACATGTTCCAGAGCATGAGAGGAGATCCAGGTCTTTAAAAACGTTTATTGAAGCCATGGGCTGCTGACAGGCTGGCGTTGGGGGCAAGCAACCAGAAGAAAGGGACAGGAAAGACAGAGTCCCAGAGGATCAGCGGGTCTCCTAAAAAGCAGGAGGAGAGGTCAAGTCACAAGGGACAAGTTGGGGGGCTCCATCTTGGAGGGAGTCTATCCTAAGTCAGAGTCAGACTGGAAAAGCTGAGAGGAGCCTCAGGAAGAGACCAGAGCCAGCTGGCACCAGGAACAGGCCCTCAGCAGCTGGACTTCTGTCCACAGCAGGCCTGTCTGGAGCAGGCAGGGCGGCACAGCAGGGACACACTAGAGGTTGGGCCACAGCAGCTGGGCTGGCAGGAGGAGGCACAGCAGGAGGAGGTGGGCACACAGCAGGCAGGTCTGCACACAGGGCGACACAGCAGGGACAGGCTGGAGCAGGGCTTGCAGCACACAGGAGCACAGCAGGAGGGCTGGCAGCAGGAGGAGGAGCCAGAGCAGATGGGTGTGCAGCACACAGGCTTGCAGCAGACAGGCTTGCAACAGACAGGTGTGCAGCAGACAGGTGTGCAACAAACAGGTACACAGCAGGGCTGCTGGCAGGGGGAGCAGGTGCAGCAAGCTGGCTGGCAGCTAGACTGCTGGCAGCATGAGGGTGTGCAGCAGGAAGATTGGCAGCAGGGGCTGGACACACAGCTCACTGGGGTGCAGAGGAGGGTCAGGCAGGGGGCTGGAGCACAGCAGCAGGGCTGGCAGCAGCTGGGGGCACAGCAGCAGGGCTCACAGCAGCTCTCTGGGCAGTCATCCACCTGCCAGGAGGAGTTGGTGCGAGCGTCAGAGCAGACGGACATGGTGGAGGCAGCCATGGCGGTGTTGGCTGGGCGGTAAGAGCGTGTTGAATGTGTGTGGGACTGTGTATGAGACTGTGTGTGTTTTACATGCTAGGCTGTCAGCTTTTATACCAGACCGGCTATGTTTTTCAGCTGGAAGCCACTAGAACATTCCTTCCTGGTGGGTATTTTGAGCTGCTTCCTGAAAGCCTTTGTTAATCTGTTTATTTACAGAAGTGTTACTCCTTCTGAGTTCCAAATGCTGACAGCACCTTAGGGTGCTGTGGTGCCTGGTCCTCTGAGTGGAGGCTCACCCATGCTGGGTCTGGCTTTGTGCATATACCATATGCCTCTCATTCAGGCTGCACCTTTGGGCAGTGGGAAGGCAGGATCTCCAGCCTAAGTGGGCAGGTAAAGTTGTGAAGCCTGCTGGCTGTAGATGCAGCTGCCAGAGAAAATGTCCCTGAACACAGCAGAGATCTGCCTGAGTGTCAAGATGGCACAGGTCTGCAGAGAATGAGACAGTAAGGGAAACTAGAAGAAGATAGATTCTTCCAGAACACAAGCTTCCCAGGACAGCATCAGAGAAGGGAAGCCCTGGAGAAAGTCCCTCATTTGTGGGGACTGTGCCCCTCTGCACCTGAAACTTAACAGTGTGCCAGGTGCTCGCATGGGCTGAGAACCTGTGCCTCACCTTGGGGGTACTGAGACAGCCCAGCAGCCTAGTAGGATAGATACTAAGCTGAGCTGAGGCTGTGGGTTGACAGGGTGAGTAACACCAGGAGAGGGGAGGGAAACAGGCTGGGCTTTAGCAATAGGCTTTGAGAGGTCCTGTCTGGGAAAGAGCTAAAACCAGGGACAGTAGGAGACCCTTAGTGACCCTCCTAAGCCTGCAGGGGCAAGTTAGCATGCCCACCTGAAGCCACCATCCGCCAGACCCACTCCTCTTCCCCCACCTCAGTTTAATCCATTTTTGTTGTTTCGGATCTCAAGATTCAACCAATTATTGCATGCAGACCTCTTTTTTTATGGCTCTATAATATTCCACTGTATTGATCTGTCACAGTGTATCCATCCAGTGACTGATGGATAATATTTTGATTGTCCCCTGTTTACCACAGACATGAATAAAGCTGCCAGGACAATGTTTGTGTTTGGTGTTTCATGTGATAATGAGTTTTCTTTTCTCTAAAAGACTCTGTGTAAAGTAAATACTCTGTGTAGCTTTCTTGGGTCAGGTGGTGGGTGAACATTTGTTTTCAGGATGCACTCCCCCTGAGGGGCAGGCCATCTGCATTCCACAGGAGTGTGACTCAGTAACACTCTCTGCTCTCTGTATTTGTGGTGGGGTGCGCTCTCTAATGGCTGATGCTGAGCTGGGTGTCTTTAGTGGGCTCATCTGCCGAGCGGCCTTGTGTCCGCAGAGCATTCTACACACAGTGTGAGAGGCTGTACTCTGCACACTGGGCTTCTTAATCTCAGTCCTCCTAACAGGCTGTGCGGCTCCTATACTGTGTGCTCGGCATTTCCTGCTGAGCGTCTTACCTGCTTCTCTTCTGCCCAGGCATCCTACGTCTATTATATATGATACATGATATAATTACAATATAAGTATATAATGTATAATATGCAATACATAATATAATATATAATAAAACATATAAAAGGCTTTCATATATATGTGTGTATATATATATACATATATATGCATATATATATGTATATATGTATATATATATAAAATCTCCCCTTAAACTTTTTTCTTTTGACACAATGTACAGGCTGGTTTTATGTGTCAATTTGACACAAGCTGGAGTTATCACAGAGAAAAAGGCCTCCCTTGAGGAAATGCCTCCATGAGATCCAGCTGTAAGGCACTAATAAGTGATCAAGAGAGGAGGGCCCATTGTGGGTGGTGCCATCCCTGGGCTGGTGGTCCTGGGTTCTATAAGAGAGCAAGCTGAGCACACCAGGGGAAGCAAGCCAGTAAGCAGCACCCCTCCATGGCCTCTGCATCAGCTCCTGCCCCAAGTTCCTGCCCTGTGTGAGTTCCACTCCTGACTTCCTTTGGTGATGAACAGCAGTGTGGAAGTGTCAGCTGAATAAACCCTTTTCTCCCCTACTTGCTTCTTGGTCACGATATTTTGTGCGGGGAATACAAATCCTGACTAAGACACACAAGGTCTCATGTAGCCCAGGCTACCCCTGGAATTCACTGTTTAGCTGATGATGAGTTGGAACTCCCGATCCTCCTGCCTCCACTTCCCAAGTACTAGGATCATAGGAGTGGATCACCAACCATACCTGGCTCATGCCAGTGTGGTTTAAATATGAGAGTTTAGTGCCCGCGAAGCCTGGCTCTTACTGAGTTGGTCCGAAAATCTGCCTCACATTAGGGTATGTAGACATTCTGCTTGTATGTGGGTAGTGAAGGTTAAACATGCTCACTCGCTTGCTCTCTCCCCGTCTCTCCTCTCTTCTTTCCCTATCCTCCCCCTCCTATAAGTTTACTGAGCACATAGCTGGGGCAGTGACATCTATCTGCTCTCTTTGTTACTTAGAGGTTAGGACCGATGGGAAGGCTCACTGTTGTCTTATGGGAGAATTTTATTGGGAAGTGTGAATTGTCCGCCTTTCTTCGTTTTCTTTTCTCGTGGTGATTATGGGTCTAAGACAATCACACATTCAATTTAAAAGCAACCTGTGAATCTCTGCAGAGATGTTTGCTAGGGACTGGAAAGGTCTGCAGATGAGCAGGGACAGACCCATTCCTGAAGTATTCAGAAGGTCTTTGTATGAGTTTCATAGTTTCCAAAGCTATCCATGGGTTCTGCAACTCATGGGCTTAGCTTGGATATGAGAACGTCCGTTCCCCCAGTGATGTCTGGGATTGGTCGGCTGAGTATCCGGATGCTTGTGTCTTGCCGGAGGTTAAGGAGAAGGCATAGCACACAGTAATGTCAGCTGTGGGCTCCTAACAGACACTCCATCAGAGCAAGGAAGTCTCCTCACCGGGGATGGTGGGGTCCTTTTATTGTGAAAGAGTGTTGGGATGTCCTAGCTCTTTTCTGTATGTATTAATATGATGTGATGTTTGCCTTTATTGTATCGACACAACATATTACAGTTCAGGCTGGTCTTGTGTGTCAACTTGACACAAGCTGGACTTATCACAGAGAAAGGAGCCTCCACTGAGACGATACCTCCATGAGATCCAGCTGTAAGGCATTTTCTCAATTAATGATCAGGGTAGGAGGGCCCATGGTGGGTGGTGCCATCCCTGGGCTGGTAGTCTTGGGTTCTATAAGAAAGCAAGCTGAGCAAGCCAGGGGAAGCAAGCCAGTACATAACATCCCTCCATGGCCTCTGCAACAGCTCCTGCTTCCTGACCTGCTTGAGTTCCAGTTCTGACTTCCTTTGGTGATGAACAGCAATGTGGAAGTGTAAGTGTAAGCTGAATAAACCCTTTCCTCCCCAACTTGCTTCTTGGTCATGATGTTTGTACAGGAATAGAAACCCTGACTAAGACAATTACATTAGTTAATTTTTCAGATATTAAACCAATCTTTTATTCTAGAGATAGAGCCCTCTTACCCGCAGCATTAAGAAGCTCTGTGTTATTGTGACAGAATGACAGAGGTGGGGTACCTATAAAGAGGAAAGGTCACATGACTCCTATATTGGAAGTTTCACTATGTATTAGTTGCTTTTCTGTTGCTATGACAAAACAGCAAAGCCAATGCAATTTAAAGAAGAAAGAGTTTCTGTGGGCTTATGGTTCCAGAGAGAGGCATCTATCGTGGGGTGGTAGTGACAGTCGTGGCAGCTGGAGTAGCTACCTGGGAGCTCACCTCTTGAACCACCAGCATCAAGCAAAGAGCCTGAATGCAAAAAGAATGAGTCCTTAAACTCTCAAAGCCCGCCTCCACTGACACGCTTCCTCCCTCAAGGCCACACCCCCCAATCCTTCCCAAACAGTGCCACCACCTGGGGACCACATGTTCAAATACTGGAGCCTATGGGAGACGTCACATTCAGATCATTATACGATACATGGCTGTTTGGCTCTGATGCCTTTGGGCCTGTGTCAGGTGCCATGTCGAGGTGGGGACGTAACAGGAATCTGCTTACTTGTAGCTAAGAGAAGAAGAAAGCCAAGGTCTCAATGACCCCTCCAAACGTATGTTCTAATGCCTTAGTGAGCTTTCTGTTGCTGTGATATAGGCCACGACCAAAAGCAACTTGGGGAGGAAAGGGTTTATTTCAGCGTACAGTTCCACGTCACAATCTGTCATCCAAGGGAGTCGAGGCAGGATCAAAAGGCAGGGACTGAAGCAGAGGCCATGGAGGAACACAACTTACTGGCTCCTTCCCCATAACTTGCTCGACCTGCTTTCTTTTCTTTTCTTTTCTTACCCCCTTCTCTTCTCCCTTTTGCTCTGGTCTGCTCACTCCAGCCCCTACTCGATCTAGTCCATAGAGTTTTTTGTTTGTTTGTTTTTTCATTTGTTTCTCATTTTGGATGGTTGTGAGCCACCATGTAGTTACTAGGATTTGAACTCATGACCTCCGGAAGAGCAGTCAGTGCTCTTAACTGCTGAGCCATCTCACCAGCCCTCAACCTGCTTTCTTAAATGCCCTTAGACTCCCTGACCAGGGTTGGCACCATGTCCAGTGGGCTGGGCCCTCACATCAGTCATTAATCGAGAAAATGTCCCATAGACTTGCCTATGGGAATCTGAGGGAGGCATTGTCTTAAATGAGGTTTCTCTTGTCAGACAACCCTAGCTGTGTCTAGTTGACAAAAAACCTAATCGGCATATCCGATGTCCTCATTCCTTCCATTAGCCCCGCCCCTTCCAGACATCACCATCTCCACACAGGATGGGGACTGAAACTACAGAACTTGTGCACACGGCTCTGTTTCTGTGATGCTGGATTCCATGGCTGGGGTTTGATGAGGGCCTTTATGACAAAGGTTTCCACTCAAAATAAGCAAAGGACCCCTTAAAAAGGACAAACGAACTCGACTTTTAAGTGGGCAAGAGAACTGGACAGACCTCTTACCACATGCTTGTTTCTGGGGTGGGCGCAAGAGTAACTCGTGCCTCCGAGTGGCTTGAGATGTGTCACTCCCTCTTCCGGTTTTCAGGAGAGGTCTCGAGGATGGGTGTGGGTTCTTCTTGGTCTGTTCCCACTGGGGTGTATATTTTCTTCCCTTGTGTGTCAGTTCTGCTCCGGTACCTGACCCAAGGCCTTTCTCAGCACCGGTGCCCACAGCCGTGAGTCGCTTCCACTGCAGAGCTTGTGCGCCTGAGCACTGTGATGGTTGCAGGTCAGTGTCACCTGACAGGATTTGGCATCACCCAGGGAACTCACTTCTGGACATGTCAGTGAGGGTGTTTCCAGGGAGGACTGACTGGGGAGAGAAGAGCCACCTTGGTGGGTGGTTCCATCCTATGGGCTGGAGAGCAAGTGAGCTGAGCACCAGCATTCGTCTCTCTGCTTCCTAAGGACTCAGTGAGCCACCTCACATTCCCCTCAATGATGGACTGTGTCCCCCAACCATGAGCTAAAATAAATCCTTCCTCCCTTAAGTGATTCTGTTCAGGCATTTTTCACAATCCGAAAAGCAGCGCACAGAAGGGACGCACACCAAGGGCTGGACTCGATGGGGGTTGGGGTGGGATTGGGGGTGGGGTGAAATCTGCTTTCCAAATCTGACACAGGTCACCGTGCAAGCTGCAAAGCAATCTTACAATCAACAATGAATCAACCTAACTCAACAACAACAAACAAACAAAAACCGGCCAAGAGAGCTGGATAGACCCCTTCCTGAGGAAGACACCCAGAAGATCAGTGATGCCCACAGTATAAACTTGGAAAACTGTGAAGTATCTGGCCGCACGGAGCATGTCTTAATCTCTGCTAAGGCAGGCGGAGGAACATGAGTTTGAGGACTGTTTATGCTAAGTAGAAAAAACCTGGGGGTGGGGTGGGGGGGGAGAGAGAGAGAGAGAGAGGTGGGGGGAGGTGGGGGGAGAGAGAGCAAGAGAGAGGGAGAGAGAGAAGGAGTGGGAGAGCAAGACAGAGAGAGAACAGAGAAAGAGGGAGAGTGAGAAAGAGGGAGAGAGGGAGAGAGCGAGAGAGTGAGAACGAGAGAACAGGTGCAGCAGTTGCTGGGAGGACGGATACTCTCCCTCAGTGCTTCTGGGAATGCAGGATGGCTCAGGGCTGGGGAAGAACTTGGTGAGCTCTTAAAAAAACAAACCAAACACACCTCCAACCATCCAGTACCCACACTCTGTGGTATTTATTAAAAAGAGCTGAGGGGCTGGTGAGATGGCTCAGTGGGTTAGAGCACCCGACTGCTCTTCCGAAGGTTCAGAGTTCAAATCCCAGCAACCACATGGTGGCTCACAACCATCCGTAATGAGATCTGACTCCCTCTTCTGGAGTGTCTGAAGACAGCTACAGTGTACTTACATATAATAAATAAAAAAAAAAAATAGCTGGGCGTGGTGGCGCACGCCTTTAATCCCAGCACTCGGGAGGCAGAGGCAGGCGGATTTCTGAGTTCGAGGCCAGCCTGGTCTACAGAGTGAGTTCCAGGACAGCCAGGGCTACACAGAGAAACCCTGTCTCAAAAACACCAAAAAAAAAAAAAGAGCTGAAAAGTCACGTCTTCACAGAGATCAATGAACGCATGTGCTTCGGTCACAACAGCGAAAGCTCCACAGGGCAATGCTGAGCCTCAGCTGGGAGGGAGACACCCGGAAGAGAAGAGATACCCTGCTAAGAAGCAGGAGATCCTGTCAAGGCACAGAAGGGGATGATGATCAGCTCCAGAGGAAAATGACTGTGGATGTGGGGGACCCAGGGATGGGCATGGAGGGGTGTCGAGGATGTGAGAGCATGTGGAGGGACCTGGAGGGGTTTGGAGAATGTGTGGGGGTGATACAGTAAGAGCTGGAGGGGCACAAAGACCTTCTAAGAATGATTCTAAGTGAGGGGAACAGGCTGCAAAGGGATCGCTGGGAGTTGGTGTTGAAGAAGATTCTACAGGGTTCGAGAACCCTGAGGGCACCCAGGACAGCCAAGCATTCTGTAAGACATTGCAGTGGGAGGGACGTGTGTGCCACCCATTTGACAAAGTTCTCAACACGTCTGACCCCAGGAGTGGAGTTGATGGCAAAGCCAGATCCCTGGGCTCCAGCTGCTCAGGGCAGGGCATTGGCCTGCTCCAACTCACCCATTTCCTCCTGTGAAGTTTGTGTGGACAGTACCTGAGCCAGGTCTGTGCCTTATTGACTTGGTTACAGCCTTTAGTGGCTGTGAGTCTTTTGTTGTTGTAGTTTTTTGTTTGTTTGTTTGTTTGTTTTGTTTTTGAGACAGAGTTTCTCTGTATAGCCCTAGCTGTCCTGGCATTCACTCTAGACCAGGCTGGCCTCAAACTCAGAAATCCACCTGTCTCTGCCTTCCAAGTGCTGGGATTAAAGACGTGCACCACCACTGCCCGGCTAATGGCTGTGAGTCTTATGCCCCTCTTCCACACAGCGCTCCTTTCCAGCAGCCTCACTGTGGTTTTCTCTCTCTAAACGTCTTCCCATCTTTGAACAATTGCTCCATCGTTCCTAACTTCTGGGCTGTGTGGAACAGGCGAGGCTGGTGGGTTCCCGTCAACTGATTGATCGACTACTGGGCCACCGTTTCCTGCCTTGGGCTTCTGCTAAACTGGATGCTGGCATGGCTGGATGCTGTCTTTCTGAGATCACTCAAGGGCTGGGAGGCAGAAGACTGGTTGGTCACTAGGGACTCCACTTAGGTATTCTGATGGTAAATTAGGTCAGGTAATTTCTCTGACTCCCTTCAGAGGAATTCCCCTTAGGGCACTACTCCGGGTACTAAAGATAGGCTTCATGCATGGGAGATGCCCCAGACTGAGTTCCACTGTCTGTTTGCTGGGAATCCCTCACCCAGCAGCAGTTTCTCCTTGCTGGCTATGCCTGTGTCTGAGACAATCACCCACTGGACAATGGGGACCCTCTGTGGATGATGGGAACCCTTTCCAGATATGGGGGAGCACCATTGCAGCGTCTCACTCTTTGTACACAACACAACACCAAGCTCCACTGGACAGCCCCAAGGCAGGTGGCCAGCATCTCTTTTGATTCCAGGGCTTAGTCCCTCCCTTCTGCAAATAATCACAGCTTATGGAGACCGACATCTACCTGCGCCAGATTTCTCAGGCATGAGAGGAGAGGCAGAAAGTTAGATGCGTTTATTGATGTTGTGAACTGCCGAATGGCTGATACCAAAGATAAGGCCAGAATGGAGGGACAGTGAAGAGGGACAGTGACACAGGGTGCAGGTGGGGTTCCTGGGAGTCAGGGGGATAGTTCAAGCCAGTGTATAGGACATATTGGGGCTTTGTCCTGGGATGATCCCACATCAGGAACAGAGTAGAGGGGCCGAGAGGTATCAGGAAGAAAGACACAAGCAGTAGACAGGCCCATCAGCAGCTGGACTTCTGGCCACAGCAGGCCTGTCTGCAGCAGGCAGGGCGGCACAGCAGGGACACAGAGGAGGTTGGGCGGCAGCAGCTGGGCTGGCAGGAGGAGGCACAGCAGGAGGAGGTGGGCACACAACAGGCAGGTCTGCACACAGGGCGACACAGCAGGGACAGGCTGGAGCAGGGCTTGCAGCACACAGGAGCACAGCAGGAGGGCTGGCAGCAGGAGGAGGAGCCAGAGCAGATGGGTGTGCAGCACACAGGCTTGCAGCAGACAGGCACACAGCAGGGGGATTGACAGCATGAGGACTGGCAGCATGATCCAGAGCAGATGGGTGTGCAGCAGACAGGCTTGCAGCAGAGGGTCACACAGCAGGATGGCTGGCAGGGGGAGCAGGTGCAGCAAGCTGGCTGGCAGCTAGACTGCTGGCAGCATGAGGGTGTGCAGCAGGAAGATTGGCAGCAGGGGCTGGACACACAGCTCACTGGGGTGCAGAGGAGGGTCAGGCAGGGGGATGGGGCACAGCAGCAGGGCTGGCAGCAGCTGGGGGCACAGCAGCAGGGCTGGCAGCAGCTGGGGGCACAGCAGCAGGGCTCACAGCAGCTCTCTGGACAGTCATCCACCTGCCAGGAGGAGTTGGTGCGAGCGTCAGAGCAGACGGACATGGTGGAGGCGGCCATGGCAGTGCTGGGTTGGAGTAGAGTGCGTGAGTGAGTGCGTGAGTGTGAGTGTGTGAGGGGCTGCGCCATCAGCTTTTATACCCCTGTGCTGTTGTTGGCTTGTCCTCCCTTCCTTGTTGGTGAGCCCTGTGGCCATCATCAGGGTGTTTGTTTGTCTGGGATGTTGTTGTCAGGTCTGTTTCCTGCCCGTGTCTCCTGCTGGGAACAGTGATGGAGCAGTGGCTTTGGGGTGTCATAGGTGGGCTGTAGGCACGTCACCCAGCCATGGCTGGCTGCCAGGACTCTCACTCCTTCAGCAAGAATTACTGCCAGGGGAGCGATTTGCTCAGTACCCCTTCCAGCACCTAGCTCAGCACTCAGAGGCCACAGGTGTGTATTGGCCCGCCCAGGGCTACTGAGTATGAGGGTACAGCGGCAGGCTAATGGCCCCTGCCTGCATCCTTCTATTGTATCTCCTCAGCTCCCGCACCTTTCTGCAGTGCCCTGTGACACTGTCCACTCTGTCCTTGTGCCTAAGGCTGTGGGAAGCTGGGCTCATCTCTTTGCCACATAGGCAGGTTGGCAACTCCTGGTTGGGTTTGCAAGTTCCGAGCCATGTGGGGCTCCATGTGGGATGATGCCTATGTGTCTTGCCTGCCTCTTAAGTAATTCTCTCATTCCTCTGCCCAGCTTCTCCTGGCTAGCCTTCCTCACCATCCCTATGGATCGATCTCACACCTCCATAACTATGTGGATTTGTTTAACACTATTTTTTTTAAGAATTATTTATTTATTTTAATGTATGTGAGTACACTGTAGCTGTCTTCAGACACACCAGAAGAGAGCATCCAATCCCATTACAGATGGTTGTGAGCCACCATGTGGTTGCTGGGAATTGAACTCAGGTCCTCTGGAAGAGCAGTCAGTGCTTCTTAACCTCCGAGCCATCTCTCCAGCCCCCTGTTTTACATGTATTTATATAAAAGTTTTGACTGATGGCTTCCTTATTAAACACACATCCCTGCTCTTAAGCCGAATAATCATTTGGACTTCTGAAGTGTGTGTAGCTGAAAGCGAAGGCTTAGCCTCATAATAGTGCCTGTGTCCGGGGCTAGTCTTTCCTTACGGGGTTTCTGAAGTAACACAGAGACTGACCTGTGTGGCCAGCAGCCACTCCACCCTCAGCACATCCCAGGTTGATAGAGGTAACCTGAGGTGTCGGAGTGTCCAGTCAGCCTCATGTAGCGCATCCCATTTGGCTCCTGCCCCAGAGAATGGGAGACTAGTGTAGGCTGGAGGTCATGACCTCCACACCCTCCCCCAGAGCTAAGTGAGCATGTGGCAGGGGCTGGGGATGGAGGCAGCAAGTGCATTGTGGGAAGAGGGTCTATGGAAGATTGTGTGCTGCTCTGGGTGGGGCTATGGATTCCACTTCACGTTGGAGGGCCAGAGCTTTGTGAGTGCTTTGGTAACCAAGTCCCCCCACCCAGCTTCCTGTCCTGTCTGGTTTATGTTCCCTCTCCTTCCATAGAACACTGCATCCCCACAGCCCGGATCAGGTTTGTCTCATTAGACTTCAAAGACCCTGGCACAGTTACTTCTCAGTAGAACATCTCTGAAGTCATGGAAACCTTTTCTTTTTCAGAGAAATTGTTTCGAGATGGCTACATTTGGGGATAAAAGTCATTCTGATTCTGTCATGAGACTCCTCATGGTGAGACTGTGGCCAAAACAAACCTTTCTTCCTTATACGCTGTTTACCTCGGGTATTTTGTCACAGCGACAAAAAAAAAAAAAATTCCCCCTGAGCTTTGTAGCTGTTGTGTATTTACCCAAGGCTGCCTGAGACTCGGAGGCTTCCCCTTGGCTCCCAGCTGGCAATTTCTACCCTTTTCCCCTTCACTTCCTGTTACACCTTCACTTCCTACTTGCTCAGGGCTCAAAATTAAACAGTGACTCTCTCAGCATGTGCCTCTGAGGTCATGCTTGGAACTTTCTAGGTTCCCAGGACTGCTTCGAAGCCCTAATTTCTCCAAGCATTTAGTTCCCAGCTTTCCTCAGACTCTGATCCAGGTGTTCTTCTCCACCCAGGTGTCCACAGGCGACACTCTACATCTAACAGCTATCATTTCCGTATCCAGCAAGGTCTGAGCCCGAGGAACTGAATCAGGCTCATCAGAGAGCCTCAGACAGGTGAAGACAATTGCCTATACATCTTGGTTTCTGTTGCTGTGATAAAACGCTCTAACCAGGGCCAGCTTAGGGGAGGCGAGGGAAGTGAAGGGAAGTCAGGCCAGGAACTCAAGCAGGAACGTGTTGTGGATTGGACATGGACTGCTGGCTTGCTCACAGGCTCAGGCTTTATTTATTTATTTAGCTACCTCATTTTCCCTTCCCTTTCCTTGCTCTAGCCCCTCTCATATACTATATGCCTTCTCGCTTTCATTCAAATTCATTCTTTTTCTGTAATTGTTACACACACACCTGTTTGTCATCATCCCTCGATTCCTAAATATATAAACGAAACCTACTCACTTCATATGGTGCTACTTGTATGTGTATGTTTGCAGGACTGACCACTTGCTATTGGATAACCAATTGCTGTAGTCTTCCCTGGGGGAGACTATTTCTCCCCTTCACCATTTCTCATCTGCCTGTAGTTCTTTATGTAGGGTCAAGCCCATTTTAGCATGCTCATTGGTTCTGTACTTGTTCAGCTCATGTTTCAAGGCAGCAGTGTTGGTGAGATCTCATGTGTGCAGTTTCCCTGGCATCTCTAGTAGACACAATCTTACTTCCTACTCCCCTGGTTCTTACAGTCTTTCCATCCACTCTTCTGAAATCATCCCCGAACCTTAGGTGGAGGAGAGTGTTTTATAGAGGCATCAGTAGGGACTGGGCTCCATGACTCTGCATTTTTATCTCTTTTCTGTTATCATCTTTGTTGCAAAAATGTTTCCTTGATGAGGGGTGAGAACTACACTTATCTGTGGGTAGAAGGATAAATATTTGGAATGTAGTTAGGGACTATGATGGCTTAGATTTCACCAGCCCTGGGTAGTTGGCCAGGTATGACTTGGCTCTTGATGAGTAAGTGGGTAGCTAGCTTTCTTATACAGCCAGAACTACCAGCCCAGGGAATGGTGCCGCCTAGAGTGGGCCCTTCTCCATCAATTCACAATCAAGATTATCTCCCACAGACATATCCACAGGCCAATATTATCTGGGCAGCCCCTCATTTGAAGCACTTTTCAGAGGGTTCGAAGTTGTACCAAGCTTCCTCAGAAACATATCCACTTTGTTCCCAGGTACCAGTCCCATACAGGACTGCACCTGCTACTCAAGACTGGACCTCATAGGGCAGGGTTGAGAGGTAAAGGTGACAGAGCTCTTCCGGCTGTGCCTGGTGTTTCCATGCTTTAGTGTCCTGTGACTATTTTCCTGAGCACAGGTGGACACCATACTGCCTGCTCTAAGAGTTCTATAGGGCCCACTATAGGTGGCGCCATTCCCTAGGCTGATAGTTCTGACTGTATAAGAAAGCTAGCTACCCACTTACTCATCAAGAGGCAAGTCATGCCTAGTACTAGAAACCTAGCCAACTACCCAGGGAAATCTAAACCTAGTGAAATCTAAACCAGCATAGCCCCTAAATACACTCCAAATATTTATCCTTCTACCTGAGATAAATGTAGAGTCTCTGTGGCAGCCCACCCTTCATCTTCCTCTCACTACCTTAAAGATTGCATAGTTAGGACCGACCTTCAGAGTTCATCCTGGACTCCTCACAAAAGCACCCACCCTAGAAAGTAAGTGGGGGAATTTCAGCACCGTGAAGAACTCTGCTGGTGCTTGTGATCTGTGATAAAGTCGCATTAGCAACCACTGTCATAGCACACCAGGTGCCATCACTTAGAACAACAGTTCTCAATCTCCCTAACACTGTGACGCTTTAATACAGTTCCTCATGTTGTAATGACCCCAACCATAAAACTATTAACGTTCCTACTTCATAACTGTGAGTTTGCTACTGTTATATAATTGTAATATAAATATCTGTGTTTTTCAATTGTCTTAGGTGACCCCTGTGTAAGGGTCGTTCAATCCTCAAAGGGGTTGCAACCCACAGCTTAAGGACTGCTCTTTTAATGATCTGTAATAAGATAACACTGGCAGTCACCACAGCAGCCAAGCCCAAGGATATCAAGTGCCATCTACTACCTGGTCAGTGATCCATAGCTCAGGCACATCAGTGGTGCTGTTGTGACTTCAAATGCTACCATTTGGCACCGCACAGACCCAGCATAAGATGCCAACATGGAGACATACTTGGCACCTTGGCAAAGGCTGCCATAGAAGGCTGTCTTCTTTGTCACATAGCACCCAGGTAATGTGTCCCTGGTGAGGTGGCTGCCACTGTCCCTGCTGCCAAGTGGACTCAGGAATCCCTGTAGAGACACTGTCATCATCTTCCTGACCAGTTAGTTTTAGTTGCTCTGTCTGTGTAGTTTCAGGAGACAATTCTCAAAGTCCCTCAAAAATATGGTCCCTCAAAGGTGAGGCCACATTTGCCCACATTTGGACGTCATGTCCTCTTGTCTCCCACAGGCACATTTCCTCACCACTCTGGGTTGCTGTAGCCACTCTAGATATATGGTTGTCTCTATCCCACTGCATGTCATATCTTATCCTCCATTTGCACGTGGCCAGACCAAGGACAGGTCTCTGTTTCCTACATTCTGGCATTTGCTTAGTCTCCCCAAGCACATGGATGGTCAGGAAGGCAGGATGCCACATTTCCTCACAGTGGGCCCTATGGTTGCTGGGTCATTGGCCAGAGTTTTCTGATCTTTAGCATACACACACAATGACAGGCATAGTCAGCAAGAGGAGGGGGGTGCTTTATTTAGAGCCTAAGTGTTGCTCAGGGTGGGAAGCAGTATGCAGAGTTTCTGCTGCCCACAAGACCAGCAGAAGAGCACAGAATGACAGGACAGGAGTCCCAGGTCATATTTGCACCCCACAGCTGCTTATACAGGTCCAGAGTCAGGTGCAGGCCTCACAGAGCCAGGTGCAGAGCCCAGAAGCAGATTCCAGCCCAAGCCAGGTATAGAGCCCAGAGGCAGGTGTAGGCCCAGGAGTCAGGGCCAGGCCCCAGAGCCAGGTGCAGGCCCCAGAGCCAGGTGCAGACCTCAGAGCCAGGTGCAGAGCCCAGAGCCAGGTGCCGAGCACAGGTATAGGCCCCAGAGCCAGGTGACTAGCCCAAAGCCAAATGAAGGCCCCAGAGCCAGATGCAGGCCAAGAGCCAGTTCACCGTATGACAGTTATGACAGAGATGGAATGGGGCAGAGAGGTTTTATTGTTACTCAGAGGCCAAGAGTCACACATCTGATAACAGGATCAAGCCAGTCAGATTGGGAGTAGGTGAAGTGGAACAGCCAGCACTTCCAGGAGCTGAGACAGGAGAGTAGCTGGGGGACACCCTAGCTCATTACCTTGTTGGGCTGGTGAAGGAAGAATGAGCATGGGTAGGCCCCAGAACACCCAGCATAGCCACGGATCAGGGAAGACAGATGAAAATCAGGCTCACAGCTAGACACTCAACAGCCCGAGGAGGAAACCCCACAGCAGACTGCCTCACAGCAGACAGGCTTACAACAGACAGGCACACAGCAGGAGGGCTGACAGGGGGAGGAGGTGCAGCATGCTGGCTGGCCCCCAGAGCAGATGGAGACACAGCACACTGGCTTGCAGCACACAGGTGTGCAGCAGACAGGTACACAGCAGGATGGCTGGCAGGGGGAGCAGGTGCAGCAAGCTGACTGGCAGCTAGACTGCTGGCAGCATGAGGGTGTGCAGCAGGAAGATTGGCAGCAGGGGCTGGACACATAGCTCACTGGGGTGCAGATGAGGGTCAGGCAGGGGGCTGGGGCACAGCAGCTGGGGACACAGCAGCTTGGCTGGCAGCAGCTGGGGGCACAGCAGCAGGGCTCACAGCAGCTCTCTGGGCAGTCATCCACCTGCCAGGAGGAGTTGGTGCGAGTGTCAGAGCAGACAGACATGGTGGAGGCAGCCATGGCGGGGTTGGCTGGAGGACAGTGAGTGTGTGTTGAGTGTCTGTGAGAGTGTTGAGGGATGTGTGTGTGTGTGTGTGTGTGTGTGTGTGTGTGTGTGTGAGGTGCTCCGGGCTCTGGGCTTTTATCTTCCAGGTGTGTTTTGTTGCAGGAGGCTTTGCATACTTCCATTTCCTTGTTCACTCTGGAGGGTGCTCTGCAGTTCTCAGTCATTAACTTGTGTTTTGCTGGTCAATCAGCTTGGGCCTGTGGCTTGGGGACACCTGTCATGGTTTTGGAGATGATCCTTGGCTCTTGGGATGCATTCTATGTCCCCCAGCCTCTGACCTCAGTGACATGGCCTGGCTGGCCTGTGCCAGGGAGCTGAGCAAGGGAGAGCTGGCCCTGATCATGGATGTTCACCACAGACATGCCTCTCCTGCATCCCAGCATCCTCTTGCCTGCTCTTGTGATGTGCTGAGTAGCACAATGATACCTCACACAACCGAGTCTCTCACAGCATGGAGGCCCTTAGAGTTCTCAGATGACATGGGAGAGGAGTGAGCAAGGCCACTGTCACCAGAATTTCCCACACTGTCCTGGGGTCCAGTAAAGTGACAAGCGAAGAATTGAAGGATGCACACAATGCATCCTTAGAGACAAGGGTCATCTCCAAAACCATGACAGGTAGATACCTGGTAGAGGGGGCAGACAGCCCAGGGGGACCATGTTCCAGGTATCCCCAGCCACAGACAGAAGCAGAGTGACCAGCCCAACACCATAACAAGCCTGCCTGGTGTTTGTGGGTGAGAGAACTCTCTACTAATGATTGAGTTGCCTGTCTAAGGAACCATTCTGCCCATGTTCACAGGGAGCCAGATGAGAGTTTTGTAGCACCCAGTAGCCTCTGGTGACTGTTGGGATAGGGTGAGAACGGAGGGGGTTAAAACAGCCACGGGACTGTGAGACGGTACCAGAGGTATGCTCAGAGCTCTAAACCCTCACCAGGGAATGTCCAGAAAAATCAGGACACGATGTTCCTGGGGCTTAGGACTTCTGCAGCTTTTATTAGGCTCAGATCATTCCATTGTAACCAAAGTTCCGCCCAAACCCAAGTGTTTTTTCTGCACACAGGGTACCCTATGTTCTGTAACTGTCAGCCATAACCATCTGTCTCCCCCTTCCCCACTGCAGACTCAGTTTACTGTGAGACTTGCCTGGCAGAGCCCTCAGGAGTGTGAGCAAGGGGACCTCAGTCACAGGAAGTCCCCAGTGGAACACAGGGAACCACCAGGAGCATTTGTCCCCAGTGGAACACAGCAAGCCTGGTGCCACAGCCTGGGAATAAGAAATCACAGTGTGCAGACTTGACCGACAGATTCAGTGATCTCAGAAAATGGGGGTGGGGCATGGAATGCCCCGAGAAGCTGCTGTATGCCCAGCGGGAGTCTCAGCAACTCCTGTCCACTGTGGTTTACGTGTGAAATGTCTCCATGAGGTTCATCATGTGTTTGAACAGTTGACCCACAGTTGGATGCTCTCAGTGGAAGGTCACAGGGCTTAGGGGTTGGGGTCACATGCTGACTCTCCTGGCTATAGCTCTGCCTCTTGATCCCTAAGATGTAAGATGCCCTGTCACACGTTTCTTCTGCCATGCCTTCCCGACAGGATTTGTGTAGCCCCTCAAAACAGAAGCCTAAATAAGCCTAGCTTCCCTACACTGGGTATCCCCTAATGATGGCAAGGAAAAGAACCCCTACTGAAAATCAGACCTGGGTGGCACTGTTGTTGTGGTGCATCTGATGTGGTCAGGCCTTGGAACTGGTGTGTGAGAGGAATGTGGAAGGATCTGGAGCTGGAGAAGTCCTATAATATTGTAAACTGAGCTAAATGGGCAATTCTGGTGGTAGGTCACATGATCAGAGGTCATTGAAGACAGTGAAGATATGACTCAAGAGATTTCAAAGACTAGGGCTCTTCTGGGACCTGGGCTCAAGGTCATTTAAGGTCACAGTCTGTCAACGGGGCTAGCTACATTCTGGCTATGTCTCAGAATATTGAATAGGCTAAGTTAAAAATGAGTGGACTAATTTGCTTGATGAAAGGAATTTTAAAGACAGCCTAGCATCGGGCTGTGATATGGTTGATGCTTGCTGCCTTTGTCCAGATTTACAGTGAGGATTCTGAGCAGAAAGCATAGTGGAAAGATGTGGAGAATGTGCGGCTGAGCGAGAAAAGGTGCAGCTGAGCAAGAAAAGGTACAGCCGAGCATTTAAAGTCTCCAACAAAGCAGCTGTTGAAATAGCAGATGCCAAGAGAAGCAGTCATAACTGCAGAAGAGTTGGTGCACAGAAGGAAAGACTCCATACTATGAACTGGCAAGTAGAGATGAGGCCTTGAGAAGAAGAACATGCCCACTCCAGGGCAACTTGCTCCAACAAGACCATTATGTTCACTCCGTACAGGCCACTGTGGCTGTGGGGAAGGAGGTCCTGAAGAGTTCTTTTTATTCCATTTTGTCCCCACCATTTTCTATTCATCCTAAGTGTAAGATACTTTGCTTCCACAGTGGATTAGCCCATCTAGGTTGCTCTGAGGCAAGAAGCTAAAGTCTCTGGTTTAACAATTCACAGTAAAACAGTGGGAGGCTAGGTAAAGCCTTGGTAGGGAATTGCACTTTTCTAAGTCTCAAGAAGAGAAGGGGAGTGAGGCCTGTCTCTGCCCTTTGTTCTCAATACTTGTTCAACTCTCAGAGCATGTGTTCACATGGTAAAATGATCACTGTGAGTTTGCACATACATTCAGGTCATAAATTGAATAAGAGGTTCATACAAAGAAGGTCTGCATGCATATCCACTAGGAGCAATTATCTGGCTAGACATCCATCGTTCTTTACTAGCTAGCATACAGGTTCATAGAAAGACCACAGCTAAGCTGTCCTTGAAGTTTTATATAGATAAACTTAGTCAATATCTTACCTCCTATTTTTGCACCTATGGTTCTGTGGTATATATCTTCTTTATGACCTTTAGTTAATGGTTTCTGTAACCCCTTTGGAATGTGCCCTAGGTTTTAGAAGTCTGTTGTTATCTCAGAAGCAATTAAGCATTTATAAGAGGGGCTCCAAGGTCTTTGCCTGTGTCACCATTGTTTCTGCAGAATAAAAGCTCTTTGTTTTTGCATACTATCTGAGTCTGGGGTCTTCCTTCAGCAAATTTTGGACCCCTACAGTCCAAGCCAGGTCTTGAGCTGTGAGCACAACCTGCTATCATTGCCTGTATAGTCCTGTGGTTTTAGGCATGCAGAGCACAAGAACTGCAATGTCATAGAGCATGTGCCAGGACTCAAGCAAGCCTCTGAGGCCAGGCACTGTCTCCATGTAAGCTGGTATGGACCATGCAAGAAGCTGCAAAGCTGAATCCCAAGTAGTAGTGGGAACTCAGAGAAGTCCTAGAATACTGTAGAGGAGACTCTAGAAAGTTAGAGATGCCAGGAAAGTCAAAACTCTGTTGAGGAAAGCTGCAGGCATGGGGTTGGGGCTTGCTAAAGCAAGAGAGACATGCTGCAGGCAATAGAGTGGTGGGCACAGCTACTCAGGGCACTGGAGCCCAGACAAGGACACTGTGAGAGTGTGATGCTGGACTCAGAGCTGAGGGACTTTGCCCTGTTCAGTTTTAGCTTTTGCTTTGGCAAGAGGCCTTTCTGGGTCTGCTTGTCTCCATTCCTCCCATTTGGATTAGGAATATTTCTGTGTGGGAATATGTGAGCAGGGTTTGATTTCAAGGAGATGCATCGATCGATAAGTGATTGTCTTGCATTGTTGCAGGATTTTCCCTGTCCAATTACATTAGTGCAGAAGAGGTCTGTGATCAGACAGGGAAAAGGGGGCAGAGCTAAAAGTTGCAGAGGGTGCAGGGAGCAGCATCTCAGAGAGGAGGAGAAGGAAGATGCCTGCGGTCTTGAACCTGCATGGCGTTTACCAGGCACAAGTAGTGTGGTATCATAAGGTTAAATTAATTGGGGTAAAGCTTTTATCATTATCAATTGGCTCTGAATTTATTGTATTGGCATCTTGTAAACTGTGATATTATTGATACATAAATTTGATTGGTTAATTAAGCTTTAAGAGTCTTGATTTTACCGAGTTACTGGGCATTGTGATATGTAGCCACGGATTGGTGGTTTCATTTAGTTATTGGAATGTGGGATCACTGACTACATGGATTTATGGCTGAGGAAATACTAGTGGCTCCTGGGAAAAGTGAGCAAGATGCTGCAGAGGCTAGCTGGAGAGAGTTGATGGCGGCAGGAGTGCAGGAGCATGGTCTGGCCCCACAGAGAGCTGGCAAGTTCATTTCTTAATATTTCCTGCAAATTGCATTTCAAAGGGGACTTTGGACTTTTAATGGTCTTGAGACTGTCGAGACACTATGGGGAGATTTGAATTTTTACTCCGTGTATTTTGCTTCGGGGGTTGGCCATGAGCCTGTGGGGACCAGGGGTGGCCCTGACTGGAATGGCCTCCTTGGGCTCCTGTGTTTGAACATTTCATCCCCAGCTGGCAGTGCCAGCTTCTTGGGAAGGTTGTAAAACCTACTGGAAACCAGATCTAGCAGTCAGACTTAGGGAGCAGGGTGGGGCTTGAGGGGTCTAGATGGGTTCTGCTTTGGTCCTGAGCTCTGTGCTTCCTGGTGAGGAAGCATGAAGAGCCTGTGCAATACATGTCTGCTGCTGTGAGCAACTCCAGGTTTGCAGTACTCTTTTATCCACCATAATGGACTGAAGGCCTTCCAATGAGAACACACACACACACACCCTTAAGTTGTTAAAGCTAAAGTAATCAACTCAATATCTATTCAGTCATATCACCTTCTAGATTAAGTTACATTTAGACAGATAAAGAGAACCTGGCATAGAGAGGGTTAGCAGCCCATTTCTGGCTGCACATTAAAACACACCATGATTCCCTGTATTCCAACATGAGAAGGCAGGAAGTGCCCCAAGGAAATGTAGCCCTAAGCAGCTGGGTTTAAAATTCCCTTAGGAGGCAAGGAAAAACAAATTAGCACCACAGAACCTCCACTGGGTGGCTTCAAGGACAAACACAACAGGTTCTTCCAGACACAGAAGGAAAAAAAGATAATAAACAAGAGTAGGCTTGGTCACTGTGACCAAGCATGGCCAACTAAGTCACAAGGGAGAAAGAAAGCACAACCAGGAAAAAATAATCACCAAGAGCAGAGGTGGCTTAAAAGAGAACGACTCCCACAGACTCATGTGTCTGAATGTTTGGTCTCCTGGTGGACTGTTTGGGAAGGATCAGGGGGTGTGGTCTGGCTGAAGGTCAGGGTGTGCTACTGGGATTTCCATGCTTGTGCACTGAGGCATAAGCTCTCAGCTACTGCTCCAGTACCATGCTTGCCTGCCTGTGTGCCTGTTGGCATGGTCCCCTCTACAGTGGTCACAGACTCCTCGAACTGTGAGCCCCCGAATTAAATGCTTCCTTTTATAAGTTGTCTTGGCCACAGTGTTTTCTCATGACAATAGGAAAGCAACCAAGACAAGAAATAATGGTTATAGAGCTGGAAGGATGGATGGCTGCTCTTCTAGAGACCTGGATTCGGTTCCCAGCACTGCCATCAGGTGATTACCCTGGCCTGAAATTCCATCCCCAGTGGATCCAGCATTCTGTTCTGGATTATACTCATGTGCATAAACACACACACACACAATTTAAAATTTTTCTTTTAATTTACAGGGGAAATTGTCTTAGCTGAGTGCCTAAGAGCTGAACACCTGTGAATAAGAACAGTGGTCTCTGAAGGGCTCTGGATCACAGGCCGCAGAGGCAGCTGTACATCGGTGTGTTCTGCAGCATTCTTGACAGCCTATATGCCCATCAACAGGCATGGATAGAGAGTGTGTGCGAGTGTGCACAGCCGAGCTTCTATCCAAAAAGCAAAGAAAGTTATGTTGTTTTCAAGGAAATGGCTGTCACGGGGACAGTCACATAAGGGAACCCAGCCAATTCTCAGAGAGATGAATTTTGTAAAATTTTATCCTATTTGAGGGTCATAGATTTTATATGGTTACGGAAAATCATGTACCCATGGATTAAAAGAAAATAGGAGTGAAACTATTTGGGGGAACAAAGGGGATTAGTTGGAGAGGGAAGGAATGGGGAGGGTGGGAAAGGATATACTATATATGTACAATATGCTCATGTAGTTAAAGGCTGCGTCTGAGTGTCCACTCTGAACAGGTGTCGGGAAGTTTTCAATTAGCAGCTGGAAGGGCCCTGTGTTTGGCAGCTATGAGCTCTGAGCTGAGTCCACACTGTCAGTGCCCCTCCCCCAACCCCAGGGTCAGCAAGGTAGAGAGCCTCATGATGGGATCAGGGACTCTGGTTGCACTGTAGGGTTGGAATATGGTCTGTAACCGTGAGTTCTAAACAGACCCATGAACACACCCCAAGCATCTAACTGTCCCTGAGCTGACTTCCAGCCCTTAGTGCTGGGGGGGGGGGGGAGTACCCATGTTTGAGGTCCAAAGCCCCAGCTGGCAGCAGTTTGTCTTGTGACTGGACTAAAAAGGCAGAGGCAACACCAGCAGGAAAACTAGGGTGTGGGGCTTGTGGGTCACGGAGACATGACCCAAGCCTCAATTAGCAATGAGACTGGCTGTAAGTGTGACATTCAGATTGATTACACGGTGTGGCGTGAATCGTCCTGGCTATTGACAATGGTGGGCTTCAATGTTACGCCTGCTGCTAACATGACAGCAACCTACGACATTCAAGCCAGTAAAGAGATTGCCTCTTAGATATAGTGTGTCAGCATATTTTCTGTTCCCTATAACGAAACGCCCAAGGCTAGGTGCTTATGAAGAAAAGAGGTTCATAGCTCAGGAGGCTGAAAGCCCAGCAATATGGTCCCAGTTCTGTCTCCTACCAACTGCGTGATACCATGGTGGCCTGGAAGGAGGTCACAGAGGAGAGGGGAACCCCTGAGGTGAGAAGGTGTTAGTCCTGACCTTCAGTATGCCCCACCTCTAGGTCCCACCCCATCGAGAACCAGGCTCCAAAAATACTCTGGGGACACCTTCCAGTCACATTCAAACAGCACTAGGCAGAACACCTAGTAATTAAATCATTTACACCTGTTTGTGTTTCTATTTTCAACCTGGCCCACGCGTGGGCTGGATCTGCTGGATAGTTCTGTGAGAGCATGTCAGGTACCCAGGTGAGCAGAGGCAGAGCATCCCATAAGGCAGCAGAGTGGAGCTAACCTGTCCCACTCGGGACTCCCCCAAACACTCAACTTCAACAGCTGAAAACTCAGTGTGAACTCACAGCTCAGAGCAAAGACTGCAGCAAAGAGACCATGTCCTACACAGTCACTCAGTCAGAGTAAGAGATAGCTTCCAGGATGTTGCATGGTCACAGGGCCTCCCTGACCACGCCTGCTTCATCCATCTAAAAATGGGGTTCCTGCACCCCACGCTCCCTAACTGTTCTAACTCATATTGCTGAAGGGCATTCTTGCCAGACTGCGGATCTCCATGATAGGGAAACAAGCTTCATTCCCAGAACTCTCCAAGGAGGGAACAGCCGTCTTTCAAGGCCAGGATCAGTGGGAGACTCTCAGATGACTCATGGTGTCAAGGACAAGAGAACTGCCCTGCCCAGCCCCACGAGGCAAATGAAGGCTCATGTGGAATCTGCACACGTGGTTGACCACTCTCAGGGTGGCAGGTTCAGTCTTCAGAACAGATCCAGGTGCTGGGCAAAGAAAGGACTCAGGTGGGACCCATTGCCTGCCCTTCTGGCCTTCAAGTAGGCACTGGAACTTGGAAGGAACTTGACCGGGCCCATGTTTATTGAAAGGCTGCAAGGGGCTGTCGCTTCAGGTAAGGACCAGCAAGATATACCACAGCAGCCAGTGGGGACCAGGGCTGCTGGAGCACTGAGCCATCTGCCCATCGATTCCCATAACTCCCATAATTCCCATTCTGTTGGCAAACTCATGTCTTTAAAAAAAATGATTTGATTTTTTGTGTGTGTGTGTGTGTTTGTCTTGTGTATGTGTTTGTGTGTGTGTCTTTGTGTATGTGTTTACATGTGAGTTTTTGTAGATGTAAGTATGTATGAGTGTATGTGTATTTGAATATTTGTGTGTTTGTGTATATGTATGAGTGTGTAAGTGGGTATGTGAATATTTGTGAGTGTGTTTGTGTGTGAGTATGCATATGAATGGTTGTGTGTGTATATATATATATATATATATATATATATATATATATGAGTGTGTGTGAATGTGTTGAATGTGTGTTTATGTCTGTGTAGGTCTATGTTTGTATGTGTGTGAGTGTATGTATGATATGTGAATGCGTGTGAGTGTATGTATGGTTTGTGTGTGTTTGTATGTTTGTGTGAGTGTGTATATGAGTGTTTATGTGTATTTATGCGTGTGTAAGTCTGTGTTTGTGTATGTTTGTATTGTGTATGTATATTTGTTGTGTGTATGAGCATTTGTGTGTGTATTTATGTGTGTGAGTGTGGGCTTGTAAATGTATATGTGTATGTGTGGCTATATGATTATGAATGTGGTGTGTATATGTTTGTCTATGTGTGAGTGTTTGTATGTATGACTGTGTGTGTGAATCTGTGTGTGTCTCTGTGTGTGAATCTGTATGTGTTTGTGTGTGTGAATCTGTGTGTGTCTGTATGTGTGAATCTGTGTATGTTTGTGTGTGAGTGTGTATCTGAGTGTATGTGTGTGTGAGTGTGTATATGTGTGTATGTGTTTGTGTGTGTGTCTGTGAGTGTGTGCATATTTGTTGTGCATTTAAGTGTTTTTGTGTGTGTGTGAGTGTGTATCTGAGTGTATGTGTTTGTGTGTGTGTATATGTGTGTATGTGTTTGTGTGTGTGTGTCTGTGTGTGCATATTTGTTGTTCATTTAAGTGTTTCTGTGTGAGTGTGAATGTGTGTATTTTTGTGTGCATGAGTGTATATGAGTGTGTGCATATTTGTTGTGTGTATAAGTGTTTGTGTGTGTGTGTGTGAGTCTGTGTGTGATTTTGTTGTGTGGATAAGTATTTGTAAGTGTGAGTGTGAATGTGTGTGTGTGTTGTGTACCTGTGGATGTCAGAAGACAACTGGCTGAAGTCGGTTCTCTCTTGCTATCTTGTAGGATCTGGGAATCAATCTCCAGTTGGCAGCCTCTTCCTGAGTGCCGCAGCCCCGTGATGACCTCAGTAGCCCACTGACAATCTCACTAGCCCCCAACCTCGTGTGTTCTGGGTGCTGCGAGGGGGCCAGTAGCAAATCTAACAAAGGTGGCTACGGCCCCTGTGCTTCCAGCACTTCATCCGAGGTCTCCACCTGCGCTGTCAGCACCATGATTTAGCCAGAAAGGACAAGGTGCACAGGAGACAGGCCACCAGGAATGAGAACAGGTAGAAACTTCTAGAAACAGAATTGAGTCCCAGAAATGGCCAATGTAGAAGTGACCGATCAAATTGGAAAGCGAATAGATGCAGAAGCTTACAGAACCAGACCAGTGCCACAAGTTCTTCTGAGAATCTCGTTTTATTTCACAAGATACTGAGTAGAGGGCGGTGAGGACAGGGAAGGGTGCTGAGTGGATGAGGGAAGTCACAGAGGAGGAGACCCAAGGTCAACTTAGCTCTGAGGTCTGCACAGGGGGACAGGAACACAGAGCAGGGTGTCAGGCCTCAGCAGAGCCTGGCCGGCCTAACTGTGGCAACTGTCTAGTAGCCCAGAAAGTGTCTCCCTGAAGTCTGTTGGGTAGGGACTACTTCAGAAGAGCTGGTCACACACAGAGAGGAGAACCAAATAGCCAGTGGAAAGGCAACATTGGATGCAGCTTAAGGACAGGGTCCCAGAGGAAGTAACTCATACCACGTGAAGCCTTTTCCCATGGGTGGCCAGATATTCTGGTGAGGCCTCAGAAGGTTTGCAGGACTCACAGCTTGTCAGCTGATCACAGGATAGTAGCCACCATCAGACCTGACAAAAAGGAGTGTGGGAAACTCGGAGCTGAGCAGGGAAACATGGGTATGAGGCTGAACCCAGTTGTGGGAACAGGCCCGCTTGCCTGACTCTGAGGGTATCAGACCTGCACCTGGGGAATTCTAAAGCATGGGACAGTCCCTCAGCAGCTGGACTTCTGGCCACAGCAGGCCTGTTTGGAGCAGGCAGGGCGGCACAGCAGGGATACACAGGAGGCTGGGCGGCAGCAGTTGGGCTGGCAGGAGGAGGCACAGCAGGAGGAGGTGGGCACACAGCAGGCAGGTCTGCACACAGGGCGACACAGCAGGGACAGGCTGGAGCAGGGCTTGCAGCACACAGGAGCACAGCAGGAGGGCTGGCAGCAGGAGGAGGAGGAGCCAGAGCAGATGGGTGTGCAGCACACAGGCTTACAGCAGACAGGTGTGCAGCAGACAGGTGTGCAGCAGACAGGTGTGCAACAAACAGGTACACAGCAGGATGGCTGGCAGGGGGAGCAGGTGCAGCAAGCTGGCTGGCAGCTAGACTGCTGGCAGCATGAGGGTGTGCAGCAGGAAGATTGGCAGCAGGGGCTGGACACACAGCTCACTGGGGTGCAGATGAGGGTCAGGCAGGGGGCTGGGGCACAGCAGCTGGGCTGGCAGCAGCTGGGCTGGCAGCAGCTGGGCTGGCAGCAGCTGGGCTGGCAGCAGCTGGGGGCACAGCAGCAGGGCTCACAGCAGCTCTCTGGGCAGTCATCCACCTGCCAGGAGGAGTTGGTGCGAGCATCAGAGCAAACAGACATGGTGGAGGCGGCCATGGCGGGTTTGGCTGGAGGAGGGTGAGCGTGTGTTGAGTGAATGTGTGTGTGTATGTGAGGTGTTCTGGTGGCCGCCTTTATACTCCTGAGCTGCTTGTATTTTGTTGTGCCTCAGCTTCTGGCTTCCTTTTCCTCATTGTGTTTGGAGTCAGCCTGTGGCTGTCAACAAATACTGCAATCTGGTGAGGCTCTGGAGCTCTTTTTTAATCCCTGGGGGAGATTGCACTGAGATGCTCAGATTACATAAGAGGCAGGGATGGCAGCAGCCAGGTGACATTCTCGAGGTGGCAGCCACCGTTCTTCTCTCAGAAGTCTTAGACTTGAGGCAGCTTCTCTGGCCGAGCAGAGACGGAGCGGGGGCACCCAGGCTTTGAGGATGGGGGCATGTGCTCCTAAATTGTTGTGTAGGACTTGCTGTGGGAGCTCAGTGGGAACTCAAGGATACCTTCATGCCCGTGACAGGCCCCCCGGAGTCTGCCTGGAGCTGAGGTTGGCTCACAGAGGTTGTGAGAAAGATCGCAGCAGAGACAGTGAGGTCGATGCTTTCTGGCACATTCCATGTTGAGCTCCTCAGGAGCCCCCAGCAGTGCCCATAATGTGTATGCATCCTTTGCCACCTCTGAACTCTGGCAGCCTCTCCTGTTCTCGGGTCCTCAGAGCTCCTGTGGCCCCATGGGCACTGGGAGTTCCTTCATTCAACACAACTCTGCTAAAGGATGCAGACATGGTGCAAGGACAAGTTATTCACTAGAGCCTTGGCCTGTGGAGCTACTCATGCTAAGCTCAGCTCCAAGCCTGGGTGACACCCAGAGTTCTGGTTACTCATCTTTCCATGGTCCCTATACTCCGCCACATTCCTGAGGGTCAAGGCACATCCTTGGGGATACTCTGGGCTGCAGAGTCTCCAAATAGCTTCTCACTCTATCAGGCACTGGCTGGGTTGGGTGGGTGACAGGGCTTGGAACCTCTGTGGTTCTGATGGTGGAGTGAGATGCTGTGCTAGGACCCTCCGTGAGATATCCAGGCGAGAGAAAGGATTCTGGGATAGAGCCCTGGAAGATGTGAGGAGACAGACACATTTTACCCGAGGACAGGTAACCAGCCACATGGCAGAATGTAGGTTAAAATACATGTGTTGTCTTTAGTTATGATCTAATCAGAGCAGAGCCTAGCTATATGGCCAAGGTATTTGTAAATATATTTTGAGTCTGAGTCTTATTTCTGGGAGCCTGGGGCTCAGAGGCAGAACCAGGCCTAACTGCTACCTCATGCAGTCAGATGGAGAAGTTCCATTTCAAACAAAGGCTGAAAATTATCAGGTTTATTGAAAGACATTGATCTTCACACCCAGGGAGTTCAGCTGATGAGATGGAGCCCACTGGGTAGATCTGCAAGCCAGGTGTTACAATGAGAAAGCTGAGCCCAAACCGAGGGGAAAATCCTGAAAACTGCAAAGGGAACCCTCAGAAAAGCAATGGCTAGCCTTGGCCTGATACCAGGAGGCCAGAGGCAGTGGGTGAGACCTATACACACAGTAAAACCATTTCAGAAGCTAAGGCAAAATAGAGGCGTCTCGATAAGCAAAACCAAGAGGCTCCGCCGTGAGCAGACACATCCTTCAGAAAAAAGAGGCAGGGTACAGAATAGGAAGAGATTTTACCAGCTACACATGCAATAGAGGGCTAGTATCTAAAACGTATAACATGTATAGATCTAAACAGAAGCTCTAGGAGATGAAACACAAGTGGCTGAAAAACATTTAGAAAAGTTCAACACCCCGAGTCATCAGGGAAGCGCAAATCAAAACGGCTTTGAGAGTCCATCTTACACCTGTCAGAATGGCCAAGATCAATAACACAGGTGACAGCTCATGCTGGTGAGGGTGTGGGGGGAGGGGAAACACTTACTCATTTATAGTGTGGTGCAGACTTGTACAGCCACTACGGAAACCAGGGTGGCAGTTCCGCAGGGAGCTGGGAATAGATCTACCTCAAGGTCCAGCTAGACTACTCTTGCGCATCTGCCTAAAGGATGCTTCATCCCCCTACAGAGACACTTGCTCACCCAGGTTCACTGTTGCTCTGTTCATAATAGCGCCAAATTGGAAGCAGCTTAGAAGTCTATCATGGGATGAATGGATTTTTTTTTAAATGTGGTACATCTACACAATGGAATATTACTCAGCTGTTAAAAAAAATGAAACCACAAAATTGGCAGGTAAATTGATGAATAGGAGGAAAAAATCATCCTGAATGAAGTAACCCAGATCCAAAATGACAAGTATGATATGTACCCACTTCTGCGTGGATGTGAGCTGCTAAGTCTTCAGTAGCAGGGTAAAACCCATTATCACCACAGAGGTTATGCATAGGGAGAGGAACTGGAGGGAAGGGCATCCCACAGAAGGGGAAACAGAATCTATAGTTATAGATGGACAGGATGGGGAAAGAACGGGAGAATTCATAAGCAGGGAATTCATAAGCAGACACAGTAAGGCAGGGGACACAAGGAGGGACAACTAAAACTCAGGACCATTTGGGGAGTCATCTGGAAACCTATCAAAGTTGAAGCTTCTTAAAATATATACATACGTGCAAGAAATGTAAATAGAATCACCAAATAATGGGAGAGACAAGCCCCGCCTGGGTATCTCTTGCCACCAATGAAACCCGCTGGGGATGGGTTACATCTAATTGAGGAGTTGTTGGCCAAAGGGGCCCCATGAGAACCCCCAAATAACCCGCGCTATTTCCAAGGCTGTTGGTTGCTCACCGGCTACTGATGGCAAGGCCCTGTTACTGAAGACAACACTTAGATAACTCACTGAACATCTCGAGAAGAAGTTGAGCCTACCTAGAGCCTTCACCCTACTGGATAGTGCCCGTGGTACTGGAAGGTACTCTGCATGCTACCAGGGGAGAAAAGTAAACACCAGCCCAGCTACAAGCCCTTCAATATACAATGGTGACTTGCCTGCAAGATACGCTGGTGTAATAGTGGCCCAAAAGCTATGGGAGTGACCAACCACTGTCTGATTGGATTTAAGGCCTGCTTTATGAGATGGTGATGCTTGGGTGGCTGAGAACCTGAGCCTGGATAGGCTGTGAACCTAGAGGAAAACCAAATGCTCCTGTTTTGCTAAAGGAACACAGCGATGAGATGAGTCCCAATGACATTCTGCTATATTCATAGATCAGTGCTTTGCTCAGCCACCATCAGAGAAGCATCTCCTGCAGCAGATGGGAACGAATCCAGAGACCACAGCTGGGCAATGTGCAGAGAGTGAGAGACCTTGGCACACTCAACCCTAAATGGATGTCTCCATCTAACCCCTCCCCTTCAGGGCTCAGGGAACTACAGAAGAGGAAGGAGGAAGAGTGTAAGAGCCAGAAGGGATGGAGGACACCAAGGAAGCAAGGTCTTCTATATACAACAGGAAAGATGCACACATGAACTCCCTGAGAGTAAGGTGGCATCCACAGAGCCTGCACAAGTCCAAGCTACACGGGGTGCCAGGGCTGACAGGGAAAGTAGACGTGACCTTCCCCCCCCCCCCCCAACTCCAACTGATAACCACTTAAAAAGGAAAAAAAATAGTTTTATCCAATAGGATCTCACTGGATATACAAACCAAACTTAATGAGCAGGCCCCGTGCCTAGCAGTAGCTGGTCAATACACGTGTAAACATATGAACACACATGACAGTACCATGAACACTACTCAGACAATGCTTTGTCTTGGCATTTTTCTTTCTGATATATATCAGAAATATATTTCTGCATCTGTATATGTTTCTTATGGGATTTTTTGGAGGGCATTCTTTTGTTTGTTTGTTTTCTCCTATTCTGGATTATTTGTATTTATTTTAATTTATTCTATCCACCTGAAGGTGATTGAATCCACAGGAGAAGTCAACAGCCCAGAAGTAATCAGGAGATATCCACAACAGAAGAAGCCATCGTCCTTCATGGCAGGGGAGGCATGGTAAACCTGGAACAGCTGCCATATCATATCCTCAGTGAGGAAGCAGAGAGATGCTCACCAGTGCTCAGCTCGCTCATTCTTGTTTGACTCATTCCAAGAATTCAGCCCATGGAATGGAGCCACCCACATTTATGGTGGCTCCTCTCTCCCCAGTCAGTCCTCCATGGAAACACCCTCACTGACATGTCCAGAAGCGAGTTCCCTGGGTGATGCCAAACCCTGTCAGGTGACACTAACCCTCCACCATCACAGTGCGTAGGCGCACAAGCTCTGCAGTGGGAGAGACTCACAGCTGTGGGCACCTGTGCTGAGAAAGGCCTTGGGTCAGGTACCGGAGCAGAGCTGATGTACAAGGGAGGAAAATATACACCCCAGTGGGAACAGACCAAGAAGAACCCACACCCAACCTCAGGACCTCTCCTGAAAACCAGAAGAGGGGGTGACACATCTCCAGACACTCTGAAGCATGTGTTCCTCTCACAGAACCCTCAAAGACAACTGTACAGACCACCACCTCTGTGACATGGACAGAAAGTCCTCTGAAAATCCAGCAATAGAAACGGATGGGAGCTGCAGGTCTTCAATTTGTCAGATAACCTTGGTGCTAAAGGCTTAGTGCCAGCTTATAGTGAGTGCTGTTGGATGGCAGTGGGGCTTTAGGAAGTAGAAGTAGAAGTCAGATGTCCCCTCAAAGGGGACACTGGGACCCTGGCCCTCCTCTTGGCTTTCTAACAGAGTGGACAGATTCCTGCCACACTCCTCATCCAATCCCACAAGACTGTGGGAATGGCCTGGCCATACCTTTAAAGACACAGACTTCCTATGTGACCCATGAATTCCACCTATAGATTTGTCCCCAGGAGTAATGAGAGTGAGTTCACATTCACTCCACCCAGGTCATAAATGTTGACAGCAGCAGCATTTTACAAGTCAGAAGAGGAGGCAGGCCAAGGGTCCATCGGCTGCTGATTTGAGAGTCAATAGAATGTGGACAATGTGCAGTCACAGGGAGAAGTTATTCAGCTGTGACCCGCAGAGAGGCAACTGTGGCACATGCTACCACACAGCAGAAGCCATGAGGACATATGTTGAGCGATCAGTCATAAATGTCTGGATACAACAATCCACTTATGTGAAATGTACAAAGCAGATTGACCCACAGGTATGCAGAGAGATTGGCAGTAAGAGACGAGGCAGGGCCACAGGGTTTGTCAAAGGACACAAGATGTATGCCGTAGTCAAATTATCCTAAAATCAATTGCCAAAATTCATGACACACCAAAACCCATTGAGCCGTGCACACCTATAACTGTATCAGCAGACACTGAACTAAGGAAGCCTGTGACCATACTGTAAATCATCAAGATGTAGATATCAGAGATTATTCTAGTAACCATGGAGATGAGTATACTCATGGAGCTGTGTCAGCCTGTGACCATGTATAGCCATCAAACTATATATATATGGGATTGTACCACTAACCACGGGGCAGGAATGTTCCTGACTGCATTAGCAACCAGTGACCTATGCAGAATCTTGGCTAGAGCCGTAACCAGTAGGCTACCCAAACCAGGCACCATGCCAACAATTGATGTGTACAACCGTCACTACGGCAGCAACCATTACATTTGTAAACCAATGGCTATGTTAGCAACCACTGAGATGTACACACTCAGGACTGTACTACCAACCATTAGAATATGCCAACAACCATTGGGTTGTGCAAACTCTTGACTCTACCAACAACAACATAGGCTTTGAAAATCTATCCTGGTTTTTCAATATATCTATATATTGATAGCTAGATTGATCTATATCAACAATCATGGAACCATGCAAATCCATGATGATATCCACAACCACCAGGCTACACAAACCTGTTCATATACCAACAACCACTGGGTAGTGCAAACCTGTGCCTATACTAACAGCCATCAGGCTTAACAAATCTGTGAATGTTCCAGCAACCACCAAGCCACATAAACCCGTGACTATAGATATCATTCGCCATTAGGGATCCACAGATCCTTGGCTATTTGTCAACCACCGGCTGTGCAAACCCATGCATGTCTCAACAACTGGCCCACAGGGCAGTACAAACCTGTGATGGAACCAACAGCCATCAGGCCCCAGGTAGCACAAACTGAGCCAGCATACCAGTCACTGATGGGGTTGTGATGTGAGCAAGGAAGCCCCTCCTGACCCAAAGTTCCTGTGACCAAGTCTCTCTCTCTGTGGCCTGGATCAGCCCAGGGTTTTGTGCCGATGCTGGGAACATTAAGAAAAAAGTCAGGCTACCCTTAGCAGAAGAAAAACTACCACTGACCTTGGGTGGAAGGTTGGGAACTCTCAAGGTGACGATGATGGAGAATTCTTCAGGGAAGAAATCGCAGCTGGAGAAGATTCTAGAGGCAGGGAAACTTGTGGTACGGGGTTCGGTGGCTGAGAACTGGAGGCCCCGCACACCCTCCACCTGCACCATCCGGATCCCACTTGTAGCTCCATTCAAAGGGACCACCTCTGCCAGAATGTCCAGGGGACGAAGGTCTGCAGCAAGGACATAACGGGGGCGGGGGTTAGGTCGTTGCAATGGGACAGTCATGATGGCTCATTTACAGAGTCTGCATGTTTTTAGATTTTACATCATGAAGGCTGTCAGAGCCACGGTAGAGCCATGGTGTCAGTTTGTGAATCCCAACCTGAGTAAAATAACAGGAAATCTGGGATGGTGCACAGAAGCCGACTGCTTGCATGGCTGACCAATGACAAGAAGCAGTCACAACAGGTAGTGTTGGGGGCTGTAGCTTGGCACCACGGGGATGGATGATGCTGTCTTTGCTACTGTCCTTATGGCTGGGGAGTGTTTTAAAATGTCCTACATAAGCCTCACTTTGCCATTAAAAAATCTTCTTGCCTCAGCCTTCTTGAGCCCACCCACAGTTTACCACTGTATGTGTTCCCATTCTGTCACTGCCCTTTGGAGACACTCTGTCTGTTACTCGGGTTGTCAATTAGTGCCTCACTTAGCCCTGGGAGCAGTGAGCATGGCTATCCCGGTTTTACCAGTGAGGAAATGAAGACACATAACACCAACAGTGATTCTGTCTCCTACATGAGTGAGAGGGACCATGGCAGGGCGTGCTCCACATGGTAGCTGAGTTCAGTCAACAGCAGAAACTGCCGGATGTATATATCTCGCCACAGGACCAAAGTGCCAAGGCTAGATCCTCATGAGCTGACTCCACCAAAACCATGAGCTAAATTAAAACTTTCCTTTCTCTCAGTTAATGACCTTGGGCATTTCATCGAAGAACCTGTGGGAAGCAAACTCACAAAGAGAAGGCTAGGTGCCCCTGCCCGCGGTGGTCACACAGAACCTGGCCTGCTTCCTGGGAGGCTCAGGAAACATGGCTCCCGCAGTAGAGCACACGGAGGATAGGGCCTTGGTTTCTAACCACCACCTGCCAGAGAACAGCTGATCTGGGAGTGAAACAGTGTATGAGATGGAGCAGACAGAGGCTGGTCGGCCATGGACAAGGTAGGAAGAGCTCAGAGCAAGCCACGGGCCATGTGAGGCAAACAAGGGACCAAGGAAGAGACGGGAGAGGAGTGGGTTTACATTTAGACATAGTTCATAGTTCAGCGAACAGTTTACACAGTGTACAGTGGTCAGGCAGATGGGTCGGAGGCAGATCCCACAGAACCATGGATGGTACCCAAACAGAGGATAGGGCTCTGGGGGCGGGGGCAGGGGTGGGAGGGAGTCATAAATGATGGGCAGGTGGTTCCATAGAAGCTGGCTATTTGAAATTTCCCAGAATCTCCTGGCACGTGCTAGCAACAGAAGGGGAATGGCAGTTCAGCCAGCAGAGCCTACAGGCCACGCCATGCATGAGACTGTGGTCCCACACGAGCCCCTTTTTGACTGGGAGAAAGACAGGCGGCCCATGAGTGATGTTGTACAAGTCAAGTAAGGCCTCTTCTCAAAAATCAAGGTCACAGGAAGGCAGGGCTGATGGTCGTGAGGCCTTTCCCAAACCTTGTGACACCGGTGACAACTGCTGTATGTGGTGAAGCCAGTCCTGAGAGAAAGCAACAGCTTGCAGGAGTATCTGGGTTTGGTGACAGGCGTGGGGTTGGGGTGCTGGCCTGTTCCCAGGCAGGGGTTCCTGATGGCCTGAAGTGTGAACCCTCCAGAGATGCTGGGTATGAGTTCTTGGCCCTGCACGGGTGACTATTTGACAGTAGAGTCTTCATAGATGACCAAGGTATGGCAGGCCACTAGGTGGGCTACATTCCCCCAGTGTCCTTATATAATAAGAATGATTTGGACTCAACCTACAGGGGGAAAGCAGAGGTGAGGGACAAGCCACAGAGCCAACAATGCTGACAGTCCTGGGAGCCAGGAGACCTGGCAGTCCCCTTGACTCAGACCAAGCAGCACTGACACCCAAGGTGAACGTCAGTCTCCATGGTGTGCGATGGTGACACCCCAGTTAGCCATACCCTTGGGGTACCCTGGCTGCACACTCAGAGGAAACGGATACACCCCTGCGAGGAAATCCTAGTTTTGCTACCATGAAACCCCACGGGCCCTCACTAACCACCACCACAGGACAGAGTCAGGACCCAGCCCAAGAGGCCCAGAGCCAGGAGTAATCCATGACTACATGTCCCTCCATCAACATCAGTACCTCAGATGAGTCCTGCCTTCCTCCAAAACAAGCCAGGAAGGAAGCCCACGTGATCAACAAGCACACAAGATGTCCGGATGAGACTAAACATGAGGCAGGGCCCCAGCAACACGTGCAGCCATGAGGGAAATATAAACAGGAACAGGGCCAACAGCAACCAGGAAGGAGTGCTCATGGGCTGGGCCAGGGAGGAGTATAAAGGCAGCATGTCCTACCCCTGACACACACTCACACACATTCATTCAACACTCACTCACCCTCCTCCAGCCTACCCGCCATGGCTGCCTCCACCATGTCTGTCTGTTCTGACGCTCGCACCAACTCCTCCTGGCAGGTGGATGACTGCCCAGAGAGCTGCTGTGAGCCCTGCTGCTGTGCCCCCAGCTGCTGCCAGCCAAGCTGCTGCCAGCCAAGCTGCTGTGTCCCCAGTTGCTGTGCCCCCAGCTGCTGTGTCCCCAGCTGCTGCCAGCCCAGCTGCTGTGCCCCAGCCCCCTGCCTGACCCTCATCTGCACCCCAGTAAGCTGTGTGTCCAGCCCCTGCTGCCAATCTTCCTGCTGCACACCCTCATGCTGCCAGCAGTCTAGCTGCCAGCCAGCTTGCTGCACCTGCTCCCCCTGCCAGCCATCCTGCTGTGTACCTGTCTGCTGCACTCCTGTCTGCTGCACACCTGTCTGCTGCAAGCCTGTGTGCTGCACACCCATCTGCTCTGGCTCCTCCTCCTGCTGCCAGCCCTCCTGCTGTGCTCCTGTGTGCTGCAAGCCCTGCTCCAGCCTGTCCCTGCTGTGTCGCCCAGTGTGCAGACCTGCCTGCTGTGTGCCCACCTCCTCCTGCTGTGCCTCCTCCTGCCAGCCCAGCTGCTGTGGCCCAACCTCCTCTGTGTCCCTGCTGTGCCGCCCTGCCTGCTCCAGACAGGCCTGCTGTGGACAGAAGTCCAGCTGCTGAAGGCCTGTTCCTGGTGACAGCTGACTTAGGTCCTGGGGCTCCTCTCAGCTTTTCCAGTCTGACTCTGACCTGGGATAGAAAATCCACCCCCAAGATGTAGCCTCCCAACTTGTCCCTTGTGACTTGATCTCTCCTCCTGCTTCCTAGGAGGCCTGCTGATCCTCTGGGACTCTGCCTTTCCTGTCCCTTTCTTCTGGTTGCTTGCCCCCAACGCCAGCCTGTCAGCAGCCCATGGCTTCAATAAACGTTTTTTAACAACCTGGATCTCCTCTCGTGCTCTGGAACATGTGGTTCAAGTAAATGTCCATCTCCTTAGCCAGGAATGTTTCTAGGAGGGAAGGACTGGGCTCAGCAATTGACAGGTGACAGTAGCCACCTCCCTGGTGGGGAGGAGGGGTGCCACAGTATGACTTAGGCTTCCTCTCCCAAAAGTTCAGCCTTCTGTGACCCCTATAGGTGGCTGGTTACCCCGGGTGTGGGTAGAGGGTTCTGCAGTCCCCCATAAGCCAAGCCACCAACTGCTCCGTTTGATCTCTCTAGAGTCACACAAATGAAGCCACACACATGGCTCCAGGCTCCTGGGCCTGGGCTGCCTAGAGAGTCCTGCCTACCAGATGACTCTCCACAGCTTATACAGAGAGGAACAGGAGAGATTCATCTGGAAATAAAAGCATTGTGGGGCTGAAGGGACACAGGACCAGGCACTGCCCAGCACCCTCCACGAGGACATGGGGACACAGGGACACGTCTCTACAGGTTGCATTAGGTCTCCACTCACAGGGCCTTGGCTATCAGCCCTCTCTGATGTGGAGAAGACATGGACTGCACCTGGTGTACCGGTGAGTGAACAATGGGTCAAGATCTGGAAACTTCCACTCTGAGGAGCTGTGGCAGAGGTCAGGGATATGGTGATCAGCTGACCATCATCCCCAGTGAAGCAAGGATGCCAATGTCCTTGGCCCCATCCTACCCCAGACAACACTGACCAGACCTCACTGAGTCCTTCTTGTCTGCCCCCACCCCCAATCCTACCTCTCACCCCTGCCTGCATCCATCTGTCCCCAGAATCCCCCAGGGCCAGGCTTGTTCATCAGAGCCCCAGCCTTCTCTCAGCCTATTCCCTTCCTATCCGCTTTGACTGAGTCCTCTCCTCCTCCTTCAGAATAATTGTTTCCACCAAGTCCTTCAACACCCCTCAAACTCCCATACTGAGTACTGCCCCACATCCCTACTCTGGGGACCCTGAAGACACATGTCCAGACATCAAGTCAGACTGTACGGACAGACAACTGTTCTCTGTTCTGTTGAGTAAATGCTTATGCTTTTCCCTGTGAGGACTGAGTCCCAATGCGCTCTCCTGAGGGGCAGCTGCCCAGGGCTCCCTCACAGCGGCTCTGTTGTCTGTCTCTGCCCACTACCTTAGCTGCTTTGCTTCAGGCAGGGTTTGAGGGCACGATCCTTTACTGGAGTGGAGTGGGGGGGGGGGGTGGTGAAGGGCAGAGCTATGCTCTGCTGCAGCAGCAAGGACACGAGGCACCTGCTCACATCTTAGTGGAAGCAGAGGGAAGATAGGAAGTGAAGTCAGGTTATGACCCTCAAGTCCCACCCCCTAGAAAGCTACTTCCTCCGGTCATTTTCTATCTCCCAAAGGTTCTACAACCTCAGACACTGGAGGCCATGGGGACCTCACTCATCTAAGCCACAATCCTCACGATAGCTTAAAGTCACCTCTCCACAATGCCAGCACATGCCTATGTTGCCTTTCTGTAGTGAAAGAGCCATGTCACCTGCATTGACATGACAGTGTGAGCACCTGTGTGGCTTTGGTGATGTGTCAGATCGCGTGCTCATTTTTCTTCAAGTGGGTTGTTTGGATTTATATTATTAAAGTGCATTTTCTTCGTGATTCCTGGATGTTATACATATGATTAACATCAATACTGCAAACCTTCCCATATTTTTCCTCAGTATTGAGTGGAATCCTTAATTTCAGCAAAGCTTGCATTATTCTTTGTCTTCAGTGACTTTTCTGGTAACTTAACTCAGAACCAGACAGACCATCCCTAGGCTCCTGTTGAGTTCTGAGTGTGAAATGACGCCCGACCTCAGGGCTTGTGAGTTTGAACATTGGGTGCCTGGCTGCTAGTCCTGTCTTGGGAGGTTGTGGAATGTCTGTTTCTTTACAGTGGGGAGCAGCAGAGGACTGGAAGTCTCTGTTTTCATTCTGGAGCATCTTGAGTCAACTTTTGATGGCCAGAGTCATCCCGGCTCGTTGTAGACACATCTCTTGCTCCTTTGAACCTCCTCAACCCATACCCTGCTGACCACATGGGTGGAATAATTCTGGATTCTAGTCCATGCCAGTTTGTTTGTTTGTTTGTTTGTTTGTTTGTTTGGTGGCTTTCTGTGATCCCATCATATACAAAGGTCTTAGAGTCAAATAATGGAAGTCCTCTGACCTTGTTTGCCTTTCCTAGGTTTGGTTTGCAGCTCAGACATTTTAGAACCAGCCCATCAAATTTAACAGCAAAATCCTGCTGGGATTTGAACCGAGATTTCATTAAACTTATAGATCTGTTAGGAAGGACCAGATGTCTATGAACATGGTACACCTCTCCAGTCAATCATCTGGGATTTCTTTAACCTCTTCCAGAAATACTTTATCTTTGTATCTTACACATATTTTCAGTACATCTGTTATTTCCTTTTTAAAATGCTTTAGTTGGTTACTTGTTTATTTATCTCCAACTCGCAAATTTGTATTTATTTTTATGTTTGTTTGTTTGTTAATTCATTGATACAGGATATCACTATATATCCCTGGCTGTTCTGAAGATGGCTATGTAGACAAGGCTGACCTTGAATTCATAGAGATCTACCTATGTGTCCTGATCGTGAGATTAAAGGTGTGCACCATGGTGCCCCTCTGTTGCCTAAGTGTGATTGCAACTGTAGAAATACAGTTTATCGGGCTGGAGAGATGGCTCAGCAGTTAAGAGCACTGATTACTCTTCCAGAGGTCCAGAGTTCAAATCCCAGCAACCACATGGTGGTTCACAGCCATCGATAATGAGATCTGATGCCCTCTTCTGGGGTGTCTGAAGACAGCTACAATGTACTTACAAATAATAAATAAATAAATAAATAAATAAATAAATAAATAAATCCTTTTAAAAAAAGAAAAGAAATGCAGCTTATCTCCTGATGTGAGGTGGGTGTGAGGCATGCCTCATCCTTGTGTTCTCAGGCATCATGAGATTGGCATTGGCACTATTTCTCCCATAAAGGCCAAGAATCTTGCTGTGATTCCACATGGAATCAGTGGTTTCTTTGTGTCTTAGTCAGGGTTTTACTGCTGTGAACAGACACCATGACCAAGGCAACTCTCATAAGAACAACTTTTAGTTGGGACTGGCTTACAGGTTTCACGGTTCAGTTTATTGTCATCAGGGCAGGAGCATGGTAGCATCCAGACAGGCATGGTGCATGAGGAGCTGAGAGTTCTACATCTTCATCTGAAGGCTGCTAGTGGAAGACTAGCTTCCAGGCAGCTAAGACAAGGGTCTTAAAGCCCAGGGTCCACAATGGAACACCTACTCCAACAGGGCCACACCCACTCCAACAAGGCCACACCTCCTAATAGTGCCACTCCCTGGGTGAACCATATTAAAACCATGACACTTTGTAATGTGTTTTTAGTTAAGACTTTAATCTCTTCCCAAGGTTGCTCTGGTCTTTTGCTCTGCCTTGTGTTAGTTTTATAGTCTCTGCCTCTCCAGTGACTTGTTTGTTTCCTTTGTACTGCTGAGTGTGTCAGCACAAGGCCATTGCCTGCTGTGTTGCCCCTTTGGGGGTGGTGACCTTTCAATTCCCAACATGGTAGTTTTCTTTCTTCTTTCTTTTTCTTGACCAGTATAGCTAGCTTGAAAGGCACATTTTGTTATCTCAGAATGTAAGACCCTTGGCTGCTCCTCTTGGAGCTTCCTGCCTCACTGCTCCGGCCTTCATTCGGCTGGTTCCTGGGGCTTAGCTTGTACTGGACCTCTAGCTTTGAGTAGGAGCACAGGTGCTGGGTCTCCCTTGTTTACTGAGAATCACAGAGCCCCTCTCTTGAATGCAGGGTGTGCTTTCATTTTTGTTTTGCTCTAAATACATCCTAATTCCGTGGCGATTTTATCTTTGGCTCCTGGGATACTTTACACCTTCTCTCTAATTTCCACACACATGCAGTCTCCAGCTCTCCTGTGGGTGACTCCCTGTTCTGCCGAGACCTAGACACAGATTGGGTTTTACTTCTAGGGATGGGCCAGGGCTCACAGGGCTGAGGATGAGGCTTCGTGTGTGTTCATAGCTGCTTAGATTAAACAAAGCTTTCCACTGTTGGATGGGACATTGCTTAAATGTCAGTTGGCAGGTGGATGTTTGGAAATATGTCAAGGTTTCTGTGTGCTGGTCGATTTTATTTCAGATTTGGAAAACTCTCTCTCTCTCTCTCTCTCTCCCTCTCCCTCTCCCTTCATATGTGGTACACTGTCACTGTCTTCAGACACACCAGAAGACATCAGATCCCATTACAGATGTTTGTGAGCCACCATGTGGTTGCTGGGAATTAAACTCAGGACCTCTGGAATAGCTCTTAACAGCTGAGCCATCTCACCAGCCCCGGTATTTTTTCTTTACTAATCTTTCTGGGCAGGCCTTTCCTTCTTATACTCAGGCTTTACATGTCAGACTACGATAACGTGCTCGAGACTCCTCCTCTTCCCATGACTTCCGCTCTACCTGTGACCACGGCTCTGCCTATGTCTCCGGCTTTGCTCTTGCCTGTGACTCTGCTCTGCCCGTGACTCTGGCTCTGCCTGTAACTCTGGCTCTACCCGTGACTCTGGCTTTGCCGGTGACTCCGGCTCCACCCCATGACTGCGGGTCTGCCTGTGATTCTGGTTCAACCGATCTTTTCAGGCCTACCTCCTGTCTCAGGCCTCATCTTTGATAATTTCAGGCTTTTCTTGGCCTTCTGTTTTCAGCTCTTGGTGTGTTTTGGCCTTAGCATCCCCCATCATGCTCCTGGTTCTCACATGTCATTAATGCACGACTTTACTATCTGTCCCTTAATTTCACTGGCTCTGCCATTCTGGACTTCTTTCTATCCATTGCTTCCATCCTAGACTGCGCTGGCTTATTGTGTGAATCCTTTCCCTCCCTGGTCCGAACATACTGCTCTGTCCTATGGGTGTGGTTTGATTTGGTTTTTCCACTGACAGATGTTGACTCCTGTAGAGAGAATCTCTTGTGTACTGTATGGAAGCATCACATGTTGATAAAAAAAAAAAAGAAAAAAGAAAAAGCTGTTGGCCTCTTAGCTTAGGCAAGAAACAGGGGGTGGGAGTTCTGGCAGGGAGAGAGAATTGGGATAAAGTCAGGCATGGGAAGAGATTCACCCCAAATGCGGATAGAGATAGGCACATGAAACTGTGAAGAGGTAACCAGCCATATGACACTCACAGAGGAGAATAAACTGGTTAACTAAGTTATGAGCTAGTCGGGGAACAAGCCCCAGCTTACGACCTAGGTATTTATGCAGAAATAATTCAGTCTCAGAGTCATTATTTCGGCAACTTGAGTGTGGATAAAAAAGCCCACGGTTACAGATTCCTTCCTGCGGGGACACTCCTGTGAGCCAGCTCCATCTTCTCATGGGTCCCTGTTGGTGACATTCTGATGGGGCTGGCCACAGAGTTTGTGCTTGAGGGCAAGGTCAACAACATGACTAGAACAAGCAGCTGCTCTGTGTAGACAGAGTGCTCCTAGCCTGGGGGAGGTCCTCTCTTCTGGCTGTCTCCAGCCTGTGGCAAGCCTGGGGAAGTACTCTCACTCAGTGTCTATGTGCCCACTGCCCAGCTTCAGAGCACAGAGCACCCATGTCAGGAGCCATCTAGGGGAGGCTAAGGTTAGCAGGTGACTTTGCTGGAGGTGGCCCACCATTGTTGCATGGCTTATGATAGGTGAATTCTGAGAGGCAATGTCCCAAGAGACGTCATCTCAGGATTGTTTCTTGCAGCTGATACGCCTTCTCCTATCCCTGTTACACAGTCTAATGATTCAGGGGCACCAGAGCACCCTACTGGACAGATTTCCTGCAGATTAACATAAAGATGAGCTTTCGTGAATTAATGCTGTTTAGATAAATTAGTGATTTTATAGAATTCCCGATCTGATTCAGATCATTTTAGGAAGAAAGTTTCAAGAGATGGTTTTAGTTGTTTGCTAGAAAGATGTAATAAAGTTAGAATCAAGACTAGAATGTGCCCCCTCCTCATAGAATAGTAAGCAAAGGCTGCATGATAAGGAATACAATGAGCGTTCACAATTACACTAAAGAGAGAAAGAGGCTTGGGAGAAATTTGTGATCAAGGAAAAACATTCACTCTAGGTCAGGCCGAAGGATGAGGCCACAGGTGTGCACTGTGATAAAGCAAGGCCATGGGAAGTTTGCTTTGAACTTATAATGGGCTCACAGAATGAAACACTGTTTTGAACTTGCTACTGACATCCTTCTGTAACTCTCTCTTTGTGCAACATTTTATCTATGAGGTAATTTCCCAAAATAATTTTTGTCTAAAAAGGTAAAAGAAGGCTAGAGAGGAGGAATAAAGTGTGACATCTGGAGTTCAGCCCTGACCACCAAATGTATATATGTATAAGTATGTCTATACATGTGTGTAAGTATATGGGTATATATGTAAGTATGCATGAATACTTGTAGAGTTGATGAGGCAGGTGACTGGGCCCAACCAGAGGATATGTGTATAGGTGAATGCGCCTGTGCCTATTGCCTGTGTAAAAGATGTAAATACTTTTTCTTTCTTTTTTCACTGGTTCACAAAGAGTTAACGAGCTCCAAGCCTCTTGCCTGACCAATGAGAGGCTCCTGGCTGGCTCCTGAGAGAAAGGAACCCTAGCAACAAATCCTTTACTTAACCCTCCACTGTTAAACAGCAGGTGTTAATCACCTGAAGCCAGTAGTTTCTGCCCTCGGAATAGTGAAGAGTTAAGAAAGACAAATCTTTTTTTTTTTAATTAGGTATTTTCCTCATTTACATTTTCAATGCTATCCCAAAGGTCCCCCAGACAAATCTTACGAAATAAGCAACACTTTAGCCCTCACAAAATTTAGTTTGCCCCCGAAAATCACCAGTGCTCCCCCATTGTTGCTTTCCAGAGAGAACTGGTGCTTGGGCAGGCTCCCAACAACCTCACAGTGCATCAAGCCCCTATTCTCCTGCACCCCACCATGCAGATTCAGCTAGAGCCCCTTGGGCTCTTGTATCTCGCTCCTTCCCTGGTAGTCAGCCCGATACTGTGGTCTGGAGCCAAGGCTGTGCACAGATGATGTGGGCTAACTAAGTGTTTCCTTCCTACAGGTTCACGGTCCTCCTAGCAGGTTGTGCAGTGTGTGTGCACTGTGTGTGTGTGTGTGTGTGTGTGTGTGTGTGGTATTCATGTGTGCAGTGTGTATGGGCAGTATATGTGCAGTGTGTATATGCAATGTGTGTATATAGTGTGTACAGTGTGTGCAGTGTATTACAGTGTGTACAGTATGTGTACAGTGTGCATGTGGTGTGTGTGTGCAGTGTGTATGTGCAGTGTGCATATGCGGAGTGTATTGCAGTGTGTACAGAGTGTGTACAGTGTGCGTGTGGTGTGTGTGTGCAGTGTATATGTGCAGTGTGTATATGCGGTGTGTGTGGGCAGTGTATGTGCAGTGTGTGTGTGCAGGGTGTGTACAGGGTGTGTGGGCAGTATGCAGTGTGTGAGGGAACTGTGTGGTGGCACTGCGTATGTGCAGTGTGTATGTGTAGTGTGTGCGCAGTGGCCCTGCATATTTCTAGCTTCCAGGATGAGAGAGTATGCAAGGCTACAGTGAATCCATTGCTTGTGCTTGAGGACAGGATATCTTCCAGTCCCAACCACACTTCCCTCTGTGACTCCACAGAATCCTTCTCTGACCTGCTACTACCTGGCCTGACCCACCACTGCTCAGGCTTGCCCTGTGCAGCCAGCATCGCCCCAGAAGGAAGCCTGACAGCAGATCCAGGGCAGACACAAGATGCACCAGCCCCAGCCTCAGGGCTCTGAGGTCCTAGAGAAACATCACCAGCTCTGTCCACACAGGCCTGCAAAGGATATTCAAATCCTGATTAGAGCCCCTTGGTGGAGCTCATTGGATTACCATGTGGGGCAGTCTCCTGACTGGGTCTCCAGTCCTGGTGCTTGTTGGGAGCTATTAAGACAACTCTTGATCTCTGAATTGGGCCTCTCCCCCTGAGAAGAAAAGGGGGTCAAAAGCGGGCCACCGACACATGGATTCCGAGAACCACGGGATGTTCCAGCCCTGGGTCATCACCGCTCTCCTGACCACACCCTGACACCACCAAGTTCCTGCTTCCCCGTGTAACTGCCTAAGAATGTGCAATTCTATTGCCCCCCTCCCACTGATAAATACTTCTCCTTTTGCTTGTATTGCCCCATCCCTCCCGCTGATAAGTATCTGTACTTCCCGGTTTCCTTGTGCAATTCTACTGCCCCATCCTTCCTGCTGAAAGGCACTTCCCCTTTTGCTTGTGTATTTAAACCTTGGGCCTGGCTAATACATTTTGGGGTCTTGATACAACTTCAGAACGGTTTCCGTGTCGTTACTCGTACAAGACCCTCGTCTCTCTCTACCCCCCATTTGGTTATTAGGAGGAGGTCCCCTCGAGATCCTCGAATAACTGGACCTGCTGGACGGGTCAGGTGCTGAACCCTGTCCAGCAAGTGACTCTCACTGAGAAAATGGGATGAGTCTATTGTCTTATTTGTTAGATAGTTGTATTGAATAAAATAAGAGCCAGGTAAGTGTTTGACTTGATGACTGACCTCCAGGTCAGAGCTGAGTCTGGGTGAGGCTCAGTCAGGGCAAGGCAGTGTGACATCACTTATCTAGTGGTACAGCAATGGGGAGTCCCCAGGCCAGTGCCTCTGCCCCCAGCCTATGTCTGGTAGCCATCACAGTCATAATGGAGGGGGGGAGGTGAGATATGACCTCAGGACATTGCAGGGTAGAAGGGAAGATAGATATGGCCTCATTGAATGAGGTGGCTTTCCATCAATATAAATGATATTTGAGATCACTAGTTCCTTTAGGTTCATGGTTGCGGAGGTGTCAGTCCATGGTGGGCTAGCCTGTGGCTTTGGGCCTGTGGACAGGAGCCTTGTCATGACAAGAACAGAAAGTGGAGAAGACCGTTAATATCATGTTTGGAAGGAAAGAGATGGAACCACTGCCATCCAGCCACATTGTCTGTCTTAGTTAAGGTTTTACTTCTGTGAACAGACACCATGACCAAGGCAACTCTTATAAGGACAACATTTAATTGGGGCTGGCTTACAGTTCCAAGGTTCAACCCGTTATCATCAAGGCAGGAACATGACAGCATCTAGACAGGCATGGTGCAAGAGGAGCTGTGAGTTCTACATCTTCATCTGAAGGCTGCTAGCAAAATACTGACTTCCAGGCAGCTAGAGTAAGGATCTTAAAGCCCACGCCCACAGTGACACACCTACTCCAACAAGGCCACACCTATTAATAGTGCCACTCCTGGGCCAAACATATTCAAACCATGACACTATGTCAAAGACCTTGAATGGTTACACATCTCTAACCAAGCCATCTCTACAGACTCTGCCATCTCCCAGGGTACAGGCAGAGCACAGGCCTCTAGGGACCTCAGCCCATACCAGGCACTGTCCCCTGTGCTGCTGCTGAATGTCCAGGAAACTAGACAGTAGCCTCCGTTGAATAAAGAACTAAAGAGAAAGTTTCACTCAGTGTGAAACTTTTCATACTCTCAGGCCTCAGGCCGCCCCCCAATGGCTACACCATGATGTGACATGTCAGGATGGGGCAGGGTTGCTTGTGTCTACACCGACCTCTTCCTGCTTATGTGGACTTCAACAGTTGTATTAGCACCCCGACTGGGGTGGTATCCTTTCCCCACAGTCAGGGCAGGCCAAAGCGTTTCCCATAGACCGGAATCAGGAGCTGTTTTAATCCTGGTTCCAGGCACTGTGAGCCACACCCTGAGCTTGTGACTAGTACCAGGCACATGAACAGCTGCTGCCAAGACACCTGCCTATCCTAGAACAAGAACTTGAAATAGGAGCATCACTCCCTGCCTTCACCCTCTGCAAGCTGAGTTCACCTGATGGTTGCTGAAGTAGAGTCAGGACCATCCCGGGATGCCAACATGGTCTCATCCAAAACAAGATTCTAGGATGGTAAAGACATCACAGACTTCCCAGTGTGCCTGGCCTGTGTGTCCAGCCAGTGTGTTTGCCCTTCAATTACAGCCCAAATCCTCCCACACATTGAAGGTCTCTGCATTTAGACCCAAGGGCAGGGAGAGGTCTGCTCACAGACACATGGCCAGACCTGATTCCAGGTGCTAGCACACACTCTCACACTGCTAAACATGGGACAGTGGCAGACCACAGGGGAGCTGAGGCAGCACTTGGCAGGCACCTGAAGAAGTGTCACCTGAGCTTCTGTGGGAAGCAGGGAGCACATAAGGGCCTGCTCAGGTTTGATTGGCATTATATAGAGGAGGTGCAGTTACCAAGCGCGATGACAGGGGGCGCTGTTTCCTGAATGAGCACAAATGGTCTCCAAAGGACAGCGGATTGCTGTGCAAAGGAGGAATTATGAGATACCAATGAGGACCATGAGAGTCTACACAGGTTCAGTTTGCATCTTTATTGCTCAGAAGGCTCAAGTGTATTCAAAGGAGGGATGGTCACAACGAGGTGAGATCATTTGACCTGGAGAGGCAGGGGCAGAGGAGGGCACTGCCATGGTCAGCCATGGTGAGTACATTTGGTGGGTACATTCTTCTGTGATCTCTGACTCTCCAGCACGCATCCGGGGATAGAATCAGCAGCTGGACTTCTGTCCACAGCTGGCCTGTCTGCAGCAGGCAGGGCGGCACAGCAGGGACACAGAGGAGGTTGGGCCACAGCAGCTGGGCTGGCAGGAGGAGGCACAACAGGAAGAGGTGGGCACACAGCAGGCAGGTCTGCACACAGGGCGACACAGCAGGGACAGGCTGGAGCAGGGCTTGCAGCACACAGGAGCACAGCAGGAGGGCTGGCAGCAGGAGGAGGAGCCAGAGCAGATGGGTGTGCAGCACACAGGCTTGCAGCAGACAGGCACACAGCAGGGGGATTGACAGCATGAGGATTGGCAGCTAGACTGCTGGCAGCATGGTCCAGAGCAGATGGGTGTGCAGCAGACAGGCTTGCAGCAAAGGGTCACACAGCAGGGCTGCTGGCAGGGGGAGCATGTGCAGCAAGCTGGCTGGCAGCTAGACTGCTGGCAGCATGAGGGTGTGCAGCAGGAAGATTGGCAGCAGGGGCTGGATACACAGCTCACTGGGGTGCAGACGAGGGTCAGGCAGGGGGATGGGGCACAGCAGCTGGGCTGGCAGCAGCTGGGGACACAGCAGCTGGACTGGCAGCAGCTGGGGACACAGCAGCTGGACTGGCAGCAGCTGGGGGCACAGCAGCAGGGCTCACAGCAGCTCTCTGGGCAGTCATCCACCTGCCAGGAGGAGTTGGTTCGAGTGTCAGAACAGACAGACATAGTGGAGGCGGCCATGGCAAGGTTGGCAGGAGAAGGGTGAGTGTATGTTGAGTGAATGTGTGTGAGTGTGTGTGTATGTGAGGTGCTGAGCCCTTGGCTTTTATTCTCCTCCCTGGCTGTCCCCTTCCTTGTTTGCTGACGCAGCAGTCTCATTAACACTATTCCTTGTTTAGCTGACAACTGTCTCTCACCTTGTAAACATGTTGAGTATATGCATTATCTGTTGGTCTTCCTCACCTCTGGGTGGCCCCACCCTGAGCTGGACAAGATGCGTCTTTGCAAACAGGAACCTTAGAGGCTGTGTGTTAAATATCCCACATCTTCACTCCCAAGGACAACACCAGAGATAGCCATGGGTTGTCCCACCACAGGGGACCTCTGAGTCTTGTTTCTAGAATCAGTTCTCAGTGCAGAACGCCTCTGAGGCTCAGCATGCAGTGTATACAAAAGCAAAAGTGATGTTGCCTAGTGACTGTGACAGATTGCCGCAGACCCTGCCCCTGGGCTCATCATGTGCAGCTTTATAGTGTGGTGGGCCATGCCCCGTAGCAAGGGTCAGTACTGCAGCAGCTGCCGCAGGGATGCTGATGTCTTGGGAGCGCTCCCCCTGTTGTAGAAGAAGCTGCACCTCACAAGCTGTGCATAGATAGGGTTGCCTGAGGAAGACGAGGCTCCACAGCCGAAGAAAAATTGAGGCACTCGGTCTTAAATGTCTCAATAGCTATGTGAGCAGGAAAGAGATCTGCTCAAAGGACCCATCAGGGCTTGGCTCAGCTTTGGTACAGCTCCACAGAGCCAGGTTTGCTATAACAGGTCTCCCAATGCACAGACTATGAAGCAAATGTGTGTTATTTTGAGTCACACAACAACAGGGGATACACACATGGACCCGTCTAGAACTCTATTAGCTGTTAAAAAGAGACAATTCTTTACAGGGTTACATAAAAGGAACTTCTTGAATTAAGCTAAAGAACGTGGTGGATCAACAGTTTGTGTTGTTGAACTCTGTACGTGTAGAGACAAGTTTATGCATACACATACATATTATATGCACATAGAGGATAGATAGATAGATAGATAGATAGATAGATAGATAGATAGATAGATAGATAGATAGATAATGGATGGATGGATGGATGGAATAGATGGATAGATGGATGGAAGTGGGAATACATAGGCGAATGGATAGATGGATAGATAGGTAGATGGATAGACATGTGGCTGGATGGAGGGATGGATGAATGGAGAGATGGATGAGCAGATAGATGTGTGGATGAGCAGGTGGTTGGATGGATGACAGGCAAAAAGTCAGTCCTCACCATTTGTGGATTCTGATTTTTACTTTCTAACATTGATCTGCATCCCCAAATCTACTTGTGATCTTTCTGTGGCCATCCATGGATATGCACTGAACAGGGAACCCTGAGTCACATGTCCCCAACTGGGTGGGAGAATGTAATAATAAGGCTCTGCCTTTTGGTTTTGACTCCTCCTGAAAACAAGCCTAATCAGGGTCACCTTGGCACCACGTTTTCAGGGGCTGTGATGTCATCGTGCCAGGGAATGCCCATGACCAATGCTGATGCCCCATGTGCACCTCACAGACAGTCTACAAGCTTAGGCCTAGCTCTGCTGCTGGTGTGGCCTATGGTAATGAGTCTTCCACGTGGATGGCTCAAGGACCATTGGACAGAAGCACATCGGACAAGCTCCTGTGTTGCACATGCAATGACCAGAGAGGCTCATGGGAAATGGATCCCACGTGAATCCCAGCAGCAACTAGTCAGCTAAATCACTGCCAGTGGCTGCCAGGTGACAACCCTAGGATGTGGAGAATGGGCTCTGAATATGTGCATTGCACATGTGTGTGCATACATGTGCATGCGTGTGCATACATGTAGTGAGACACAGTCAGCACTGGCTTCAGATGAAGACTAACCTCCTGATGCATCTTCTGCACTGAGCTCTGTGTACATATGAGACTCAACTTTAAAGCAGTGGCTGTAGATACTCATCCCAGCGCTTGAGAGGCAAGGCTGGGTGACGTGGCTGCAGAACACTGATCAGTGAGACAAGAGAATTCTGTGGGTTCCTGGCCCATGCTATGCTCCTGTGGTTTCTACAGAGCATGCACTTTATGCTTCTTGGGGTTAGAACCCGAGAGACTTGTTTTCAGGATGAGTCAAAATGGCTGGAAACCGATAACCTTCTTGAGCAGGGAGGGGCCAAGCTCACCATCCTGCAGCCCTAACTAAGGACAAGAGTGGACGGCAGGCACGGAGCAGAGTGGATGGAGTCATAGCACAATACAGAGAGGTGTAGGAGCTGAGGAGACACTGTAGGGGTGGTAGTTACAGACCAGTGCCTGAACCCTCAACTCAATGGCTGTAGATGGGTCATTGACTGCCTCTGGCCTCCAGACACTGTCACAAAGTGATAACTGTCTTTATGCAGAGCTGGACTCAGGGAGGGGTACTAGGCTGAGGACAGTGCTCCCCTGGCACTGATTCTTGCAGAGGGAGCAAAGATCCTGGAAGCCAGCCACGGCTGGATGACATCTCTGCAGCCATAGGATGGCTGGGACAAGTCCCACCTATGATATCCCAACCTCACTGCTCACAGAGACTCACCTATAGCCACTGCTCCATCACTGTTTCCAGCAGGAGACAGTCAGGAAACAGACCTGACAAACAACATCCCAGGAAAACAAACACCCTGATGATGGCCACAAGGCTCACCAACAAGGAAGGGAGGGCAAGCCAACAACAGCACAGGGGGATAAAAGCCGATGGCGCAGCCCCTCACACACTCACAGTCACGCACTCACTCACTCTACTCCAGCCCAACACTGCCATGGCTGCCTCCACCATGTCTGTCTGCTCTGACGCTCGCACCAACTCCTCCTGGCAGGTGGATGACTGCCCAGAGAGCTGCTGTGAGCCCTGCTGCTGTGCCCCCAGCTGCTGCCAGTCCAGCTGCTGTGTCCCCAGCTGCTGCCAGTCCAGCTGCTGTGCCCCAGCCCCCAGCCTGACCCTCATCTGCACCCCAGTGAGCTGTGTGTCCAGCCCCTGCTGCCAATCTTCCTGCTGCACACCCTCATGCTGCCAGCAGTCTAGCTGCCAGCCAGCTTGCTGCACATGCTCCCCCTGCCAGCAGCCCTGCTGTGTGACCCTTTGCTGCAAGCCTGTCTGCTGCACACCCATCTGCTCTGGACCATGCTGCCAGCAGTCTAGCTGCCAATCCTCATGCTGTCAATCCCCCTGCTGTGTGCCTGTCTGCTGCAAGCCTGTGTGCTGCACACCCATCTGCTCTGGCTCCTCCTCCTGCTGCCAGCCCTCCTGCTGTGCTCCTGTGTGCTGCAAGCCCTGCTCCAGCCTGTCCCTGCTGTGTCGCCCAGTGTGCAGACCTGCCTGCTGTGTGCCCACCTCCTCCTGTTGTGCCTCCTCCTGCCAGCCCAGCTGCTGTGGCCCAACCTCTAGTGTGTCCCTGCTGTGCCGCCCTGCCTGTTCCTGCAGCACTTGCTGAGGCCTCTCCTTGGGCTAGAAATCCAACTGCTGAGTGGATGCTGTTGTCACCCGGGAGCTTGTGAGCTCCCTCTCACTTGACCCCCTGGCTTCTCTGCTAATAGCCAGAAATTGTCTACCTTGCTTCTCCAGGGTCTTGCAGGCTCCTTGGCTGTCACTTGCTCACCCCTCCCTCACTTTGGAAGAAGCCCCCTGCTCTTGACTCATGAATATCCTAGTAGGGCTCTTAGTGGCCCTGCTGCTGTGGGGAGCATGGCCCTCTATCACCCAGCCCTGTATGTTCCAAAGCTGATGCTTTCTGAAGCTGGACTCTCAGCCACCTTCCTGGGTCTGTGACAGGGCTTGACTGTTCTGGCTTCTCAGCCTCTCACCCCTGCCCCGTTCAGCTGCACCTGTCAAACTACAATAAACTCTTGACAAACTTGACCAAGCTTGTCTCGCCGCTCATATTTACAATGCTTGAGTTCCCTCCTGTGGCTGCTCACAAGGGCACTGAGCCTGTCCCCTTCCACGGTGTCAGGAGCAGGTCTTCCTTGTCCACAGTTATGTCCAAGGGATACAATTGTGTTCAGGGACACAGGGGTATGGTTCTGACAGTCACACCTATTCTGGGAGTGGCTTTGGCTACCCTCACTCCCTTTAATGTCCCCATCCTGGTAGGTGACATACTGGGAGATGTTCTCTGTAGAGAACTTGGATCTTGGCAGTTCCTACCATACTGTCTCCCTGGGTTATGACCTTTATAAAAACAGCATGGCTGGATACCTGCTCTCCTAAGGGATTGTGGGATTTTGGTGTATGATAGGAGTATTTGATGACCAGGTCACAGAAACTCTAGTCAAAAGTCTAAAAGTACACCCTCATAGGTGTGCTTGGGTCATCTATCTTTGTTTGTGGGTGGGGCACATCCCCTGGAGAGCCCTACTTCTCTTCTTTCCAGGACTTGGCCCAAAGCTCCTTTTCTTGGCTGAGGGCACCATCTCTAGCCTGCACCCATGACCTGATCCAGCCTGTTGCAGTTAGAGTCACACAGCGGTATCTTGACACTAAATTGATGGCAATAATCTGCCACCTTCAGACCACAGCTCCTTAGAGCCCTTCTGTTCTTTGCTATAGCACCATAGAGGTCCTCCTATAAAGGAGGAGGAAGAGGACATGCCCTAAAAAGAGACCCTGGGTCCAGAAGGAGTCTCACAGTCTCAAGCCCCTGACACATCCGTCCTGGGATCTACTGGTGATGGTTACCTTCACAAAGAGTATGTGACTGACAAAGGACCCAAATTCTGAATTTACAGTGAAACAAAAATAAATGAACCAGCAAGATGGCCGTGAGTATTTATAGAGATGCCTTGTGGCCAAAGGTCACATAAGTTGGCCGTTCCTACCCATGACAAGAAGACATAAAGGAAGAAGAGACAGCTGGTACCCTCAAGGTGGAAAGCAGCCATGGCCTGTAGGGAGTCGCCCTCACATTCGCTGTTGCAAGATGGCACTGACATCCTGTGTTCTAAGTGGTAAACAAATAATCTGCGCATGTGCCAAGGGTAGTTTTCCACTACATGTGCTCTGCCTTCCCCGTGACGACAACTCGGCCGATGGGCTGCAGCCAATCAGGGAGCGACACGTCCTAGGCAGAGGATAATTCTCCTTAAAAGGGACGGGGTTTCGCCATTCTCTCTCTTGCTCTGGCTCTTGCTTCTTGCTCCTGAAGATGTAAGCAATAAAGCTCTTGCGCTCTTGCGCTCTTGCCCTCGCTCTTGCTCTCTTGCTCTCTGGCTCCTGAAGATGTAAGCAATAAAGCTTTGCCGCAGAAGATTCCGGTTTGCTGCGTCTTTCCTGGCCGGTCTCGAGAACGCGTGTAAGAGTTGGTGCCATGTTCTGGCATCATGTTTGCCTCTCTGTTAACTGGAGAAAAGGCCTCACATGTGATTCAACATTGCCTTGAGGAATGGAGTGCTTGGGGGAAACCCAAACTCCTTAAGGCTGATAATGGACCAGCTTATACATCTCAAAAATTCCAGCAGTTCTGCCGTCAGATGGACTTTGACCCACCTGACTGGACTTCCATACAACCCTCAAGGACAGGGTATTGTTGAGCGTGCGCATCGCACCCTCAAATCCTATCTAATAAAACAGAAAAGAGGAGTCGAGGCTCTACCCCGAGTACCAAGAGTGTCTGTGTCTATGGCACTCTTTACACTCAATTTTTTAAATCTTGATGCTCATGGCCATACTGCGGCTGAACGTCATTGTTCAGAGCCAGATAGGCCCAATGAGATGGTTAAATGGAAAAATGTCCTTGATAATAAATGGTATGGCCCGGATCCTATTTTGATAAGATCCAGGGGAGCTGTTTGTGTTTTTCCACAGAATGAAGACAACCCATTTTGGATACCAGAAAGACTCACCCGAAAAATCCAGACTGACCAAGGGAATACTGATGTCCCTCGTCTTGGTGATGTCCAGGGCAACAATAACAAAGAGAGAGCAGTGTTGGGAGATAATGTCGACATTTCCACTCCCAATGCCGGTGATGTATAATGCTCAAGTATTCCCCCGACTTTTTTACCACTAATAAGGAACTGGGTTTGGCCTTGATTCAGACAGCCTTGGCTCTGTCTGGACAGGTCCAGACGACTGACACCATTAACACATTGTCAGCCTCAGTGACCACAGTCATAGATAAACAGGCCTCAGCTAATGTCAAGATACAGGGAGGTCTCATGCTGGTTAATCAACGCATAGATCTTGTCCAGGAACAACTAGATGTATTATGGCAAATAGCTCAGCTGGGATGTGAACAAAAGTTTCCGGGATTGTGCGTTACTTCCATTCAGTATGAGAAATTTACTAGGGTAGCTAATTTGTCAAAAAGTCTTTCTCAGTATATGTTACAGAATTGGACGGCTGAATTTGAACAGACCCTTCGGGAATTGAGAATTGCCATCATTCAGGTCAACTCCACGCGCTTGGACCTGTTCCTGACCAAAGGATTACTCAATTGGATCTCCTCAGCATTTTCCTTCTTTAAAGAATGGGTATGGGTGGGATTATTTGGAGATACACTTTGCTGTGGATTAGTGTTGCTTCTTTGGTTGGTCTGTAAGCTTAAGGCCCAAACTAGGAGAGACAAGGTGGTTATTGCCCAGGCACTTGCAGTACTAGAACATGGTGCTTCCCCTGATATATCTATGCTTAAGCAATAGGTCGCTGGCCACTCAGCTCTTGCACCCCACAAGGCTAGTCTCATTGCACGGGATAGAGTGAGTGTGCTTCAGCAGCCCGAGAATGGCCAGCTGTCATCGCAGCCATAGAGGCCAGTCATCGTGGGGCCAAAGCACACAGATTGATAGAGAGACACTCCTCTCCCCGCTGACACCTGCAGGGAGGGCCATGGCCATTGCAGTTCTAAAATCTAAAATGTGTCTATGAGAACACTCAGGGATAAGCAAGAGGGTGCTACACAGAGGCTCCCTCGAGAGCTGAGGAACTATGGTTCCCAGGAAGCCGGGCAGATCAGCAAGTGCTGAGATGCGCCATCTGGCCTGTGAGACTCATGTGTGCTTGGTATATTATGTTCTGTATCGTCTGCTGCTGAAAATGTATAATAAAATACTAAGAAGAAAGGCATTGCAACACCACTCTCCTGAACCACAGTTAATAAAACAAACCCATAACCATAAAAAAGAAAGTCACCATTGGGAAATACAAAGGCATTCTCGCCAGCAAACTCAAAAAGTGGACGTGCTGTTTCCCAGAACACAGTTAATGTGGGAGAGAGAGGCAGGACTCCGAACAAAATCAAATCCTTAGGCAATATAAACGAACAAGATTAAAAGTAACTACAACTTCGACCCACGAAATCACAAGAGCTTCCAAAAATGAGTTTTTATAAAGGGAAATTTTAAATTTTACAAGACAACTGGGCAGATCCAGAAATTAATGAAGTGTTGAGTTTGCTCTCCTGAAGCCCATATTTTTAAAATAGCTGGGTGTGGCAGTGTGATGGTTTGTATATCCTTGGACCAGCGAGTGGCACCATCTGAAAGTGTGGCCTTGTTGGAATAGGTGTGGCCTGGTTGGAATGGGTGTGTCACTGTGGGTGTGGGTATAAGATCCTCACCCTAGTTGCCTGGAAGTCAGTCTTCCACTAGCAGCCTTTGGATGAAGACATAGAACTCTCACCATGCCTGCCTGGATACTGCCATGCTCCCACCTTGATGATAATGGACTGAACCTCTGAACCTGTAAGCCAGCCCCAATTAAATGTTGTCTTTTATAAGACTTGCCTTGGTCATGGTGTCTGTTCACAGCAGTAAAACCCTAACTAAGACAGAAGTTGGTACTGGGAGTGGGGTATTTTTGTGATAGGCCTGACCATGCTTTTATTTGAAAGAATGTGGATTTTTGGACTTTGGATTTGGAACTCAGTGGAATGCTTTAAATGGGGCTTAATGGGTCATCCTAGTCGAAATATGGAAGACTTTGTTGCTGGGAGTAATTTGAACTGTGTTGACCTGGCCCAAGAGATTTCAAAGGAGAAGAATTTCAGTATGTGGCATAAAGACTGTTTTTGTGGTATTTTGGTGAAGAATGTGGCTACTTTTTACCCTTGTCTGAAAAGTCTGCATGAGGCTAAGGTGAAGAGACTTGGATTAATTGCATTGATAAAGGAAGTTTCAAAAAGCCCAGCAGAGACTTTGTTCTCTGGTTAAGTCTCACAAAGAGAAGTTTGAACAAGCATAGCAAGCTTAGAAAGGCAAAATATAAAATATATGGTTCGAGTATTAAAGGCATACCAGGAAGTGAAATGGAGCAAAATCCTGTGTTCTAGGAAATAACAGATTAAGGGAGTGGGACCTTGGGTGAAGACCCTACCCAGCTGAATTTAGAACCAGGCATGGTGGTACACACCTTTAATCCCATGAGACAGGCATGCTGATCTCTGCATTCAAGGTCAATCTACAGAGCAAGAACCAGGATAGCCAAGCTTAGGCAGTGAAGGATTTAGAAAACATAAAGCTAGTGATAATGTAATAGTACAAGGGGATCATGTTCTAGTTCCTGTAAGCAGCAGAACTCAGCAACTTCAGTCATGTGGCTCTGGCTCTAGAGTTAAGAATGGAAGGAACTACAGGGAAAATTTATGCTGGTTAGCTGGAGCTAAGGAATTAGCAGTGATTAAGAAGAGACCAGCATCACTGAGGTGAAATCTTCTGGAAATTGTTTTCTGGGAGCACAAAGAAGCTGTGTTCCAAAGATACCCAAGGTTGTACCTCATGCTGTGGCTGGACTTGGTAATGTGGAAGAGTCACTCAGGTGGTACTGCTTGTGAAGGAATGAAGGGATCATGGAGAGAAGCTGAGGCTTAGCACTGTGAGAGGCCAGGGAAGGCCACTGGAGAAGATGAAGCCTCAGCTGTAGTTGATGGCCCAGGACTGAAGGGGTCATGAAAAGGATTTGAGGCTTGGCACCCTGAAGAGAGCCTATGAGAGGCTATTGGTGAAGCCTAGTTGGAGTGGAACACCCCAGTGTATTGGAGATGTCAGTACCATGGGATGATCACCAAGAACAGCAACCGTAGTGGAGTGGATCAACCTGAGCATAGAGTGCTACAGAGGGCAGAGCTGGAAAAGTGATGCCAGCCCTTTGTAGGAGCCCAAAAGATCAAGTGGAATCCCAGACACTGAAACAAGAAGCTGTAACATTGAAATTGCCTTGGAGACTCAAAGATGTTAAAGATGCCAGAGCCATGGGATACATGCTGAGGAAAGCTGCTAACAGGGAGTGGAACCAGCCCAGGAGAAAGCAGTGGTTGCAGTCAACAAAGATGAAAAAGGAGTGGAGATCTGAAGACCGCTTTGACATCAGCCATGGAGATGCAGAGTTTGGAGTTTGCCCAGTTGCTTTCCTGCCTTGCTTTGGGGATTACAGTTAATTAAGTTGGATGAATCTCAGAAGAGACCTTGAACTTTGGACTTTTAACATTGTTGCTACTGCTATAGACTATGAAGACTTTGAAAGTTGGACTAAATGCATTTTGCATTATGCTATGTTTAAGTATGGCCCCCATAGACTCATGTTTTTGAACAAGTCTATGGGGAACAGGGAGTGGAATGTGATGGTTTGTATATCCTTGGACCAGGGAGTAGCACCATCTGAAAGTGTGGCCTTGTTGGAATAGGTATGACCTGGTTGGAATGGGTGTGTCACTGTGGGTGTGGGTATAAGATCCTCACCCTAGTTGCCTGGAAGTCAGTCTTCCACTAGCAGCCTTTGGATGAAGACATAGAACTCTCACCATGCCTGCCTGGATACTGCCATGCTCCCACCTTGATGATAATGGACTGAACCTCTGAACCTGTAAGCCAGCCCCAATTAAATGTTGTCTTTTATAAGACTTGCCTTGGTCATGGTGTCTGTTCACAGCAGTAAAACCCTAACTAAGACAGGCAGTGTGCCCTGTGTTGGGAAGGCAGAGGCAGGAGGGTCCCTGGGGCTCCCTGGCCAGCTAGTCTGTTGGAATCAGTGAGCTCTGCCTTCAGAAAGGGCAGGTGGGAATGGTGAAAGCAAACACTGATGTCATTCTCTGGCCTCTACACTCACACACAAAATAAACAGACAAATAACTAAGGAAGGAACTGGAGATGTAAATAAAACCAATCAATTGTGTATAAAAAAGACAATGAAAGTTCAAACACTGGCAAATCCAGACCAGAGAAGTGATGACAATGATGAATCGTGGTAAAATAAATAATAGAAGTATGTAATATAAATATTTAAATGATATTACAATATACTGACTTCTAGGGAAAGGAGGCGGGTTAAGCATAGCCTCCATATGACCATGAGTGACAGGAGTGGACAGAGTAGGGAGAATGAGGGCAAAAGTCCAATGTTCAACTCTGTAACCAGCCAACCCTTCAAGGAAGAGGGAGATAAAAGGCCCGACAGTATTTAAACCAGACAGGAAACACCAAACAAAATCAGTAAGAGCCACTTTCCAGGGACCCTGAATGTAAATGACCTCAGGTTTCTAATTAAAGACCCAGACCAGTAGGTTACATCAGATGCCCCAAGCTGATGGTTGTCGTCTAGAAACAGCTTTGGGGCCAATGAACTGGCTCAGTGGGTAAAGGAGCTTGCCACTAAGCCTGACAGCCTGAGTTTGATATTTGGGAACCACATGGTGGAAAGAGAGAACCAACTTCTGCAAACTCTCCTCTGACCTACACACACACACACACACACACACACACACACACACACACACGGAGGAAGAGAGGGATGAAGGGAGGGAAGGAGGGAGGGAGAAAGAGAATATAAACACATAAATCCTTGCTTGCTTTCTTCTCTTTCATGTAATTCAAGACTCCCCTGCCTGAGGAATGGTGCCGCCTACAATGGGTTGGCTCTTCATACATCTACTAATAATCAAGAAAACTCTCACAGACAAGTTCACAGGCCAATCTGATCATTAAGAATCTCTTCCCTGGGGCTGGAGAGATGGCACATCGGGTAAGAGCACCAACTGCTCTTCCAGAGGTCCTGAGTTCAATTTCCAGCAACCACATGGTGGCTCACAACTATCTGTAATGGGATCCTATGCCCTCTTCTGGTGTGTCTGAGGAGAGCAATGGTGTACTCAAATACATAAAATAAATAAATAAATCTTAAAAAAAAAAAAAAAAGCTGGTCGTGATGGCGCATGCCTTTAATCCCAGCACTTGGGAGGCAGAGGCAGGTGAATTTCTGAGTTCGAGGCCAGCCTGGTCTACAGAGTGAGTTCCAGGACAGCCAAGGCTACACAGAGAAACCCTGTTTCGAAAAACAAAACAAAACAAAAAACCTCTTCCTTGGTGATCCTAGGTTGTGTCAAGTTAATACTTAAAACTAACCAGCGCAATTCAGTTAAAAAAAAAAAAAAGCAAACATTACTGTACATAAAGAGTCACACATGTCCAGATACATGGATGTGATCACTGCTCAATTCTCTCCAACTGATGATCCTTGAGACAAAATATGAAAAAAGAAAATTCACAGTTAAAATGCACCACGTAGCAAATGGCCTTAACAGACACCTGCAGAGTGTTCTACCTGACAGCCTTGACGTGAACGTTCATCTCAGCACTGCACAGAACGTTCTCAAAAATAGATCACATTTTATATCACAAACCATGACTTAAAAAATAACAAAAAAATCAAAACATTTCTTGAAGATCATAATACAATAAAAGTAGGAGCAAAAACCAAGAAAAATCATTTTTCTCTACATACTTTTTAATTGTCACTAAAGACAGCAGCGAGGAAACTTAAAAATTCCTACAATCAGATAAAAGTGAAAATACAATTTATCAGAACCTTCAGGATACAGGAAAGGTGGTGCTCACGTTAAATCTCCAAAGAGGAGGAGCCTGGAGAGGTAGCTCAGTGTGTAAGAGCATTTGACACCCTTGCAGGGGACCTGGGTTAGGTTCCTAACACCCACACAGCAGTTCACAACAGTCTATAACTCCAGTCCCAGGATACACCCTCTTCTGACCTCCTCAGGCACCAGGCATACACATGATACACAGATACATGTGGGTAAAACACCCACACACATAAGATTAAAAAAATCTATAAATCTAAAAGAAAGGAGTAGGGTACTCAGAAATCCTATGAATCTTTGCCCTACTTCTGCAAAGCTTGGACAGGGCTGACCTAGGGACTATATTTTAACTTTATCGACTACCTTCCAATTTCTCAAATTGCTGCAGCTCTGGACAATCTTTTTTTTGTTGTTTGTTTGTTTGTTTGTCTTTTCGAGACAGGGTTTCTCTGTACAGCCCTGGCTGTCTTGGAACTCACTTTGTAGACCAGGCTGGCCTTGAACTCAGAAATCCGCCTGCCTCTGCCTCCCAAGTGCTGGGATTAAAGACGTGAGCCACCACCACCCGGTGCTTCTGGGCAATCTTCTCTCTGTCCCTGGCTTCTAGGACCAACCCCGGCTTTTTGTGGGCTGTTTTGTTTTGTTTTCTTTTCTTTTGTTTTGTTGTATCATTCTATTGCCCTCCGGCTAGAACCTCCGAGACTCATCAGAATTATTTCACTGACTAGAAGCTGTCCTCAGATATCTGATCAATTTGCACAAGAGTCCCTCCTCCACTTACTTTTCTCTCTAGGTGACTATTTTGACTGAAATAACTTGGCTCTGCAGGGTACAGGCCTCTTCTTCCACAAACTGGCCAAGACAAAGGCAAACACATCACATATCTCCTCAAGATATAAAACCAGGGTGGTGGCCGCGTCTTCCAGGACACACAGAAACCTGCTCTGATGGGTAGGACAGATCCTGGGATGCTCGGTAGGCCACTGTGGCCTGGGGAAGAACCCAAACCAGACCATTTTGGCTCTTCCTGCTGTGAGTTCTGCCCTCATAGGGTTCTCTGATTTCCGGGATGAGAAAATGAATTTCACCACCAAGATGCTATGTCACCACACTGGCTAATTTCTGCAGGCTGGTGACCTCTCCAGGCCATGCTGGGCGATCATCTCTTCAACTGGATCACTTTAAGCATGGCTTAGGAGACTGAGCCTCTCGGGGGCTCCTGCATCCCCCAGTATCAGGCTATTTGTCTAAGACCCTCCTTTCCACCCACTGGGATGATTTGAGACCACCAGAGAGCCTCTCCCAAGCTTTGAGCCAAATGAAAATAAATCATTTGCCGGGCATGGTGGCGCACGCCTTTAGTCCCAGCACTTGGGAGGCAGAGGCAGGCGGATTTCTGAGTTTGAGGCCAGCCTGATCTACAAAGTGAGTTCCAGGACAGCCAGGGTTATACAGAGAAACCCTGTCTCGAAAAACCAAAAAAAAAAAAAAAAAAAAAAAGAAAGAAAAAAAAAGAAAAAAGAAAAAAGAAAAAGAAAGAAAAGAAAGAAAGAAAAGAAGAAAAAGAAAAGAAACCTTTTAAAAATATATATTAAGATGAACTAGCAGGACCCAGAGCAGGGTAAAGAAACCAATCATGAAATCCAAGCAGAGAGTCGTGAAGTGGAGATCAAAGAACCATACAAAGAGTTATCAGAGCAAAGAGACGATCATCTTCGCAAAGGTGACTAAGACTACACAACCCTTAGCCAGACTGGCTGAGAGAAAGAGACAGAGGAATTAATAAAATAATGTATAGCTTTAAAGGGTGTTTATTTACAGACACTACTCAAATCCAGGCAACGTCATCGTAGTACCATAAACTGGGAAATCTAGAGGGGATGTGAAATGGACACATGCCTAAACATGGATGACTTACCAGAATTGGGTCAAAAGGGCATACATAGACTAGACAGTTCTACAACGGTCAGTTGAGTGTGAACCAGAAATTGTCTCATGGCAAAGAAAAGCTCAAGGCCAGGCATGTTCACCGCTGCAATGCCCCAAATCCTTCAGGAAGAGCTGCACCAATACCCTTCAGTCTGTTGGGAAACAGGAAGCGGCACCACCTACCTGACACTGCTAAGCCAATGTGACCCCGAAACCAACGCCCGATAAAGACACAGCCCAAATCAAGCACACGGACTTCCCATCCTCTCCCCTAACAAACACAGGCACAAGAGTTCTCAACAAAATATCTCTAACACAAAATCAAAAGATGCCAGGGCTGAGGGAGGGTCAGTCAGGGGTTGAGGGGAGGGTCAAACCAGACTGGCCTGTGAATTCAGAGTATTAGGAGTGATGTTTACAAGAAATAACACAATCAGTGACTGGAGGTGTCTGTCCTCTGAGCTTGGGGACAGTCTAGGAAGGTATGATGACTGGAGTAAAGGAAAACAAACACAAACAGAAATGATCAGCCCCAAGAGGGAAAAAGCAAACTGAAATGCACATGAGTGCAGACACCGAAACACTCAGGAAAGAGAATACTGAAATGGCTAGGAAAGAAAGTATCACTAAATAATAAATGGCTGGTGTCCTGATGTACTGGCTTGGCCTGGTGCTGTCTGTATGCTGATGTTAATACTGGCTCCTCAACAGGGGTTGTCCCCTGACAAGCAGACCATCACGTACTCAGGTCACGTGAACCTTCTCCCCCATTTAACTGGTCAATAAAAAGCTAGAGCTGGGGACTGGGCATTGGAGGGGAAAGGTGGGGCTGGAGGCTCTAGTTTGAAGGTCAGGTAGAAGGAGAGGAAAAATATGCAGGAGAGAGGGGGAGAGAATGAGGAAGAGGAGGAGAAGCTGAGATGGACCAGAGCCTCGTGGCCGGGAGAGACCACAAATGGCAAAGGGTCTTACAGCTGGGGAATAACGTAGTACAGTGTTAGATCTGCCCAACCCAGGCATATGGCTTATAATTATAATAACTGGATTGTGTGTGTTTTTATAGGGGCTTCTTAGGGTTGGAAATTCCAGCAATACCCTGATTTAAGAAAAACTGAGGCAGCAGTACTGCCTCCAGAATGGGGGAGGGTGAGAGAGCAGAATGTTATCTTCCACAGTAGGGAATTGAGTCATATCTAAAGACAAAAACAACCAACCAAAAAACAACAACCACAGAGTAGCATGTTATTGTAATAAGTTGTGGTGCAACAAAAGCCTTTGGGGTGGAGGGAGGGACCGGCTGAATCCGAGGGACAGAGGAAAAAGGACCCACTGCAGGCTGGAGATAAGGGTGGTCACTGTCTGCAGGAACAGAAGGGCCTGTGGCATGGAAGGGCATGACAATGGGCCATGGGAACCATGTCTGATGGAGTCTATCTTCCTAAGGACAGTGTGAGAGGCAGGAGGAGAAGTTCACAGGCCCCAGCTTCACCCAATCAAGGTGTCACATGGTCACTCTCAGGATAAGGATGTGCCTTGGCCCTTCTGTGACCCATGCTCCCAGTCATAAACTGGCTTGTGTTGTCTGGGAACAAGACAATCAACAAGGAAAGGAAAGATGGTCTCGGCTCATGAGGAAGCATACACAAGAGGCACATAAAAACCCCAGGGCCGGGCGCCTCACACACACAACACACTCACGCTCACGCTCACACAGACACCCCTCCCGGTCCAACCCCACCATGGCTGACACCTGCTGCACAAGGACTTGCGTGATTGCTGCATCCACCACATCTGTCTGCTCCAGTAATTTGAGTTGTGGCAACCGGATATGCTCTCCCAGCACCTGCCTAGGTGCCTCATGGCAGGCAGACAATTGTCAGGAGAGCTACTGTGAGCCCCCATGCTGTGCCCCCAGCTGTTGCCAGTCCAGCTACTGCCAGCCAAGCTGCTGTGCCCCAGCCCCCTGCCTGACCCTTGTCTGCACCCCAGTGAGCTGTGTGTCCAGCCCCTGCTGCCAATCTTCTTGCTGTACACCCTCATGTTGCCAGCAGTCTAGCTGCCAGCCAGCTTGCTGCACCTGCTCCCCCTGCCAGCAGCCCTGCTGTGTGACCCTTTGCTGCAAGCCTGTCTGCTGCACACCCATCTGCTCTGGATCATGCTGCCAGCAGTCTAGCTGCCAATCCTCATGCTGTCAATCCCCCTGCTGTGTGCCTGTCTGCTGCAAGCCTGTGTGCTGCACACCCATCTGCTCTGGCTCCTCCCCCTGCTGCCAGCCCTCCTGCTGTGCTCCTGTGTGCTGCAAGCCCTGCTCCAGCCTGTCCCTGCTGTGTCGCCCTGTGTGCAGACCTGCCTGCTGTGTGCCCACCTCCTCCTGCTGTGCTTCCTCCTGCCAGCCCAGCTGCTGTGGCCCAACCTCTAGTGTATCCCTGCTGTGCCGCCCTGCCTGCTCCAAACAGGCCTGCTGTGGACAGAAGTCCAGCTGCTGAGGGCCTGTTCCTGGTGCCAGCTGGCTCAGGTCCCTTCCAGTGGTCCCTCTGAGCTTCTCCAGTCTGACCCTGACCTGATATAGATGGTCTCCCCAAAAGAGGAACACCATATGTTCCTGACTGGCCGCCCCTCCTATCTCCCAGTAGTCACTGGTCCACTGTTGTCCCCTGTCCCAGGACTGTTATGGGACACTTGCCTTGCTATCAGCAGCTACAATAAATCCACAGCCACAAAACACCCTTCTGTATTGTTATTGTTCATATCTGTGATGAAATACCTAACACAGGCAACCAAAAGAAAAGAAAAAATGGCTTGCTCAGGGCTTCAGCCTATCATACAAGGGAAGTGGGAATGGACCAGCTCTCTTCCTGGTTCCAGGAAACACAAGGACATTCTTGTATCTATTCCCTCTGGTTTCCCCTCTATCCTTCCTGACCCATCCGATGGAACAACGGAGTTGTTAGTATACAGGCAATCCCACAGGCCTGTTCTCAATCCCACTGGCTTGCTCTCTGGAAACCAGCAGCTGCTGTTGTCATCACCTGCAGTGTGTTACGGGACAAAAGAGCCTCCAGCCACCTCAGATCTTGCCCTCCTCCCTTCCCCTCCTCCTTCCTCTCCCACTCCCATTCCCTCCCTTCCTCCACACCTCCCCTTGCCCCTCCTGTCCCCTTCCCCCCTCCCCTTCCATTCCCCCTTCCATCCCCTCTCTTCCCCCCCTCCCCTCCCCTTCCCTTTCCATTCTCCCTACCTCCCCCTTCCCTTCCACTCCCATCCCCTCTCTTCCCCTGCCTCTTCCCTCCCCTCTCCCTTCCCTCCCCTCTCCCTCACCCTCCCATCCTCTCCTCTGCCCTTCTCCTCTCCTCCCTCCCCTTTACCCGTAACCCCCTCCGCTTTCTCCCACTTTTCTCTCTTTAGCCCCCCTCTTTCTCCCTGTCTTTTTCCTGCCACTATCACTCTCCCAACCCTGAGTTTGCTTTACCCTCCCCCCAGTAAACCTCTTACACCAGATCTGTTGAGTGATATGATTGCCACACCTTGGCATGGGCCGCCAAAGGTAACCCTTCACTGTGCTTTTATCCCATCAGGCATTGCTTACATTCAAACAGGTTTCCGTCTTAAGTTTTACTGGGAACAGACACCATGACCAAGGCAACACTTATAAGGACACCATTTAATTGGGGCTGGCTTAAAGGTTCAGAGGTTCAGTCCATTTTCATCAAGGTGGGAACATGGCAGCATCCAGGCAGGCATGGTGCAGGAGGAGCTGAGAGTTCTACACCTTCATCTGAAGGCTGCTAGGAGAACACTGACTTTCAGGCAGCTAGGATGAGGGTCTTAAAGTCCACACCCACAGTGACACACCCATTCCAACAAAGTCATACCTACTCCAACAGGGCCACACCTCCAAATAGTGCCACTCCCTGGGCTCAGCATATTCAGCATTACACAGGTCAGAGTAAGATGCCTGATAAAGCCAACCACTTGAGTGTGAACTCATTATGCGGATGTAGGAATTGGTAGCATGGCCTTAGGAAGAGGACCTGGACAACACAGACTTAGAGTCATGGCCTTGGGACACATGGGCACTTTGTTACCTCAGAGTCCCTTTCCCCCACAATCTATTGACTGCAGAAAAGCTGCTCTATGAAAAGAGACAAGAAGACACAATGCCTGGCTGGGACACACTCATAGCCTAGCCCGTGTCACCCATGGGAGACACCACAGCATATATGTCACAGACAGAACCCAGAGCTGAACACCTATATTCTCAAATGGAGCCAGGGGTGCGAAACCATGTGTCTTGTCTGGGGACATGCGCATTAGTAATTTGTGAAGGCACATGAATATTCTCACCTCTTAATGTACTTCCCAGAGAAATAGCTGGGGACTCTCCCTAAGCTTTCTTGTGGAATTAATGACACTGGCACCCCTACCCCACCCCCAGCATAGTTGGAATTCATAAATTCAACAAAAAAAGTTTTATAGTCCCACACTGCCTCCCAGGAACAGTTCTCCAACTCAGTAAAGCTAAGGACAGCTGGCAAGAGACAGCAACATCTGGCCAACCCCTACCATGCTCCCCATTCTATTAGATGGAGATCTCATCTTGGTTCTGCGATCTTGTCTGATTGCATCCCTTCATGGGTGCTGAGGGCTTCCTGTCACCCTAGTATGCCAATAATAGTGTCCTATAATGACAATGTCACTGAACAACAACAGACTTCCAACAGCCCAAGAAATCTCCCTCCTGGGAACAGAATCTCTGATCTGCCTCTCTCTGCTAATACCTGACAGTTTTCTGTGATGACTGAGCAGATTGGACCACTGGGGACATGGCATGGGACACAACTCTGGGTGAGTGAGTGTGCAGGCACAATCCTGTCCCCCAACCTCTTCTAAGCCCAGGCCACAAAAGTCTTCATTGTGAACATTCTTCATGACACATGGTGACTGTCACAGACAAGATGGTCATGGACGGAGCCTCCTACAGAGCACACTGCCAGATAAACTACATTTAGCACAGGTATCAGCAGAGAGAGGCAGGCAGTGCATCTTGGAAGCCAATCCAGCCCTATAGCAACAGGCCTAGCTGTGTGCCTTGCACAGACACTCGGGGAACTCTCTGACATGATGTTTCAAAAGCTAGCTAGCTGGACAATGAACACTCAGGAGGCTGCCGCTCACAGACTCACTGGTCTCCAAAGAGGTTTTGCTTGAAGGTTTTCCAGACAGGGTTTCACTACATAACCCAGACTGACCTCAACCTTGAGACATGCCTGCCTCAGCCTTGCTGTTTCTCATACCACACTGACTTCTGAGGAGACCTTACACTGACGCAAATCAGACTCCTCCTTTTTCACCTCCCTTATAGCCAAGGGCAGAGAATGGTGCCTCCAGCTGGACACAAAGGCTGTGCCAACCAGATTCAACCAGTGGCTGGCATCATGCACACTAGCAGAGGTGGATCTGTGAGCTACCAGGCTTTCTACCTGTTCTGCTTTCTCCCAGAAGCCAGGCCTCAGCTTCCCACAGACTATCTACCTGGACAGAAGCCACCAGCAATCCTGCTGCCACCTTCCGATGCTCAGAGCTGAGTTCTTCCCTGTCAACCCCAGACCTGCCAGGAAGCCTTGTTTGTGTGGACAGGAAGAGGAACTTCCCACAATGCACCTGATACACAACAGGAAGAGATGCATCTCCCTCTGGGAAAACAGAGGCTGGAGGAGGATAAAAGGCCATCAGCCCAGTACCTCCCACAATCACTCCCACACTCACACACAATCAACTTCAAATCCAGCCCTCACCATGGCCGCCTCCACCATGTCTGTCTGCTCTGACACTTGCACCAACTCCTCCTGGCAGGTGGATGACTGCCCAGAGAGCTGCTGTGAGCCCTGCTGCTGTGCCCCCAGCTGCTGCCAGACCAGCTGCTGTACCCCCAGCTGCTGTGCCCCAGCCCCCTGCCTGACCCTCATCTGCACCCCAGTGAGCTGTGTGTCCAGCCCCTGCTGCCAATCTTCCTGCTGCACACCCTCATGCTGCCAGCAATCTAGCTGCCAGCCAGCTTGCTGCACCTGCTCCCCCTGCCAGCCATCCTGCTGTGTGACCCTTTGCTGCAAGCCTGTCTGCTGCACACCCATCTGCTCTGGACCATGCTGCCAGCAGTCTAGCTGCCAGTCCTCATGCTGTCAATCCCCCTGCTGTGTGCCTGTCTGCTGCAAGCCTGTGTGCTGCACACCCATCTGCTCTGGCTCCTCCTCCTGCTGCCAGCCCTCCTGCTGTGCTCCTGTGTGCTGCAAGCCCTGCTCCAGCCTGTCCCTGCTGTGTCGCCCTGTGTGCAGACCTGCCTGCTGTGTGCCCACCTCCTCCTGTTGTGCCTCCTCCTGCCAGCCCAGCTGCTGTGGCCCAACCTCCAGTGTTTCCCTGCTGTGCCGCCCTGCCTGCTGCAGACAGGCCTGCTGTGGACAGAAGTCCAGACGCTGAGGGCAAGGACACACTAAGGCAGCAGGGCACAGAACTACACCTCCATCAGCCTGCGGTTGCTACTCATGGAGGCACAGCTCAGAAGAAAGATGTATAGTTTGAAAAGAAACCTGACCCCTTAGAAGGCCTCCTCCACCAGGTCCCAGAAGAGCTGGCTTCCCCTTCCCTTCCCTCCCTGACTGGATGACCCTGCGTCTGTGGTCAGCTGTACCACTCTAGACCCATGCTCATCTATAAAACTTCTTCTGATCAATTCTGTCTCTATAGTGACTGTCATCATTTTCCACCAGCTCTGTATCCTCAGCTGTGAGGCGTGGAGTCATTACACAGACCCACAGCTTCTGTCCCTGTGGGTATCAGGACCTCTAAAACCTGTGACATCATATAGGCGGGACCTGCAGACCTGTTGCCAAGGCAACAGCCACCATATTCCCATAATCCACTTGGCGCACCTCCCACATTTACCTGTATTATTATATCACCCATATATAAAGGAGCCCCCCATCTGTCTCTCTCTTCCCCCCTTCTCCTTCCACTTTGCTCCTCTCTCACCCAATAAACCTCTTACACAATGAATTGCTTTGGCCTGGTAAGCTAAGTTTAGACTCAAGCCACTATTCTTACACATCTGTCCCCTTGTTCCATGCTCTGATACTGGGATCTGGGTTCTAACTTCTCTAGGACTGGGACTGTGCTTTCCTGTCAAGGGGTTAAGGAGAGACTCTGATAAATCCACAAAAAAGGGTTTCATTGTGAGGAGGAGGCATACCATTGAGGGGGAGGGAAGGAGAGGGGGGGAATGGAGGGGAACGGAACGGAGGGGGAAGGGGAGGGGAGGGAAGGGAAGGGGAGGGAAGGGTAAGTTCTTGTCCAGAGAAACACAGGGTGGTAGCTTCACAGCAATTCACAACTGAGGGCAGTTGCTATAAAGATCCTGCCAACTCATCTGGGTGCTGTCCCAGTCCCTGTCACCAAAAAGGTAGGAGTAGAGCACACTGTAAGGTGCACAGCCTAGGAACATCCTAGCAACTGCAGGCAGCTCATCTGAAAGAAAATCTCCACTCTACCATAGCCCACAGCTCAGGGTCACAGCATCCCATTTCCAGAGAGCACAAGGTCCCTCTTCAGGTGACAACCTCCCAGCAGTGGTAAAGAATAATGACAGCTTTCACACCTACCAGCCCTGTTGGAGTCTTCTAGGCCAGTTGTCTCCTCCTCCTCTGCTTTGTTTGAATACACATGGCTGTTCACACTGGGGAATGAACCTGACCCTCCCCTTCCTGTAAACTTTCCAGTTCTGATCAAAAATCCAGAGAAGGAGGAAAGGTCCAACCCAGATAAGGAGTTCAGCAGAGATTGCATCAAATAGAATTAAGTGTGTCAGGCCTTGAAGACAGCTCTTTCAAAATACCACCTTCAGACAAAAATAAAGGGGAGAAATTAGGAAGAGCATAGGAGCTCTTTGGGACACAGTCAATCATCAGTGTCCACACCACACCAACCCTGAAGGGGAAGAGAGTAAAGCTCAGAGCACAGCAAATCTATACAGTGATATTCCAGGAACTTCCTTAGCAAAGATAGAGAAGATCCAACATCTCAAGAACCTGAAATGGAAACAACAAAGCCCTCGCCACCGTACATCGTCTGCAAAAGAGAGCCGCATCAAGTCCCATTTGATAGCAACCCCGCTATATCAGCTGAGGACTCCTGCCCAGAACTCTGCAGCCCGGTGCGTGTGGAATGGTACACTGAAGCCCTGGAAGAAAATAACTGCCAGCCAAAAGTACTATTCGTAGCAAGGCTTCAGAACCCAAGAAGAAACAAAAACCTTCCCCAATAAACAGAAATAAATTCATGGCCATGATACCAACCTTACCAAAAGGGATGAAGGGGGTCTTATTGCCCAGAAACAACATAAAGGCAGTGACCATTGGGGTTTGCATAGGAGAGTATGAGAATACCAGAATACCAGAGAGAAATAGAAATGAATCAAATCTGTGATGGTTTGTAAATGCTTGGCCCAAGGACTGGCACTATTAAGAGGTATGGTCTTACTGGCATAGATGTGGCCTGTTTGAAATAGGTGTGGATTTGTTGGAGTGGGCATGGCCTTGTTGAAGTAGGTGTGTCACTGTGGGCATGACTTTTAAGACCCTCATCCTAGCTGCCTGGAAGCCTGTCTTCTGCTAGCAGCCTTCAGATGAAGATGTAGAACTCTCAGCTCCACCTCCACCATGCCTACCTGGATGCTGCCATGTTGCCACCTTCAGAAAAATGAACTGAACCTCTGAACCTGTAAGCCAGCCCAAATTAAATGTTGTTCTTATAAGCATTTCCTTGGTCTTTTCACAGCAGAAAAACCCTAACTAAGACAAAATATTAACAATTCTATAAGTCATTAACTGCACAGAGGAAGGAGAGAGGAAGGAAAAAAACCAAAGAGCATAGAATATCTAGAAGAAAAGCAGGAAGAGGACAGACATGAGTGCATACCTTCATCAATGACTCTGAATGTGATCAGTCTTAATTAGTCAACTAAAAGACAGATCAGCTGAATGGGATTTAAAAAAAAACAAACCTAAGAGCCAATGGCATTCCACCCTCAAGAAATTCACAGCACCTGAACTCTGCCCAGGCTGAAAGCCTAAAAGAAGGGAATAATAGTGGCTTTGTGAGATGGAGCTTGAAGACAGGTATGGGTGCTTAAACTTACATCAAAAGAATTAAGACAAGCAGAAAGAAGAGACAAACCTGTAACTATCAATTGACCTAGGGGTAAGTGCATCACGAAGGTACATGACTACTATCCTATGGCCACCCAGTGGTGGTTGTACACCTCACGAAGCAAGCATCCTTCAACCAAAAGTGTGATAGAACCTGATAATAAACTACTGTGCTGTGCAGCAGGCACTCTGGCAGTGATGGGTGAAGGCAAAAATCTACAAAAGCCTGAATAAATAGAACAGCAGAGGAAGGGATTTGACAGACATCTCCAGAATATTCCAGGACTTGACAGACATCTCCAGAACAATCCAGGACTTGGCAGACATCTCCAGCACATTCCATCAGCCACAGCATACACATTCTTTCCATTGGAATATGGAACTCTCTCTACCTAGCATTGTCCAGATCAGAGGGTACAAAGAAGCCTTAACAAACTAGAAACTACCGAAATCACACCTTTTTCTGATCATTGTGTGCATCTGAAAGCATCCACAAGTGAAACTTAGGAATTACAAAGTGCTTGGAGACTGAGCAACACGTTTTATGTTGATGATTCACAGAGTAGCAAGCTTCCTTACTCCACCTTCATATACACTTGGCTTTGGTGAGACCCCATATCCTTCCCCCACCGCTCTTTGTCCACTTAAACCATCCCACCTCTGGATTATCCTTCTACCTTCTTATAATATGTCCAGCTTCCCCTCACCTCTGCCTGAATGCCTCCCCACCTTAAATCCCCTTCCTAGTTTCCCAAGCTCCTTCATGCACACTCAGTCCCACGGAAGGGCACACATGTAAACATAAGAAGTTATAGTTCATATATGAGAGACAATTCACATATGAGGATTTGTCTTTCTGAGCCTGTGTGGACTCACTCAATATGATGTTTTTCCAGTTCCTTTAGTTGTTTTTTTTTAATTTCATTTATTTATTTATTTATTTATTTATTTATTTTTAATTAGGTATTTTCCTCATTTACATTTCCCAATGCTATCCCAAAAGTCCCCCATACCCACCCACCCCCACTCCTCTACCCACCCACTCCCCCTTTTTGGCCCTGGTGTTCCCCTGTACTGGGGCATATAAAGTTTGCAAGTCCAATGGGCCTTTATTTCCAGTGATGGCCAACTAGGCCATCTTTTGATACATATGCAGCTAGATATGAGAGCTCCGGGGTACTGGTTAGTTCATATTGTTGTTCCACCTATAGGGTTGCAGTTCCCTTTAGCTCCTTGGGTACTTTCTCTAGCTCCTCCATTGGGGGCCCTGTGATCCATCCAATAGCTGACTGTGAGCATCCACTTCTGTGTTTGCTAGGCCCTGGCATAGTCTCACAAGAGACAGCTATATCTGGGTCCTTTCAGCAAAATCTTGCTAGTGTATGCAAAGGGTATCAGCTTTTGGAAGCTGATTATGGGATGGATCGCTAGATATGGCAATCACAAGATGGTCCATCCTTTCGTCACAGCTCCAAATTTTGTCTCTGTAACTCCTTCCATGGGTGTTTTGTTCCCAGTTCTAAGAAGGGGCAAAGTGTCCACACTTTGGTCTTCGTTCTTCTTGAGTTTCATGCGTTTAGCAAATTTTATCTTATATCTTGGGTATCCTAAGTTTCTGGGCTAATATCCACTTATCAGTGAGTACGTGTTGTGTGAGTGCCTTTGTGATTGGGTTACCTCACTCAGGATGATACATACCATCCAGGTCCATCCATCATAAATTCATTCTTTTTAATAGCTGAGTAGTACTCCATTGTGTAAATGTACCACTCCTTTAGTTTCTTTCAGGTTTCATGTCCCACTTATTTATGGCTGAGTAAAATTCCACTGTCTGTAACTATACTTCATTATCTATTAGTTGGTGGACACTAGGATCAGTCCATTTCCTACCTATTGTGAATAGAGCATGACTGAGCATAGATGTGTCAAAACAATATGCTTCAGCTGCTGGGATTGCTCAGTGGGTAAAGGTGCATAGGTGAGGCTCTGGCAGACTGAGTTTGAGCTCCAGGTCCTTACAAATGGCAGGAGAGAATTGACTCCAAAGAATTGTCCTCTAACTGCTACATGAACATATACACGGGGTTGGGGATTTAGCTCAGTGGTAAAGTGCTTGCCTAGCAAGCCCAAGGTCCTGGGTTCGGTCCTCAGCTCCGGAAAAAAGAAAAAAAAAAAAAAAAAAAAAAAAAGAACATATACACATACAGTTACACACACATTAGTTTACACACACATTTATACACACAAACACACAGACTTATAAACATATGGACATATACACTTTACACACATGCACACACACACACACACACACACACACACACACACACACATGAATGACAAGAGTACTTGGAGGCCCATGCCAGGTCCAAGGCATAGTAATAGCCCTGTAGTCTGGCAAAGGCTATACACAGATTCATAAGGCTGAGATCTTCTCTTTGCCCACCCATCTCTGCAAAAGAGTTGGTGACATGTTCAAATGAGACTGTAAGAATATTTTTAGCAGAGCTGCTCACTGTAGTACAGAGGTGAAAGCAGACTGAGTCCCCATCAACTCACAGAGCTGAAATGTGGCACAGCGACATAAGAGAACATTATTTAGCCGTAAAGAATGAACTCCTAACACAGCCATGACTGGATAAATATGGAGGTGTGATGTTCAATGGCTCAAGCGCTGTACAAAACAGGACACAACTCCACAGGTCACTGACAGAGGTCCAGAGGAGTCATGAGCTGTGGCTATCACAATTCTATAGCACACCTCTGGGACCAGATGCTGAAGACACTGGTCACATGTGAACTTGTGTGGAGAAGTCAATGGGACAGAGGTTGTGTGAGAACCTGCAGCATGTATATGAGGCAGAAAGCCCACACTGTGTGGCACAGAAGCCCTACTCAGTGCAGAAACTGCTGATTTCTGCTCCCTTGTTACTATGAAGGCACCTCTGTCTACTGCTGTCTGGGGCACCACTGAACCAAATCTTCTGAAAATACCAAGAATACTGGAGAGCAGAAGCTATGAGTGGGATGCTCTTGCCACAGAGCTGGTTCCGGATGCAGGACAGATAAATCTGTGATGGGGCCATCACCTCTCTCCTAGCCTCAGGCAGGCTGGACCACCCCTTGAAGGATGACAGGGCTGGAGGACACAAAAATCTAAGAACTCAGCATCATCACCAGGTACCCTGGCAGGCACCACAAGGCAGGGGGCACAGGGTCAGCCCAGGAAGTCTGTGCTTTCCCTCCTGATGTGTTTATTGCTGGAGCAACCAGCCCAACAGGAGTTAATGACTGAGCCCTGCAGAGCATCCTCCAGACTGAATAACAAGGAAATGAAAGTGTACAGAATCTCCTGAGGCAAAACATGCCTGAAGAATAAAAGCACAGAGCCAAGAGCACCTCACACACACACACTCACTCAACACTCACACAGTCACTTAACACACAACACTCCCAACTCCCTGCCATTCCTGCCATGGCCGCCTCCACCATGTCTGTCTGCTCTGATGCTCTCACCAACTCCTCCTGGCAGGTGGATGACTGCCCAGAGAGCTGCTGTGAGCCCTGCTGCTGCTGCCAGACCAGCTGCTGCCAGCCAAGCTGCTGCCAGACCAGCTGCTGCCAGCCAAGCTGTTGCCAGCCCAGCTGCTGTGCCCCAGCCCCCTGCCTGACCCTTGTCTGCACCCCAGTGAGCTGTGTGTCCAGCCCCTGCTGCCAATCTTCCTGCTGCACACCCTCATGCTGCCAGCAGTCTAGCTGCCAGCCAGCTTGCTGCACCTGCTCCCCCTGCCAGCCATCCTGCTGTGTGACCCTTTGCTGCAAGCCTGTCTGCTGCACACCCATCTGCTCTGGACCATGCTGCCAGCAGTCTAGCTGCCAGTCCTCATGCTGTCAATCCCCCTGCTGTGTGCCTATCTGCTGCAAGCCTGTGTGCTGCACACCCATCTGCTCTGGCTCCTCCTCCTGCTGCCAGCCCTCCTGCTGTGCTCCTGTGTGCTGCAAGCCCTGCTCCAGCCTGTCCCTGCTGTGTCGCCCAGTGTGCAGACCTGCCTGCTGTGTGCCCACCTCCTCCTGCTGTGCCTCCTCCTGCCAGCCCAGCTGCTGTGGCCCAACCTCCTCTGTGTCCCTGCTGTGCCGCCCTGCCTGCTGCAGACAGGCCTGCTGTGGACAGAAGTCCAGCTGCTGAGGGCCAGGCCCCACTAAGGCAGCAGGGCACAGAACCACACCTCCATCAGCCTGTGGTTGCTACTGATGGAGGCACAGCTCAGAAGAAAGATGTGTACAGTCTGACGAGAAACCTGAGTGTAGCTCGACCCCTTAGAAGGCCCAGCAGATTCCTCCTCACCAGGTCACAGGAGAGCTGGCTTCTTCCTCCCTCCCTGTCTGGATGACCCTGCATCTGTGGTCAGCTGTACTACTCTCGACCAATGCATATTAATAAAAGTTCTTCTGATCGATTATGTCTCCACAGTGACTGTTATCCTCTTCCACTATCTCTGTATCTTCAGCTGTGAGGCTTGGAGTCTTTACACAGCTTCTGTCCCCTTGTTCCATGCTCTGATACTGGGATCCGGGTTCTACCTCCTCTGGGTCTGGGCCAGGACTTTCCTGTCTTGGGGCTCACAGAGTGACTCTGATAAATCCTTGGAAAGGGTTTCATTGTGAGAAAGAGGCATATCTTGGAGAGGAGATAAGGCATGCCCTTGTCCTGAAACCCTGGGAGAAACTCAGGGTTGTAGCTTCACAGGAATTCAGGACTGAGGGCAGCTGCTGTGCAGATCCTGCCACCTCACCTAGGTGCTGACCCAGTCCCTGTCACCAATTAGGTAGGAGTAGAGCCTTGAGATTCCTTTACCATGCCCACGGGCTCACCACAGCACACTGTAAGGTGCACAGCCTAGGAACATCCTAGCAACTGCAGGCACCTCAACTGAAATAAAATCGCCTGCTCCAGCCATAGCCCACAGCTCAGGGTCACAGGATCCCATTTCTAGAGAGCACAAGGTCCCTCTTCAGGTCACAACCTCCCAGCAGTGGTAAAGAATAATGACAGCTTTCACACCTACCATCCCTGTTCGAGTCTTCTTGGCCAGTTGTTCCTCCTCCTCTGCTTTGTTTGAATACACATGGCTGACCACACTGGGGAATGAGCCTGACACTCCCCCACCTGTAAACTTTCCAGTTCTGATCAAAAATCCAGAGAAAGAGTTTGGTCCAACCCGGATAAGGAGTTCAGCAGAGAACCCGGTGAGCAGATTGCATCAAATAGAATTAAATGTGTCAGGCCTTGAATACAGCTCTTTCAAAATACCACCTTGAGACAAAAATAAAGGGGAGAAATTGGAAAGAGCATAGGAGCTCTTTGGGACACAGTCAATCATCAGTGTCCACACCACACCAACCCTGAAGGGGAAGAGAGTAAAGCTCAGAGCACAGCAAATCTATACAGTGATATTCCAGGAACTTCCTTAGCAAAGATAGATAAGATCCAACATCTCAAGAACCTGAAATGGAAACAACAAAGCCCTCACCACCTCACATCGTCTGCAAAAGAGAGACACATCAAGTCCCATTTGATAGCAACTCCGCTATATCAGCTGCAGACTCCCGCCCAGAACTCTGCAGCCCGGTGCGTGTGGAATGGTGCACTGAAGCCCTGGAAGAAAATAACTGCCAGCCAAAAGTACCTAGCCCTGCAAGGCTTCAGAACCCAAGAAGAAACAAAGACCTTCCCAATAAACAGAAATAAATTCATGGCCATGATACCAACCTTACCAAAAGGGATGAAGGGGGTCTTATTGCCCAGAAACAACATAAAGGCAGTGACCATTGGGGTTTGCATAGGAGAGTATGAGAATACCAGAATACCAGAGAGAAATAGAAATGAATCAAATCTGTGATGGTTTGTAAATGCTTGGCCCAAGGACTGGCACTATTAAGAGGTATGGTCTTACTGGCATAGATGTGGCCTGTTTGAAATAGGAATGGATTTGTTGGAGTTGGCATGGCCTTGTTGAAGTAGGTGTGTCACTGTGGGCATGACTTTTAAGACCCTCATCCTAGCTGCCTGGAAGCCTGTCTTCTGCTAGCAGCCTTCAGATGAAGATGTAGACCTCTCAGCTCCTCCTCCACCATGCCTACCTGGATGCTGCCATGTTGCCACCTTCAAAAAAATGAACTGAACATCTGAACCTGTATGCCAGCCCAAATTAAATGTTGTACTTTATAAGCATTGCACTGGTCTTTTCACAGCAGAAAAACCCTAACTAAGACAAAATATTAACAATTCTATAAGCTATTAACTGAACAAAGGAAAGAGAGAGGAAGAAAAGAAACAAAGAACACAGAACAACTAGAAGAAAAGCAGGAAGAGTACAGGCATGAGTCCGCACCTTCATCAATGACTCTGAATGTGATCAGTCTTAATTAGTCAACTAAAAGACAGATCAGCTGCATGGGATTTAAAAAACAAACAAGACAAAACAAAAAAGAAAACACAAAAAACAAACAAACAAACAAACAAAAAAAAAAAAAAAACAAGAGCCAATGGCATATCACCCTCAAGAAATTCACAACACCTGAACTCTGCCCAGGCTGAAAGCCCAAAGAAGGGGATAAAAATGGCTTTGTGAGATGGAACTTGAAGACAGGTAGGGGTGCTTACACTTAAATCAAACGAATTAAGACAAGCAGAAAGAAGAGACAAACCTGAAACTATAAAATGACCTAGGGGTAAGTGCATCACGAAGGTACATGACTACTATCCTATGGCCACCCAGTGGTGGTTGTACACCTCACGAAGCAAGCATCCTTCAACCAAAAGTGTGATAGAACCTGATAATAAGCTACTGTGCTGTGCAGCAGGCACTCTGGCAGTGATGGGTGAAGGCAAAAATCTACAAAAGCCTGAGTAAATAGAACAGCAGAGGAAGGGATTTGACAGACATCTCCAGAATATTCCAGAACTTGACAGACATCTCCAGAACATTCCAGGACTTGGCAGACATCTCCAGCACATTCGATCATCCACAGCATACACATTCTTTCCATTGGAATATGGAACTCTCTCTACCTACCATCGTCCAGATCAGAGGGTACAAAAGAAAATCACACCCTGTGTCTTTTCTGATCATTGTGTGCATCTGAAAGCATCCACAAGTGAAACTTAGGAATTACAAAATGCTTGGAGACTGAGCAGCACGTTTTATGTTGATAATTCACAGAGTAGCAAGCTTCCTTACTCCACCTTCATATACACTTGGCTTTGGTGAGACCCCATATCCTTCCCCCACCGATCTTTGTCTACTTAAACCATCCCACTCTCTGGATTATCCTTCTACCTTTTTATAATATGTCCAGTTTCCCCTCACCTCTTCCTGAATGCCTCTCCACCTTAAATCCCCTTCCTAGTTCCCAAGCTCCTTCATGCACACTCAGTCCCACTGAAGGGCACACATGTAAACATAAGAAGTTATAGTTCATATATAAGACAATTTGTATATGAGCATTTGTCTTTCTGAGCCTGTGTGGACTCACTCAATATGATGTTTTTCCAGTTCCTTTAGTTTCTTTCAGGTTTCATGTCTCACTTCTTTATGACTGAGTAAAATTCCACCATGTGTAAATACACTTTATTATCTATTAGTTGGTGGACTTTAATGAGTCCATTTCCTACCTACTGTGAATAGATCTTCAGTGAGTATAGATGGGTCAAAACAATATGCTCCAGCCCATGGGATTGCTCAGTGTGTAGAGGTGCTTAGGTGAGGCTCTGGCAGACTGAGTTTGAGTCCCAGATCCTAACAAATGGCAGGAGAGAATTGACTCCAAAGAATTGTCCTCTAACTGCTACATGAACATATACACATATAGTTACACACACATTAATTTACAAACATACTTATATACACATACATACAGACTTATACACATATGCACATATACACTTTACACACGTGCACGTGTACACACACATAAACACACACACACACTGAATGACAGAGTACTTGGAGGCCCATGCCAGGTCCAAGGGATAGTAATAGCCCTGTAGTCTGGCCAAGGCTATACACAGACTCACAAGGTTAAATACTTCTCTCTGCCCACCTATCTCTGCCAAGGAGTTGGTGACATGTTCAAATGAGACTGTAAGAATATTTTTAGCAGAGCTGCTCACTGTAGTGCAGAGGTGAAAGCAGACCGAGTCCCCATCAACTCACAGAGCTGAAATGTGGCACAGCCACATAAGAGAACATTATTTAGCCATAAAGAATGAACTCCTAACACAGCCATGACTGGATAAATATGGAGGTGTGATGTTCAATGGCTCCAGTGGTGTGCCAAACAGGACACAACTCCACAGGTCACTGGCAGAGGTCCAGAGGGGTCTTGAGCTGTAGCTATCACAATTCTATAGCACACTTCTGGGCCCGGATGCTGAAGACACTGGTCACACGTGAACTTGTGTGGAGAAGTCAATGGGACAGAGGTTGTGTGAGAAACTGCAGCATGTATATGAGGCAGAAAGCCCACACTGTGTGGCACAGAAGCCCTACTCAGTGCAGCAAATGCTGATCTCTGCTCCCTTGTTACTGTGAAGGCACCTCTGTCTATTGCTGTCTGGGCTGAACCACTGAACCAAGGCTTCTGACAGTACCAAGGATACCTGAGAGCAGAAGCTATGAGTGGGATGCTCTTGCCACAGAGCTGGTTCCGGATGCAGGACAGATAAGCCTGTGATGGGGCCATCACCTCTCTCCTAGCCTCAGGCAGGCTGGACCACCCTTGAAGGACGACAGGGCTGGAGGACACAATAGTCTAAGCACTCAGCATCATCACCAGTTACCCTGGCAGGCACCACAAGGCAGGGGGCACAGGGTCAGCCCAGGAAGTCTGTGCTTTCCCTCCATATGTGTTTATTGCTGGAGCAACCAGCCCAACAGGAGTTAATGACTGAGCCCTGCAGAGCATCCTCCAGACTGAATAACAAGGAAATGAAAGTGAGCTGAGTCTCCTGCAGCAAAACATGCCTGAAGGATAAAAGCCCAGAGCCCAGAGCACCTCAAACACACACACTCACTCAACACTCACACAGTCACTTAACACACAACACTCCCAACTCCCTGCCATTCCTGCCATGGCCGCCTCCACCATGTCTGTCTACTCTGATGCTCTCACCAACTCCTCCTGGCAGGTGGATGACTGCCCAGAGAGCTGCTGTGAGCCCTGCTGCTGTGCCCCCAGCTGCTGCCAGACCAGCTGCTGCCAGCCAAGCTGCTGCCAGACCAGCTGCTGTGCCCCAGCCCCCTGCCTGACCCTTGTCTGCACCCCAGTGAGCTGTGTGTCCAGCCCCTGCTGCCAATCTTCCTGCTGCACACCCTCATGCTGCCAGCAGTCTAGCTGCCAGCCAGCTTGCTGCACCTGCTCCCCCTGCCAGCCATCCTGCTGTGTGACCCTTTGCTGCAAGCCTGTCTGCTGCACACCCATCTGCTCTGGACCATGCTGCCAGCAGTCTAGCTGCCAGTCCTCATGCTGTCAATCCCCCTGCTGTGTGCCTATCTGCTGCAAGCCTGTGTGCTGCACACCCATCTGCTCTGGCTCCTCCTCCTGCTGCCAGCCCTCCTGCTGTGCTCCTGTGTGCTGCAAGCCCTGCTCCAGCCTGTCCCTGCTGTGTCACCCAGTGTGCAGACCTGCCTGCTGTGTGCCCACCTCCTCCTGCTGTGCCTCCTCCTGCCAGCCCAGCTGCTGTGGCCCAACCTCTAGTGTGTCCCTGCTGTGCCGCCCTGCCTGCTGCAGACAGGCCTGCTGTGGACAGAAGTCCAGCTGCTGAGGGCCAGGACCCACGAAGGCAGCAGGGCACAGAACCACACCTCCATCAGCCTGTGGTTGCTACTCATGGAGGTACAGCTCAGAAGAAAGATGTGTACAGTCTGACGAGAAACCTGAGTGTAGCTCGACCCCTTAGAAGGCCCAGCAGGTTCCTCCTCACCAGGTCAGAGGAGAGCTGGCTTCCTCTTCCCTCCCTGACTGGATGACCCTGCATCTGTGGTCAGCTGTACTACTCTCGACTAATGCACATTAATAAAACTTCTTCTGATCGATTATGTCTCCATAGTGACTGTCATCTTCTTCCACTATCTCTGTATCTTCAGTTGTGAGGCTTGGAGTCTTTACACAGATCCACAGCTTCTGTCCCCTTGTTCCATGCTCTGATACTGGGATCCGGGTTCTACCTCCTCTGGGTCTGGGCCAGGACTTTCCTGTCTTGGGTCTCACAGAGTGACTCTGATAAATCCTCTGAAAGGCTTTCATTTTGAGAAAGAGGAATATCTTGGAGAGGAGGGTAGGGCGAGCCCTTGTCCTGAAACCCTGGGAGAAACTCAGGGTTGTAGTTTCACAGGAATTCAGGACTGAGGACAGCTGGTTTGCAGATCCTGCCACCTCATCTGAGTGCTGTCCCAGTCCCTGTCACCAACAAGGTAGGTGTGGATCCTTGAGATTCATTTACCACGCCCACAGACTCACCAGAGCACACTGTAAGGTGCACAGCCTAGGAACATTCTAGCAACTGCAGGCACTTCACCTGAAGGGAAATCGCCTGCTCCAGCCATAGCCAACAGGTCAGGGTCACAGCATCCCATTTCTAGAGAGCACAAGGTCCCACTTCAGGTGACAACCTCCCAGCAGTGGTAAAGAATAATGACAGCTTTCACACCTACCAGCCCTGTTGGAGTCTTCTAGGCCAGTTGTCTCCTTCTCCTCTGCTTTGTTTGAATACACATGGCTGACCACACTGGGGAATGAGCCTGACCCTCCCCCACCTGTAAACTTTCCAGTTCTGATCAAAAATCCAGAGAAGGAGGAAAGGTCCAACCCGGATAAGGAGTGCAGCAGAGATCCGGTGAGCAGATTGCATCAAATAGAATTAAGTGTGTCAGGCCTTGAAGACAGCTCTTTCAAAATACCACCTTCAGACAAAAAATAAAGGGGAGAAATTAGAAAGAGCATAGGAGCTCTTTGGGACACAGTCAATCATCAGTGTCCACACCACACCAACCCAGAAGGGGAAGAGAGTAAAGCTCAGAGCACAGCAAATCTATACAGTGATATTCCAGAAACTTCCTTAGCAAAGATAGAGAAGATCCAACATCTCAAGAACCTGAAATGGAAACAACAAAGCCCTCACCACCGCACATCGTCTGCAAAAGAGAGACGCATCAAGTCCCATTTGATAGCAACCCCACTATATCAGCTGCAGACTCCCGCCCAGAACTCTGCAGCCTGGTGCTTGTGGAATGGTGCACTGAAGACCTGGAAGAAAATAACTGCCCGCCTAAAGTACTAAGCCCTACAAGGCTTCAGAAACCAAGAAGAAACAAAGACCTTCCCAATAAACAGAAATAAATTCATGGCCATGATACCAACCTTACCAAAAGGGATGAAGGGGGTCTTATTGCCCAGAAACAACATAAAGGCAGTGACCATTGGGGTTAGCATAGGAGAGTATGAGAATACCAGAATACCAGAGAGAAATAGAAATGAATCAAATCTGTGATGGTTTGTAAATGCTTGGCCCAAGGACTGGCACTATTAAGAGGTATGGTCTTACTGGCATAGATGTGGCCTGTTTGAAATAGCTATGGATTTGTTGGAGTGGGCATGGCCTTGTTGAAGTAGGTGTGTCACTGTGGGCATGACTTTTAAGACCCTCATCCTAGCTGCCTGGAAGCCTGTCTTCTGCTAGCAGCCTTCAGATGAAGATGTAGAACTCTCAGCTCCTCCTCCACCATGCCTACCTGGATGCTGCCATGTTGCCACCTTCAAAAAAATGAACTGAACCTCTGAATCTGTAAGCCAGCCCAAATTAAATGTTGTTCTTATAAGCATTTCCTTGGTCTTTTCACAGCAGAAAAACCCTATCTAAGACAAAATATTAACAATTCTATAAGCAATTACTGCACAGAGGAAGGAGAAAGGAAGGAAAAAAACCAAAGAGCACAGAACATCTAGAAGAAAAGCAGGAAGAGGACAGGCATGAATCCGCACCTTCATCAATGACTCTGAATGTGATCAGTCTTAATTTGTCAACTAAAAGACAGATCAGCTGAATGGGATTTTTAAAAAAAAAGAGTGAATGGCATTCCACCCTCAAGAAGTTCACAGCACCTGAACTCTGCCCAGGCTGAGAGTCTAAAAGAAGAGGATAAAAGTGGCTTTGTGAGATGGAACTTGAGACAGGTAGGGGTGCTTACACTTACATCAAAAGAATTAAGACAAGCAGAAAGAAGAGACAAACCTGAAACTATAAATTGACCTAGGGGTAAGTGCATCACGAAGGTACATGACTACTACCCTATAGCCACCCAGTGAAGGTTGTCCAACCCCACAAAGCAAGCATCCTTCAACCAAAAGTGTGATAGAACCTGATAATAAGCTACTGTGCTGTGCAGCAGGCACTCTGGCAGTGATGGGTGAAGGCAAAAATCTACAAAAGCCTGAGTAAATAGAACAGCAGAGGAAGGGATTTGACAGACATCTCCAGAATATTCCAGGACTTGACAGACATCTCCAGCACATTCCATGAGCCACAGCATACACATTCTTTCCATCGGAACATGGAACTCTCTCTACCTAGCATTGTCCAGATCAGAGAGTACAAAAGAAGCCTTAACAAACTAGAAACTACCAAAATCACACCCTGTGTCTTTTCTGATCATTGTGTGCATCTGAAAGCATCCACAAGTGAAACTTAGGAATTACAAAGTGCTTGGAGACTGAGCAGCACGTTTTATGTTGATGATTCACAGAGTAGCAAGCTTCCTTACTCCACCTTCATATACACTTGGCTTTAGTGAGTCCCCATCTCCTTCCCCCACCGCTGTTTGTCCACTTAAACCATCCCACCTCTGGATTACCCTTCTACCTTTTTATAAGATGTCCAGCTTCCCCTCACCTCTGCCTGAATGCCTCTCCAACTTAAATCCTCTTCCTAGTTTCCCAAGCTCCTTCATGCACACTCAGTACCACGGAAGGGCACACATGTAAACATAAGAAGTTATAGTTCATATATGAGAGACAATTCATATATGAGCATTTGTCTTTCTGAGCCTGTGTGGACTCACTCAATATGATGTTTTTCCAGTTCCTTTAGTTTCTTTCAGGTTTCATGTCCCACTTCTTTATGACTGAGTAAAATTCCACCGTGTATAAGTACACTTTATTATCTATTAGTTGGTGGACTTTAATGAGTCCATTTCCTACCTACTGTGAATAGATCTTCAGTGAGTATAGATGGGTCAAAACAATATGCTCCAGCCCATGGGATTGCTCAGTGTGTAGAGGTGCTTAGGTGAGGGTCTGGCAGACTGAGTTTGAGTCCCAGATCCTAACAAATGGCAGGAGAGAATTGACTCCAAAGAATTGTCCTCTAACCGCTACATGAACATATACACATACAGTTACACACACATTAATTTACACACATATACACATACACATACAAACAGACTTATACACATATGCACATATACACTTTACACATGTGCACGTGTACACACACATAAACAAACACACACACACAAAAAAAACACACATGAATGAGAGAGTACTTGGAGGCCCATGCCAGGTCCAAGGCATAGTAATAGCCCTGTAGACTGGCCAAGGCTTTACACAGACTCACAAGGTTAAACACTTTTCTCTGCCCACCTATCTCTGCCAAGGAGTTGGTGACATGTTCAAATGAGACTGTAAGAATATTTTTAGCAGAGCTGCTCACTGTAGTACAGAGGTGAAAGCAGACCGAGTCCCCATCAACTCACAGAGCTGAAATGTGGCACACCCACATAAGAGAATATTATTTAGCCGTAAAGAATGAACTCCTAACACAGCCATGACTGGATAAATATGGAGGTGTGATGTTCAATGGCTCAATCGCTGGGCCAAACAGGATACGACTCCACAGGTCACTGGCAGAGGTCCAGAGGGGTCATGAGCTGTGGCTATCACAATTCCATAGCACACTTCTGGGCCCGGATGCTGAAGACACTGGTCACACGTGAACTTGTGTGGAGAAGTCAATGGGACAGAGGTTGTGTGAGAAACTGCAGCATGTATATGAGGCAGAAAGCCCACACTGTGTGGCACAGAAGCCCTACTCAGTGCAGCAAATGCTGATTTCTGCTCCCTTGTTACTGTGAAGGCACCTCTGTCTATTGCTGTCTGGGCTGAACCACTGAACCAAGGCTTCTGACAGTACCAAGGATACCTGAGAGCAGAAGCTATGAGTGGGATGCTCTTGCCACAGAGCTGGTTCCGGATGCAGGACAGATAAGCCTGTGATGGGGCCATCACCTCTCTCCTAGCCTCAGGCAGGCTGGACCACCCCTTGAAGGATGACAGGGCTGGAGGACACAATAGTCTAAGCACTCAGCATCATCACCAGGTACCCTGGCAGGCATCACAAGGCAGGAGGCACAGGGTCAGCCCAGGAAGTCTGTGCTTTCCCTCCATATGTGTTTATTGCTGGAGCAACCAGCCCAACAGGAGTTAATGACTGAGCCCTGCAGAGCATCCTCCAGACTGAATAACAAGGAAATGAAAGTGAGCTGAGTCTCCTGCAGCAAAACATGCCTGGAGGATAAAAGCCCAGAGCCCAGAGCACCTCAAACACACACACTCACTCAACACTCACACAGTCACTCAACACACACACTCCCAACTCCCTGCCATTCCTGCCATGGCCGCCTCCACCATGTCTGTCTGCTCTGATGCTCTCACCAACTCCTCCTGGCAGGTGGATGACTGCCCAGAGAGCTGCTGTGAGCCTTGCTGCTGTGCCCCCAGCTGCTGCCAGACCAGCTGCTGCCAGCCAAGCTGCTGCCAGACCAGCTGCTGTGCCCCAGCCCCCTGCCTGACGCTCATCTGCACCCCAGTGAGCTGTGTGTCCAGCCCCTGCTGCCAATCTTCCTGCTGCACACCCTCATGCTGCCAGCAGTCTAGCTGCCAGCCAGCTTGCTGCACCTGCTCCCCCTGCCAGCCATCCTGCTGTGTGACCCTTTGCTGCAAGCCTGTCTGCTGCACACCCATCTGCTCTGGACCATGCTGCCAGCAGTCTAGCTGCCAGTCCTCATGCTGTCAATCCCCCTGCTGTGTGCCTCTCTGCTGCAAGCCTGTGTGCTGCACACCCATCTGCTCTGGCTCCTCCTCCTGCTGCCAGCCCTCCTGCTTTGCTCCTGTGTGCTGCAAGCCCTGCTCCAGCCTGTCCCTGCTGTGTCGCCCAGTGTGCAGACCTGCCTGCTGTGTGCCCACCTCCTCCTGCTGTGCCTCCTCCTGCCAGCCCAGCTGCTGTGGCCCAACCTCTAGTGTGTCCCTGCTGTGCCGCCCTGCCTGCTGCAGACAGGCCTGCTGTGGACAGAAGTCCAGCTGCTGAGGGCCAGGACACACTAAGGCAGCAGGGCACAGAACCACGCCTCCACCAGCCTGTGGTTGCTACTCATGGAGGCACAGCTCAGAAGAAAGATGTGTACAGTCTGACGAGAAACCTGAGTGTAGCTCGACCCCTTAGAAGGCCCAGCAGGTTCCTCCTCACCAGGTCACAGGAGAGCTGGCTTCCTCTTCCCTCCCTGTCTGGATGACCCTGCATCTGTGGTCAGCTGTACTACTCTCGACTAATGCACATTAATAAAACTTCTTCTGATCGATTATGTCTCCATAGTGACTGTCATCTTCTTCCACTATCTCTGTATCTTCAGTTGTGAGGCTTGGAGTCTTTACACAGATCCACAGCTTCTGTCCCCTTGTTCCATGCTCTGATACTGGGATCCGGGTTCTACCTCCTCTGGGTCTGGGCCAGGACTTTCCTGTCTTGGGTCTCACAGAGTGACTCTGATAAATCCTCTGAAAGGCTTTCATTTTGAGAAAGAGGAATATCTTGGAGAGGAGGGTAGGGCGAGCCCTTGTCCTGAAACCCTGGGAGAAACTCAGGGTTGTAGCTTCACAGGAATTCAGGACTGAGGACAGCTGGTGTGCAGATCCTGCCACCTCATCTGAGTGCTGTCCCAGTCCTTGTCACCAACAAGGTAGGTGTGGATCCTTGAGATTCATTTACCACGCCCACAGACTCACCAGAGCACACTGTAAGGTGCACAGCCTAGGAACATTCTAGCAACTGCAGGCACTTCACCTGAAGGGAAATCGCCTGCTCCAGCCATAGCCCACAGGTCAGGGTCACAGCATCCCATTTCTAGAGAGCACAAGGTCCCACTTCAGGTGACAACCTCCCAGCAGTGGTAAAGAATAATGACAGCTTTCACACCTACCAGCCCTGTTGGAGTCTTCTAGGCCAGTTGTCTCCTTCTCATCTGCTTTGTTTGAATGCACATGGCTGTCCACACTGGGGAATGAGCCTGACCCTCCCCCACCTGTAAACTTTCCAGTTCTGATCAAAAATCCAGAGAAGGAGGAAAGGTCCAACCCGGATAAGGAATTCAGCAGAGAACCCGGTGAGCAGATTGCATCAAATAGAATTAAGTGTGTCAGGCCTTGAAGACAGCTCTTTCAAAATGCCACCTTCAGACAAAAATAAAGGGGAAAAATTGGAAAGAGCATAAGAGCTCTTTGGGACACAGTTAATCACCAGTGTCCACACCACACGCATCCCTGATGGGGGAGATAGTAAAGCTCAGAACACAGCAAATCTATACAGTGATATTCCAGAAACTTCCTTAGCAAAGATAGATAATATCCAACATCTCAAGAACCTGAAATGGAAACAACAAAGCCCTCACGACCGCACATCGTCTGCAAAAGAGAGACAAATCAAGTCCCATTTGATGGCAACTCCACTATATCAGCTGCAGACTCCTGCCCAGAACTCTGCAGCCCAGTGCGTGTCGAATGGTGCACTGAAGCCCTGGAAGAAAATAACTGCCAGCCAAAAGTACCTAGCCCTGCAAGGCTTCAGAATCCAAGAAGAAACAAAGACCTTCCCCAATAAACAGAAATAAATTCATGGCCATGATACCAACCTTACCAAAAGGGATGAAGGGGGTCTTATTGCCCAGAAACAACATAAAGGCAGTGACCATTGGGGTTAGCATAGGAGAGTATGAGAATACCAGAATACCAGAGAGAAATAGAAATGAATCAAATCTGTGATGGTTTGTAAATGCTTGGCCCAAGGACTGGCACTATTAAGAGGTATGGTCTTACTGGCATAGATGTGGCCTGTTTGAAATAGCTATGGATTTGTTGGAGTGGGCATGGCCTTGTTGAAGTAGGTGTGTCACTGTGGGCATGACTTTTAAGACCCTCATCCTAGCTGCCTGGAAGCCTGTCTTCTGCTAGCAGCCTTCAGATGAAGATGTAGAACTCTCAGCTCCTCCTCCACCATGCCTACCTGGATGCTGCCATGTTGCCACCTTCAGAAAAATGAACTGAACCTCTGAATCTGTAAGCCAGCCCAAATTAAATGTTGTTCTTATAAGCATTTCCTTGGTCTTTTCACAGCAGAAAAACCCTAACTAAGACAAAATATTAACAATTCTATAAGCCATTAACTGCACAGAGGAAGGAGAAAGGAAGGAAAAAAAACCAAAGAGCACAGAATATCTAGAAGAAAAGCAGGAAGAGGACAGACATGAGTCCATACCTTCATCAATGACTCTGAATGTGATCAGTCTTAATTTGTCAACTAAAAGACAGATCAGCTGAATGGGATTTAAAAAAAAACAAACCCAAGAGCCAATGGCATTCCACCCTCAAGAAATTCACAGCACCTGAACTCTGCCCAGGCTGAGAGCCTAAAAGAAGGGAATAATAGTGGCTTTGTGAGATGGAACTTGAAGACAGGTATGGGTGCTTACACTTACATCAAAAGAATTAAGACAAGCAGAAAGAAGAGACAAACCTGTAACTATAAAATGACCTAGGGGTAAGTGCATCACGAAGGTACATGACTACTATCCTATAGCCACCCAGTGGTGGTTGTACACCTCACGAAGCAAGCATCCTTTAACCAAAAGTGTGATAGAACCTGATAATAAGCTACTGTGCTGTGCAGCAGGCACTCTGGCAGTGATGGGTGAAGGCAAAAATCTACAAAAGCCTGAGTAAATAGAACAGCAGAGGAAGGGATTTGACAGACATCTCCAGAATATTCCAGGACTTGACAGACATCTCCAGAACAATCCAGGACTTGGCAGACATCTCCAGCACATTCCATCAGCCACAGCATACACATTCTTTCCATCGGAACATGGAACTCTCTCTACCTAGCATCGTCCAGATCAGAGGGTACAAAAGAAGCCTTAACAAACTAGAAACTATCGAAATCACACCCTGTGTCTTTTCTGATCATTGTGTGCATCTGAAAGCATCCACAAGTGAAACTTAGGAATTACAAAGTGCTTGGAGACTGAGCAGCACGTTTTATGTTGATGATTCACAGAGTAGCAAGCTTCCTTACTCCACCTCGTATACACTTGGGTTTAGTGAGCCCCCATCTCCTTCCCCCACCACTCTTTGTCCACTTAAACCATCCCACCTCTGGATTATCCTTCTACATTTTTATAACATGTCCAGCTTCCCCTCATCTCTGCCTGAATGACTCTCCACCTCACATCCCCTTCCAAGTTTCCCAAGCTCCTTCATGTACACTCAGTCCAACGGAAGGGCACACATGTAAACAAAGGAAGTTATAGTTCATATATGAGACAATTCGTATATGAGCATTTGTCTTTCTGAGCCTGTGTGGACTCACTCAATATGATGTTTGTCCAGTTCCTTTAGTTTCTTTCAGGTTTCATGTCCCACTTCTTTATGACTGAGTAAAATTCCACTGTGTGTAAATACACTTTATTATCTATTAGTTGGTGGACTTTAATGAGTCCATTTCCTACCTATTGTAAATAGATCTTCAGTGAGTATAGATGTGTCAAAACAATATGCTCCGGCCCATGGGATTGCTGAGTGTGTAGAGGTGCTTAGCTGAGGGTCTGGCAGACTGAGTTTGAGTCCCAGATCCTAACAAATGGCAGGAGAAATTGACTCCAAAGAATTGTCCTCTAACTGCTACATGAACATATACACATACAGTTACACACACATTAATTTACAAACATACTTATATACACATACATACAGACTTATACACATATGCACATATACACTTTACACACGTGCACGTGTACACACACATAAACACACACACACACTGAATGACAGAGTACTTGGAGGCCCATGCCAGGTCCAAGGGATAGTAATAGCCCTGTAGTCTGGCCAAGGCTATACACAGACTCACAAGGTTAAATACTTCTCTCTGCCCACCTATCTCTGCCAAGGAGTTGGTGACATGTTCAAATGAGACTGTAAGAATATTTTTAGCAGAGCTGCTCACTGTAGTACAGAGGTGAAAGCAGACCGAGTCCCCATCAACTCACAGAGCTGAAATGTGGCACAGCCACATAAGAGAACATTATTTAGCCATAAAGAATGAACTCCTAACACAGCCATGACTGGATAAATATGGAGGTGTGATGTTCAATGGCTCCAGTGGTGTGCCAAACAGGACACAACTCCACAGGTCACTGGCAGAGGTCCAGAGGGGTCTTGAGCTGTAGCTATCACAATTCTATAGCACACTTCTGGGCCCGGATGCTGAAGACACTGGTCACACGTGAACTTGTGTGGAGAAGTCAATGGGACAGAGGTTGTGTGAGAAACTGCAGCATGTATATGAGGCAGAAAGCCCACACTGTGTGGCACAGAAGCCCTACTCAGTGCAGCAAATGCTGATCTCTGCTCCCTTGTTACTGTGAAGGCACCTCTGTCTATTGCTGTCTGGGCTGAACCACTGAACCAAGGCTTCTGACAGTACCAAGGATACCTGAGAGCAGAAGCTATGAGTGGGATGCTCTTGCCACAGAGCTGGTTCCGGATGCAGGACAGATAAGCCTGTGATGGGGCCATCACCTCTCTCCTAGCCTCAGGCAGGCTGGACCACCCTTGAAGGACGACAGGGCTGGAGGACACAATAGTCTAAGCACTCAGCATCATCACCAGGTACCCTGGCAGGCATCACAAGGCAGGGGGCACAGGGTCAGCCCAGGAAGTCTGTGCTTTCCCTCCATATGTGTTTATTGCTGGAGCAACCAGCCCAACAGGAGTTAATGACTGAGCCCTGCAGAGCATCCTCCAGACTGAATAACAAGGAAATGAAAGTGTACAGAGTCTTCTGAGGCAAAACATGCCTGAAGGATAAAAGCCCAGAGCCCAGAGCACCTCAAACACACACACTCACTCAACACTCACACAGTCACTCAACACACAACACTCCCAACTCCCTGCCATTCCTGCCATGGCCGCCTCCACCATGTCTGTCTGCTCTGATGCTCTCACCAACTCCTCTTGGCAGGTGGATGACTGCCCAGAGAGCTGCTGTGAGCCCTGCTGCTGTGCCCCCAGCTGCTGCCAGACCAGCTGCTGCCAGCCAAGCTGCTGCCAGACCAGCTGCTGTGCCCCAGCCCCCTGCCTGACGCTCATCTGCACCCCAGTGAGCTGTGTGTCCAGCCCCTGCTGCCAATCTTCCTGCTGCACACCCTCATGCTGCCAGCAGTCTAGCTGCCAGCCAGCTTGCTGCACCTGCTCCCCCTGCCAGCCATCCTGCTGTGTGACCCTTTGCTGCAAGCCTGTCTGCTGCACACCCATCTGCTCTGGACCATGCTGCCAGCAGTCTAGCTGCCAATCCTCATGCTGTCAATCCCCCTGCTGTGTGCCTCTCTGCTGCAAGCCTGTGTGCTGCACACCCATCTGCTCTGGTTCCCCCTCCTGCTGCCAGCCCTCCTGCTGTGCTCCTGTGTGCTGCAAGCCCTGCTCTAGCCTATCCCTGCTGTGTCGCCCAGTGTGCAGACCTGCCTGCTGTGTGCCCACCTCCTCCTGCTGTGCCTCCTCCTGCCAGCCCAGTGGCTGTGGCCCAACCTCTAGTGTGTCCCTGCTGTGCCGCCCTGCCTGCTGCAGACAGGCCTGCTGTGGACAGAAGTCCAACTGCTGAGGGCCAGGCCCCACTAAGGCAGCAGGGCACAGAACCATACCTCCATCAGCCTGTGGTTGCTACTGATGGAGGCACAGCTCAGAAGAAAGATGTGTACAGTCTGAAGAGAAACATGAGTGTAGCTTGACCCCTTAGAAGGCCCAGCAGGTTCCTCCTCACCAGGTCACAGGAGAGCTGGCTTCCTCTTCCCTCCCTGACTGGATGACCCTGCATCTGTGGTCAGCTGTACTACTCTCGACTAATGCACATTAATAAAACTTCTTCTGATCGATTTTGTCTCCATAGTGACTTTCATCCTCTTCCACTATCTCTGTATCTTCAGCTGTGAGGCTTGGAGTCTTTACACAGACCCACAGCTTCTGTCCCCTTGTTCCATGCTCTGATACTGGGATCCGGGTCTACTTCCTCTGGGTCTGGGCCAGGACTTTCCTGTCTTGGGGCTCATGGAGTGACTCTGATAAATCCTTGGAAAGTGTTTCATTGTGAGAAAGAGGCATATCTTGGAGAGGAGGGTAGGGCATGCCCTTGTCCTGACACCCTGGGAGAAACTCAGGGTTGTAGCTTCACAGGAATTCAGGACTGTGGGCAGCTGGTGGTCAGATCCTGCCACTTCACCTATGTCCTGACCCAGTCCCTGTCACCAACAAGGTAGGAGTAGTGCCTTGAGATTCCTTGACCACACCCACAGGCTGACATCAGCCCTCTGTAAATTGCACAGCCTAGGGAACATCCTAGCAACCACAGGCACCTCTTCTGAAGGGAAATTGCCTGCTCCAGCCACAGCCTACAGCTCAGGGTCACAGCATCCCATTTCTAGAAAGCAAAGGTCCCTTCTCAGGTGACAACCTCCCAGTAGCGGTAAAGAATAATGACAGCTTTTGCATCTACCAGTTCTGTCAGACAAGTCTTTTAAAATATCACCTTGAGACAAAAATAAAGGGGGGAAGTTAGAAAGAGTAAGGGAGACATTTGGGACACTGTCAATCATTTGTGTCAGCACTACTTGTACCTGTGAGTGGGATGAGAGAAAATTTCAGAGCATAGAAAATCTATACATTGGTATTCTAGAGAATTCTTTAGGACAGACAGGGCCACCCAGGGAAGGGTCCAAGGTCTAAAGAACCTTAATTGAACACAACCAAGCCCTCCATACTGCATATCGTCTGCAAAGGGGAGAAGCATCAAGTCACACTTGATAGCAATCCATCTGCCCAGATCAACTGCAGACCCCTGAGCAGAGCTCTGCAGCCCAGTGTGTGGGGAACAGTGTACTGAAGTCCTAGAGAAAAATAACCTCCAGCCAAGAGTACTAAGCCCAGCAAGACTTCAGAATCCAAGAAGAAACAAAGACTTTCCCCAATAAACAAAAATGAATTCATAGATAGCTATGGTTCCAACCTTACAAGAAGGAATGAAGAGGGTCTTATTATGCAGAAATAGCAGAAAGGCTACAACCATTGGAATTGAGTGTCAGAATACTAGAATACCAGAGAGAAATTGGAATGAATCAAATATGTAAGGGTGTGTATATGCTTGGCCCAAGGAGTGGCACTATAAGGAGGTGTGGCCTTGTTGGAGTGAGCATGGCTTTGTTGGGGTGGCTCTGGCCTTGTTGAAGTTGGTGTGTCACTCTGGGTGTGGGCTTTAAGACCCTCATCCTAGCTACCTAGACATCTGTCTTCCACTAGCAACCTTCAGATGAAGATGTAGAACTCTCAGCTCCTCCTGCACCATGCCTGCCTGGATGCTGCCATGTTTCTACTTTGATGATAATGGACTGAACCTCTAAACCTGTTATCCAGCCTAAATATATGTTATCCTTATAAGACTTGCCTTGGTCATGGTGTCTGTTCACAGCAGTATAACCCCAACTAAGACAAAATATTAACAATTCTATAAGTCATTAACTGCACAGAGGAAAGAGAGAGGAAGGAAAGAAATAAAGAACACTGAACAACTAGAAGAAAAGCAGAAGACAGGCATGAGTCCTCACCTTCACCAATGACTCTAAATGTGAGCACACTTAATTTGTCAGTTAAATACTGATCAGCTGAGTGGGATTTAGAAAAACAAGAACCAACAGCAGACCACCCTCAAGAAATTCACAGCATCAGAACAACACACAGGCTGAGAGCCTCAAAAAAAGAGATAAAAGTGGCTTTGTAGACAAATGGAACTTGAAGACCAACTGGAGTGGCTATGCTTACTTCTGACAAAACAGAATCAAGACAAGCAGAAAGAAGAGACAAGCGTGTAACTGCATAAGGTCAAAAGTTTAGCTCATCATGAAAACATATGACGATTAATCCATAGACACCCAGTGGTGGTTGTCCAATCTCACAAAGCAAGCATCCTTCCATCGAAAGGGTGATAGAACCTGATAATAAGCTATTGTGCTGTGCAGCAGTAGCCCTCACAGTGGGTGGTACAAGCAAAAATCCACAAAAGTCTGAGCTAATGGAACAGCAGATCAAAGGACTTGACAGACATCTCTAGAACATCCTGAAATTAAACATACATCCCCAGAACATTTCAAGGCCTGCCAGCCATCTCCAGAACATTCCAAGTTCTGACAGAAATCTCCAGAATATTCCAGGACTTTACTAACATCTGCAGAATATTCCAAGATCTCACCAACATCTCCAAAACTTTCTGGGTCTTAACATACATCTCTAGAACATTTCAGGACTTGACAGGCATCTCCAGGACATTCCAAGGTCTGACAGACATCTCCAGAATATTCCAACAGCTGCCGCATACACATTTTTTCCTTTGGCACGTGAAACTTTCTCTACCTAGCATAGACCAGATCAGAGGGTACAAAACAAGTCTTAACAAACTACAAACCATCGAGATCACACGTTGTGTCTTTTCTGATCATCGTATGCATCTGGAAGCATCAGGAAGCAAAACTTAGGAATCACAAACGCTCCGAGACTGAGCAGCATGCTTTGTTGTGATGATTAACTTGTTAGCAAGCTTCCTTACACCATATATACTCAGCTTCATATATACTTAGCTTTGGAGAGCCCCCCACCCCCTGCCCTCACTGTCCCTTGCCCAATTAAACCATTCCACCTCCAGAGTATCCTTGAACTTTTATATAACATCTTCAGTTTCCTTCCCCTCTGTCTGAAAGCCTCCCCTTTTGGTATTCTGTCTGGACTCCACCCTCACAGATACCTGGCAACAGCCAGGTATGCTCTTCACCATGGTTACCAGGCAACAGCCAGGTAGGCCTAGTCCTATAAAAGGGGCTGCTTTCCCTTCCTTTCTCTCTTGGTCTCTTGCCTCTGGCCCCTTGCTCCCCCTCTGTTTCCATTCCCTTCTCCCTTCTCTCCACATGGTCACGGCCAGCCTCTACTTCTCTACTCTCTCCTTCTCTCTGCCTCTGTACTCTCTTAACTCCCGTCCCCATGCCCTAAATAAACTCTATTCTATACTATCCTATCATGTGGCTCATCTCTCAGGGGGAAGGGATCCCTCGGTATGGGCCCACTGAAGTACCCCCTTCTCTCACACCCTGCTAGAACATATTCTTATAGCTCTTTCTCTTTTTATGATCATGACATCCCCAACCCAGGTCACCTTCCTGTTTTCCCAAATTCCATACATATTCAGTCCCACAGAAGGCCGCACATATAAACATAAGAAGTTGTACTTCACCTGGCAGTGGTGGCACACGCCTTTAATCCCAGCACTTGGGAGGCAGAGGCAGGCAGATTTCTGAGTTCGAGGCCAGCCTGGTCTACAGAGTGAGTTCCAGGACAGCCAGGGCTACACAGAGAAATCCTGTCTCAAAAACAAAACAACAAAAAAAAAAGTTGCACTTCATATATGAGAGACAATTCATAGATGGGCATTTGTCTTTCTGAACCTGTGTGGCTTCACTCAATATGATGTTTTTCCAGTTCCTTCAGTTTCCTTCATAGTTCATGTCCTATTTCTTTGTGGCTTAGTAAATTCTACCGTGCATATGTACACTTCATTATCTATTAGTTGGTGGACTTTACGATGAGCCCATTTCCTTCCTATTGTGAATAGAGCATCAGTGAATATAGATGTGTCAAAACAATATGCTTCAGCCAGTGGGATTGCTCAGTGGGTAGAGGTGCTTGGCTGAGGCTCTGGCAGACTGAGTTTGAGCCCCAGATTCGAGTGGCAAGAGAAAACTGACTCCTAAGAATTCTTCTCTAACCTCTATAAACACACATTGGTGTACACATTTTTACATACCAGACATGGGGGTAGGTGGAGATATATTTAAATAAGCTTTTGGTTACTAAAGAAGTAGGGGGAATCAGAGTCATGGTTTTAATATACTTGGCCCAGCGAGTGGCACTATTTGGAGGTGTGGACTTCTTGGAATAGATATGTCACTGAGGGTGTGGGCTTTAAGACCCTCATCTTAGCTGCCTAGAAGTCAGTCTTCCACTAGCAGCCTTCAGAGAAAGATGTAGAACTCTCAGCTCCTCCAGCACCATGCCTTCTTGGACAATACCTTGCTCCCACCTTGATGATGATGGACTGAACCTCTGAACCTGTAAGCCAGTCCCATTCAAACGTTGTACTTTATAGGACTTGTCTTGGTCACGGTGTCTGTTCACAGCAGTAAAAACTTAACTAAGACAGCCACTGATCCTATAAATACCACCTACAAAAGCCCCGGGAAAGAACAAAAGCAGCAATGAGTGAAGTTCTTATCAGGAATACCCACATCAGGAGATAGAAAGACAACACCGAAATCAAACCACCTAAGCTCTCACTTTAGCTGTGCTCCCCAGGGTCTCACGAACTCAAGAATGAACCACATCCCAAACCAGAAGAAGCAAGGACTACAAATCAGGGCATAAAGAAGTCAAGACAGAGTCTGCTGCACAAGGCAAAGAGCATATGAGACCAGACACACTGAATGGCAAGCCCTGTCTACAATGGCAAACAAGGGAGAATAGGGGAGGGGAGGGGACATGACTTAAAAGGAACTAAATATAGAAAGTTACTGGTGTAGGGGACACAGATGTTTTTGTGTTCATAGTCATGCTCTCAGGGAACCTGGAACTGTATGCACTTATGGTTGTTCCTTCAAGGGGAAGAATGCAAAAACTTTTCCCCATCCAGGAGGCTGGAGCAGGTGTGTGCTTTGTGACCAGTGACTTTTGTGCCATCAGTGTAGCCAGAGACTTTTGAGCACCAGACCCTTCCTCTAAACGTATGTTTCTCAATCAATCTATAGAGTCTATTATCTTTATGGAACATATCCCATGGACTTTACAAAGGGTTTTGATGTAGTCTGATCTGCATTTTGTTTACTTTGTCCCTCCAAGGGACTTGGGTATGATTTCCAGGGAACGATGGATTAAGTTAATCATCCCAAGAATTGTTTGCAATGATGGTGCTGAGTCTAAATAGGCCTAAAAGAAACAGCTTGGGGTCAGACTGAAGGAAGTGTTCAACTGCCTTCTTTTTCCCCCGTGTCTTGTCACTCTGTTGACCCCAATGTTCTCAGAGACTCTAGCAAACTGTCAGGTTCAATCACAGAGCTGAGCAGGCTAAAGAAAAGCTTAGAAGCTGGAAAGACAGGCAAGCTGAAATATTCCAGTCTGGAAAGCAGGACCCAGAATAAAGGCAGTGAGGTCTGCCCAGCCTTGCTGGCCTCTGAAATACACGGGACATAGGAAACAACCCTGGCTTAATAGGACACACAGCAGGAGAGAGGAGAGAGTGACAAAGGATTGGAATATACATGAAGAAAACTTAAAGAAACTGAGAGCAACACTGGGGTTCCCCAGGCTGAAGAGGGGAGCAAGTTAGCATCAGATAGGGACAGAGATTTGTTGTTGTTGTTGCTTGTTTTGAGTGTCTTCTTGTTTGTTTCCTTTTACCTTTTTAATGTATTCTTTTTTTTGAGATTTATTTATTTATTTATTTTACATGGGTGCTCAATCTGCATGTACACCTGCATGCCAGAAGAAGGCATCTGGTTCCATTGTAGACAGTTGTAAGGCGTTATGTGGTTCTTGGAAATTGAACTCAGGACTTTGGAAGAGCAGTCAGTGCCCTTAACTGCTGAACCATCTCTCCAGACCTGTTTTTACCTACTTTAATGTATTCTCTTTTCAGGTTCATTCATTTATTTTACATGAGTGCTCTATCTGCATATACACCTGCATGTCAGAAGAGAGCATCAGATCCCATTACAGATGGTTGCAAGTCCCCATGTGGTTGCTGGAAATTGACCTCAGGACCTCTGAAAAAGCAGCCAGTGCTCTTAACTGCAGAGCCCTCTATCCAGTCCCTTGTTTTGTTTCTAACATGGTGAACGGACTATGTAGCTGGGTGGTCATGAGAGGTACACAGTGTGTCTACACTTCCATCGAAATGTGCCCTTTACAGATGAGATAGTAAAGCTCCAGTGTATAGTATGCCAATAAAAAAACAGTTGACATATTTCCAGAAATAAATGAAAACCTTCCCCCAAAGGGACCGGGCTCCTAGAGCTTCATGTCCAAGAAGCACAATGAACTCCAGGGAGAGGAAACACAAAGATCACCCAGAAGACACACTCTGATACAGTGACAGTGTCTACAGGACAACAGTGCCAGTTAGAAGCTCATTTCTCACCTGAATCCAAGGCTAGGCAGCAATGGCTTGGCATACTTAAAGGATAGGGAGGAGATAGTCCACTCAGAAGTGGACAGCCAACTGTCCTTTGAACACAAAGGGGAGGTGTTCATGATAACTGTTACCTACAGTCCCAAACTACTTAGATGACTGAAGCATGAAAATTGCAAGTTCAAAGCCAACCTAGTAAAGTCCTGGTCTGAAAATAAGAGAAAATATATAAAGTATTATTATATATATATTAGTATAATATATATACTAAGTCCCTATAACTACCCCAACATGGAATGCTTTGGGGGCATTTGCAGGAGGCCAGGCTCAATTCTCAGTCACACAAAAGAAAAAGAAAAAAGGAGAAATTAATATTTCTGCATAGTTAGAAGAGTTTATGGCTCCCAGAAGTACCCTGTAATAGTTGATTTTTTTATTCACGGCAGAAAGGACTTGAAATAGCATTTGAAGCCACAGGAAGACATGAGATTTGTCTACAGCTGGTTTCCAGGCTGCCTGGTTTCTGCCCTTGACACCTGAGTTCCCTTGTCTGCCACCAACTATGGTGTCATGGTACTTGGTTCAGTGTGCTCTTCTATCTACTCCATCTTGTTCATGTAAACACATATCACAACCCTGTTTCCCCCTGTGATTTTAGTTATTTACGGCTCCTTTTCCTTTCCTTCAGTTAAACATCAGCCAGTATGGCTCTTTGTGGCCCCTATCCCCTGCTTTTCCCTGACCTCCATGTCTGGCTCTAATTTGTATTTCCTGTGTACTGCTGTCTCTGGATTGTTTGTGCTTCCTGCTCCTGGTTACTTGAGGTGTGAGTTTAGATGGCTGGTCTGGGCACTTCCTTCAAGGCTACAAGTTTCCCTGTTGCACAGTTTTGGCTGCATCCCAGCATGGGTTTGTTGTGTTTTCATTTTCAACCACCTCTTGTATCTTCCAGCCTCTGCCCCTGACTCCCTGGCTATCTAAGTGTGTCTTCTATTTCTACAGATTGGTGTGAACTCTCTGGTTCTCTTTCTGTTTTCATTTCTGTTTCTTTTCCATTGTGAGGTGATGCCTCATATGATCTCAACAATTTCAAATTCATTGAGATCATTTTGGCCTAAGCTGTGAGCCAACCTGCAGGGTGGGAAAAGCTGATGCTGCTTCATGTGCTCTGTATGGCTGAGCACAGTATTCTCTTGGCCCTCCTTTTCCTTCTACTCTCCTCCTCCTCCTCCTCCTCCTCCTCCTCCTCCTTCTCCTCCTCCTCTGCTTCTTCCTCCTCCTCTCCATCCTCCTCCTCCTTCTGCTATTCTTCCTTCTCCTTCTTCAAAAGATTTATTAATTGATTTATTTATTTGCTTATTTATTTATTTTCTTGTATATGAGCACACTGTTGCTGACATGGCCAGCTCTCCTCAGGGTACCAGAGCTGTTGGGTTCTTCACAGTTCAGCTTCATATGGATTGGGGTCGATGGAATGATAACCCAAACAACAGCAAACATCTAGAAAAGAATTATGAGCTCTCCTACTACCATTTCCCATTCACAAAACACAATCAGGCCGAGCCCAGCAGCATAGGAAAGGATTGCACTGCACATACAGGGAGCAGAGGAATGCAAAGCTGACTCAGTGGCTTTGTAGACCTGGGTGGTATACTTCAGAGGCCTGAGGAAACTCACATCCATCTCAATCATGGATAAAAAGATGCCCAGAAAGTTCTGACACCCTTTCCTAATAGAGACACTCAACAAAACCAACAGAATATCCTCTTTGGGAAACAGGATGCCCATGAAGGCTACCCATATCCCTTTCTAAGGAGGCTACCCATAACCCTTTCTAAGGAGAGGTACAAGGTGAGGCTGTCCACGTCCACTCAACAATGTACTGGAGGCTAGAGACAAAGCCATTAGGCAGTTAGGAATATGATTACCAGCAGTAAAGTCCTTGGGGTCAAAACCATGGTGCTGCTGTTGCTTCTGCAGCAATGGTGGGTGTGTACATCAGTGGACTAAGCCCAATCACCTGATTTCTAACAACAGCACCAGGACATGCGGTGACCGAAGGACGGTCTCTCCCACAAATGTTGCTAGGACAGTCACATGCTGAACATAAGGCTATATGCTAATGCCATATCAAAAATAATTAACTCAAGATGAATCAGAAAACCACATGCAGGAGCTAAAGCTACAAAATCATAGAAAAAGGCATAAAAGCCAATCTCCTGACCAAAGACTCAACTGTGGTATCTCAGGCAAGTCACAAAAACACAAGGGACACAAGAGAAGAAAAAAATTTTTAAAAGATTTATTTATTATTATACTTAAGTACACAGTAGCTGACCTCAGATACACCAGAAGAGGGCATCAGTTCTTACCAGGGACGGCTGTGAGCCACCATGTGGCCACTGGGAATCAAACTCAGGGCCTTCAGAAGAGCAGTCAGTGCTCCCACCAGCTGTGCCATCTCGCAAGCCCAAGAAATTAAACCACCAAGATTAAGAAAGCACAGGGCAGCAGAGGACATTGTTAGAGAAGTCAGTGATGATCCTCAGAACACTCACGGTCCAGGGAACCTGCTGCCCAGAACCATCAAAACTCCACGAAAGGAGAGACAACTCCATCTAAGACAAAGGACTGTCCAAACTAATTTATTAAGAAGACAGAGCGGGACTGGAGAGATGGCTCAGCGGTTAGGAGCTCTGACTGCTCTTCCGAAGGTCTTGAGTTCAAATCTCAGCAACCACATGGTGGCTCACAACCATCCATAATGAGATCTGACTCCTCCTTCTGGAGTGTCTGAAGACAACTACAGTGTACTTACATATAATAAGTAAATAAATCTTTTAAAAAGGGGGGGGAGGATATGGGGGACTTTTGGGACAGCATTGGAAATGTAAATGAGGAAAATATCTAATAAAAAAAAAAGAAGAAGACAGAGCAATCCTAAGACTGAACATAGGGGAGCAGGGGCCACTCCTTAAAAACAAATATACATACACATACACCACACACACATACAAATACTTACACATACACTTACACACACATATACACTTACATATACACATACAAGCATATACATACACTTACACATGTACTTACACATACATATACAATTACACATATACACATACACTTGCACATACATTTACACATATAGTTACACAAACATTAATTTACACATACACTTACATACACATATATTTACACAGATGTATACACATATGCACACATACACTTCACACATGAGCACACATGTGCACACACACACACACATATACACACACAAGCACACGCACACGCACACATACACACATGAATGACAGAGGCCCATGCCAGGTAAAAAGGTTGGTAACAGGCCTGTGGTCTCGCCAAGGCTACACACAGACTCACAAGGCTGAGCTGTTCTGTCTGCCCAACGATTTCTGCCAAGGAGTTGGCACAGCCACATAAGAGAACATTATTTAGCCATTAAGAATAAACTCCTGACACAGATGTGACTGGATAAATATGGAGATGCAATGTTCAATGGCTCAAACAGCATGTTAACCAGGACACCTTTCCACAGGTCACTGGCAGAGGTCCAGAGGGGTCATGAGCTGTAGCTATCACAATTCTATAGCACACCTCTGGGCCTGGATGCTGAAGACATTGGTCACACGTGAACTTGTGTGGAGAAGTCAATGGGACAGAGGTTGTATGAGAAACTGCAGCATGTATATGAGGCAGAAAGCCCACACTGTGTGGCACAGAAGCCCTATTCAGTGCAGAAACTGCTGATCTCTGCTCCCTTGTTACTGTGAAGGCACCTCTGTCTATTGCTGTCTGGGGCACCACTGAACCAAGGCTTCTGACAGTACCAAGGATACTGGAGAGCAGGAGCTATGAGTGGGATGCTCTTGCCACAGAGCTGGTTCCGGATGCAGGACAGATAAGCCTGTGATGGGGCCATCATCTCTCTCCTAGCCTCAGGCAGGCTTGACCACCCCTTGAAGGATGACAGGGCTGGAGGACACAATAGTCTAAGCACTCAGCATCATCACCAGTTACCCTGGCAGGCACCACAAGGCAGGGGGCACAGGGTCAGCCCAGGAAGTCTGTGCTTTCCCTCCAGATGTGTTTATTGCTGGAGCAACCAGTCCAACAGGAGTTAATGACTGAGCCCTGCAGAGCATCCTCCAGACTGAATAACAAGGAAATGAAAGTGTACAGAGTCTTCTGAGGCAAAACATGCCTGAAGGATAAAAGCCCAGAGCCCAGAGCACCTCAAACACACACACTCACTCAACACTCACACAGTCACTCAACACACAACACTCCCAACTCCCTGCCATTCCTGCCATGGCCGCCTCCACCATGTCTGTCTGCTCTGATGCTCTCACCAACTCCTCCTGGCAGGTGGATGACTGCCCAGAGAGCTGCTGTGAGCCCTGCTGCTGTACCCCCAGCTGCTGCCAGACCAGCTGCTGCCAGCCAAGCTGCTGCCAGACCAGCTGCTGTGCCCCAGGCCCCTGCCTGACCCTTGTCTGCACCCCAGTGAGCTGTGTGTCCAGCCCCTGCTGCCAATCTTCCTGCTGCACACCCTCATGCTGCCAGCAGTCTAGCTGCCAGCCAGCTTGCTGCACCTGCTCCCCCTGCCAGCCATCCTGCTGTGTGACCCTTTGCTGCAAGCCTGTCTGCTGCACACCCATCTGCTCTGGACCATGCTGCCAGCAGTCTAGCTGCCAGTCCTCATGCTGTCAATCCCCCTGCTGTGTGCCTCTCTGCTGCAAGCCTGTGTGCTGCACACCCATCTGCTCTGGCTCCTCCTCCTGCTGCCAGCCCTCCTGCTGTGCTCCTGTGTGCTGCAAGCCCTGCTCCAGCCTGTCCCTGCTGTGTCGCCCAGTGTGCAGACCTGCCTGCTGTGTGCCCACCTCCTCCTGCTGTGCCTCCTCCTGCCAGCCCAGCTGCTGCCGCCCAACCTCCAGTGTGTCCCTGCTGTGCCGCCCTGCCTGCTGCAGACAGGCCTGCTGTGGACAGAAGTCCAGCTGCTGAGGGCCAGGACCCACGAAGGCAGCAGGGCACAGAACCACACCTCCATCAGCCTGTGGTTGCTACTGATGGAGGGACAGCTCAGAAGAAAGATGTATACAGTCTTAGGGAATCCTGACCATAACTAGACCCCTTAGAAGGCTCAGCAGGTTCCTCCTCCACCAGGTCCCAGGAGAGCTGGCTTCCTCTTCCCTTCCCTCCCTGACTGGATGACCCTGCATCTGTGGTCAGCTGTACCACTCTAGACCAATGCACATTAATAAAACTTCTCATCGATTCAGTCTCCGTAGTTTCTGTCATTCTCTTCCACCAGCTGTGTATCTTCAGTTGTGAGGCTTGGATTTGTTACACAGACCCACTTCTTCTGTCCCCCTGTTCCATGCTCTGATACTGGGATCCGGGTTCTATCTCCTCTGGGTCTGGGCCAGTGCTTTCCTGTCTTGGGGCTCACGGAGTGACTCTGATAAATCCTCGGAAAGGATTTCATTGTGAGGAAGAGGCATACCTTGGAGAAGAGGAGAGGGTTTGTCTTTGTCCTGAGACTCTGGGAAAAACTCAGTGTCGAGGCTTTACAGGAATTCCAGGACTGAGGGCAGGTGCTGTGCAGATCCTACCACCTCATCTAGGTGCTGACCCAGTCCTGGTCACCAACAAGGTCAGAGTAGAGCCTTGAGATTCCTTGACCACGCCCACAGGCTGACCACAGTCCACTGTAAGGTGCACAGACTAAGGACATTCTAGCAACTGCAGGCAGCTCACCTGAAGGGAAATCGCCTGCTCCAGCCATAGCCCACAGCTCAGGGTCACAGCATCCCATTTCTAGAGAGCACAAGGTCCCTTCTCAGGTGACAACCTCCCAGCAGTGGTAAAGAATAATGACAGCTTTCACATCTACCAGTCCTGTCGGACAGGTCTTTTAAAAGATCACCATGAGACAATAATAAAGAGTGAAGATTGGAAAAGGTAGGGGAGACCTTTGGGACACTGTCAATCATTGGTGTCAGCACCACTGGCACCCTTTAGGGAGAAGAGAAAAAAGGTAAGAGCATAGAAAATCTATACATTGATATTCTAGAAAATTCCCTAGGACAGACAGGGCTACCCAGGGAAGGGTCCAAGGTCTAAAGAACCTTAACTGGACACAACAAAGCCCTCACCACCGCACATCGTCTACAAAGGGGAGAAGCATCAAGTAGCACTTGATAGCAATCAATCAGCCCAGATCAACTGCAGACCCCTGAGCAGAGCTCTGCAGCCCAGTGCGTGGGGAACGGTGTACTGAAGTCCTAGAAAAAATAACTGCCAGACAAGATTACTAAGCCCAGCAAGGCTTCAGAATCCAAGAAGAAACAAAGAACTTCTTCAATAAACAAAAATGAATTCATGGCCATGATTCCAGTATTACAAGAAGGGATGAAGAGGGTCTTATTATGCAGAAATGTCAGAAAGTCTAATACCATTGGGATTTCCATATGAAAGTGTCAGAATACTAGAATATTATAGAGAAATAGAAATGAATCAAATATGTAAGGGTTTGTATATGCTTGGCCCAAGGAGTGGCACTATTAGTAGTTGTGGCTTTGTTGGAATAGGTGTAGCCTTGTTGGAATGGGCATGGCTTTGTTGGAGTGGCAGTGGCCTTGTTGAAGTTGGTGTGTACTGTGGGTGTGGGCTTTAAGACCCTCATGCTAGCTGCCTGCAAGCGAGTCTTCCACTAGCAACTTTCAAATGAAGATGTAGAACTCTCAGCACCTCCTGTACCATGCCTGCCTGCATGCTACCATGCTCCTACCTTGATGATGATGATGGACTGAACCTCTGAACCTGTAAGCCAGCCCCAATCAAATGTTATCCTGTATAAGACTTGCCTTGGTCATGGTGTCTGTTCACAGCAGTAAAACCTTAACTAAGACAGCCACTGATCCTATAAATACCACCTACAAAAGCCCCGGGAAAGAACAAAAGCAGCAATGAGTGAAGTTCTTATCAGGAATACCCACATCAGGAGATAGAAAGATAACACCGAAATCAAACCACCTAAGCTCTCACTTTAGCTATGCTCCCCAAGGCCTCACAAACTCAAGAATGAACCACATCCCAAACCAGAAGAAGCAAGGACTACAAATCAGGGCATAAAGAAGTCAAGACAGAGTCTGCTGCACAAGGCAAAGAGCATATGAGACCAGACACACTGAATGGCAAGCCCTGTCTACAATGGCAAACAAGGGAGAATAGGGGAGGGGAGGGGACATGACTTAAAAGGAACTAAATATAGAAAGTTACTGGTGTAGGGGACACAGATGTTTTTGTGTTCATAGTCATGCTCTCAGGGAACCTGGAACTGCATGCACTTATGGTTGTTCCTTCAAGGGGAAGAATGCAAAAACCCTTCTCCATCCAGGAGGCTGGAGCAGGTGTGTGCTTTGTGACCAGTGACTTTTGTGCCATCAGTGTGGCCAGAGATTTTTGGGCACCAGACCCTTCCTCTAAACTTATGTTTCTTAATCAATTTATAGAGCCTATTATCTTTATGGAACATATCCCATGGACTTTACAAAGGGTTTTGATGTAGTCTGATCTGCATTTTGTTTACTTTGTTCCTCCAAGGGACTTGGGTATGATTTCCTGGGAACAATGGATTAAGTTAATCATCACAAGAATTGTTTGCAATGATGGTGCTGAGTCTAAATAGGCCTAAAAGAAACAGCTTGGGGTCAGACTGACAAAGTTTGAACCAACACCAGCTACTGAGTCCTGTTTTACCCAAATGCCTTCTTGTTCTCTCGTGTCTTGTCACTCTGTTGACCCCAATGTTCTCAGAGACTCTAGCAAACTGTCAGGTTCAATCACAGAGCTGAGCAGGCTAAAGAAAAGCTTAGAATCTGGAAAGACAGGCAAGCTGAAATATTCCAGTTTGGAAAGCAGGACCCAGAATGAAGGCAGTGAGGTCCGCCCAGCCTTGCTGGCCTGCAGAATACACGGGACATAGCAAACAACCCTGGCTTAATAGGACACACAGCAGGAGAGAGTGACAAAGGATTGGAATATATATGAAGAAAACTTAAAGCAATTGAGAGCAAGATTGGGGTAGCCCAGGCTGAAGGGGGGGCAAGTTAGCATCAGATAGGGACAGGGATTTGTTGTTGTTGTTGCTTGTTTTGAGTGTCTTCTTGTTTGTTTCCTTTTACCTTTTTAATGTATTCTTTTTTTGAGATTTATTTATTTATTTATTTTACATGGGTGCTCAATCTGCATGTACACCTGCATGCCAGAAGAAGGCATCTGGTTCCATTGTAGACAGTTGTAAGGCGTTATGTGGTTCTTGGAAATTGAACTCAGGACTTTGGAAGAGCAGTCAGTGCCCTTAACTGTTGAACCATCTCTCCAGACCTGTTTTTACCTACTTTAATGTATTCTCTTTTCAGGTTCATTCATTTATTTTACATGAGTGCTCTATCTGCATATACACCTGCATGTCAGAAGAGAGCATCAGATCCCATTACAGATGGTTGCAAGTCCCCATGTGGTTGCTGGAAATTGACCTCAGGACCTCTGAAAAAGCAGCCAGTGCTCTTAACTGCAGAGCCCTCTATCCAGTCCCTTGTTTTGTTTCTAACATGGTGAACGGACTATGTAGCTGGGTGGTCATGAGAGGTCACAGTGTTCTGCAGTTCCATCAAAATGTGCCCTTTACAGATGAGATAGTAAAGCTCCAGTGTACACCATTCCAACAAAAAATAGTTGGTTTATTTCCAGAAATAATTGAAAACATTCCCCCAAAAGGACAGGGCTCCTAGAGCTTCATGTCCAAGAAGCACAATGAACTCCAGGGAGAGGAAACACAAAGATCACCCAGAAGACACACTCTGATGCAGTTACAGTGACTACAAGACAACAGTGCCAGTTAGAAACTCATTTCTCACCTGAATCCAAGGCTAGACAGCAATGGCTTGGCATACTTAAAAAATAGGGAGGAGACAGTCCACTCAGAAGTGGACAGCAAACTGTCCTTTGAACACAATGGGGAGGTGTCCACGATAACTGTTACCTACAGTCCCAAACTACTTAGATCACTGAAGCAGGAGAATTGCAAGTTCAAAGCCAACCTAGTAAAGTCCTGGTCTGAAAATAAGAGAAAATATATAAAAGCACTAAGTCCCTATAACTACTCCAACATGAAATGCTTTGGGGCATGTGCAGGAGGCTAGGCTTAATCACACAAAAGAAAAAGAAAAAAAAAAAGATCGAGAAAGTAAGGTATTTCTGCATAGTTAAGAGAGTTTATGGCTCCCAGAAGTGCTCTGCAATAGTTGATTTTTTTTATTCATAGCAGAAAGGACTTGGAATAGCATTTGAAGCCACAGGAAGACATGAGATTTGTCTACAGCTGGTTTCCAGGCTGCCTGGAGTCTGCCCTTGACACCTGAGTTCCCTCGTCTGTCCCTAAATATGGAGGTATGGTACTTGGTTCAGTGTGCTCTTCTATCTACCCCATCTTGCTCATGTAAACACACATCAGGACCCTGTTTTCCCCTGTGATTTTAGTTATTTACGGCTCCTTTTCCTTTCCTTGGGTTAAACATCAGCAAGTGTGGCCTTTTGTGGCCCCTGTCCCAATGGCTGCTTTTCCCTGACCTCCATGTCTGGCTCTAATTTGTATTTCCTGTGTACTGCTGTCTCTGGATTGTTTGTGCTTCCTGCTCCTGGTTCCTTGAGGTATGAGTTTAGATGGCTGGTCTGGGCGCTTCCTTCAAGGCTATGAGTTTCCCTCGTGTGCTGTTTATTCCCAGCATGGGTTTGTTGTGTTTTCATTTTCAACCGCCTCTTGTATCATCCAGCCTCTGCCCCTGACTCCCTGGCTATCTAAGTGTGTCTTCTATTTCTACAGATTGGTGTGAACTCTCTGGTTCTCCTTCCCTTTCCGTTTCTATTTCTTTCTGTCTTGAGGTTATACCTCATATGACCTCAACAGTTTCAAATTCATTGAGATTTCTTTGGCCTAAGCTGTTAGCTGGTCTGCAGGGTAGGGAAAGCTGATGCTGTTTCGCTTGATTTGTATGGCTGTGCACGGTATTCTCTGAGCCCTCGTTTTCCTTCTATCCCTCCTCTTCCTCCTCCTCCTCCTCCTCCTCTTCTTCCTTTTCCTCTTCCTTCTCCTCCTCTTCCTTTTCCTCCTCTTTCTCCTCCTCCTACTCTTCCTCCTCTTCTCTCTCCTTTTTCAAAAGATTTCTTAATTAATTTATTTATTTGCTTATTTATTTTATGTATATGAGTACACTGTTGCTGTACTCAGAAACACCAGAAGAGGGCATCAGATTCCATTACAAATGGTTTGAGCCACCATGTGATTGCTGGGAATTTAAATCAGGATGCCTGGAAGCATAGTCAGTGCTCTTAACCTCTGAGCCATCACTGCAGGCCTTCTATTTCTTCTTCTTCTTTTTTTTTTTTTTTTTTTTTTTTTTTTTTTGTATTGCACTACCAATGGCTTTCTGACATGGCCAGCTCTCCTCAGGGTACCAGAGCTGTTGGGTTCTTCACAGTTCAGCTTCATATGGATTGGGGTCGATGGAATGACAACCCAAACAACAGCAAACATCTAGAAAAGAATTATGAGCTCTCCTACTACCATTTCCCATCCATAAAACACAATCAGGACGAGCCCAGCAGCATAGGAAAGGATTGCACTGCACAGACAGGGAGGAGAGGAATGCAAAGCTGACTCAGTGGCTTTGTAGACCTGGGTGGTATACTTCAGAGGCCTGAGGAAACTCACATCCATCTCAATCATGGATAAAAAGATGCCCAGAAAGTTCTGACACCCTTTCCTAATAGAGACACTCAACAAAACCAACAGAATATCCTCAGTGGGAAACAAGACACCCATGAAGGCTACCCATAACCCTTTCTAAGGAGGCTACCCATAACCCTTTCTAAGGAGAGGTACAAGGTGAGGCTGTCCACGTCCACTCAACAATGTACTGGAGGTTAGAGCCAAAGCCATTAGGCAATGAGGAATATGATTACCAGCAGTAAAGTCCTTGGGGTCAAAACCATGGTGCTGCTGTTGCTTCTGCAGCAATGGTGGGTGTGTACATCAGTGGACTAAGCCCAATCACCTGATTTCTAACAACAGCACCAGGACATGCGGTGACCGAAGGACGGTCTCTCCCACAAATGTTGCTAGGACAGTCACATGCTGAACATAAGGCTATATGCTAATGCCATATCAAAAATAATTAACTCAAGATGAATCAGAAAACCACATGCAGGAGCTAAAGCTACAAAATCATAGAAAAAGGCATAAAAGCCAATCTCCTGACCAAAGACTCAACTGTGGTATCTCAGGCAAGTCACAAAAACACAAGGTACACAAGAGAAGAAAAAAATTTTTTAAAGATTTATTAATTATTGTACTTAGGTACACTGTAGCTGACCTCAGATACACCAGAAGAGGGCATCATTTCTCACCACGGATGGCTGTGAGCCACCATGTGGCCACTGGGAATCAAATTCGGGGCCTTCAGAAGAGCAGTCAGTGTTCCCACCAGCTGTGCCATCTCACCAGCCCAAGAAATTAAACCACCAAGATTAAGAAAGCACAGGGCAGCAGAGGACTTTGTTAGAGAAGTCAGTGATGATCCTCAGAACACTCACGGTCCAGGGAACCTGCTGCCCAGAACCATCAAAACTCCATGAAAGGAGAGACAACTCCATCTAAGACAAAGGACTGTCCAAACTAATTTATTTAAGAAAACAGAGCAATCCTAAGACTGGACATAGGGGAACAGGGGCCACTCCTTAAAAACAAATATACATACACATACATCACACACACATACATACACATACACATATAAACATATACTTACACATACAGAGGTCCAGAGGGGTCTTGAGCTGTGGGTATCACAACGCTATAGCACACCTCTGGGCCCAGATGTTGTAGACACTGGTCACACATGAACTTGTGTGGAGAAGTCAATGGGACAGAGGTTGTATGAGAAACTGCAGCATGTATATGAGGCAGAAAGCCCACACTGTGTGGCACAGAAGCCCTACTCAGTGCAGCAATTGCTGATCTCTGCTCACTTGTTTCTGTGAAAGTACCTCTGTCTACTGTGTCTGGGGCACCACTGAACCAAGGCTTCTGACAATATCAGGGATACCTGAGAGCAGAAGCTATAAGTGGGATGCTCTTGCAACAGAGCTGGTTCCTGATGCAGGACAGATAAGCCTGTGATGGGGCCATCACCTGTCTCCTAGCCTCAGGCAGGCTGGACCACCCCTTGAATGATGACAGGACTGGAGGATACAATAGTTAAACGCTCAGCATCATCACCAGGTACCCTGGCAGGCACCACAAGGCAGGGGGCACAGGGTCAGCCCAGGAAGTCTGTGCTTTCCCTCCAGATGTGTTTATTGCTGGAGCAACCAGTCCAACAGGAGTTAATGACTGAGCCCTGCAGAGCATCCTCCAGACTGAATAACAAGGAAATGAAAGTGTACAGAGTCTCCTGAGGCAAAACATGCCTGAAGGATAAAAGCACAGAGCCCAGAGCACCTCACACACACACACTCACTCAACACTCACACAGTCACTCAACACACACACACCCTCCTCCAGCCAACCCTGCCATGGCCACCTCCACCATGTCTGTCTGCTCTGACGCTTGCACCAACTCCTCCTGGCAGGTGGATGACTGCCCAGAGAGCTGCTGTGAGCCCTGCTGCTGTGCCCCCAGCTGCTGCCAGTCTAGCTGCTGCCAGCCCAGCTGCTGTGTCCCCAGCTGCTGTGCCCCAGCCCCCTGCCTGACCCTTGTCTGCACCCCAGTGAGCTGTGTGTCCAGCCCCTGCTGCCAATTTTCCTGCTGCACACCGTCATGCTGCCAGCAGTCTAGCTGCCAGCCAGCTTGCTGTACCTGCTCCCCTTGCCAACAGCCCTGCTGTGTGACCCTTTGCTGCAAACCTGTCTGCTGTGTGCCAGTCTGCTGTGGCGCTTCCTCCTCATGCTGCCAGCAGTCTAGCTGTGAGTCCTCTTGCTGCACCTCTTCTCCCTGCCAGCAGCCCTGCTGTGAACCTATCTGTTGTGAGCCTTTGTGTTGTGAACCTGTCTGTTGTACACCCATCTGCCCTGGACCATGCTGCCAGCAGTCTAGCTGCCAGTCCTCATGCTGTCAATCCCCCTGCTGTGTGCCTGTCTGCTGCAAGCCTGTTTGCTGCACACCCATCTGCTCTGGCTCCTCCTCCTGCTGCCAGCCCTCCTGCTGTGCTCCAGTCTGCTGCAAGCCCTGCTCCAGTGTGTCCCTGCTGTGCCGCCCAGTGTGCAGACCTGCCTGCTGTGTGCCCACCTCCTCCTGCTGTGCCTCCTCCTGCCAACCCAGCTGCTGCTGTCCAACCTCCAGTGTGTCCCTGCTGTGCCGCCCTGCCTGCTCCAGACAGGCCTGCTGTGGACAGAAGTCCAGCTGCTGATCCCAAGTCCTCCTCTGGGGTATTATCCAATGCAGGCTGCTCTCCCCCTCACCCTGCTCCTGCTAGCTCTAGCCATTCCCACCCTCTAGCCTTGACCACAGAAGACTAGCCATGGCTACCCAGCCGGTGGTTGGCCTCTGAGCCCTTCTCTGAGGCTGCCTGAATGGAGTTCCACTGACTTCTTAGGCCTCAAGTCCTAAGATTATTCCCAACTCCAGCAGCCCTAGTCTTATGGGGGCCTTATCTGACCTGCTACTATGCATATTCTCATAACCCTGCCTTTAGGAGCTGGAGAGATGGCTCAGGGGTAAAGAGCACATACACTCGCATAGGACCTGAGTTCTGTTCCCAGTGCACAGAGGGTGTCTGCTGTGAATTGTAATTCCTTTCCTAAGGACTTTGCTGCCCCCTGACAACACCTGAACTCATTTTGCACATGCATGTACAAATACATGTGTGCATGAGCTTACACACACCACACACACACACACACACACACACACACACACACACACACTCTTAAAATTAAAGAAAAATAAATCTTTAAACCTGCCTCTGTCTCCTAATGACCTGTGTCTTATGTGTGGGTGTGTATTTGTGTGTGTGAAGGGGTGGGTGGGCATGGTGGGTCCATATCTCATGCATCAAATGAAACCTAGCTCAAGGGTACAGCTGGCACTTCTCGGAGCAGCTACTTAGTATCTGAGTTTAGGACTGTGGGGGAATGACAATGCTCATTCTGTCTCCATCTTTCATGGAAGTTCTACCCTTCCCAGTGTCCACATCTCAACCAGGGCTCCAGTTCCAGCTCCAGCTATAAGGCTCAAAAGCCCCAAGAATGCCAACCTTGTACAGTCTTTTGGACGCCTCTTGCCAATGCAATCCTCCTAGATTCCAGCACCCTTCCTGCAGCCCTGGTGCCCAGGAGCCTTTCCAAGGAGCTGCTCTACACACTTCCTCCTCATGCTGCCAGCAGTCTAGCTGTGAGTCCTCTTGCTGCACCTCTTCTCCACTGCCAGCAGCAGTGGAACTGGTATCCTGTCTTGGTGACTGGCATTCCAGATCCAACATCCCACCCAGCCGGAGCACAGGGACCACTTGAGTAAATGCTGGGTGGAATGGGGTGGTTAATAATGTCAACTTGACCGGATCTGTTATCACCATGGAAACAAATTGTCAACATATGTGGTTTCTTCTCCTCAGGCCAGAAGTCTCGCTGCTGACTCAAGTCCTCATCTGGGGAACTATTCCCCACAGGCGCTTCTCCACTGCTCTAGTTATTCCCAACCCTTTGCCCTTGACCACAGAGGACTAGCTGCAGGCCTCCTTAAGGTCATATATTTGAAGGCGTGGTCTCTAGACGGTGGGACTGTTTTGGGAAGGATTAGGAGGCGTGGCCATGTTGGAGGAGGTGTGTCACTGGGGGTGGGCTTAGAGGTTTCAAAAGTCCAAGTCAGGCCCAATCTTGCTCTTTCTGTATGGATTGAGATGCGAGCTCTCAGCTGCTGTTCCTGCGCCATGCCTGTGTACCTGTTTCTGGGCTTCCTGCCATGACAGCCATGGACTCACCCTCTGAAGCTATACGGAAGCGCTTAATAAAATGTGTTCTTCTATACGTTGCCTTGGTCATGTGTCTCTTCACAGCAGAGAACGGTGACCAAGTCAGCATGTCTGGGGGAGAGTTTCCAGATCAGATTAACTGAGATGGGAATGCCCACCCTAAATGGGTGGCACCATTCTATGCACTGGGGGCCAGGATTGGATAAAAAGAAGAAGAAAACAAGCTGAATATGGGCATTCCCTGCCTCCCTCCCCCCTTCTTGACCAGTGGTGTTGCCTGTGCCCTAGACTACCTTCCTGCCCTTGGGGGTTGGAAGTGATGTGGAACAGAGTCAACAACCCATCTCCTGCACGGGGACCTAATTGAGGACTGTCTGAGAGACCAAGGATTGCCGGTACAGACAATGTCAGCCAATCAGAAACTGCTGTTTAGAAGAGATGCCTTCTTGGGACCAATGAGGGTGTGGGTAGAGGGTATTAAAGGAGTTTGCAGCCGTGCTCAGGTGAGCCTGCTGCAGCATTTCTTACCTGCTCCCAGAGCCTGTGTCATGGACTCTGTACTACCTCACCTCCAACCTCCAAGAGCAGGTAAAGTCAGGCAGGAAATAGTTCAGGGCACAGGGAACACAGTCGCCTCGTTCTCCTGACAATGCGCTGTCCCCACTGTGATGGACTGTGTCCCTGGCAACCGTGAGTCAGAATGAACCTTTTCTTCTATTAAGTTGCTTCCCGTCAGGCATTTTGTTACAGCAGCAACAAGAGTGACTGACACATGAGGTAACACCAGCTGTGCCAGCAGTCCCAGGTGCCCCACACAGTGCTTCCTGTGCTCAGGGGTCACCTCCCTTCCCCCACTCAGAAAACTACCCAAGATAACCACTGAGACATCCCAGCACCAGAGAGCAAATGACACAGCCTTGTCCACTTTCTTGGGAACAAATCTATGTGCCCATAGATAAGAGGTCCCAAAGGGCCATGATGATGGTCACATGATACTGCTGTGGTTGTTGAATGGCCAACAGGTAAGGCCCAACCTGACTGGAGGTCACACCCAACATATGTCTGCCCTTCTCACATCTGCACGTTGATGCCCAAAACACAGGACCTCACCTGCTTAGTGACCAGTATGCCAGAGGGATGCCCTCCAGTACCCGGAGAGTGTGTCCCCTGTCTCCTATGAGCCTCTTTCCTGGTGGGGCCACATTGGAAGACCGTTTCCAAAACTTTAAATCACAAGGTGACCAAAGAACTCTGTCAGGCCAGCCTCAGGTTTCATCCTGGGAGAAATGAGAACATCCATCGATATAGAGCAGTCCCCACTCAGGTTCACACTGCTAACAGATATAGGAAATTACTCAAATGTCCACAGCAGAAGGGTGGATAGATGTGTGTGGGCTGTCCACACAGGGAACATTGAACAGCTGTAGAGGAGGCAGCCAGGTGGAAGCATCGTGCTTGATGAGATGGCATGAGGTCATGTGTGGAAAACACAGCACAAGACTTCTGGGAATGGACAGCAGGGATACAGGCCAGTCAGACTGCTCAATGAATGCTGAGACAAATATCAGCATAGAGAGCTAAGGATGATATGTAGAATCAGGGGTTGAGGGTAAGTCCTCTGACTCGTGGTTCCAAAGTGTCCAGCTTTTACCCTGTTCGTTCTGAGCCTGTGATAAGATAGAAAGCCACAGAACCTGAGCATGGAGCCAAGGTGGCTCCTTTCATGGCAGACAGGAAGCAGAAAGGAGGAAGGGCAGGATGAACCTCAAAAGGCCCGCCCCCAGTGGCCTACTTCCTCCAGTAAGGCCGGAGGCCTAATGTTTCATCCACCTTCCCAAATAGTACCACCAACTGGAGAACAGGCATTCAACACATAACCTTCTGGGGACATTCTGTGCCTAAACCATGTGTCTTTTTTTTTTTTTTTTTTTTTTTTTTTTTTTAGTTTTTCGAGACAGGGTTTCTCTGTATAGCCTGTATAGCCCTGGCTGTCCTGGAACTCACTTTATAGACCAGGCTGGCCTCGAACTCAGAGATCCACCTGCCTCTGCCTCCCGAGTGCTGGGATTAAAGGCGTGCGCCACCACGCCCGTAAACCATGTGTCTTAGTGAGGGTTTTACTGCAGTGAACAGACACCATGACCAAGGCAACTCTCATAAAGGACAACATTTAATTGGGGCTGACTTACAGGTTCAGTCCATTATCATCATGGTGGGAGCATGGCAGCATCCAAGCAGGCATGGTATTAGAGTCTTCTCTTGTTCTGAAGGCAGTTAGAAGAAATGACTCTTATGTGGCTAGGAGGAGGGTCTCAAAAGCCCACTCTCACAGTGACATACTTCCTCTAACAAGGCCACACCCGCTTCAACAAGGTCACACCTCCTAATAGTGCCACTCCCTGGGCCAAGTATATTCAAAATCAATACACCATGACTGTGGGTGTCTGAGGTAGGGCAGGGGAGGACAGAAGGACCACTCAAGGGCAAGGAGCCTGGAATGAGCTACGGCACACACTGATGACAGCCAAATGTTCTGATACCCTTGGTCATACTCTTTAAGTGCTGGCACCATGGCACACCAAGCATTTCTCAAGAAAACTACCTAGTAGGAGCTTCAGGCCATCACTGGGCCCCTGTGACTAACAGTCCCATCCCTTTACCTTACACAGGATACTGTCTGAGAACATGGAACTCATGGCCATATACCCTTAATTCTGAAGGTGAACTTTGAAGTTGAACCAAATGGAGACAGGATGCAAGTCCCAGGTCAGGGCTCAGAGGATGGCTGTGGGTACCAGAGATCTTCAGATGACGGTGCTAATCCCAAAGAAGAACCACTGACCTGCCACAGGTGCCCAGGATGGATGTCACCTCTAACCCAGCAAGAGACAGACAAGCAACCTCCCACAGAGTCTCCTGTGCTGGGGTCACTTCAGCAATGTGACCAAGTGACTGGGACCCTTGCCACAAATCTGGAAGTCAGCGAAGGACTTGGACAGAATCAGAGCAGGAAGATGCACAAGTGGGCAGATGACAACCCCCCCCCCCAGGGAGCTGGAACAGCACCTCAATACACCCATGAGTGCCTGAAACACTGGGCATGGCTGAGCACCAGCCTGAGGGTTCCTCCAGCCCCAAGATACCTCCAAGGACGCTAGCCTCAGAAGATGAACCATGTGCCAACAAGAACACTTACAATAGTGTGCCATAATAAAAATAATTTTTAAAGTCCGCTGCTGTAGTAAATATTTAATTTCAAATTGGAGGTTTCTACACTGCATTAGATCATTCCGTTCTCAGACAAAAGACATAAAATTTTTATATTCATAATAAGACCTTAAGCTTTTAAAGCACTAGAGCTGAGAAGATATCTACCCTCTAAGCTATTTTTGCCTACTTTCCTGTCAATAACCCTGAGATATAATTTATCATGTTCTGTCTGGGCTGCTCTTACTCCAATTGGCCAGCCCTCATGGCCATGTTTTCATGACTCATCTACCCCACGGCATCTTCTTCAATCTCCATCTTCTCTCTCCCTTCCCATGGTCCTGCCTCAGACCCCAAACCTGGGAACCGAAACCTCACCTACCTCTCCTCTACCCAGCTATAGACTATCAGCATTTTTTGTGTCCTCTCCCCAGCCTTGAGTGGGCTGAATCAGACCTTGTTTTGTCTTCTGACCTAGGTAAAGTCTATTGTCCTGCCATATCTGCAGCTTTCTGCAAGAAGCCACTACCTGAGCAGCTGAGCTTGTCTTCCCAAGGAGAGTCTGACAAGGTGGGGGATGGGTTTCCCCCTTTTAGAAATTCAGACTCAAGAATTAAAGTTGAGCCTTGATCTGAGAACCTTGACTTGGCTCCATTATTTCTCTTGCTGTTCCTCCCATCCATCCCCAGCTTTCCTTTCAGGAGCCCAGTGACCCGTGGCCTCTCGTGACCGCTTGTGGCTACATCTTTTTATAGTTTTAAATTACAGAGCAAGGTCACATAGCATCACTTGGTGTACGTGAGGATCTTCTCATCTCCGAGGCAACCAGATCTTGGGGGCTGGTATTATTATTATGGTACATAGCAACAGACCAAACCTCAACAGCCGGCCTCATTTATTTCTGCAATTTTTCATTTTGCAGTTTTCCAGCTCTGGAAAGTGAGATCAATAGATGAGGGAGGTTGTGAACTAAGAGCGGGATGCTCTCCTAGAGAATGAGGACAGGGAGGGAGAAAGGGAGAGGGAAGGTAGGGGAGAGGGAGGACACCCAGAGTTCTTAGAAAGTAAAGCAGAAGCCCGCAGGTGAGGGTGCTTGCCAATAGGCTGCAGGATGGGTGTAGTGTGGTGAGGCTGAAGTGGAGATGTGCAGGGGAGTGGTTGGGGGGGGGGTGTGCAAAAGTGCAGGGGGGCTAAGACGCAGATCAGGAAAGCTGGAAACCAGGGTAGGTAAGGCATGAGCCAGCATCAGGAGCCAGGGAGGATGGAGTCCTGGGAATGAACAGGAGACTCAGACTAAGATGAAAAGCTGAAAAGATTTGTGAGACCAGAGCTGAAGAAACAAACCATCAAGACGCTGGGAATTGGAAGCAGGGGGTGGGGAGTGGGATTGACCACAGAAGACAAACAAGGTTCTAGAAAGAGATGAGTTCACCAGAAGACGCATCCACTCATAAGCCCAGGGTGGTGGCACACTTCTGGGATATGGAGGCAAGAGGATCAAGAGTTCAGGGAAAACCTTGGCTTACATAGTGAGACCAGCCTGGACTATAGGAGCTACTGTCTCCAAAAGAAAAAAGAGGAATTAAAAAAAAATGGAGGTATATCCCTGCTGCTCCCAGCAACCTGAGAGAACACCCAGCCATGCCACACAAGGGAAGCCAGCCCTCTCTGCATAGCTAGCTACAGGATACACAGATCTGTCGTGGTGGCTTTAGAGACTGATCCAGACAGGAAATGGCAGATATGTCTCATTGAGCTCACACTGGGAGTGGAGTACCTGGTGTGTCCATAGGATCTTAATTTTCATAGAGAGTTAAGATGACTCTCTAGAGGCAGAATGTGTCTGGAAATAAAACCAAGACAATCTCACAAGGAAGGGTATGAAAAGATAAAACTGAGGAAAACAAGGGATAGAGACACGGCTGAAGGCTTACACCATGTCTAGAGCTTGGAAGGAAAAGCCATGGAAGGAGAACTGGTTTTTAAGGTAATCCTGAGAAGAGAGGTCATACTGAAAGAATTCATAGTCCACAAAGCAACACCTAGCTCAGTCACAGGCATTCTAGAACAAGCCCAGCATTCAGGAAGGAAACAACAGACAGAGGTTGAAAGGCAGGTGAACTGGAGAAACTCCACTTGCCTCTGCTCAGTAACATGGGCACCAGAATAAGTATTGCCACCTCTGCCTTGAGGGATATTGGTTCAAAACCCAGAATTCTTGCTTGCTTGTTTGTTTTTTGAGACAGGGTTTCTCTGTGTGGCCCTGGCCGTCCTGGAGCTTGCTCTGTAGACCAAGCTGGCCTCGAACTCAGAGATCCTCCTGCCTCTGCCTCCCCAGTGCTGGGATTAAAGTGTGCACCACCACCTGGGTACAAACCCAGAATTCTAAACCCAGCCAAACTATCCTATCATAGCGGGGTGGGGTCAGGGGTAGGTAGACCAGGAGCTTCTGAATTGTGACCATTGCAGGTGTGGAATCTCTGGCCGTAGAATGACAGAAAGATGACAATAGAAAAAGCTCAGAGTCTCACTGGAAATGCTGAGTATCTCAGGAGAAATCAGGCACCATAGAAGAAGATGCCAAACCCTACGGGAGCCTGTTTCCCTTACAAAGCACAGGTGGTTCAGGGAGCACACACAGCTTCCTGCCAGCAAGCCTCTGTGTACCTTGTGCTGTGTAAGACTTGCATCTCGCTAGCATTTGCAGAGGGACAGACGACCTCCCCATACGCCTCTGAATGAGTTGTACTATGGAAGGCATGTGTTTTCCATTCTTCTTGTTTTAAACAGCAATAAAAATTAACAACAACAGGTCCCCGTCACTCAAACACAGGATAACAAATACCTGTTTCCATGAAGCCCTGCTTACCTCTAAAACCTCACAGGGGGAAGTGGCCTCAAGTGTTTTCCAGGCCTTCTGCACAGTCAAAACAAAAAAAATCACAGGTTAGGCTTGCTCACTGCACTAATAAGGGGAGCTCCAGCAAGCAGGAAGGAAAGCCCTAGAAGATTCTCACCAGGACAACACAAGCTCAGGGAGGTATAAAAGCTAACAGCCAGCACCTCACACTCACACAAGCTCACACACCCACAGCTCCTACCACACCTGCCCACCATGGCTACCTCCACCATGTCCGTCTGCTCCAGTGACCTGAGCTATGACAGCCGGGTCTGCCTGCCCGGATCCTGTGATTCTTGTACTGACTCCTCCTGGCAGGTAGACGACTGCCCAGAGAGCTGCTGTGAGCCCTGCTGCTGTGCCCCCAGCTGCTGCCAGCCAAACTGCTGTGTCCCCAGCTGCTGCCAGCCAAGCTGCTGCCAGTCCAGCTGCTGTGCCCCCAGCTGCTGCCAGTCAAGCTGCTGTGTTCCCAGCTGCTGTGTCCCCAGTTGCCCCCAGTCCAGCTGCTGTGTCCCCAGCTGCTGTGCCCCAGCCCCCTGCCTGACCCTCATCTGTACCCCAGTGAGCTGTGTGTCCAGCCCCTGCTGCCAATCTTCCTGCTGCACACCCTCATGCTGCCAGCAGTCTAGCTGCCAGCCAGCTTGCTGCACATGCTCCCCCTGCCAGCAGCCCTGCTGTGTGACCCTCTGCTGCAAGCCTGTCTGCTGCACACCCATCTGCTCTGGATCATGCTGCCAACAGTCTAGCTGCCAATCCTCATGCTGTCAATCCCCCTGCTGTGTGTCTGTCTGCTGCAAGCCTGTTTGCTGCACACCCATCTGCTCTGGTTCCTCCTCCTGCTGCCAGCCCTCCTGCTGTGCTCCTGTGTGCTGCAAGCCCTGCTCCAGCCTGTCCCTGCTGTGTCGCCCAGTGTGCAGACCTGCCTGCTGTGTGCCCACCTCCTCCTGCTGTGCCTCCTCCTGCCAGCCCAGCTGCTGCCGCCCAACCTCCAGTGTGTCCCTGCTGTGCCGCCCTGCCTGCTCCAGACAGGCCTGCTGTGGACAGAAGTCCAGCTGCTGACAGACTGGATCTCTCAGCCTCTGCAGGCTACATCTTTGTTTCTAAGCAATTCTCCACTCTAAGGAGCCCCTGGAAGATGCCTGGGGCCACCAGAGTTGTCTCACTATGAATTGGGGGCTACACAGCTGCTGCCTGATGGGGTTTGAAGGTGCCACCCAGCCCCTCCCCCTACAGATTCCTCTGTGACACAGATAGCACCCCCTTCTCATGACCATGCATCCACACCAGATGTGACAGGTCCACTGCTGTGTTCAATAAAGTGTTCGTGTCAGTAGCTGTGAGCTGTGTGCATTTTCTGGAGCCTTCTGTGTCTTCACACCCTGTCCACCATAGCCCTAGGTGCCTTGCCCCAGAAAGCCAGACACAAAAAGATTCCCTGATGCCAAGTCAGCACACTGGGACAAAACCTAAGTCGTCGATGTCTGTCTGAGAGTCAGCATGGTTGCAGACTGAGAATCCTGAAAACACAAGCTGGGGTCGGGGTGGGGTGGGGTGGGAGTGGGGGTGCAGGAAGTGCAGGGGCTTCCATGTCAGGAGGCCAGGAAAGAGGTTTCCACCCAGCAGGCCTCAGATCACCAGAGTGTGAGGATTACTCCCTACTGTGACAACACTGCTCTCCCCCACCTCAAGAGTTTTAAAGCCTGGCTGAGGACGACCAAGGGACTCAGGCCCCCCAAAGGTGATGATGCAGAGGACAAGACTGGGTTGCCAGTGGGCCACCAATACTAGCGAGTCAAAGAAGCACCATTAGACCAGCCAGGAAAGCTGGTGTTCTTAGCCCTCAGCTGAGACTGACTGAATGAGGTGGAGCTAGAAGACAGCGGAGCAAGACCCACGGACAGTTGGGAGCAGAGACACCTCCATGGGACTGATAAGGTCTGTCTTACCCCCAACTGAATGCCCCATGGGAAGAGTTGAGCAGAGCCCCAAGTAGAAGATTGCTGAACACAGTAGGAACATTTGAAGCTGTGCTGTTCCTGCTTTGCAGGGATTATACATCCTGCATCCATCACTGGGTTATTCAAATATTCGGAAGAGAATGGTCATCCCCTGTGGACAGGGAGGAAGGTCTCCCAGCTGCGCTATTCAGCTTTCTGGTGCATGGCAAAGCCCCTGAGAGAAACAATGTAGCCAGAGGGCCCTTTGGCTCGAGGTTTCTACTATGATCTGTCACTGTGATCTGTCATTACTTCAGGGTGTGTGGCAGGGCACACAAGACTGTATGGCAAGTGAGACAGGAAGGGGCCAGGGTCCATAGGCTAGCTCCAACCTTGGTCCCTCCTCACCCTGTGGGGCAATGGGCTATGCACACGCAGCCTGGTCTCCAGTTGAGCTGAGGTCTTGAACCCTGTGGTACCCGTGGGTGGTAATTTCCACCTACGTGGGCCAGAAGGTGTTCTCTCATGTCTGCTGGACCCCTGGACCCCTGGCTCCTGTCAAAGTTAACCCCCCCCCACAGCCCCCACAGCCCCCACAGCACCAACAGGAGAAGCGTGTGGATAACAGTCATGTAGACTATGTCCCAAGCCTTCAGGCTAGACTCCTCCCCACAGTTACCTAGCAACAGCAAGATAACAATCCCACTATAAGAGGGGCTGTTTGGCCCCTCCTCGCTCTCTAAGCTCTCTTACTCTCTAAGCTTTTTACCTTGCTCTCTTAAGCTTTCACCTTTCTTTTTTTTTTTTTTTTTCCATTTTTTATTAGGTATTTAGCTCATTTACATTTCCAATGCTATACCAAAAGTCCCCCATATCCACCCACCCCCACTCCCCTGCCCACCCACTCCCCCTTTTTGGCCCTGGTGTTCCCCTGTACTGGGGCATATAAAGTTTGCAAGTCCAATGGGCCTCTCTTTCCAGTGATGGCCGACTAGACCATCTTTTGATATATATGCAGCTAGAGTCAAGAGCTCCGGGGTACTGGTTAGTTCAGCTTTCACCTTTCTTACTCTCTATCTCCTTTTCTCTGTTTCCCTTCCCCCTTCTCTCCTCTTGGCCATGGATGCTCTCTCTCTCTCTCTCTCTCTCTCTCTCTCTCTCTCTCTCTCATCTTCTCTCTTTCCCCCTGCCTTTCTACAATAAAGCTCTAAAACCATAGATTGTCTCTGTTCATCAAAGCCCAAACTAAAGACACTTGCCTGCGTGGGAACCACCCAGTGCCCCCTCTCTCCCCCTGCCCCCCTTCCCTTATCTCTGGAGTCTAGTGCCAACCCAGGGGTCCCCCTATTCTGTTCTCAGCTCCTCTGCCGTATCCAGCATGGGATGCAGGAGACTGAAAACCTGGTACTAGAGGCTGCCCCTTGTCTACCCCCCCCCCCCATGTGGGGTCAGTGGCTTCATACAGCCAGATGCCCACCTGGGGCTGCATGGAAAGCATCTGGAAGTCCTCCTGCGTCTGCCTGCCCAGAGCACAGGAACTCTGGCCAGATGCGGACTCTCTCCCTCCCCCCCCCCCCGTCTTCCCTTCCCCCCTCTGCCCCTCTCTCACTTTCTCTCTCATTACTATCTGTCTGAAGGTAAATAGCTTTGTCCTCTATCATGATACTGTCCCCACCACTAGTCCCAAATTGGCTGAGCCAAAGAATACGAACCAAAACCTTCGCAACCATGAACTAAAATAAATCTTTTCTCCAGGAAGTTGATTCTGTCTTTACTCATGGAAGAAGGAAAGGGGAACTGAGAAGAGGGAGCCACTTTATGTTGTACATTCACAAGGCTACCGTTCAAACCTTAGCAATAAGGGTGGCCTGTGAGTCGGCTGTCATCATCACTGGACTGGGGACATTTGGCACTTTCAAAGTCATTCTCTATGGCCAGTAGAGTGTCCCTAGGGTGTCAGGTAGGTGTCTGTAGGGTGAGAGAGTGGCATGGAGTTTCATTGCTGGGCTCTGCTGGGCAGGAGCTCCCCCAAGGAAATGACAGCACAGTCCAGGGACCTTCCAGCAGGATGTTGGATGAGCAGGACCCTAGGGAGGGCATTACCCCACTATTCACATGAATATAACACACAGAGAGTCTATCACGGAAGTTCCTTGGTGAGTGTGATAGTTTGGATATGCTTAGCCCAGGGAGTGGCACTATTAGGAGGTGTGGCCTTGTTGGAATAAGTGTGTCATTGTGGGCCTGGGCTTTAAGACCATGATCATAGCTGGGCAGTGGTGGCGCACGCCTTTAATCCCAGCACTTGGGAGGCAGAGGCAGGCAGATTTCTGAGTTCCAGGCCAGCCTGGTCTACACAGTGAGTTCCAGGACAGCCAGGGCTATACAGAGAAACACAGTCTCAAAAAACAAAACAAAACAAAACACCCTGATCCTAGCTCCCTGGAAACCAGTCTTCTCCTGTTTGTCTTTGGAATAAGATGTAGAACTCTCAGCTCCCCCTGCACCATGCCTGCCTGATTGCTGCCATGCTCCCACCTTGATGATAATGGACTAAACCTCTCTGAACCTGTAAGCCAGCCCAATTAAATGTTGTCCTTATAAAAGTTGCCTTGGTCATGGTGTCTGTTCACAGCAGTAAGACAGTGAGCATAGGCCACAGGTGAGCTACACTGGTTCTGCCGTGTTCATTCACCTTCTTGTTCCCCAAACTTCCGGGTTCCCAGCTTAACAATAGCCTGCTCCCTGATACGAGCAGCATCAGCTCTGGGGCTTGGCAGCTGCTCCTTCCCCTTACAACCCCAACCCCGCACAGCCTTAGAAGACACAGCTCTCAAATAATCGACCTTGGATTTCAGCCTCAACAAGAAACAGTGGCTTTCTGCTGTTCTAAATAACACCTATCTCACCCCTCACCTTCCCTGTCTTTCTACCTACCCCAGGATGAGCTAGCAATGACCAGAGGCCAGGAACACCAGGCCAAGGTAGACGAGTCCGTTCTAAACTACAGAAGGACCAAGGGCTTGGTGGCTTCCAGCATTGCAGACTTCCAACAGTACGGCTTGAGGAGGCCACACACTTGCATAGGATCTCCCTAGCTAAGCCCAGGCATAGGCAAGGTCTTAGACGGATGCTCCAGGGAAGAGTGGTTCTGAGGTCTCTTCAGCTTCAACTCCCACTTATCCCTGCTCTGCAGAGCCAGTCCCTCAGTGCCCTGCCACCCTCCTGCTTCCCTCAGATGCTAGCCTGTGGTGACACTGGCTCTTGCAAACCCCATGATACAGCCCCCTCTCTGAAGTCCCTTTGGCCTGTGAGAACACAAGCATAGGTTCTAGGAGCAGGGGCTGTCATTCAGTCCTGAATGAAGGCTGTTTTCATTCATCTTTACAAAGAGGAGGAGGAGGTAGGAGTGTTGGAGGTTCAAGTTAAATTCTTGGGCTGAAGGCATTTTAGGATTCCAGCTTGTTGCTAAGCAGAGACCAATAATTACCTTCAGGGACCCAAGATGCTAACAAATGCCTCCCCTCCCACCCCCACTCATCTACCCCTCCCCTGCCATCTCCACACTTCACCAAAGCAGCCACAGGAACAAAGTAGAAAAAATGAGAGCCACTGGGGTACAACAGCCCAGTGTAAGGCAGAGCCTCTGATAGAGGTGACCCTCATGGTGATCACCCTGCTGCTGACCTGGGCCCTGAGTCATGTGGAGATGTTTTAAGGTTCTAGCGACAGTCTTGAGCAGCATGGAAGGCTAAAGTGAAGCAGTACACAGACATAGGATGCCTCCTACTGATGCTTATTATGTTTTTTGCTACTAGAAGCCAAGGGCTGAAGGATGTGGAGTCTGCCTCATATGCTGCTCTAGTAGCCTAGTGGCTTTGTTACAGAGCAGGCAGGCAGTGCCCTCAGGTTTAGGAGGTCTACACGGAGCCACAAGGGACAGCTTGGTGGGAAGGCAGTTATGTGGCTGTTCCCATCTCTCAGCCAGAATGGCTACAAATGTCACAGGCTCAGTAGCAGGCTAAAGGGCTGCAAGGAGGAGCCCACATAGCAGAATGGGTATGGCAGGCTCCGGGAACACACAGTGGGCCTACAGTTCACAGGCATACAGAAAGGCTGCCTGATGGGGTGTCTTAGTTAGGGCTTCTATCACTGAAACCACCATGACCAAAAAGCAAGTTGGGGAGGAAAGGGTTTACTTGGCTCAGATTTCTGTAGTGCTGTTCAACATCAAAGGAAATCAGGACAGAAACTCAAATGGGGCAGGATCCTAGAGGCAGGAGCTGATGGAGGGATACTGTTTACTTGTTTGTTTCCCTGGCTTGCTCAATCTGAATGTGTATAGAACTCAGGACCAACTGCCCAAGGATGAAACCACACACAAGAGGCTGGACCCTCCCCCATCAATCACTAATTAAGAAAATGTTCTACAGCTGAAACTTATGAGGGTATCTTCTCAATTGAGGTTCCCTCCTTTCAGATGACTCTAGTTTGTGTCAAGTTGACATTAAGATCAACCAGCACACAGGGGCTAGGCATACAGAAGGCCTCGAAAGAAGGGAGCATACTGCATAAAAACCTGCATAGCGGGCCACAGCAGGGCCTAGGCGGCAGCAACAGCTTCCATAGCCCTGGGGTTGGCAAAGGTTGTAGGGATCCAGTACAAGGAACCAGGGCAGGAAGTCACCCATTTACACTGTTGTAAAGCTTTCTGGCTTTCTGCAGCCACACAGTTGTATTTACTAAAGGAACAAAGGAATCCCTGGGGCAGTCACTACACAATAGACTTTGTTATTTTGTTATACATTGTTATACATTATCATGCATTGTTATGCATTGTTATACATTGTTAGTGTAGTGGTTAGTATAGTCAGTAGATAAAATCTAGAATCATGACAAGCCTTTAGGAATGCCTGCTTGGGGTTGTCTCAATTGCATTAATTAAGGAGAGAAGAGAAGTCCACAGTTGGAGGTGCCATTCCCTGGGCAATATAAGTGGAAAAAGTGGCTGGGCCGCCACAGCATTCATCCTCTCTGCTTTCTCAGACTGGCTGCTTCAAGCTCCTGCTCACTTGATTTCCCCACCTTGGGGAATTGTACCTTGCACTGTAAGCCAAAATAAATCCTTCCTCCTTTAAATTGTGTTAGTCAAGTGCTTTATCACAACTGAAAAGAAACTATAGCAGCTAGCTAATTTTATGTTAAGGGGTGACAGCAAATGTTTTGAACTCAACAACTGGCAACACATATGCACACAGGCATGTTGTTGTCAATAAAACTTTATTTACAAAGATAGAAAGTATGACAAACTTAGGCCAGAGTTCCTAGTTTCCCAATCTCTGTGTTAAAGTTTTGCATTTTACAGTGGAGAGTCAAAATAAATAATAATGATGAAATACATTCACTTTAAGGCCTTCATTGATAGAACAAGATGAGAAAGAACAGGATCCCACACTCAATCCAGCCAATGTCCCTATGGGCTTAATGATGGCCCAAGAAACAGCAGTATAAAATACATTTAAGTCAAACCAGTATATCCTGTTTATGTTAAGTTGGCCTCAAGCCAAAATTGTTTATGGAGACCATAACTCAGGAAGACGCATCACAGAATGACAAGTCACTGAGGAGCAAGTGATAGAAACAACACAAGGAAGACCAGCTGCATTCTGGGTAGTTAGAACATAGGGCTGGGTATAAAAGCCACACCAGAAACGCATGCCAGACATTCCCATCTTCCTCCAGACCAGCCAGGATCTGCCACCATGTGCCACACTAGTTGTTCCTCAGGCTGCCAGCCAGCTTGCTGTGTGTCCAGCTCCTGCCAGCCAGCCTGTGTGCCCTTGAGCTGCAGGCCTGCCATATGTGTTCCTGTGAGATGCCAGGTGACCTGCTGTGTACCTGTGAGCTGCAGGCCCACTGTATGCATGGCCCCCTCTTGCCAGTCCTCTGTGTGTGTGCCTGTGAGCTGCCGGCCAGTCTGTGTGACCTCCTCCTGCCAGTCATCTGGATGCTGCCAGCCCTCCTGTCCCACCCTGATCTGCAGGCCTGTCACCTGTAGTACCCCCTCCTGCTGCTGACCAGTGTCTCCAAACCAGCTGCTGTCTGATGGGACTTATCTGTCCCCTCCCAACACCTGTCCTCTTTGAGGCAGGTGGGAAGCATGTCCAACCCACTCTGGAATGATGGAGAGCCAGTGTAGAATAATCCAGTTTCTCACTGCCCCTGTCCAACTCCCAGGGATGTCCTGACTCACGTTCTCTCTCTCTTTCTCTCTCTCTCTCTCTCTCTCTCTCTCTCTCTCTCTCTCTCCTCTTTGAGCCAAATAAGTTGTTTTCCATACCACTTGTGCTCTTTTTTTATCCCACATTTTCTTCAAGATGGAGATTGAGACAAGTTCTCACTCTGCAGCCTTGGCTAGACTAGAGTTCACTATGTATACCGGGCTGATCTTGAACTCACATTTGCCTGCCTCTGTCTCCCAAGTGCCTATATACTTTTTTTTAAAATAAAAGAATAACGTTTATTTTATGTTTATCAGTGTTCTGCTTACATGTATGTCTGTGTACCACATAAACCCAGTAGAGGGTGCCTGATTTCTTGTAACTGGAGTTACAGAGGTTGTAAGCCACCATGTGGGTGCTGGGAATCTAGACCAGGTCCTCTGAAAGAGCAACTAGGTCTCTTAACTGTTGAGTCATCTTTCTAATCCCTCCATATACTTTTGACTGTTCTTTCCTTGAAGATTCCTAACTATATTCGGGTCAGCAGCCACTCCTCAGAGAGCCCTTTTCTCTGCTGCACTGAGGAGGCGTGACCTTGGTATGAGGAGTGGGCTGAAGCAGCTATCTAACTTCCTGAAACTTACAATGGAAAAACAGAAGAAAATTGAGTCATCCTGTGGGTTGGGGTGGAAAACAGGCCTGGACCCCAAAGCCCATGAACTACCTTAAAGTATAGCCACAACAGGCAAGAACAAGAGAACTAGTTCTACCTCAAACTCACGACAGCACCAGAGAACCAGGAGACTTTGCTGGCCCAGCATGGGCAAAAAGTGTGGAAAAGTCCATGAGTTATGAAACCCAGAGGGCCTCACTGGAATCCCAGTGAGCACATCAGCCTCCCCAGGAAAATGAGAATCAAGAACGGAGTGAGTGACTAGGTATCTGGTGCAGGACACCTGGAAACTGGTGTGGGGTAACACCACTGAGCTTCCCAGCATCCAAGCCCAAGCCACTGGGAAGGGAATCACAGAAATCTGAATTTTTGTTACAAAGAAGATAAACATTGTAATAGCCACCCACACAGGGAAGACTGAGGAAATCTGCTGAGATGAGAGTCTCTATGTTGTTTTCACAGCAGTTCAATCCAATCAGAGTGTGAGGGGTCCAAAAGAAAGCAAGAAAAATCGCAATCATCCCAACCCATTGTCAGAAAAACAGAGCAAAGCAAAAGCCAGATTCAAAGCCAACACAGGTGTGTAACTCTAAAATATCTCTCATCAGTGTGTTAAAATGTTACTTGTGTGTGAACAGATGAGGATTTGAAACTAAGAGTCAAATAAATACAATCAAAGCCAAGAAAGATGAGCTCCTTCAGAAATTCAAGGATATACTTGATGTAGCCAAAGGTGGGGTCACTGGATGAGAAGATAGGTCAGATAGAAGTAGTCAACATGTAAATACAAAGAGAAACATAGTCAGGGCAAAAGGAGACAAAAACAAGATGTCAAGGCACTCTGGGAAGCTGGATCATCATTTGTGGTTGGAGGTGTGTGATTAGCGTGCCCAGAAGGAGCAAGAACATTCTAAGAGACACTTATGTCTCACTTTAGCTATCTGGCCTGTGGAAACAAGATGCCCAAGGAAACTGGAATTCCCTGGGAGTCTCTAGTTAGAAAATAAATGGCTAAAGCCTGGGGCCAGACAGTCGGGAACTTGTCTCCCAAGAAGGGAGCTCATAGGAACAACCTATCATACCATCTTCTAAGACAGGCTGAAGCTGGGATAATGATAGTGTGCCACTATAGGCAGGACCACTTTGATCAGGACTGCTTAATTATGTATACCACTTGTCTTCTATCTAAACCGTACTGGGTCATGTCAGGACCCAGAAGATGGAATGGGGGGAGGAAGCAGTATCTGGATCTCTTTGTCCTTCTTTCCAGTGTGGCCACATTGAATCAGTCTCCTTTTCCTGATTTCTATTATTAATTGTTTGTTTCATAGGTCCATGAGGATGGACAGCCACGTCTGAATTATTGGGGCTACCAGGGCTCAGGCTCTGACCTTTAATAACCCTGATAACAAGCAGTGTCACAGAGAGGAGAGGAGAGGAGAGGAGAGGAGAGGAGAGGAGAGGAGAGGAGAGGAGAGGAGAGGAGAGGAGAGGAGAGGGGAAGAGGGGAGAGAGAAGAGGAGAGGAGATGGTGAGGAGGAAGAAGGGGGCATAAGAAGGGAAGAGAATAAAGGGACAGGAGGGGAAGGGGAGAGGGAGAAGAGGAAAGGAGCTAGGCAGAGAGGACCAAAGAGGAGACAAGGAACAGAAGAAACAGACAAATAGCGTCTAAGAAAGGTTTCACAAAAATAAAAATTCATAAAACACAGAGAACCCCTTTAGTGTGACTTTTCTTGGGTGATGTGAGTGTCTACCTGTCCTTAGGCAGAACCCTAATGACAAACCAAAGCAAGTATCTTGCCCAGGCCAGCTTGGTGAAGCAGTGAATTTTCTGAGGTTACCTGAGAAGCAGGAGCAACCGGTGGGCAACTACACTATGAAAGAGTCTCCCTCTTAGCAATAGTTAACTGCTTACACAGCCTAAGAGGAAGGCAGTCTCAAGAATCATCCTGTGAGTCCTCCACTGCCCCAATCTTGTAAAGGTCTCATACAGGTAATTATAGCTGCTCCGGTCTCAAGATGGCAACTGCTGTGTCATCCTTAGAGGACAGCATGCCACAACACCCCAAAATAGGCTGCATCTTCCTCAAACCAAACCAAAACAAAACAAAACATGGCTAGACACACTTTGTTCAATATGTGACTGTCAAAACACAAAAGTGATGAGAAAGCCGTGGACACACAGATTAAACCACATGCTACAAACGCAAAAACAAAGGCAAGGATCTCATCAGACCTAGGATGGGAAACACACGCACTAACTCCTGAAGGAGAAGCCTGTGGAACTGAAGGTATCCTTCAAAAATGACATGATAGAGCCTGGCACGTCACTGTCAGCCGACACACACCATCAGAAAGGGTTTCAGGCCAAGGATGCTACAAAGAGAGAAATGGAGCCACCTGAGGGAGCTGTAGAAAGGGCTCTGTGAAAGTTAAGAACACTCTGGAGAGGAGGGTGCTCACAGCAGTCAGGGGCATACTTGCACCAAGAGGACGTGGACAGAGGGGGCAGCAGCAGGAGCAGGCATAAGTAGAACTTCTGGAATCATGTATAGCTCACAGGACATAGTCTGTGCTCTCAGCAACTCTCATTTCCTTCAGGAAAGAGAAGGGGCCTCTGCCAGTGACAGATACACCAAAGGAAACTCAACAGACATCTGTGAAGATGTCAAGAGGAAGATTTCAAGAGCCAAAAGAACACAGCTTCAGAAGTTGGCACCAGATAGGTCAAGTTAGAGCCCTAGACAAATACTGCAGGTGAGTGGAAGAGGCCACCTGATCTTCTCTATCAGAACGGAGATCATTGGCCCAGATCACACAAAGGCTCCAGCTGAAATCTTACAGCTCATCAGGAGGAATGAAAGCTCATGAGATTCTGCCCCAAGGCAGAAATTGAAATTAGAAAAAGATGGCATCAATATAAATTCAGGTGGAAAGGATTGTGCAGGATGTATAGGGGGCAGGCAGGATGGCTTGTTGAAGAAAAGAGCTTGCCACCAAGCCTGACAACCTGAGTTCAAACCCTAGGACTCGCATGGTAGACAAGACCCAACTCCTTTAAGTTGTGCTCTGACCTAAGCACATGTAGCATGTGTATATACACACATACACACTTGTGCACACACATAGCTATACATACCCACCAGCACATACACAATACATGTGCACAGATACAAACATGCATACACATACATACATACATACATACACACACACACACACACACACACACACACACACACAAATGTAGTTTTTTGGAAGGGAGTGCAGAAAGACAGAGCAAAGGAAATCTGAAGTAACTTCAAATACATCAGCAGTTACAATAAACATAAATAGATTAGACTCTCCAGGTAAAAGACAGATTTTTTTTTTTAATGTTTGCTTCAAATCTTTTATGCTAACATCAGGCTAATTTATCTGTTTTATAACAAACTTTCATTAGCTCCTTGTCCACAGGTTGGCTTGCACTGCCTGGTGCTCCAAAAACAGAGCTGAGTACTCGTGACAGAGCCCAGACAGAACGCAGGACCTTAATAAGTCTAAGTAATGGGCATTTTTTTGTGTTGAGAAAATGTTTTGTGCACTGGATGAAGGCTGTATCTCTGAGCCTGCAGAGATCTGAGTGCAGGCTGAACGTTGATATTGTTATTTGTATGAACTATCGCCGGTCTCAGTGTTTCGTAAACATCCTCTCCATCACCTTCTGATTGGTTTAATAGAGAGCTAAACAGCCTATAGCAAAGCAGGAGAGGAAAGGCTGAATATCCGGGTAGAGACAGGAACTAGGAAAGAGTCAGAGCTAGGGGGCTGGAGAGATAGCTCAGTGGTTAAGAGCACTGACTGCTCTTCCGAAGGTCCTGAGTTCAAATCCCATGGTGGCTCACAACTCATCCGTAATGAGATCTGACACCCTCTTCTGGTGTGTCTGAAGATGACTACAGTGTACTTACATATAACAATAAATAAAAATGTGTACTTACATATAACAATAAATAAATCTTTGGGCCGGAACAAGCAGAGAGGTCCTGAGTTCTTACATATAACAATAAATAAAAACTTGTACTTACATATAACAATAGATAAATCTTTGGGCTGGAACAAGCAGAGAGGTCCTGAGTTCTTACATATAACAATAAATAAAAATGTGTACTTACATATAACAATAAATAAACCTTTGGGCCGGAGCAGAGAGGTCCTGAGTTCAACTCCCAGCAACCACATGATGGCTCACAACCGTCTGTACAGCCACACTGTACTCTTTAGAGTCTGAATATCTTTAGAAAGAAAAAAAATCAGAGCTGGGAGATTCACAAGCCAGATATGGAGGAAGGAACAGCCACATGGCAGAACATAGATGAGAACAAGTGGGTTAATTAGATTATATGAGCTAGTCGGCCCAAGCTACATAAATAAAGATAAGTCTGTCACTTAGTGACATTCTTAGACCCCATCCTAATGGGACAGTGAAGTGTTTAGAAGTGAAGGGGAAGGCAGAGGAGTGTTCATCCACCTAGCCTTGACAGCCTCGTAGCCAACCCCACCATGGTACAACTGCTATGGCAGTCCATCTGCCATAGCGCCCCCTGCTGGCTCCTCACCATCCAGATCATGCCCTCAAGTTCCACAGTCACTACTCAGACCCTTGCAGGCCATGCCGGCTGTTCCTTTGTCTTCCTTTCCTTGCTCTGAAAAACTACACTCCCTTTCTGCTTTATTCTGTTCCCTTGAAGCTGTCCTTTGGGGAGTACTTCTATCTTGGCACAATATGGAAGAGGCCTGAGGGTTCTTGGTGGGGAAGAAGAAGGCCAGGGGATGAGGGCTCTACCCTGTACACTGAGCTGGGCAGAGGCAGGTCTCAGGGGCCCTGAACCTCTCATGTCTGAATCAGGTTCACCTGCTGGGGGGTGGGGTGGGGAGAGCAGATGCCTGTTGGTGTGTTTATTATTTTATTGGGTTCTTATACCTCTACCTCCCTTCTGGGCCTTATTTCACCCTAATCCCTTCCAGCCCCCCAACACTTGGTAGGAGAGAAAGAAGGTTCGAGAGGAAAGGGGGCATAGACCTCTATAGACTACTTCCTGCTGGTTAGGGTTGCCTGGTTCCTTACGGCGGGCCTAATCATCAGAATATCCAGCAATCCAGCAATAGCAAACAGAAGAGCAGTGGGGAAACAGCAGCTAATGCCCACTGCAGAGTGCCCAGGATTAAACTATCTGCAGCTGGCAAAAATCATGCAACCCACCTTCACCAGAGCACGAAACTATCATAGTTAACAGCTGTGGATTACCAGCAGCTGGCAAAAATCATGCTCCCCACCCCCAAGAGCATGAGACAATCATAGTTAACAGCTGTGGACAAAGTACAGCACCTGCATATCCCACACCTGGGATCAAAACACAAACGTATTCATATAAAACTGTGTTTTTAAAGAAACCAAAACTCGCTGGAGAGATGGCTCAGCAGTTAAGAGCACTGCTTGCTCTTCCAGAAGGCATGAGTTCAATTCCCAGCAACCACATGGTGGCTCACAGCCATCTGCATGGGATCTGATGCCCTCTTCTGGCGTGTCTGATAACAACTACAGTGTACTCAAATAAATAACAAATAAATAAATCTAGAAAAAGAAGGGGGTGGGGGAGGAGGAGAAGAAGAAGAAGAAAGAGGAGAAACCAAAACCCTCACTACTGATACCAATATGTGTGAGTGTATACGGTATGAAGACTCAGGGACACTGTTCTCAAGTATGAGGACAATTTGTGAGTACACACATGTGTTATAGAAGTGCATGTATGTAAGCGAGAGGTTGGGAGTGGGCATAAGTATAGCTGCCCCTATGCACATGTTTGTGTGCATGAGGCTGTGGGCATCCAGTTTCTATGTAACCACATGTGTTTGTTGAAGGGATAGGTATGTGCATTGGAGAGATAGTATGTGTAACTGTGTGTGCACCTTCAGGACAGTGAGCCCCTAATATCTGCCCCAGTTCTGGCTCAGTTGTATAAAGCCCCAATTTAAATGACACACTGGTTACAGACCATCTTGGCTACTGATTCTTAGATCATTTTTTTTTCCTGCTTGCTTCTCATCACCAGTCTGCAACATAATAGAAACAGCACCATAATTCAGGGCAGGCAGCCGTGAGAACTGTGGGAGGGAAGGGGCAGGACAGAGCCACAGGCACAGCAGACCCTGCCAGCCAAACGCATGCACATCCCTGGGAGCCTGCCCGAGAACTTCCCACCACACTCTCTATGAGAACACAATTAAGGGTGCATATGGGAAATGGGTGACTGTCACCAACGCTGCACAGAGGAAATAACCCCCAGCTTAGATGCCATTGAGGAAGACTTGACCTCCAAAGTACACGTCTGAGGCACACGGAGCACAGACACAACTCTCCTCATTGGCAGACGAGCAATGGTCACGTGACGGCAGCAGCCACTGCCCCAGGAAGTCAGCAGAATGTAACTATGCTCTCTGGCTTCTAAGTTGCAAATGATGTGTGTTTGCTACGTCATAGTTGATCACCTGTCAATTAAAGATGGGCATGTGTGAACCTCTGAAGGGAAAGTGTGACAGGGCCAATCACGTTGTGTAACTAAGATTCAAACACTTGGGAAGTGCCCTGTGGGAAAAAGGCACCAGGACTCAGCATGACAAGATGGCACCAGAGAGAAAACTGAGAGACCAGAGACGAACTGAGTACCCACTACTGCAGGCAGACTGAGACAGGAGGATGGCACCACGAGAGACAGTGAGTCTCTGGCAGGGGCCACATTCTCCAGGGCTACAGCAGGGACCTGCCTACTTCACCAGACCATGTCCCCCACCCTGCTCCATCTCCTCAGCCATGTGAGGCTGGATCACAGAAAGCACTGGTCCTGAGTCCCTTCTGCTCACCAAGAGAGTCGGGAAGCAGGACAGACACGGGAGGCTGACTTCAAAAGCTGCTTTATTTGGCACATGGGTTATTTAGAGAAGAACCCGGCATCCAGCACATCCTTCAAAGAAGGCCAGGGTACGGGATCTGGTTCATTCTTTTGTATTCTCTCCCCAGTTCCAGGGTGCAGTGGGCATGTTTTGCATCTGCCTCTTGCTGAATCCATGGTCAAGAATAGGATTGGATAGGACAAAGTATCCATCTTCAATGGAGGCAGGTGGTTTGGAGACACTGGTCAGCAGCAGGAGGGGTTACTGCAGGTAACAGGCCTGCAGACCAGGGTAGGGCAGGAGGGCTGGCAGCCTCCAGATGACTGGCAGGAGGAGGTCACACAGACTGGCCGGCAGCTCACAGGCACACACACAGAGGACTGGCAGGAGGGGGCCATGCACACAGTGGGCCTGCAGCTCACAGGCACACAGCAGGCTACCTGGTATCTAACAGGAATGCATATAGCAGGCCTGCAGCATGCTGACTGGCAGGGGCTAGACACACAGCAGGATGGCTGGCAGGGGCTGGACACACAGCAGGATGGCTGGCAGGGGCTGGACACACAGCAGGATGGCTGGCAGCCTGAGGAGCAGCTGGTGTGACACATGGTGGAGGTTGACAGTCTGGAGAAGGTTGGGGATGTCTGGGACTCCTTCCCGGGGCATCCTTTATACCTGCCACATTGACTCAACCACCCAGAACGCTGCTGGGCTTCTTGTTTGCTTCCTGCTCTGTCTCCAGTGCTAGCTTAGCTGTTGTATATGTTTCTGCTTTTGTTTACCCTCAGCTCTGTGGCTAATTACATCTCCTCCGAGTTCCTGGAGAAGGTCTAGGGCAAAAAGAGCAAACACCAAATCCTGAAGCTCAGTATCTGACATCTGGGGCTCACAATGGACACATCTGGGCTCCAACAACTTGGGGCCCTCCCGTCCCTCAGCCTCTGCGTTTTGCATTGCATGGAGCCTCTCTCTCTGGGCAGGTTCCACTCTGTGTCTGGAGCTCTTGTTGGTGGATAACGCGGAGTCCGTACATCTTCCACACCCCGGAATCTCTACTGAAGGTTAGGTTTCACCTCGACAACTTCACAGAACAACTTTTCAGTAGACCTGGGGAGTCCAGCCCTGCAACCTTAGAGGCTTTCTGGAACTTTGTGCTGAGCCTTTGTAAAGCCCGCAACTCCTGTATTTTTGCAAGTCTATGTGACATGTGACAATTTACCATGTTATCTGCACATGATGTAGTATAGCCCCGTTCTGCCACAGCTGCCAAGATCTCTGTGTGCCTTGGTGGGAGAACCTGGGGGTAAATTCCCTAGGCAGTTTTGGAACAGGGAAGCCCTTTGGTAAATCTCCTGTTCAGGTTTTCTCCTTCCAAATGCACTAGCCCATGACTTTTAAATTCCATTTTATTAGAGCTTTATTTGGATGTGGGCAGAAAACAGTTAGGTTTTTTTTGTTTGTTTGTTTTGTGGGGTTTTTGTTTGTTTGTTTGTTTTGTTTTGTTTTGTGGGGTGTTTGTTTGTTTGTTTGTTTTTGGTTTTTTTGCCAGCTTCTACCACAAATGGTTTGTAGCACAGTTCCCGATGAGGCCTTATTCTGCTCTGAAGCCACATGAGCAGACTTTAGTGTCTGCCTTTTACTGGAATTCTGTTCTCACATACTCCCATAGAAAGTTCCATTCAACTCTGCATACAGCGTTTGAAGGCTGCACTAGCTCATAGCTTCTTCAGTCCTGTTGCTAATCAGCTCCAAAGGACCGTGCACCGGATGGTAGGATTTAACTGGTTGGTGCTGGAGAAGGGTGGAAATGCCTGGAGTTCCTTCGGTGGTGGTGGTGGTGGTGGTGGTGGTGGTGGTGGTGGTGGTGGTGGTGGGGTGGCCTTTATTCATGGCCCTGTGTCCCAACAACCTAGAACATAGCTGATCTTCTTTGCATATTCATTCTCTGCTTTAGTGTTTTCTGGTGACTGAGACAAGATGCTTCCGTGAACACAGCGAAACAGCTCCCGCACAGGCTCAGGCATTTGGCGCTTGGTCTCCAGTGGGTGGCGCTATTCAGAGCGATTATGGGGAGGCACAGCTTTGTTGGAGGACGTGCATCACTGGGGCAGGCTTGGCAAGTCTAAAAGCCTTGTGCCACTTCCAATGTGCTGTCTTTGTTTCATGCTTGCATTTGAAGGTGTGAGCTCTCGGGTGCCTGCTCCTGTCACCAAGCCTGCCTGCTGCCATGTTTTCCTGCCTGATAGACATTTAGCCCTCTGGAACCGTAAGCCAAAATAAACTCACCCTTCAATAAATTCTTCTGGTCAGAAAAGTAATGGGTGCTAGGTTATTTCTCCACCATTGGTGAAATGAGCCAACTTAAACCAGATTAGATTATATTAAAGACAGGCTTATGGTGAAGCTGCTATTGGGTGGGAGAGTTCACTGGCCCCAAGGACCAAGGACAGGGAAGTTGCTATGGGAAAAAGGGGAGGGGTGTGAGGGTGGGTAAGGGAGGGATGGAGAAAGAGAGAAAGGAGCTTGCATGAAGACAGAGAAGCAGAAATCGGAAAGAAAGACCAAAATGTCTGGATTATATATGGAGGAGCTTCTGGGAGAAGGGCAGCCCAGCTCCTGGCCTGGAAAATTCAGGATTGGGAGCAGGTTATGCCAGGTAGGAACTGAGGGATGCTGGGAGAACCTAAAAGCCAGGTCTGCTTTGTTGTGTAAAAATATGCACCTCAGCCCCTTGTTCTGGGCCTGAAACCAAACAACAGTGGACCTTCTTCTTCTGGATACCTACACAGATAAGCCCAGAGATGTGTCCCTTAGAAGGTTCTAAATCTGGTAACGGTGACAATGAAAATTGTCATCACAGTGTGCCCAAAGTGTCAGACTTTGGGCTTCTTATGTGTGTCTGAGTGTGAGGTGCCTATACATGCCTACATTACCATGTGTGGCCACATGCCACTCAGAAATGCCCTCTAGAAACTTGTCCCTTCTTCTGTCTCAGCCCCACTGAGACCCAACCAACATGTACCAACGCGCTGTTTGTCAGCCCACCTTGCTTCCCTGTGCTATGCCCCTATTACCTTCTACCCAAATCAGGACAATGAGGCTCTCTACTGCCATTGAAGTCCATGTGTACCTCCGATGGGACAGCCCCTGTGTGGCTGCCATCTATAAGCAGGCTTCACTGATACATGCCACGATTCTCCAGGACAGTGAGCCTCAGGCCCATCACACACATGAGCTGCCCTGCACCAAGCTTCTTGTCCCGCCCTGATCTTCAGGATCCTCCCCTGAGGTATCACTACATTCTATTAATCCCCACTGTCGAATACTTCAAATACTGGACCTGTTTCTCTGGTTACCTCTAAAGCCCAGGTGAGAGCTATCCCTCCTAGCCAACACTCCATCATGATCCTGTTGAATTAGGAAGAGTCTCATCTCTTCCCGAAACTCCTGCATGGTTGGGCAGACGCGTCTCCCCAAATCTTCTTGCTTTTTTATTCCCCCTTGCTTATGGCTTTATAGAGAATTGATTCTCCCCATTAAAATGTCCAACTCTCACTTCTGTTGAAGTTTAGTAGGTTGTACTGTAAAGCTAAATACTGACTCTGGTTGCCGCAGAGACGAGAGAATACTCATGTACACAAAGTGATGTTATATGACTGTGGTCCTTAATTAAAATCTATTGGTTACATGAAGAAGAGAGGTAGGTGGGGTTTTAGTTCTCAGGCTTGGGCGTCTGAAGAGGAGTCCACAAGAGGAGAGGAGAAGATGGAGAGAGGAGAAGACACCATGGGGTAAGTGAGTCATGAAAACATGGCCATGAGGGCTGGCCAATTGGAGTTAAGAGCAGCCCAGATGAAACATGGCAAGTTGTAATTAGGGGTTACTGATGGGGAAGTAGATTATAGTAGCTTAGAGGGTAGATACCTGCCCAGCTCTAGTGCACTAAAGGCTTATTAAAAATAAAAATATTGTGTGTCTTCTATCTGGGAACTGAATGATCAAGGCGGGATAGAAACCCTCCAACCAAGATTAACTTTTTACTACAACATACCCCATCCCTGTTTTCTCATGATCTGAACTTGCTTCCTGGAATTTATTCCTTGGGGTGCATGGAAGCCATAGAAGGAGCCTGGGACAAGCCTCGGGTCCATGCCAGTAAGGGAAGGTTTGGAGGCTCATCTCCGCTGTCAACTTGACTGAGTTTAGAATCACCTCAGAGACTGAGGCATGTCTCAAGGCACATCTGTGAGGGGGTGTGACAGAGGATGAACAGAGACGGTAGATCCTACTTGAATGAAGCAAAGGCCATCCCAGGCTGGGAGCCTGGGAGAGTAAAACAGACAAAGGAAGAAATCAGCGGAGGGTTCGCATTCCCATTTCTGATTAACTTCCAGCTCTGCTCCACTGGGAAGGACTAAACACCCTGACACCATGAGCTAGGATACGTCCTTCCTCCTTTAATGTCGTGCTGGGTAACTCGCCACAGCAACACAATATTAGTGCAGAAAATGTTAGGAGAAAGAAGGTGGGAAGTCGCTGTGGCTAATCTTGTCTGTGGGATTTTTAGGCCTTTGTCACAGGGTCGTGGGCAGGATATGTCAGAGTTCAGAGAGGTGGGTTATAGGAGCTCTAGAAAGCTGTAAGCAGCGCTTTAAGGGGAGCTCTGGCAGGGTCTCAGAAGACAAGGATGCCAGTGGAAAGTCAGACAGGAAGCTTGAGCCCAAGAGGTTTCAGATGGGAACAGGGACACCTCCAGGAACTAGACTTGAGGTTATATGTATATATTCTGGCAAAGAATAATGTGTTTTTTTTGTTTGTTTTTTGTTTTCTGTATCTAGAACCTCAGTGATATGGAGAACAACGGGGACTGTTTCCATGTCTGGCCTAGGTTTATTCAAGACTCATATTTACACCACACACTGGTCACAGACCATCTTGGTCATAAACCACTTTTTTCTGCTTGCTTCCCTTACCCACCCTGCAGCATAAAGAAAACAGCTATCATCCAGGACAGGCAGCAGTGAGAGCTCTGGGAGGGACAGGGCAGAAAGAAGTTACAGTCACAGCAGGTGCCGGGTACCCATCCCTGGGTACCTCCATGTGATTGCTTATAACAGTCTGCAGGAGACCAGAGATGAGGATGCATATCAGAACTGTGAGATCTATTACCAGCACTACACAGAGGAAATAACCCTCAGCTTAGACTCCATTGAGGAAGACTTGACCTCCAAAGTACACGTCTGAGGCACACGGAGCACAGACACAACTCTCCTCATTGGCAGACGAGCAATGGTCACGTGACGGCAGCAGCCACTGCCCCAGGAAGTCAGCAGAATGTAACTATGCTCTCTGGCTTCTAAGTTGCAAATGATGTATGTTTGCTACATCATAGTTGATCACCTGTCAATTAAAGATGGGCATGTGTGAACCGCCGAAGGGAAGGTGTTACAGGATCAATCAATCATGTTATGTAACTAAGAGTCAAACATTTTAGAAGTGCCCTGTAGGGAAAAGTCACAAGGAACCCAGCATTACAAGACCGCACCAGAGAGAAAAATCAACCAGGGATAATCGGAATGTCTGCAGTGGATATGGACACTGTACTGGAAAAGAAGGGCTAAGGGGGTGAGGGAAGAGGATGCAGCTATGAAAGAGGAAATCCAATTCTGCGGGCCCCTGGGCACAGGAATATCAGGGACCTGAAGACACCCATTTAATCAGGCCATGTCCTCCACCCTACCTCATCTCCCAAGGATCATAGAGACCATTGATTAACTTCACATTCTTCATGATTCAAGAGGAACCAGGAAGGTAGGCATGAAACAGGACAGACATGTGCAGCTAAACTCAAAAAACTGGTTTATTTAGTACACAGGGTTAGAGAAGGTCCCTGCAGCCAGGACATCCATGAGAGATCAGCAGATACAGATCCTACTTCTGGAATCTGTTCTTCAAGGTTCGGGGTGGGACAGGTAGGGTTCCCACCTGGTGCGAACTCTAAACCTGAGGTCAAGTTGAACAGGTTGTGAGACAGCAAGTGTGTCCCATCTGTCAGGATCTGGTTTGGAGAGCCTGATCAACAGCAAGAGGGGTTGCTACAGGTGACAGGCTTGCAGACCAGAGTGGGGCAGGAGGGCTGGCAGCATCCAGATGACTGGCAGGAGGAGGTCACACAGACAGGCCGGCAGCTCACAGGCACACACACAGAGGACTGGCAGGAGGGAGCCATGCACACAGTGGGCCCACAGCTCACAGGCACACAGCAGGCTACCTGGTATCTAACAGGAATGCATATAGCAGGCCTGCAGCATGCTGACTGGCAGGAGCTGGACACACAGCAGGATGGCTGGCAGGGGCTGGACACAAAGCAGGATGCCTGGCAGGGACTAGACACACAACAGGATGGCTGGCAGGAGCTGGACACACAGCAGGATGGCTGGCACCCTGAAGAGCAGCTGGTGTGACACATGGTAGAGGCTGGCTGGTTTGGAAGAAGGTGAGGATGTCTGAAGCTCCTTCCCAGGGTGGCTTTTATACCCAGCTCAGTGTTCCAATTACCCAGAATGCATCTGGCCTTCCTTGTTTGCTTCCTCTGACCTCCCAAGTTAGCTTTGCTATTGTCTGTGTACCTGATTTGTTTGCCCTCAGCCTCATGGCTAATTATACCTGTTTCAGCTCCTGCTGAGTCTGGGCTCCCATCTCCCCTGGGGCCATTTGGAGTCTACCAAGTTCCATCACTTCCTGTTTCTGCATATGGGATCTCAAAGTTCCAGGGGTCCAGAAGTTCTCCCTGCGTGAGAATCCTTACATACCCACAAATATCCCACTTCTCATAGGGTTAGGAAAGGGTTTGAAGGGAGGCTGAACACAGGGAGTGTCTTCTCATGATCCACAGATGGGGTCAGATAACTGACAGAAGCAAGGTCATAAAGGACATTTTCTCTTTCTCTCTCTCTCTCTCTCTCTCTCTGTGTGTGTGTGTGTGTGTGTGTGTGCATGCGCGCGCGCGCATATGGGGCTTAGAATTTGTGCATGTGTGAGTGTAAATGTGTGCTTAACTATACATGTGTGTCAAAGACTGTAATGTGTCCATGTGTGACTGTATGCCACTAAAGGTCTGTTCTCTTCTCCATCTAGGCCTTCCCCAGTCCCAGCCACCTATGCCATCTGTACCACCTGTGGTGCCTACTACCTGTACCACCTGTGCCACCTGTATCACCTGTGCCACCTATACCATCTATGCCACCTGTGCTACCTGCTGCCTGTCCTAAGTCTCCGTGATGCTTAATCACTGCCTGCTGCCTTCCCAAGGCTGTGAAAATGCTGCTGCTGCTGCTGCTGCTGCTGCTGCTGCTGCTGCTGCTGCTGCTGCTGCTGCTGCTGCTGCAGACCCCCATGTGGTTCTGTTAGGATAAACTCTGTACCCTGTGTGTCCTGCCAGCTAGTCTCTGGTGAGCCTGTAAGCTGCCGATCTCCAGGGTGCTGCATGATCTCCTGCCCTGCCCATTCCTGCTGCCTTCTCTTATAGCCAGCCCCTCTGCCTGCTGCTGACCACTCCTCTCAAGACTCTCAAACACTGACTTTGCCTCTATTCTCATAAGCCCAGGCAAAAACTGTCCCTTCTAGAAGTCACTCCAGTGTGATCCTGAGGAACCTAGAAGGGCTTCATCTATCTTCCTTTTCTTCTCTATCATATGCTGAACCTGTGTCATCCCCCTGGAAAACACTGGAACAGCAGAAAGAGAACGGGGAGTCCTGAGGATGCTAGGGAAGGAAGGTCTGCCTAACAGCACAGAACCTCCCAGGCACCTTCCAGGCCATGACTGTTAGAGTGTTTCCAAGGAGGGTTAACTAGACAATAGACCTTACTTAAATGTGTCACATTATCCCATTGGCTAGGGGTCAGAGCAGAGTGACTGTGGAAAAAGGAGAAAGCCAGGCAAGCTAGAATTCCTGACTCTTTTTCCTGATCCACTGGGATATGAAATGCTCTGCTCTACAGTGATGTCCTGAACTCTGAAACTGAGAGCCCTTCTCTCAAGTTCACTTTAAAAACAATCAGTCACTGCAATGCAAAAACAAATAATAGAGAAAAACTGATGCCGGAGAACTCAGGACATTGCTGTGAGTAACCTCAGTCCTTTGGCTCCTAGATGTTTGGAGCTGGTCTGTGGAAGGAATTGGCCAGGGTTTGAAGCTATAGACCTTTAAAACCCTAAAATGCTCTAAGCAAGGCTTAACCTGAACAAAACACTCTCCCCGTTCACAACTTCCAACTCTCTTAGAACTCAGACCAGAATGTCAATAGAAACACAGAGAGTATGGTTTGTGCTCAGGAGTTTTCCTAAAGGGACAGACAGGGGCCATAATGGAATCAGGACTATAGATTCATTGTATGATATTCTGGGAAAAGATTATGCATGTTTTGTGTATGTCCAAAACATTGTATGAGTCTTAAAATTGTGGGTGAAGAAAATTCATGACAGCAAAGCACTCATGCAGTTGCATGGTTATCACTGGCTGGTTTTAGCGAGGTTTATGAGTATTGGAAACAAAGAATAGAGCATAAGAATTTGGAAAACATTTAATCTAGCCAGAAAAAGAGCAAACTGACAGTGTAGACAAGCAGAATGTGGTTGTTAAAGAGACTAACACCATTAAAGAAAATGTCACATACCTGTTCTTATACTTCTGGGTACTCATCAGCTCTAGCCACAATATAACTTCACATCCAGAGATCACACAGAGGTGCACCTATCTTCCATCTGTCACTCATCCCATCTATCAGGTGCCTGCCAGAGATGCCTTTCATGTATCTCTTCTCTCACAGAACTATGCTCTTGCAAAACATCTTCCAGAACTGCACCTACTTCTGGGGCTTTGCTATAAGGGCAGACTATTATGTCAACAAGTCCCTCTACACGCTCCACACACACACAGCTATGGAACTCAGCAGGTTAGGTTAGCACTGGCCATCTTTTATGATCTGCTGGGTAGCAACTTCTTTATCTACATGGCTCTTCAGGTCCTGGGGCTGACTGGTGGCATCCTGAGCTGGCTTTGCAATCATGATGCGGTGCCTCTCAGTGACCCTCTTTTTCTTTGTGGTCTTGACTCAGATGACCAGCTGGACCAAAGGAAAGCACTCAGGTGCCTGAAGATGTCCTGTATACGCACATTATTCCTTTCCTGCTCTGAGTAGCTTCCCATGGGCTCAGCCAAGTGGTACTTGACACCCACTGCCCCGCCATCCTGGTATAGCTCTCAAGCTCCCACAATAAAACTTCCTATCTAAATGGAAAACAAACAATCCACTCACCTTTTACAGTGAGATGATGTTCTCTCCAGTCATGGGTACCAGGGTGAAATTTTGAAAGCTCACATGGAAGATGTTTCACTGAAAAGAGGGAGCCTCAGGGATGCCTATCCTTTTCGGATGACTGTGGGAGTGTTTTCCATATACTAAGCCCTTATATGCCACTGAAAGTCATGATTTATAGGGACTGGCTAATGGTCAACCTGGAATCACACCCAAGTGTTATACATATGATGCTAGTTTTGCAAGTATGTTGAATGCAAGAGCTCTCTGATCATAGAGGCCTGTATCTACATTTAAAAAAAAAAGATTTATTTATTCTATGTACATGAGTACACTGTAGCTGTCTTCAGACACATCAGAAGAGGGCATCAGATCTCATTACAGGTGGTTGTGAGTCACCTTATGATTGCTGGGAATTGAACTCAGGACCTCTGGAAGAGCAGTCAGTGCTCTTAACCACTGAGCCATCTCTCCAGCCCCCTGTATCTACATTTTTTAAAAGAAAAGCCTAGAGATCCAGGAAGTGTATAATAAGTTTAGAAAATCTGCAAGAAGTCCTTCATGTCATCTCATCTATGGATGCCAAGAGAAAGCCTGGAACACACAGTGCCAAGCAGCAAGAACTCTGCACAGAGACTGATTCAGGACAAGGCCTGACACCAAAGCAAAACCGGAACCCCTCAGGCCTACCCAGGCCAGGAACCTCTACAGGGAATGATCACATGTCATGGTAAGATGCGGCGAGAGATGAAGCAACCCATTAGAAATGTGATGACTGTCACCAACTCTGTACAAGATACCCAAAAGGGACTTAACTTTGAAAGGTCACACCTGAGAGACATAGAAATGTGTTCATTGTTCATTCAAAGCACAGGACTCTGTGTATACAACTGCAGAAGCTGCTACCCTGGGTGCTGGTCTCACAGGATGATGGGCTCAGCATGTGCTGACTGTGTGTTAATTACATTTAACAGATCATCAGTCACAAGAGAACAGGGATCCAGGGACCAGTGATGAGAAGGTGGAAGAGTGGCAGTCTAAAACACATCAATGATTCCGGCATTCATCCCTGTGATGAGAAAAGTCACCATGACCCACAATATGAAGCATCACCAGACAGGAAGAGCTGGCTGAGGCCCATGAACATTCTCCAGCCAGGAAGCTCTTGGGGTAGAGGCATTCAGAAGGGATGTGCTCCAGGGCCACATAATGATATGGCCACACTGATTCATTGGGCCACACCCTCCTTCTATGCCCCACACCTTAAGGAATAGAATACCATGCCACTAGATTCCCAAGAAGCTTTGATCTTTTCTGGTATGAGAGCAGCCAAGAAAGACAGACATGAAACAGGACAGACATGTGGTGATGAACTGGAGAAACTGGTTTATTTGGCACTAAAAGTAAAGAGACATTCCCAGAGCCACGGTACCCTTTCAGAGGGCAAGGAGAGGGGAATCCAGATAACGCTTCCATGTTCTCCCCACTGAGTCCCAGGTTGGGCATGAGGGCTTTCTAACTGCCTCATGCTGAATCAGCAGCCAGGAGCTACATGGGAACAGCTGAGTCCCATCTACACTGGGATAGTCACAACTGAGACACTGGTCAGCAGCAAGAGGGGTTGCTACAGGTGACAGGCCTGCAGACCAAGGTAGGGCAGGAGGGCTGGCAGCATCCAGATGACTGGCAGGAGGAGGTCACACAGACAGGCCGGCAGCTCACAGGCATACACACAGAGGACTGGCAGGAGGGGGCCACACACACAGTGGGCCTGCAGCTCACAGGCACACAGCAGGCCACTTGGTATCTAACAGGAATGCATATAGCAGGCCTGCAGCATGCTGACTGGCAGGAGCTGGACACACAGCAGGATGGCTGGCAGGAGCTGGACATGCAGCAGGATGGCTGGCAGGGGCTGGACACACAGCAAGATGGCTGGCACCCTGAAGAGCAGCTGGTGTGACACATGGTAGAGGCTGGCTGGTCTGGAGGAAGGTGAGGATGTCTGGAACTCCTTCCCAGGGTGGCTTTTATATCCAGCTCAGTGTTCCAGCTACCCAGAATGCATCTGTCTTCCTTGTTTGCTTTCTCTGACTTCCCAGGCTGGTTTTGCTGTGTCTGTGTTTCTGTTTTTGTTTTGTCCTTGGCTTCGTGGTTAATCATACCTTCTCCAAGTTCCTTCTACTCCTAAACTTTCCCAGTACCATCCCCAGTCAGACATGCTGTTTCCCTTCCCAAGCTCCAGAAGACCAGATGTTCCTCCCCATGGCACAATGGTCCTCACACAACAGAAACTTCTCCTAGGGTTGTCGAGGGCCTGCAGAAGGTGGGAGACTGAACACAGGGAGCTGCTCCTGATAGGGTATGACTCAAAGATGAGGTCAGACAGCAGACAGGAAGGGCATGGAGAACAGCTGTGAATCAGTGTGGGGTGGGGTGTGTGTGTGTGTGTGTGTGTGTGAGAGAGAGAGAGAGAGAGAGACAGAGACAGAGACAGAGACAAAGAGAAACAGAGAGACAAAGAGAGACAGATAGAGAGGGAGAGAGAACATGCGAGAAACTGTAAATATGCATAAGTGCTTAAATGTAGTGAGAATTTTGGTTTCTTTTAAAACACAGAAGTATTATAGGAATATGTTTTTGCTTTAATCACAAGTATCATGTTCAAATTGTCCACAGCAGCTGACTATGACTTGCCTTGTGCTCTAGCATGGGAGTGATTTTGCCAGCAGTAGACAGTTTCTGCAAACACTTGGAATTCTTGGGACTCTTCAGAGGGTATGTTAATGCAAGAGTCCCAAGTGGGGTTATGGCTGCTGCTGCTGTTTCTGATTGGAGATATTCTGATGATGAAGATCAAAATGGCACCGAGGAATTCAATACCTCTAACCAGGGGTATTGAAGGAAGTAATCTAGCAATATTAACAACCCTTTTCCCTTCTAACCTTCTTTCTCTCCTAACTAATGCTGGGGGGTCAGAAAGGATAAGGGTGCAATAGGGAGGTAGATAAAGGGAACCCATAAAGTACCCAAAAGTCCAGCTACCCTTAAAAGCACATGTGGTTCAGAGTCTGTGTATGACTGAGTATCTGAGTGTAAATGTATATAGCCATACATGTGTATACAGAGCTGTATATCCATGTGTGGTTACTCACTACCCAGACAAGCTCCCTGTAGACCTGTTCCTTCCTCTACCCAGCCTCCACTCCAGCCCCACCCACAAGTGCTACAAGATTGGCTCCCTAGGCTGTTTCTCTGCTTCTACCCAACTGGCTACTACCCATGTCAAGACTGTGGGGACCACTACTGCCTGGAGGTCTTTGTGCCTGTTGCTACCTCCTGCAAGGTGGCTGGGGCTCTGAATTTCCAGTATGCTGGGTGCTGCCCTCCCTCCTGCCTCAGATTGCTCCATGGGCTCCTCCCCTATGTCACCTCCACTTGTCGCTGAGCTCTCTAGTCCTTTTAATACTAGGATTGTTACCGTCATAAGCCTAGGTGAGAACTGTCTATAATGACCAGGTACAGCCAGGTGGGAAGTCAGTTGTCCCCAAACTTCCTGGCAGGACAGGAGCACGCAGAACTCCTCTTGTCATTCTTTTCTCCTGACATCAAACAAACCCAGACCTCTGCCCAAAGGAATAAATACATCCAGTCCTCATCCACTTTCCCCTTTCTCGTGTTCTGAACCTGCCTCTTAGGACCTGGTTATTGCTGGTTGCTTTTAGACAGATATACAACAAGAATTAAGGTTTAGATAAAGAAAAGCAGAAGGTGGAAATTAGGCAGCTTGGCCAGAGCAGGAACAGGAAGAATGCTGAGTCTGAGGAGAAAGTGATTGTTAAAGGGAAGCTGTGTGGCACTGCAGCTGTAAGAAATCAGCCAGGCCCCACCCTTCAAAGGCTCAGCACGAGAACAAGAACCAAGTTGTCCTTTCCTATGTTTGTCACAGCGGTAAGAAAAATAAATGCACAAGGGCTGGCCAGGCCTGCAGACTACATGAGTGTCAGCAGCTGCAGGCGTTTTCATAGTTACTTTCTTATTGCTGTGACAAGATGGCCAACAGGAATCATTTAAGGCTTTATTTCATCTTAGGGTTCGAGATGAAGCCTGTCACCCACGGGGAGGAAGTCATTGCACTGCACTGTCAATCAAGCAGAGAGAGGGAAGAACGCCTTGCTCAGCGCTCTCCTTCAGGACCCCAGCCCATGAGGTGGTGCCACCGACACTTAGGGTGGGCCTCCCCACTTCCACTAACCAGTATAATCACTCACAGGCATGCCCAGAGATGTCTCTTATAGATTGTAGATCTAGTCAAGTTGACATACACTATTAACTATAAAAGAATCCATTTCTCAGGCTCTGGGTCTAGTTTTACCTTCCAATGAGACACCAGAATTCGCACATGTGGAGTGTAGAACACACAAGTGTATGTGGGTATATATAGATGCTTTATGAAACATGGATATGTGGGGGGAGGGTATAGGGGACTTTTGGGATAGTATTTGAAATGTAAATGAAGAAAATATATAATAAAAATTGAAAAAGCCATGGATATGTATGAGGGAGTGTGTGTGTGTGTGTGTGTGTGTGTGTGTGCGCGCGCGCGCATATGCTTACCATGAAGAAGGCAAAGAAATGTGCAAGATTGTGGGTGCCTGAATACCTATGCATTAGCAGGCTTCTCTGTGTGAGGTGCATTTCACTGTGTGATTCTGAGTGCATGAGAGTGGGTATAAGAGTGTATGTGTGTATAATTGTGTGTGCACTGGTCCGAATGTGCACATGAAACAGGGTATGCACGTTCAAGACTATTAGCCCATGGTGACTGCTTCTATCTCTTATGTAGTTTCATACAGATATCTCATTTAAGCAACACAGTGTGTCCTTGATCACCTAGGTATCTGGGTTATAAAATGACTCTTACAACCCATGCATCAGCAAGGTGGGCAGCAGTGAGCATTCCACATAGGAATATGGACTGGCATAGGACAGCGTGCAGAGCTTCAGCAGAGTGTGGGAACCCCTCACCTGCTGTTCTAGGAGGAATGGGCTCAAAAGACTGTAGGAGACTGGAGAGAGACAGGAGGCTGCAACCACCCCTGCTGAGGGAGAGTGTAAACCCCAGGACATTGGCACCATGACTTTGAACAATGCAAATGGACCAGTCTGAGGCATAGGACACAGCTCACTTGATTCACAGAAAACCCTGAACAGGGTGTGCAGTACTCTAGAAGCAGCTACATCAAATCATGGGTCAAACTTGGATGATGTGTTCAGTGTCCATATTGGAAGTGACATGAAGTGATTATTAGATCTGCTCATCATTCGAGAACAAATGGGTAGGTGTGCCACAGAGGTTGTGGGTGGGACTGGTTTTGGTCATAGAACCAAGATCCAGCTTGAGAAAGACACCAGGATACACTGCATAGGACATCATAAGAGAAGAGGGAAATATAGCCCTGGACAATCTACTAACTAACATCTATGAATCCACTGCTGCAGGACTATTGGAAAAAGAGCCGGGGAGGCAGGATGGAGACTCACAAAAGACAGTGGGACTGTGACCGGGGCCAGAGGCTTGAGGGCAGACAGACAGGACAGAGACATGACCACATATATCTACTTTATTGGGCCATGTCCTCTGTCCTGCATTTCAGTGAATGAAGAAGCACAGAGGCTTGACCATAGACAGCACTGATATTACATGCTTTCAGATACTCAAGCAACTAAGAAGAGAGATAGGAACCAGGACAGACATGCAGAGCTGATTAGAGAAGCCATTTTATTTGGTACAGGGATTAAGGGGATGCTGGAGTCATTCTTCTGCGTTCTCGACCCAGTTCCACAGTGGGATGGGCATGCTTGCCCACTTGCCTCTTGCCTCAGTCACAGAGGACAGAGATGGATGGGAATAGATATGTCCCATCTATCATGGCAACCCCTGTTTAGAGACACTGGTCAGCAGCAGGAGGGGTTACAGGTCACAGGTCTGCAGACTACAGTTGGACAGGATGGTTGGCAGCCTCCAGATGACTGACAGGAGGAGGTCACACAGACAGGCCGGCAGCTCACAGGCATACACACAGAGGACTGGCAGGAGGGAGCCATGCACACAGTGGGCCTGCAGCTTACAGGCACACAGCAGGCTACCTGGTATCTAACAGGAATGCATATAGCAGGTCTGCAGCATGCTGACTGGCAGGAACTAGACACACAGCAGGATGACTGGCAGGGGTTGGACACACAGCAGGATGGCTGGCAGGGGCTGGACACACAGCAGGATGGCTGGCACCCTGAAGAGCAGCTGGTGTGACACATGGTAGAGGCTGGCTGGTTTGGAGGAAGGTGAGGATGTCTGAAGCTCCTTCCCAGGGTGGCTTTTATACCCAGCTCAGTGTTCCAATTACCCAGAATGCATCTGGCATTCCTTGTTTGCTTCCTCTGACCTCCCAGGTTAGCTTTGCTATTGTCTGTGTACATGATTTGTTTGCCCTCAGCCTCATGGCTAATTATACCTGTTCCAGCCCCTGCTGAGTCTGGGCTCCCATCTCCCCTGGGGCCATCTGGAGTCTACCAAGTTCCATCACTTCCTGTTTCTGCATATGAGATCCCAAAGTTCCAGGGGTCCAGAAGTTCTCCCTGTGTGAGAATCCTTACATACCCACAAAGATCCCACTTCTCATAGGGTTAGGAAAGGGTTTGAAGGGAGGCTGAATACAGGAAGTATCTTCTTATGATCCACAGATGGAGTCAGATAACAGGCAGAAGCAAGGGCATAGAGGGCACCTCTCTTTCTGTGTGTGTGTGGGGGGGTGTAGGGTGGGTGTGTGCATGTAAGTATGCACATGAGGTTCAAAATTAGTGCATGTGTTTGTGAGTGTAAATGTCTGTATAACCATACATGTGTATCTATGACTGTAAGCCCATGTGTGACCATATGACACTAAAGGCCTGATTTCTTCTCCACCCAAGCCTCCCCAGTCCCTGCTACCTTGCCACATCTACTGCTCTCCTTGGGCCACCTGCTTGTCCTATGGTTCTGTGTTGCTCCATCACTGCCTGCTGCCCTCCTAAGGTTGGGAGAGTTGCTTGCTTGCTGCTACTGCTGCTGCTCCTGCTGCTGCAGACCCCCCCATGTGGTTCTGTGGGAAGGACCCTGTACCCCGGGTCTGCCCCTGCCAGATGGCCTGTAGTGACCCTGAAAGCCACCAGTCCCCGAGATGCTGTGCCCTGCTAGCCCCTCAGTCATGTCTCCTCTGCTTGCTGCTGATCTCTCCTCTGCAGGCCCTCAAACACTGGCCCTGCCTGGATTAGACCTGTCATTCTGGTCAACACTCCATCATGATTATCCAGATTTACAAAGGGTCTCCTCTCCACAGGCCCTACAGGTGGTATGGAAGCACCACCCAAACTCTCGGTTTCTATTCTCCTTACCTGTCCTCTCTGCTTTGAAGAAAATCATACCTGCCCCTGAGTGATCAGAGTGTTAAGACTCTCATCCTTTTTCTGCGATCTCTTGTTCCAAACTCCCTTCCTAGGGACCGGCCTGTCCCCTCAGTGAGATCCTAGCAACCAGATGGAGGTCAGGAGAGACCTGAGGGCTGGTGCTATGAAGGGACCATAGGAAGATTCATCTTCACTATCAACTTGAATGGATTTAGAATCACCAAGACATGGAGGCACATCTCTAACAGGTCTGTGAATGTTTCCAGGGAAGATTAACTGTGAGTCTAGACTCTCTTTGAATGGAGTGGCTCCCTCTGGTGGGCCAGGATTAACAAAAAAAATAAAGAAGAAAACTAATAAGTTAAAAGTGTTCTTATAGCCGGGCATGGTGGCGCACACCTTTAATCCCAGCACTTAGGAGGCAGAGGCAAGCGAATTTCTGAGTTCAAGGCCAGCCTGGTCTACTGAATGAGTTCCAGGACAGCCAGGGCTATACAGAGAAACCCTATCACCAAAAAACCAAAAAAAAAAAAAAAAAAAAAAAAAACAGAAAACCAAAAACCAAAACAAAACAAAAAAGTGTTCTTATCTCTATTTTGCGGCCCATTGTGACTGTTCTGCCCCCCTCCCCATAGTGAATTGAAGTCTCTGAATCCAAAAGCTAAAACCTCTTTCATCCTTTAAGCTGTTTTACTGGGTAACTCAGCACAGCCATGCAAAAATAACTAATACAGAAAATTAGTCAGCAATGTCGGGACACTGTCGTGACTAACCCTGACTATGTTTCCTTAGGCCTTTGACTGGTTTGGATCTGTTGTGAAGAGTTTTGACATATAGGCTTTATGACTCTCAGAAGCTATACAAAGAGCTAATGAGACACCCAGGTGAGAACTCAGAAGACTAGAATGCCAACAGATGTGCTTATCAAGTTTCATGATGCTCTTGGGCACTGGACCAGAGGTCATCCATGTGGTATTCTACAAGGGAATTTCCTCTGAGTCCAGAAATGCTACGCAAGGCTGAGTTTATAAGCAGTGGCTAAATTAACCATGTGGAAGAGATTTCAAGGCAACAGAGAGTTCATGCAGTGGCCTGGTCATTGCTGAGGGCTTTTAGACAGATTTACAGTGAGAATCAAGAACTAAAAGCAGAGCAGTTGGGAAGCCATGCAGCCTGGCCAGAAGGGAGGCAATCAGAGTGCCATGGTTGTAGAGGGTATAGCTGTCAGAGAGATCAATGTCATTAAAGAGAAGTCAACCACTCCATCCTGGAACAATAAAGATCTGGCCAGATCTTACTGTACATCAGAGGTTCCAGAATGAGAACATGAGCCAAGATAAATCCTGTACCTTTAAATGATTCATCCTTTACTGTCTCACAGGGATGAGAGAAGCTAACTCTGCAGAATTGGTGGGACCTCTGCCTGTGCCTCTGAACGGCAGAGAGACAAATAAGACTCTCAGATTAGAGACCAGAATGATGCACAGGCATGCTTGAGTGAAGGTGCATGAGTGTACAGAAATAAGCGTGGCTGTGTGTCTGCAGAAGCATGCAAACATGCAAAGAAGTGTGAATGTGTGTGTATGTTTGTGTGTGTGTGTGTGCTTATGAGTATGCTAAGACACACAGATATGGAAATGTGTAAGTACGAGCACCTGGATATATGGGTATGAGTGAGTGTACACACATGTGTATGTATGAGCTTTTCCACATGTGTTCTTTTATGTGCACAAGGGTATGAGAACAAGAGTATATGTGTGTGCATGTGTATGTGTGTAACTGGGATGTAAACACACCATAGGTGTATGGCATATACTGCATGTTCAGGGCAGTTAGTTTTATTCACACAGCACAGGAGAACCCTGACAACCCTGGCAGCTAAGGGGTAAAACAATTTTTACAACTCATGTCTCATGGCCAGCCTGAGAGGAATAAAGGAAACATTTGGAGCTCAAGGCAGCCAAGAGTGGGAACTCCAGAGTACCAGGTGCAGGATATCATGGGGTGCAGCAGAGGAGGAGACATCCATGTCTGTCTGTCTCAGGAACATCACAGGGAGCAGTCACAAGAGACTGCAGAGATTGAGGATAGAGCCAGCCAATGGAGACGGACTGTCACCAACACTTCCCAGAGGAAACCCATCCCCAAAGCTATACATAGCCTTGAACGACCATCTTCTACTGTTAATGGGATTTAAAATCACCATGGAAATGTGCTTCTGGGCATACTGATGATTGTATTTCCAGAAAGATTTGACTGAGGAGAACAGTCCCACCCTAAACATAGTCAGCACAAGCACTGTTTGACGGGTCGTGATTCCAATGTGCTAAAACAGAGAAGGCTAGCTGAGTACCAACATGCAATGCTCGCTTTGCTTCCTGACTGTAGATGCAATGTGAGCTACCACCTCACCCTCTTTCCACTCTGACCGGTTATACCCTCAAACTGTGAGCCAAAATATGCCCTTCCTTCAGGTACTAGTCACTGGATATGTTGTCCCAGAAAGAGGGACAAAGAAACTAACCCAATCATTGAAAAGATCTGAAATAGAAACATAAGTGACCCATACCATGCCTTGAAAAGATCCAGAACAACGCACACGTGGCTACGACAGGGGCCACCCCAAGAAGTTGACGAGACGTGTGTTCTAGCTGCTTTACAGGCAAGTGACTAGATGTGTGTCCATCATATTGTAATTGATCAACAATAAGAAAATGAGCATACATTTCCCCAGTACTGAGGTGATTCGGAGCCACAGTCTATATGACTGAAATTCAAACATTTCAAAGCTGCCCAGTAGGAAGAAAGTCACTGTGACTTGGGACACAAGGCATCCACAGAGGACAAAGAAAACCTTTTATAAAACACTCTAGGACTATGCATGGGCACCCCCTGCAGGGGAAGGCAAGAAGGAGCAGACACTGCAAAGAGATACAGCAAGTCCATCCCAGAGGCCACAGGGATGCCAGGGGCATAAACACGCCACACCCTCCTCCTGGCAAGCCATGACTTCGTGCTGCCTCCTAAGGAACCTCCTATGGTGAGTCTGCATCATAGAAACCACTAATCTTCTATGCTTCCTGATGCCAAAGCCACCAGGAAAGACAGACAGGAACCAGGAGAGACATGCACAACTGACTAGAGAAGCCACTTTATTTAGCACAGGGAGTAAGAGAAGGACCCTGGAACCAGGACATCCTGAGAGAAGGGCAGGGAAAGAGGTATCTGTATTATTCATCTGTGTTCTCTCCCAAGTGCCAGGGTGAGCTAGGTGTGCTTCCAGTCTGTTTCAAGTGCAGAACCACCACCACAGAGGGAGGGGATGAACATGTCCCATTTGCACTGGCAGCAGCTGGTTTGGAAACACTGGTCAGCAGCAGGAGGGGGTACTGCAGGTCACAGGTCTGCAGACCAGGGTGGGGCAGGAGGGCTGGCAGCATCCAGATGACTGACAGGAGGAGGTCACACAGATAGGCCGGCAGCTCACAGGCATACACACAGAGGACTGGCAGGAGGGGGCCATGCACACAGTGGGCCTGTAGCTCACAGGCACACAGCAGGTCACTTGGTATCTAACAGGAATGCATATAGCAGGCCTGCAGCATGCTGACTGGCAGGGGCTGGACACACAGCAGGATGGCTGGCAGGGGCTGGACACACAGCAAGATGGCTGGCACCCTGAAGAGCAGCTGGTGTGACACATGGTGGAGGCTGGTTGGTCTGGGAGAAGGTGAGAATGTCTGGAGCTCCTACCTGAAGTGGCTTTTATACCCAGCTCAGTGTTCCAAATACCCAGAATGCAGCTGGTCTTCCTTGTTATTTTCTCTGACCTCCAGCCTAGTGTTGCTGTTGTTCATGTTCTTGTTTGGTTTGCCCAACTCCATGACTAACGCTGTTCTCTAGCTGCTGCTACATCTAGGCTCCCAAGCCATCTTCTCCTGGTGCTACCTGGATTCCAAGCCCAATGAAGTTCAGATTTCTTTACCTGAGTTCCCAGAAATCCAAGAGTCCAAATATACTCCCTGTAGGATGACAGTCCTCCCACAACCACAGATTCTGGAAGGCTCTGCAACACAAAGGAGGTTGAACACAGTGCATGCCCTCATTCATCAATGTCCTGAGGAAAGGCAGGTGGGACAAGCCAAATCCTTGAAAAGCAGGTGAAACCAGTACAGATTCACAGGGACCACAGCTGGAACTTGTGCTGAGGCCAAGGCTCCAGGCCCTGTCCTCTTTTTGGCATGTTCAGCAGCAAGCTACATGTACTGTCACGAAAAGCAGCAAAACAACAGCACCTGTAGGTGTCCACCCAACTAACTTGGGGTTGAGGAAGAGGTGTCTGAGTTGGCCCTGGGTCTTTGAATGCCTCTCTGGCAAGAAGACACAGACATTTGAGTGAGGCTGACTCTTCCCTGCCTTACCCTGCCCATACATACCCCTCCCCAGTCTCAATCTGCCCTTCTATAGCCACAGTGCCACATAGAACAGAGGCACTGCTATATTCTTGTCTCCCTGTGACATCCCAGACTCTGCTGCAAAACACAGGGAGGACATCCAAAAGCATCTAAAGTCACTTTCAGGAAAGGTCCCATGTCTCTTTATTTCCACTTCAACTCCATCGTGGACAGGAATGAAGCTTTAAGACAAGAAGATGCAATGCTGGAAGAGGCAGGCTAGGATTGTCAGATGTTCCTCAGCTATGTTCCCAGCATCCTAATAATCTGTTAAGCTATGGGCAATGTCTGAACATCATTGGTGCCTCTGCTTGCCCCCTCCCTCTTCCTTCACATCACACTGGAAAGAAGCAGAAAGTGGTTTGCAAGGCCAGACCATCCCAGCAGACTACCTGACTCCATGCAGCAAAGCTATGGGCTTCTAGGATAGCTTGCTGTAGGCAGGAGAGCAGCCTTACTGACTTCTAGCCACTGCACACTCTGGACAATTCCTCCAAGCTCTTAGTACTAATAAGGAGGTAGACCAGATGTCTGTCACAATGTCAGCTCCCTGTTAGGAGCTCCCATTGAAGCTGAGAAGAGGGGTCCTCAGAAACTCACTCAAACTACAACCTCTGCTGCCTGAACCAGAACCCTTGGGAACAGAGAACTGAAGGTATAGAGTATAGCAAACCTGAAACCTTGATAGAATGGACAATGGCTAAGGAGCCCTCCCTTAACTACACGGCTGATAGACAGGAGAAGGCCACACTCAGACAGGGCTAGATAGAGGCACACAGGTGCCCAGCTCTCTGCCAACCCAACTTCCCAATGAAGTGTGGTCAGTGGCTGAGGGGAGATCCAGTGTTAGTGGGCAAGGAGAACATCCAGAATATAGGTGGGATGTGCCCCAGAGAGAGCTCAGCAGAAGATGGTGGGGAAATCTATCTCCCTATAGGTTTGCCTATCTCCCTGCAAACGTATATTCCAACCAGAAGACTGGTCAGAGATAGACCACAATACAGAAAACACCACAGGACCAAATAGACTCCCCCAGCATCCAATGGGGACCCAAGATCACTGTGCTAGAGCCTACAGAGATTCACTACAGACACCCACAGCCACACCTGATTCAACACCTGTGAGAATTCCAGGAGCATAGTGGGATCAAGTGGAGGCTGTGTGAGTTTTCCACATTTGTACACCCACAGAGTTAAAGCCAGACCTACACAAGCTCAAAAGAATTGGTTAATAGTTGGCCATCTGCCTGAACAAAAACCCATTAAGAACAAGAAAATAATAGAACCCCAAATCTCCAAATGTTTTCATAAGCTCAAGCATATGATCAAAATAACCAGGCACAAAAGATTTTGTCATGTAAATTACCTTCATACGTAAAAGCAACCAGCAAAAAGAATATGGGATAAACTTGTTACAGAGATGGGCAGTTGGTAACCACAAGCAGCTATTATTTGTCTAAAGATCAAAGAAAAATATTATCTTCATGAGTGAATAGGTAGAGATTCCCAGGAGAGAAATGCAATTAATCTAACAAAAGGAAATTCTAAAACTGAATACAAAAGCTGAAATTTAAATATACACTGGACAAGCCTGAGATCAGGTGGAAGAATGAAGAAACATCAGTGGACCTGAAACACCCACAAAAATCATTCCATCAGAAATGAGAAGACAGAGACAGAATCAGAGAGACAGAGACAGAGAAACAGAGAGACAGAGAGAATGAGAATTTAAGTGCTGGTGAGATGGCTAAGTAAGTATAGGCACAGGTACCCTGATGACCTGAGTTTAGGGACAACTGACATGTGGAGAGATTGTGATAAGTTGTCCTCTCACCTACACACACACTACATACACACATACACACACACACACACACACACACACACACATGCACACACACACACTACAACCACCACCACACATCACATGCACACATGCCACATACCATATACACACACACCATACACCATACACACATACCATATACACACACACCATACACACATACCACATGCAAACACCACAAGCACACACACACCACATGTACACACACACCACACACAAACACATATACACAATATGCACACACACACACCATACACCACACCACATACACAGACACTACATGCTGTACACACATTAAATTTGGGCTGGAGAGATGGTTTTGTGATTAAGACTGCTTGTTGCTCTTGCAGCAGACCAGAGTTTGGTTCCCAGCACCCATATTAAGCAGCTTATATCACCTGTAACTCCAGTTCCAGGGGATCCAACACCCTTTTCTGGCCTCAGTGGGTACTGCACTCACATGTACCTATACTTAAACAGACATAGACACATAAAGAAGGGTCAAATTAAATATTTTTTAAATGTAAAATTGTGCTGGCTAGATTTATGTCAACTTGATACAAGCTAAAATTATTTGGGAAGAAGGACTTTCAACTGAGAAAATGCTCCCACCAGACTAGCCTGTGGGATAGCCTTTCTTTCAATTGATAATTGGTGTGAGAGGGCCCAGCTCAGTGTGGGTGGTGTCATCCCTGGGCTGGTGGTCCTGAGTTGTAAAAGAAAGCAAGCTGAGTAAGAACAGTATTCCTCTGTGGCCTTTGCTTCAGTCCCTGCCTAGAGCTCCTGATCTGACTTCCCTCAGTGATGGAGTATGAACCTAGAAGTGTAAGATGAAATACAATCTGTCTTTCTCAAGTTGCTTTTGGTCACAATGTCTTCTTAGTCCTTCCAAAGATCAGGCGATGGCTGTGAGAAAGCCAACAGTCCAGAAGAGCACCATGATTGTGGACAAATCAACAACTTTTTCCCACTGAGGCCCGGTGTGAGCTAGTCAGGATAAAGACTTTCAGAGAGGATGAGAGCAGTGGCCCATCAGCTGACCCAGGGTAGTCTGGAGGGGTGGGACTTTGAGGGTGGGTGGGGCTTGGTCAGCAAGTTCAGCTGGAAGGATGGGATAGCTGCAAGGGAGTCCATCACCTGACCAGTTTGCCAGAGGCTGAGTGTGTGGCATCTCACACTCACTGATAATCATGGAAAGTCAGCACTTGAGGTAGGAGGTGCAAAGGCTTCTGGAGAGCAGGAGTGCCCAGGATCCACCCTATTCTGTCTTCCTCCTCCCAGTACTCTTATTCCATAGTGAAGCTGACCAGTGTGGCAGACCTCCATCTCAACCCCAGAATCCCAGTCAGCTCCCCCTCAGCTCTAATGGATACAGATGTTACATCCTGGAAAACAGGAGTCCTAACAGCCAAGGTCACCCCACCCTTACCCATGCCTGGGGAAGGCTTGTGGTGTTGGAGGAAAAAAACAGAAAAGGGCTAGAGAGATGGCTCAGCAGTTAAAAACACTTGCTGCTCTTCCAAAGGACCTGGATTCAACTCCCAGCATCCTCATGGCAACTCACAACTACTTATAACTCCAATATCAGGGGATCTGACACCCTTTTCCAGCCTCTAATGACACCAGACACTGGCACATAGACAGACAGACAATCAAAAAACACCCATATACCTAGGTAGGTGGAGGAATGGAAAAAGAGATTCTATAAAGAAAAAAAAATCAAATGTGTTTCTAGGTACCGACAATGGACAATGTAAAAAGAAAATTTAAAAAAAAAAAAAAAAACAATTTCTTAAGATGGCCATGGTGGGACACACTTTTAATTCTAGCACTCAAGAGGCAGAGATAGGCAGATCTCTGAGTTCAAACCCAGTCTAGTCTACAGAGTGAGTTCCAAGACAACAGAGCTACATAGTGAGAACTTTGTCTCAAAAAATACCTGAGAGAGAGAGAGAGAGAGAGAGAGAGAGAGAGAGAGAGAGAGAGAACAATGTATTTGTACAAAGGCATCCAAAAGAATAAATAAATGTAATCAAGGGGGTAAGCCTTGCCCATTGGTAACTGTAGCACCACTGAAGAAAGCTAAAACCTACACCAATGAGAAGATGTCCCTGGTTCATGGATTCGGAGGCAGCACTCTCAAGATGATCTTGTGACCCACAGCAAGCTGCAGATCTAGGATTTTCCTTCTCAATCCTCCAGCAGCCTTGTTCTCAGAAAAAGAAGAGCTGCTCATCAAATTCATATGTCCCAAGAGGTCCAGGACGGCCAGAGCCATCTTGAGAAAGAAGAGTAGGGTTATAGGGTTGGGAAGGCTGGACTTCCAGACTTCAACACTGACAAGGGGCCCCAGCATGAAAAGTGGGGTGCTGCCATGTCCCATACTGAGGAAGAGGCCAACAGCAAGAGTCTAGGGGTGAACACATGTGCTGGTCAATACATCAATGTATCAATGTATCAATGCATCAATGTATCAATGTATCAATGCCCAAAGCCATTCAATGGGAAGAACTGTATCCTCAACAAAAGACTGAGGTTGTGTTCTCACCTTACCCTGTACCAAAAACTAACTAAAAATATAGTGATATCTTAGCTTCGATAGATAAAACCATACATATCTTAACAAATGTATGAGAAATCTGTACAACCTGGAGTTTTGCAATGGGCTCCAGAATGCTATATAGAAAGCACAAATCAGTAAATAGGAGTTCATCAATTTAAAAAAAAAACACTTTTGTGAATCAAAGGACATTAACTATTAAGGGCTGGGGAGCAAGGCTAGAGGAAGAGCCTGGGACTAACATCGACAAAGCATTTTGTTGGATCCTCAGGAGTGTGGACAGAGAGAAGGAAGGAAGGATAGAGAAAGTGAGGGAAACAGAGACACAGAGAGAGAGACTGCATGAGAGAGATGCAGAAGGCATTATCAGAAGGCCCACAGGACAGAAGACACTAACAAGTTGTATACCTAATAAAGAGTTGATATCTAGAATATAGAAAATTTTCCTACAACAAAAGGACAGCACCAAGAAAAGGAAGACTGAACGATCATTTACCCTGGGAAGACACACAAATGGCCGAGGTTCATTAAGGAGAATCTATCAGGGTGAGATCCATTTCATCCCAATTGAGCTGCTAGGAATGTTTAAAAAGGAAGGCAGACACAGCAGATGTGAGGAGTGTGCCTGTCTGCATTCCTGAAGGGATAGAGGATAGGTCAAACACGGGGCACACTGTGGGGGTTCCTCAAAAGAGACATAGGGTTGAGACACAGGGTTTACATTATGAACCAAGAACCACACCCCTGGGAAGCAAAGAATACCCTAAAGTCTTGCTATCTTCTATAGCCCAGACACAAGGTCTGCCTTCATCTTTAGAGGTGCCATCTGGCCCCACAGCCCTCCTTTTAGAAATATATTTGACCCATGTCCTCTCCCATCGAGAGTGTCTGAGTATCCAAGCCTCAGTTGAGACTTGGTGTTCAAACACATAAAGCTGTCAGAATATTTCACATTCAAATTATAACACTCTATCCCCCTATACTCATGGCATCTCAGAATGCACTCAGGTCCATGGTCTTAACAGTTCTAACATTGTTCCGAGGCATAATTCTGGTCTCCTCTGAGACTCAAGGTAACTCTTAGCTGTGAGTACTGCAAAAATAATAATAATAATAATAATAGTCATATGCTTCTAGTATACACAGACTCAAGTCAGCATTCACATCGTAAAAAGGGAGAGTGACAAAGAAGGATCACACCAAAGTAAGACAGAAATTCAGGCAGCACACACATTAAACATTCCATGTCTGGCATCTGGAGCTCATGATGACTCATCTGGGCTCCAACAAGCTTGGCAACCTGAACCCACAGTTCTGTGTCAAAAGCCATTTGCCTGTTTCTCTAAAGCAGAGAGGGGGAGAGGGAAGGGGGGAGGGCCCTCCTATATCTGTCTCTTGCATCTTCTTTCTGCCTTTCTTATCATTAATCCTTGCTTGCACACACAACCTCTCCCAGGTCAGTCCACCTTGTTCCTGCAGCTCTCCTCGTGTTCCTGGCTTCTCTACCATCCTAGGGTTTCCACTGTAACTAAGGCTTCACCTTTGCAGATTCATGCACAGAATGCTTAGTGCAACCCCACTACATATTGCCTGACCTCACGGGCTTTTCTCCAGAACCTTGATGACAGTTCTAGTGTCCTCCTCACTATTGAGTCTTGCAATCCCTCCAAACCAGACTCTGGACAAACCCTCTCTTTTCAGATGAAAGATTTTCATTTTGTTTTGTTTTGTTTTGTTTTGTTTTGTTTTTTGAGACAGGGTTTCTCTGTGTAGCCCTGGCTGTCCTGGAACTCACTCTGTAGAACAGGCTGGCCTCGAACTCAGAAATTCAGCTGCCTCTGCCTCCCGAGTGCTGGGATTAGATGAAAGCTTTTCAAATGAATTTACTTCTTACATTTTTTATATAGTTTTTTTTACATATTTTATTTATTTACTCTTATGTTTATGGGTGGCTTGCTCATACGTGTGGCCATATACTGTTTACATGTCTGGTGCCTGTGGAGGCCAGAAGAGAATGTTAGATAACCAAGACTGGAGTTGCAGATGGTCGTGAACTGCCATGTGGATGCTGGGAATCAAGCCCAGGTCCTCTGCAAGAGCAGCCAGTGCACTTAACCACTGAACCATCTCTGTAGCCCAAGTTTGTACTTTTTATACCTTGGTGATGTCATTGATTGAGGTCATGCCTTCAAGGCCCCTCTCTTATTATCCCAGTGAAAAGTACTTGGCTTTTCTCTCATGGTACACTTCTCCTTGACAGTTAAAGCTGATTTTTCTATACCTTCCATGCCCACCCTATCTAAAACTTTAATAATACCTACATTCCTTCCCGTCCAGATGTCACAGTTTTAGTGTTCCTGCAAACCTTGCTAAATGTAAACAGCCACAGCCTGAACATTAGGTGTCTTGAAATTAATTACTTCTGCCAGACAATTAATTTGCATTTAAATTCAAATGCATTTAAATTCAGCTTCTCTCATATTTTCAGGATGCATGCAAAAGGTAGCCAGATTCTTTGCTACAATGTAACACCAAAGGTCTCTAGTTTTTGCTCCCATCCAAATCCTCCCAGGCACAGTCTTCACTGCAGCATCTTTTAGTCCCCTGGTCTTCTGAACTCCCAACTATTGTCCTCTGTGCTCTGCTTAGAACACTCTAGAACTCTTCTAGTCCACAGCTCCAGACTCCTCTACATTCCTTCCCCAAGTCATTTCCAGAGGCCAAAGAGCCATGTGCTCAAGTTTATCACAGCAAAACCCTACTCCTGGTACCAATTTTTTCTTATATGTCTTGTTACTGTTGAAAACTCCCTGGGATGCAACTTGGCAAGCAGGAAGGGAAGTTGTTTGGGTTCACAGTAAAAAGAAAGGGTATGTCTATTGGACTGGGAAGATACTGAGAAGGTGCAGTACACAGGGTCCCCACAGGGGCGGAGGGTGAGGATTATGACACAGTTTGCTCTATCATGGCACCTCAGGAAGCAGAATTCAGCTGCAATCAGACCCAGCCTAGAACCCTCAAGCTCTTCCCTTACAGTCTTAACTCTGCTTCATGTTCAAAATGTTCCACAACCTTCCAAAATATAACACCCCTAGATGAGGATGAAGAATTCAAACCATGAGCTAGTGAGAAATATTGTGCATTCAAGCCATAACGCTGGATCTTCTCCAAGTTCTCAGACAGATCCTAGCTTGATCATCCAGGGTCCCAGGGTCACAATCAGAAGGCTCTACAACATCTTAAGCACAGCTCAGGTTCCAAAAGAAAGCCTCCTGCATCTGAGAACACAGCCAAGCTCGCAACAACCTCCTTCCCTGTTCTGCCTGTCTGTCAACCTGGGTCCTCTTGCTGTAGGTAGAAGTAGCCAATTCTGCAGAGCAAATTCCCGGATCTTCTGCCTGCCACATCTGCTACACAGCCCAGCCCCCTAGTGACAGTTCGCCGTCCTGCCCTAAGAAGTTCTATCAGACTTTTTCCCTCTAGATGCCTAGAATTCTATGGATGGGGCTAAAAGTCATCTCTCTTTGAGTGATGGGAGACCTGACTTACCTCCATTCCTCTAGAGGGGACTTATTATTAGACTCCTTTCTAGTCTGTTATATCTTGAGAGAATAATGACAGGAACACAAGACATGATTATCCACACCCTAAGCTGCCTGACATAGGCCTAGCTGTAAGCTTTTGTTTGTGCCTCAGTTTCCCCACGTGGGAATAATGAAATCATCTCTCTTCCAAGGTCACAGGGGTTAGTTGACTTAGTACCTATAGACTCACTTAGAACAATCCCTAAACCAAAGCTAGAACTATTATTAGAGGCACTATTGATACAGAAAATAAACAGAGCTCTCTGACTGACATCCCCAAATAAAGAGAACACAAAATAAGGTTAAAATATGCTGATGACTCAATTAAGGACTAAAGCCAGGAGCCAGAGCCAGAGCCAGAAGCCTCAAAGAGAAGGTTGACCCTTCCTGGAGAAGAAATGACACACCCCGTGAAGCCCTGGCAGACCTATCAGCTCTAGCTTTGCAGAGTTCTGTGAGCAGAGCTACAGGCCACGCCCACTTGATTGACAGGTGTCTTAGAACTACATCAACACCAACAGGGAACTGTAGCTGGGACACCACAAACACACACATCCTTGAGAGATATATAAGAGGCACCAGGCGCCTCATTCCCTCACTCCCCTGTTCACTCACTCTCATTCTCATCTTACCTTCTGCCCTCCAATCAACCATGGCCGCCTCCACCATGTCTGTCTGCTCTGAAGCCTGCACTGAGTCCTCCTGGCAGGTAGAGGACTGCCCAGAGAGCTGCTGTGAGCCCTCCTGCTGTGCCCCTACCTGCTGCCAGTCCAGCTGCTGCCAGCCAAGCTGCTGTGTCCCCAGCTGCTGTGCCCCAGCCCCCTGCCTGACCCTTGTCTGCACTCCAGTAAGCTGTGTGTCCAGCCCCTGCTGCCAATCTTCCTGCTGCACACCCTCATGCTGCCAGCAGTCTAGCTGCCAGCCAGCTTGCTGCACCTGCTCCCCCTGCCAGCCATCCTGCTGTGTGACCCTCTGCTGCAAGCCTGTCTGCTGCACACCCATCTGCTCTGGACCATGCTGCCAGCAGTCTAGCTGCCAGTCCTCATGCTGTCAATCCCCCTGCTGTGTGCCTGTCTGCTGCAAGCCTGTGTGCTGCACACCCATCTGCTCTGGCTCCTCCTCCTGCTGCCAGCCCTCCTGCTGTGCTCCTGTGTGCTGCAAACCCTGCTCCAGCCTGTCCCTGCTGTGTCGCCCTGTGTGCAGACCTGCCTGCTGTGTGCCCACCTCCTCCTGCTGTGCTTCCTCCTGCCAGCCCAGCTGCTGCCGCCCAAACTCCTCTGTGTCCCTGCTGTGCCACCCTGCTTGCTCCAGACAGGCTTCCTGTGGACAAAAGTCCAGCTGCTGATGGATCTACCCCTGGGAATCCCTCACTTCTCCTCTAGTCCCTGAGCTGCCTCAGGTGCCAGCCCTGCCTTACCTTGAGTCTTCCATCAAACAACAGAGTATCCTGTCTTGCTCTCTGCCATTACCCAGCCTGGTTGAGGTCCTGGTCATAAGCCTGGGAACCCTATTCTACTGTCCTGGTTTCAGTGGGCTTCTTGGTGGGGAAACTGCCAGGTATCCTCTAGCCAGAAGCCTCCTCAGAACTCTAATAATAAACACTTTGACCTCAACCATGCCTCTGTCTTCCTCTCTGAATTCTAATGGAACCAGCATCAGGTCCTGATGGGAGGCCAGGAAGCAGTGCATCCTGGGCTGTCACCTTCCCCAGCTTGTCCTGGGCCACCAGTCACACACCTGTGATAGAGGGTCTCAATCACAGGCAGCCCCTGCCCACCCGTCCAGGCCAGCCTCTTTCCCAGGAGCCACTTGGCAAAGTCAAGCAGTGACCGTGTGTCTGATGCCAAAGGTCTGGTACCTGCCAGGCATTCCCTGGAAGAACCATTGGGTGAAGCTGCTAAGAACCTAGTTCCTCAGAAGAGAGAGCAGGCTTGGTCCCTCACAAGGGAAAGCAGGCAGCCCTCGCCATGCTAGAAAATGTTTGCCTTTATAAGAGTTGTCATGGTGTCTCTTCATTGCAATGAAACCCTAAGACATCGGAGTAAGTTATCAGTCTGTGGCATGTGTTGGTGGTGATGTATAACTTGATCCTCAGGCAGCAGGACACTGTGTACCACACTGGGCACAGCTAGAGCATAGGAGACCTCAGAGCCTACCCCCACACAGTGACACATTTCCTCTAACAAGGCCACCCCATATGGGCCAAGCATATTCAAGCTCGTCAGTCCATGGGGGCCATTCCTATTCAAACCACCACAGACAAAAAGTAAAACAATTCCCTGTGGACTTGTCAGAGTGCATTGGGAACATATGTGCATGTGGGGCTATTAAAGCTACATCAGAAAATCCTGGCCTGAGAGCTTGTTAAACATACCAGACCGAGAAAGGTCTCAGATCACTCCATGGAGAGGTCACCTGGTAATTACCCATCCACCTATCATTTAATCATCCCATGTGTGTCAAGGGACTGACAGGAGAAAGCTCTACTGCCCCTGAGGCTTCAGCTCCTTAGTCCCCACAGCTGATGTGACCCATCTGTACTGGCTAGTTTTATGTCAACTTGACACGGCTGGAGTTACCACAGAGAAAGGAGCTTCAGTTGAGGAAATGCCTCCATGAGATCCAGCTGTAAGGCATTTTCTCAATTAGTGATCAAGGGGGAAAGGCCCCTTGTGGGTGGGACCATCTCTGGACTGGTAGTCTTGGGTTCTATAAGAGAGCAGGCTGAGCAAGCCAGGGGAGGCAAGCTAGTAAGGAACATCCCTCCATGGCCTCTGCATCATCAGCTCCTGCTTCCTGACCTGCTTGAGTTCCAGACCTGACTTCCTTTGGTGATGAACAGCAGTATGGAAGTGTAAGCCAAATAAACCCTTTCCTCCCCAACTTGCTTCTTGGTTATGATGTTTGTGCAGGAATAGAGACCCTGACTAAGACACCATCCAAATTGTTGTCTGTCCATCCATCCATTTACCCACCTGTCCCTGTATCTTACCTTTGGGGTTTTTACCTCCCCAAGGTGGCTCAGAATGCTTCCAGCAGCTCTCTCCAGGTTTCCTGACATCATATCTAACCACCTCAGCAGCTCTGCCTCTGCCTTTTGACTGTTTGAACACCTCAAGGTTGGCAGAAGCCTCTTCAACCCTATGGAGCCATTCTGTAATGTGTGTGCATGTGTGTGTACGCATGTGCCTGCATGTGCGCGTGTGTGTGTGCGCATGTGCCTGCATGTGCTTGTGTTTGGGGGTGTGCATTACTGTGCATTGCGTAATGTGTGGTTCTGGTGGTTAACATTGTTACTAAGATCTTTAGAGTTCGTCTTACCATCTTTATGACTGAAATGCCTGACAGAGACAGCTGAAGGGAGAAAGAACTGTGTCAGAAGGCTCAGTCCACTGTGGTAGGGAAGGCAAGTGGGCAGTTCAGTTCACAGCAGTAGGAACATGTGGCACATGGCAGAGGCTGTTCATATCATGACCAGGAAGATGAGACCAGCCACAACCAATGCCCCCGCTCCTTATGACCTATACTTCTGTCATCTATGTCTCCTTCCAAACTCTCCAGAACACCCCAAAATAACACCACCATCCAAGAACCAAGCCTTCAAACCATGAGCCTGAGGCACACACTTCAGATTCTGATTTGAGCCACGACTGGTGTGGTTAACACAAACAACGGTGGCCCTGGCAGACCCTGAGAAACACTTGGCATGTCTCATCTGCACATAATACCTCCCTTTAAAGAAGAGGCAGAGGTCCATGGGGCAGGATTTGGACACACAGTGCAGGCAGGATGCAGAGCTGGGAGTCTGAGGACAGAAGGCAATCAGACTAGCTCTCAGAAGAAGTCCACATGCCAACTGACCGCTAAAAGAGAAAGTAGCCTCAGAGAAGAAAGAGAAGCTACAGGGTACCATAACAGTGCAGTAAGAATCCTGAGGTGGGGACCACCTAGATGGGCTGGGGTCATCACTTGTCCACATGCTGGTCCTTGAAGGGAGCTAGAGAGCTCTCACTTTGAAAGGAAGCAATGTGGGCACATTAAAAACAAAAAGATATAAGCCCTGCCCTCCCTAGGAGTCAGAGATCTCCTGCCTCTGAAGAATTGTGCTCAACAGTTCAAGGCCCACAGCAGCCCTGACTGTGCTGTCCCGCTTCCCCATCTGAGTTAACAATGGCTGCTCTGCCCATGATGCCAGCAAAAGCACTGAGAGCTAGGCAGCCTACACTGGAAGAAACTGCCCCGGGGAGGAGTCCACTGCCCCAGGGAGGAGTCTACTGCCCCAGGGAAGAGCTCACTGCCCCAGGGAGGAGTCTATTGCCCCAGGGAGGAGTTCACTGCCCCAAGGAGGAGTCTATTGCCCCAGGGAGGAGTCCACTGCCCCAGGGAGGAGCTCACTGCCCCAGGGAGGAGCTCACTAATCCAGTGTAGACCTGACCTCTGGGTATGACTTTCCCCTCTCCTCTTTGGTCAGTCAGTCAGTCTGAGTAAACTGAGAGTTGTCACAATAGAATACAGTCACCCTACCCAACCCCAGCCATAAACAAACACATAAGACTGCAGGCGGCTGATTTAGTTGGACTCCGTTGCTGGATGAACTGCAGTGGAAGCAGTGAGGGGGAGGGGGTACCCCAGGCAGAAAGGCAGGAACTTTCGGGCCTGATGTGGGAAAGAAGTCCTCACCCAGACCAGAGATCTATTTCTTCTTCCTTCAAGAAACTTCAGAATGACCTGGGAAAGAGCGCTCATTGGCCAACTGCTTCCCTTGTGAGCATGAGTTTGAATCCCAGAAACCATATAAAAATCCCAGGCACAGGAGAGTTGGAAACAGAAGAATCCCTGGAGCTGGCTGAGCAGCCAGCCTTGCCCACTTAGCAAGCTCCAGGCTGGTGAGAGACCCTGGTAATGAAACACACACACACAAACACACACACATACACACACAAGCACACACACACACAAGCACACACATATACACACCCAAGCACACATACATACACACATACAATACACACATATACACACATGTGCACACACACAAGCACACATACATACACACATACACACACACAATACACACATATACACACATGTACACACACACAAACACACACAAGCACACATACATACACATATACATATGAGCATACACACACATATATACATACACACACACATACTAAGGCACCCACAAACACACATACATACACACACAAACATGTGTGCACACATCATGCGTACAACTTCAAAACAACTAATAAGTCCTAATTGCCTAGAGTTAATGTGTGTTTCTCTACAGATGGCTGAGACACAGATGTTATAAACAAGAAATGAGCTGTGTTTACTACGGGTCAGGATACATGTGACCTCCAGTTTCACTGTGTTAGCTTGCCTGCTTGTCCCTAAATCTAAGCAGTGCACCCCAAGAATTACTCCAAAATTTCATTAACAAACGGAAGAGAAGAAAAAAATAAACTACCTTGTTAATTTTACTTAATTTTTAACATTTGCTTAAATGCTATGCTTTGCTCTGTTTTTAAACCCTGTACACAACAGGAAAAGTTTCAGGACTGAGGTTTGAAGAAAGGCATGCATGCGCACATCTGTGCACACACACACACACACACACACACACACACACGGGCACACAAAGAAAGCCACAGGATCATACATACAGCCATTATGTAGACAGCTGAGGAGACTCTCTGGGACCACCACTTCCAATGCCCAAATGTCTGAATGTTCCATAAACATTGAACTTCCCTCTGACTCCTCCTGAAGTGCTTTTCTGTGCTGGTGTAGAGAGAGATTCAGGCGTTACTCAGCTAGGGACTCTAAGATGGAGGCTGGTGACTGAGCTGGCCCCATGGTCTCAGTGGCATCACAAGTTCCTAAATTCAGTCTCAGGCCAGCTCTGTTTCTGGGCCTGACGTGAAAAGCAGGCAGTGGTGACAGGCTTCTCGACTCGCGGTGGCCAGGAACGGGGAGGGCTAAGATGGAAAGAAAGAGACAGACGAGAAAATATCCACCCTTCAGTGGCTGCCTTGGGTCCCACAGCAGACGTCCTTCACAGCACCATCAACTGGGGATCATACTTCTTTGGAGGGACACATCATATTGAAAACACAGCAGACACGAGGACGGGATCCTACACACGTGTGTCTAATGACAGAACTCTGGCAGGCCCACATCTCACATGAAGACACCCACACACACGCGCCTCTGCGCCTCACACACCACAATTGGAACTGTCAGCACATGTCTGCCCATTCCAATCTGGCTTTGGCTGGTTCCCTCAACATCCCCCCATGGACAATGCATGGCGGGTCCCATGGTCCCCGGTGACTTGCATTCCCTACTGCAAGACCTGTCTAGGGTTCCAACACCTCTGTGGAGAAGGTCCTTTAGAGAATCCCTGAACAAATGACCATGGCCAATAAGGTGGGCTCCGCCCATAGCTCCTCACAGGTGCCCTGGGATAGAGCTCTGAAGCCAACACTGAGGGACCATGCAGTGGTTACAAGGAGTCCTCAAAGATGAGGAGAAGCATGTGGGTTCCACAAGTTCAAAGGCGGCTTGGCACACTGACTTCTGGCCTCTGTCTTGTACCATGTCAAACTTCAGCAGAGCCACAGGCACCTCAAACCTAGAGCCAAGCATGGTGACAGCAATGTCAGACCAGGCATCCCTCAATGAAACAGCTGCTTCTTAGGTATGGGCCTGACCCAATCTTTGGCAAACTTAAAAGAGAAAGGGGCAGACAAGGCCAACTCAGAGCACTCAGAAACGATTGGACATCCCAGAATCGCAGATCCAATTACCCTGCCAAGGGAGCCCAGACCCACCCCTGGCCAACACTGTCTCCCACCGGGATCCCCTCTCCATTAGGAGTGCTAGCCAAGGTCCCTGGCTCAACACAATACACAGCCAGGACATTTACAAGCAGGGTGGCATCTTCCGGCACTCTCCAGGAACCAGACCCAAACACTAACAAGGAAAGAGCTGCTGTAAAAGGCTGCCTATGCCAACAACACACTGTGTGCAGAGTATAAAAGCCGAGAGCCAACCCCTCACACTCACACAGACTCACATAGACTCACACATTCATAGCTCCTACCACACCTGCCCGCCATGGCCACCTCCACCATGTCTGTCTGCTCCAGTGACCTAAGCTATGACAGGCGGGTCTGCCTGCCCGGTTCCTGTGATTCTTGTACTGACTCCTCCTGGCAGGTGGATGACTGCCCAGAGAGCTGCTGTGAGCCCTGCTGCTGTGCCCCTAGCAGCTGCCAGCCAAGCTGCTGTGTCCCCAGCTGCTGCCAGTCCAGCTGCTGTATCCCCAGCTGCTGCCAGCCAAGCTGCTGCCAGTCCAGCTGCTGTGTCCCCAGCTGCTGTGCCCCAGCCCCCTGCCTGACCCTCATCTGCACCCCAGTGAGCTGTATGTCCAGCCCCTGCTGCCAATCTTCCTGCTGCACACCCTCATGTTGCCAGCAGTCTAGCTGCCAGCCAGCTTGCTGCACCTGCTCCCCCTGCCAGCAGCCCTGCTGTATGACCCTCTGCTGCAAGCCTGTCTGCTGCACACCCATCTGCTCTGGACCATGCTGCCAGCAGTCTAGCTGCCAGTCCTCATGCTGTCAATCCCCCTGCTGTGTGCCTGTCTGCTGCAAGCCTGTGTGCTGCACACCCATCTGCTCTGGCTCCTCCTCCTCCTGCTGCCAGCCCTCCTGCTGTGCTCCTGTGTGCTGCAAGCCTTGCTCCAGCCTGTCCCTGCTGTGTCGCCCTGTGTGCAGACCTGCCTGCTGTGTGCCCACCTCCTCCTGTTGTGCCTCCTCCTGCCAGCCCAGCTGCTGCCGCCCAACCTCCAGTGTGTCCCTGCTATGCCGCCCTGCCTGCTCCAGACAGGCCTGCTGTGGACAGAAGTCCAGCTGCTGATGGGCTTATCCTGCTAGGGTCCAGGAGCTCAGCTCTTTCCTTGCCTCACAGTGACCTGCAAGGGATGTATCCATTTTGGCACCAGCATAGCATGACAGCTCCCCAGTGTCACACCCCAACATCTGGTGCCCACCCCCACCCCCACCTGCAGCTTCCTGTAATGCCTGCTAGCTCCCACCTTCCCAGAACACCTCTGCTTTCCCCAATGCACTTCTGACCCTGCCATTAATAAACCTCTCTTCCTGACCTTTGAGCATCTTCCTCTTCCTACCTCGCCCCCCCCCCCCACCTGCATCTTCCCCAGGGGATTGTGGCTTGTAACTGGCGGCTGGATTAGTCCCTGGCAAGAGAGCCCCGCCTCCTCAAGTGTTGCTGTCTCTGGTTGATTGGGATTGTTCAGGGACAGTACGAGTGGGCCAGCAGGGGGTTGACACATACAAAGCACAGTGCCTCCTGAACAGGCCTCTGTACTGCTTTGTTCTGATGTCCCAACCTGTAGATCTGTGACCTCATGAAGAACACAGCCTGGTGGTGGGGAGAGGGTATCAAGGAGAAGAAACCAAAGGGCAGGGGCTTCTTAATCCACCCTCTGAGGTCTGGGGCTGAACCTGCTTGCTCTCCCCCCACCCCCCGCGGGTCAATTTGGATGTCCCACATCTTCAGAGCCCCAAGCATGACATGCCCTCTGGACCACAGCCACATTCTAGACTGCTGTCCCTTTCCACCCTCACACCAGGTCCTCTGAGCTCCGAGCTAGGCCCTATTCTGCTCATGCAGGGGTGAGAGCAAGCAGGCTGTAAACCCAAGAAGCTGAGAAACCTAACAGCCTAGGAGGCCCCAGGGATCTCTAACCCTCAACAGGCTTGGACCAGGCCCAGTGGGGAGAGGGCCCTCTGGGAACTCTGCCCCTGGCCACACACCAAGCCCTTTTGCCTTCTATAAGGCTTGAAGATAGGTGGTACCCTGTCTCTGCCTCCCGACTCTCCTGAGGACCCTCCTATTAAAGAGAGGGCAGAGAAGTCAGTTCCCTCTAGGAGCCAGAACATGTCTGGGAGTTCACTCACCTGGTATCTGCAATGCCCCCTGTCTATGACAGAACCCCTACCACAGACTATACTCTACAGTATCTGAGACCAGTGACCTGGGCACCCTGAGCTCCATACTGCTGGCTACCTGCTGGAGAATGAAGCCACGGGCCCTTCTCAGAAAATTCCCAGAACACAGACTACTAGACCCCAACAGGGACAGGTATGTGGACAGTGACTGGAGATATTGCCTACCAGACCCCCATCTTGTCACCTCATTTGCAAGTGTAGCACCAGGAAGCACCTGACAAGGACTCCTCGGGTCACTTCTAAAGCCAGCTGTAACAGGTGTGAATGCTCATTCCTTCCCTCAGGTTTCCCACCTGCTGTGACCTGCACATGGACCACCAGTCCCAGCTGACCCGGAGGCCACAGATATGAGTCCAGGCAGTCCAGACCTTCCGACTTCCCATCTGCTGGGCAGGACAGCCGGGGCCAGGGGAAGACAGAACGGAGCGCACACCTGTGTCCCGCATCAAAGTTCAGGGCTGGTCAATGCTCAACCCAGAGTAGAACCAGAGGGACTTAAAACTGGGCCAACCCTCACTGGCCTCCCAAGCCTCTTATCATATAGCTCCATAATGTCAGCCTGACTTTTATGTTTCCTCCCTGGTTCACCATATTCATAACTAGGTCACCTTTTAACTATTCGAAACGCACCTTCAGGGGAGAGGGGGCGGGCTTTATAAATAACCTTTATTATCACTCTTCAGGTCGGCTGTGCTCCCCGGGCTCCTGGAACAGGAAAGCACACGTTCGTGATTCATCCCAGGCCCGGAAGCATGGCCGTCCTCACGACTCCCAGGCAGGCCTGCACGGGGGTCCTTCAGGGGTTCATTTACAAGCTCACCTCACAATGCAAGGTGGCCCTGCCTGGGATGGGGGAGCACACAGATGCCATCACTTGCAGCCAAGGGATTTGTGTGGTGACAACAGACTTAGAAGCTCCACCTTCAAAGCTGTCACTGCAGGTGTGGCTGGAGAACACACCTGGAGGAGGGGCAGGGGCAGGGGCTTCTCTTCTGCCTCAGATCCCCACAGGTGGCACTGTATCGGGCCCCAGGGTCTTCTCACCCACAGCCCTCAGTGTACCGGTTGCTGAAACTTACAACCAGTCACTTCTAGGTAGTTAGGTTATAAACCGCATGCAGCAGCGTTCACATAGGTCAGTGTTCCAAACCTGGGTCGCAGGGTCACCCCTTGCCATGTCACAGAGAGCAACAGCCCAGTACGGGAAGGAGCCTCACTCCTCCTGGCAACCCAACAGAAGGTGTGCACCCGAGAACACAACCACCTGTCACACCAGTACCTCTTGTCCCTGGGATTCCCACTACCAACTTGCAGGTCCAGCTATCAGATCCAACTGCCTTGTGTCTTTATCCCATTAATTGTGACTTGATCGTTAGAATCTCTTGCTGGGAACCCTAGAGCAGGATGTCACTGGTGTTCCCAGTGGCCTAAGAAGAGAAGGAGGCCTGTAGTTGGCCCACCTCGAGGAGCTCCAGGCTAAACCCAGGTGTGGGTTGTGGGTGTGTTTGGGGCTGGGCCTGTGTTTTCTCCTTCAACTGGGGACAGAGCCAGGCCCGTGGCGGCCCAGAGCTTTGCTAAATGCAGGTTGGATAGCTCATCCGATGCCAGGAGCCCGAGGGCCGGGGACTTCATTCCTGAAGCAGGTGCCTGGCCTTCCCCGGCAGTCAAGCAGGTAAGTACTTGCGAAGCCTCGATGGCTGCTGTTAGCGCTTTGAAACTTGAAACCCCTCCCACCTCTAGGAGCTTAGAGAAACCTTTTATTGTGACTGCCTGTGCTGCCCCTTCTATTGTATCTCCCCTGTCCCCCATAACTGTCCAGGTTTCTAGGAGGACAGCATCTTACCACACTCAAGTGACCTGGTGTCAGGAGGTGGCATGTCAAACCCCATTTTTCTCCAACTTCACAAAAGATGCCCTACCCATGTCCCCATGTGGTCACCTTACCTGTGCAGGGCTCCCAGGGCCGGGCACCACGGCTTGGGGTACCCAGAAGCAAGAGCACCGCACACAACATCAGCAGCGCAGACATGAGGGGCTCGAGTCCCAAGATCCATCCAGGGGTTCCACACGCCTGCAGAGAGGCAGCCACTCTTAATTCCCTGTGAGGGGCAGTCTGGACCCCAGGTGGTCACTGTGATGAGCCCATGTTTGTATCTGCAAGAGGACAGAGGTAGTCCTGGCAGTAATGACAGCCCCTAGCTGTTCTGCAGTAGCAAAAGGCGGGTGGCCCTGGCAGACTGAAGCGTCAGCTGCAGGCAAGGGCTTATCTCTCTGCTTCCCTGCTGGGCTTGGGTCCCGAGCGCAGGTGACAACGGGTATCAATCTTCAGGACTGGGATTAGTCATTGGCAAAGCTCACCCTCCTGAAGGAGAGACAGAAATAGATCCTTCAGCGGAGCACTGAGAACAAACCAGAAAAACTTAGAAAACCAGTTTTTCCTGGGTGCAGATGACGGGCGGCCGCGTGCTGCTGTGCAGGACTCGAGCAGGTGACCTTGGCAGACCTGCAGCTACCGATAGGGACAGGTGCTCTGTCGGTCCACCTCCTGCTCTCTTGGGGATTCCCAAACAGGGCTCTTTCCTCTCAGCTGGGGCGAGTGTCCCCCGAGGTCCCAACACGCAGCAGGGGGTCAGCCTTAGGTCCAGCAGAAGGTCAGATCCTCTGTTCTGTGCTGAGATAAGGATCAGTCTTAGAGGAGGTGGTGACAGAGGAAGGTCTCCTGCCCTGCCGGGTCCCACACCGTCCCCAGGAGGGCCGGCTTTGAGGAGGGCTTTTTATCTGGTGCCCAGCCCTCGGAGGGTGTGTGGGTTTGTCAACTGTTGGCTTCAGGAATTCCCCTGTGGGGGGAGCCATCCTTAAAGCTGTTCCAGAGGAAAGGGTTTAAGAGTGGCTGTGCAGAGAGTGCATTGCCCGTGTGTGCTCAATTCCCTGAGAGATGCTTCCGACTCAACAGGACCCCCTTTCACAAGCCCCTGAGACACACAGTCCCCCCACCCCGAATGTCCCAACTCAGAACTCAGGCAGAGCCTGACACTGTGGGTGTTTGTTTGCAAATGGCAGACGGTTTTGTATGTATGGGGAGGGTGGGGGTGGCAAGAGGGTGGGTACTGAAAAACAGAGAGAGAGGATGATGAAGATGGATGGAGAAGAGAGAAAGAGTTAGGGGGAAAGGCCCAGCTCAGGGGCCTGGCAATGTTTGACTCAGTGGGTGTTTGTGAGCTCAAGGCCCTGTGATTAGAGAGAGACAGAGAGACAAGAGACCATAAGAGAGGGAGCAGACAAGATAGACCTGGAGAGATGAGATGGGGTGGGGGATGGGAGGAGAAAAGAGAGAGGTGGGAGGGTAGTACAGAGATGGAAGAGGAAGAAGGGATGGATGATCTGCAGAGTGCTGGAGGGTCTGTCTCTGTGTAGGGGACATGTATTCAAGCCTTCCCTTCTCCCTGGAAACCCTGATCTGCCATTTATGTCCCGGTGAGGAGGCTTGTGGGCTTGTGGTGACTAAGATAGCTATAAAGAAATCCTTGGAGAGGCACTTGTTATACATGGCTACCCTCTACCTGGCCCAGGGGAGCTCTTGGGGTAAGTTTCTTCACTCCTGGGCTCAGTGCCGCTCCTTCCTGGTGGGACCTATGGAGTAGTGGCGGGGTTTTCTGAGGTTCCTATCCTTGTAGATCCGAGCTGCTATTAGCTTATATGGAGCCCACATCACCGTGACCCTAACCATCAAAGGAAAGATGTGTGGCTCCCAGGGAAGCAGCAGCCTGATCTGAGAGGGAGGGGGGGAGGGGAGCAGCCTGGGAGGGGGAGGAGAGCAGCCTAGTCTGGGGGTGGGGGGCAGAGTGGGTGGGGGGAGCAGCCTGGTCTGAGGGGGGAAGGGGAAGGGAAGGGGGAGAGGAACAGCCTCATCTGTGAGGGGAGGGGAGGGGGAGGGGGGCCTGGGAGGGGGAGGAGAGCAGCCTGGCCTGAGGCGGGAGGGGGAGACCTGGTCTGAGGGGGGAAGGCACTGTCGTGCAGTCTCTTTCCCAGCTGAGGAACACTTTGTTCTGCAGCAGGACCCCTCCCAGCCCAGCTGCAGGTAGTGGTGGTAGCCACCAGAGGCACACCCTGGGTGGGGTTTGGAGGTGACTTCTGCAGGCTGGGCAGCTAGCACCTGTGCAGGGTCACAGGGTTGCAGGGCTGGTGAGCTCCGTGCAGCCAGCTACCCTCTGACTACTTTCGTTAAATGAGACAGTGTCAGGATTTTTTTTTTTTTTTTTTTTTGGAACAGCCTGATTTAAGGAATGAAAATTATGCTCCCTTGGGAAAATCCCTCCTTGTTACATTTGCTCTGTTGTGAGCAGCAGGCAAGAGTTCGTTATTGGGAGCTATCATGCGAAACCCCCACAGTGGCGACCTCAAGAGTAGGGGCCTGACAGTGAGACTCCAACACACTACAGGAATCTCTGTAACTCCACATCTGGAAATTGCGTGACCACAGATGTGACCTGGATTAAGCAGCAGGTCTCAGGCATGCCAGCTGCTAAGCCCTCCTCCGTGACAGAACCCAAGCTTCTGTGTGCAGTCAGAGACACTGGTAAGAAGGAAAAACGCTCGTGTTTCTTCCCCAATGTGTTTTTTTTTTTTTTTCAGGTTGATTTTGCAATAGAAATCGCTTCTCCTGCATTACATGAAGGAAAGATTCACAGACACTGGCCAAGAGCAACATAAGGGGGTGGGGTATATATCAGAGATGTCTGTGATCGGCCTGAACCTCACACAGTTCACCCACACCTGAGCTCCTGTTAAAAGATCTCACAGGCAGGAATAGCCCAGCCCAGTCTGGTAGAGAAGAAAACCTCCCAAAAGGTGAAGATATAGCTCAATTGATTTAGTCTAGCCCCCCCTAGTTCAATCCCCAGCACCCCATAAAGCAGATGTAGTGGAACACTCCTGTAATCCAGATGTAGTGGAGCACTTCTGCAATCCAGATGTTGTGGAGCACTACTGTAATCCAGATGTTGTGGAGCACTACTGTAATCCAGATGTTGTGGAGCACTTCTGCAATCCAGATGTTGTGGAGCACTTCTATAATCCAGATGTAGTGGAACACTCCTGTAATCCAGATGTAGTGGAACACTTCTATAATCCAGATGTAGTGGAGCACTCCTGCAATCCAGATGTTGTGGAGCACTTCTGCAATCCAGATGTTGTGGAGCACTGCTGTAATCCAGGACTCAGGGAAGCGGAGGATCAGAAGTTCAAGGTCTTCATCAGCTAGCTACACAACACGTTTAAAACTAGTCCGGGCTATTGGGGACTTTGATGGTCAGGTTGAAAGGAAAGAAAGGAGGAAGAGAGAAAAAGAAGGAGGGAGAGAGAGAAGGAGGGAGAAAGGGAGGGAGGAAGGGAGGATAGGGACATTGGTTGGAACACAGAGCCTCTCTCTGCCTTTCTCCCTCTCCCTGTGACACAGTCTACCTGTGTCAGAGAGATCTGGCCTCTTCAGGAAAAGCAAACCCAGCCTTTCCACTATTCAGCGTCCTTTTCTTTAAGACATAACAGGTCTTGAGATGCAACCTTCACAGTTGCCATGCGTGTCTGCTCAGCTCAGTCTTCCCCTGCAGCAAGGAGCCCAATGTGTGGCTCATCTGTTACCGCTCCCAATCTCTACCCACACGTCGCCTCTGCTGTGTTACCGTCCTGAGGCTTACATAGCCTCTTCTGTGATGCCTGTTTCCTCTGCCAGCATCATGTTAGCACCGCTTGATAAATACATATGTGCACTAGCTCTCCTTTTCAAAAAATGTACCTACAGGAGCTGAGGAGACAGCTTAATCCACAAAGTGCCTGCCTTACAAACATAAAGATTGGAGTCAATCCCCAGAGCCCAGATGGAAAAGGCAGGGTAGAGTAACTTGGGTACTGTAATCATAGCCCTGGGGAGGCAGAGGTAAGCAGACAGATCTCTGGACCTCGCTGGCCAGGCAGCCTTGCTTACTTCCAAGTTCCAGACCAATTAAAGACCCAGTTTCAAGGTGGCGGAAAGTAAATAGTGCCTAAGGAATAACAGCCAAAGTTGTCCTTCACATGGACACACACACACACACACACGCTTACACACAAACGTATCTGCAGCCCAGTGTGATGGTGCAAGTCTGCAATCCCAGCATGCAGAAAGCTAAGGCAGGAGAATTCTAAGTTTAAGGCCAGCATGTACTACAGAATGAGTTGCTATTCTCAAATAGAGTGAGACTCTGTCTCAAAAATAAAAACAAGTATTGGCAGCTCTCACCTATATTCTTCTTCATACAAACTTTAAAAACTATTGTCCCTATAGCTGGGTGTAATAGCACACACATGTAGTACAACTACTTGGGAAACTGAGGCAGGAGGATGGCTTGAACCCAGGAGTTTAAGCGCAGCATGGCCAGACTTGGTCACAAAAAAAAAAAATAAATAAATAAATCCTATTTAAAACTTCCAAACCAACATTAAATAGTAAGCAAAGTATTACAGGAATCGGGCTGGGGAGATGGCCCAGCAGATAAATATCTTGCTGTGTAAGCATAAGGCTCTACATTTAGATCCTTAGTATTGACATGTGTCTGCATGCCTGAGGTCCCAGCCCTGGGGACATGAAGACAGGAGGATCTTAGGAGCATGTGGCCAACTGGTTTGCCAATATGTGAAGTCATTCAGGGATAATGTTATCATTGTTGTAAACATAATTTCTTTGTGTATATGTGGCATCTGTGTATGTGTGCATGTGCGTGCATGTATGTGTGTGTATATGTATATAAACACAGCATGTGTATATGTATGTGTATAGTCTGTATGTATGTGTGGCATGTATGGTGTGTATGTGTTTGTGCATATATGTGTGTGTGCACATATGTGCTTTGCACATGAAATTATATTCTTTTTTTAATTCTTTTTTTTAAAGATTTATTTATTTATTATATGTGTGTACACTGTAGCTGTCTTCAGACACTCCAGAAGAGGGCATCAGATTTTTGTTACGGATGGTTGTGAGCCACCATGTGGTTGCTGGGATTTGAACTCAGGACCTTTGGAAGAGCAGTCAGTGCTCTTAACCACTGAGCTATCTCACCAGCCCGAAATTATATTCTTGCACATATTTAATATTTCATATTCTTGTTTTCTGGTCATGTTACTTACAGTTTGTCAAAACATTATCTAGTTTATTGTGTTTTTTAATACCCAAGTTTCTCCCTAAATGTATATCAAAATTTCTTATAAAGATGAGGTTTTACAGAACGCTTACATTCTCTCACTAGACTTGACACTTTGCCGTTACACAGCGTTTCCTTTCTGGGTTTGGGTTAGTACACATATGCATATTTTGAGTGTATGAGCTCAGTCTTGCTTTTTTTTCTCCTCCACAGAGCACATCCTTTTACCAGCACTACCTACACAGCAGCCTATACTACTGCTGTGTGTTGACCACTGACTTCCGTTTCATTTCTCCTCAGAACTCTGACCGTTATGTGTTTTAATGACATGTTGTTAGGTGCGTATGTAGTTTTGATCGTTATATAACTGCAAATCCCTCTTTCCTTGGAATTCATTGCTCTCCCAGTCCTCTTTCTCAATGAAGTGCCCCACCCCCACCCTCTAGCCAATCAGCTCTGCCTAGGCCTCTTTCCCTCCCAAAGCATCTGGTGTTCCTGTTGCTTGTCTGTGCTTCATATACCAGACACTAACATGCAGATTCCCACCTCACAACAGTACCTCGAAAGCCCATACACGGGAAAGATGGCTTCTGCGAGCAGGGTCATGCAGGTAGTTAAGTCACCTGCTCCATCAGTAAGGTTTGTTAACAGAAGAGACAATCCTAGGCTGGAGAGATGGCTCAGAGGTTAAAAGCACTGGTTGTTCTTCCAGAGGTCCTGAGTTCAATTCCCAGTAACCACACAGTGGCTCATAACCACCTGTAATGAGATCTGGTGCCCTGTTCTGGTGTACAGGCATAATGAATACTGTATACTAAATAAATAAATCTGAGAAAAGGAGAAAGAGAGAGAGACCTAAACTCAGTGCCTCATAAGCTTTGGGGTCTACTGCGACACCCTCCCTCTCCTCTGTAATTTCACAGCATTCGAAGGGAAGCATGTCCCGAGATTTCCTGATGTATCAGGGGCCACCAGACGCTGCAGATATAATGCAAACATTACCTTGGAAATACAGAAGGGAACTGATGTCTCAAGAGGAAATAGAATTGACCCAGCGTGGAAGTCCAGAGTGATCAACCTGGCTGCTGTTTGTCATCAGACAGAAAGATTATCTTTACAATAAAGGACTTCCAAAGTGAGAAATCATATATATTAAACAACCTTATAAATATTCTGTGAGCAGAACCAAGTGTAGAAACCCCAGGTGGTCACTCGTATCTCCTATTTTATGTATCTTGGTCAGCTTCCCCACAAGCTGACCTGTACACTTATTAAAGTTGACATTTTTAAATGGGTGGGGGGAGCCAATACAAGGATTGTGGTTTGGGAAGTTGGGAGACATTGACATCACCCTGAAATAGTCCAACATGGTACATACACCCACCCATTGTGAGGCCCTGGAGGTTTAACAGTGAACCACACATCAAATGAGACTGTCATGCTCACTGAATACAAAAATGCACCCCCAACTTCCTACCCTAAACTCATCTTCACCCCATGCCTCTTAATCACGGGATCAGAAGGGAGGTACTATGCAATATCGTCCCAACACCATTGGAAGGTAAGGGGGAATGTCCATACTCTTTTTTGTTTTGTTTTGTTTTGTTTTATTTTGTTTTGGTTTTTTTGTTTTTTGTTTGTTTGTTTGTTTGTTTGTTTGTTTGTTTGTTTCGAGACAGGGTGTCTTTGTGTAACCCTGGCCGTCCTAGAACTCACTCTGTAGACCAGGTTGGCCTCAAACTCAGAAATCCACCTGCCTCTGCCTTTCATGTCCTGGGATTAAAGGCATGCACCACCACTGCCCGTTGAGCTCCATACTCTTGGAAGTGACATCCAAGCTTCCAGGATTCGAGACCCTGTACTACAAGCCCCAGAGAAACATCCCTAGGAAGAGGCTTGTAGACCAAGAACGAGGATGTGTTCTGAAGTTTGCTAATATGATGGTGAATTTTGCATTGGGTGGCGTAGTCATGGCACTCAGATACTAGGTCCAGACTGCCTAAATACTACAGTGAAGGGATTTGTTAGCTATGTGGGGGGACCTCATCCAACCCACTAAAGATCACAAGGTAATATTTGAGTTCCCCGAGAAGAGGTACTTCTTCCAGAGGCTGCCCTCCAGACTCTAGCTGTACCACCAACTCTTCCCTTCCCCACTTCTCCACCCCCCCCAACCTCCCAACACCCCACCCCACCCCCCAGCAGCAGTCTGGACTTGCCACCCCACCCCCCACCATCAGTCACATGAGTCAGTTCCTAAAACAAACACCTCTCCTGTCTAGAGAAACAACCGTCCATATGTGTGTATGTGTCTGCATCTGCACACAGACACACACACCTGTCAGCTCTGCTTGTCTAGAGAGCCCTGGTGATCATAGCATGTGGGAAAGGGTATCCTTAGCTCTAGTCTAAGGCACACCTTCAAAGGACTCAGAGAGGGGTGTGGCCCTGGGAGAGGAGGCCAAGCAGACCCCCTCATTTTCTTCTGAGCTGAAGCTTCACTGAGGTACTAGGGGAAGAAGACCCTGCTACTGTGGTTAGTTGAAGCCTAGAACTGTGTTCTGCGTAAGTCCTAGAAAGCATGAATGAGATTCAGGGTGTCTATTCATGCACCCATCCCATTACACTTAAATCTATGTAAAATTCTTTCTTTTTTCTTTTCTCTTTTTCTTCCTTCCTTCCTTCCTTCCTTCCTTCCTTCCTTCCTTCCTTTCTCTCTCTCTCCCTCTCCCTCTCTCTCTCTCTCTCTTTCTTTTTTAAGATTTATTTATTTTATGTGAGTACACTGTCACTCTCTTTCAGACACCCCAGAAGAGGGCATTGGAACCCATTACAGATGGTTGTGAGCCACCATGTGGTTGCTGGGAATTGAACTCAGGACCTCTGGGAGAGCAGTCGGTGCTCTTAATTGCTAAGCCATCTCCCCAGCCTGTAAAACTATTAAACTCCGACTCTGTGTCGGAGCGCCAATTCTGGAGTCTCTCTGAGATGGCGACAGTAGGCAAGGCCTGGTGGGGGTCCTTCTGGTCTCCAGGTAGGAGTAACAAGTGCTAGGCACTTGCTTCTGTTGCCACATTTAGCTCTATAGCACCTCGTCGATGTCTGTGAGGCTCTTCGGCATGGACAGCCTATCCAGGCAACCCTTCCCAAGGATCAGGGAAAGTCACGCTAGCAACTTAAAGAGCAGTCAGGAGTTTCCTGTGGTCAGTGGACTTCTCCCAATGTGGGGGAATACTATGGGAAGCAGATGTGCTGTGATCTGAGGGAAGGTCCCTCCCTCTGTCTTGCCAGGAGAAACGCCCCTACCCCAACTCCGGGAGTAATTTCTAGAAATTGGCTGCCTACTGAAGTCACCACGACTCAAAGGTTGGGACCCTGTTTTCTGGGACACCATCCAAAGGCAGCCCGGTAAGAGCACCTCCAGTTCCGGATGCACTCAGTCACTGGCTTTAGCCTAGCTCTTAGACTCAAATCTCTTAGACTCAAATCGTGTGTCCATGAAAGGTGACACATCTGTAGGAGCCTAACTACTTAACTGACTCTGAAGTTGCCACTTTAGGGGCTAGGAAAGCAGACTCCCCCGAGTCCACACATCTGCAGTAGGGAGGACAGATGGCAAGACAGGAGCAATGCCAGAGGCCACCCTACCCGGGGTCCCACGTTCATTTCCGGCTTGCGAGGCCCCTGGGTCCCCTCCAGCAAAGCCCGCTGCACGAAGCATGTTCTTAAAATTCTTTGCAGATTAACCCGCATTACCGTGAGCCCCATAAAAGCGCCTGGCGGCTCGCGGTGCTTTCCCCGGCAGGCGACCGAGGAGGGCGGCGCAGCTGGCGGGAAGCGCAATTAGGGCGCGGGCGCAGCACTTCAAAGGCTCGGGCGGGCTGTAATTAGCGGCACCGCGGGCGGCGGCCCCGGCCTGCACCCCAACAAAGGGCTACGGTTGCTTGAGTCACCCCGGCGAAGAGAAGCCTGGGGCCGGGGAGCGCTCCTGCCAGACCTATCCTGCAAGTCCATGCGCCCCTGCCCTAACTGTCAGCGGGTCTGCAGGGAGGAGGAGATGCCCGGACTGGGGGAGGTTCCTGCCAGGTCCGAGCATCCCCACCTTGGCTTGGGGTCCGCTGAGATCAGGCTGAGCGACCAGACATCTACACGAGAAGAGGATGGAAGAGAGAGGTTGTCTTGGCTACCACAGGGAAGAATAGAGAGTTGGAACCACTTGTTGGAAGCTTCCAGAAAGACTTAGCCAAGAGCAGGCAGGGGCTTCAGCTGATCTCCACTGGAATTGGGGCCCTGCTGGGTATTGCCTGACAAGGTTTTCACATCGGCTTTCTCAGGACTCTGGGTGTATGTGTCCCTGGCAGCCAGTGCCCCGGGGCAGAGGGTGAGTGTGTAGTACTTTGGAAGGGATTCCTTGAGGGTCCAGGGAGAGTGGACACATTTCTGTGGTACCTGGGGATCCATCCTTCAGCTGCTCATTGTTTTCTTCTAGAGAGAAAGAAGGACTTATTTGTGAATACAGGCTACTTTCCTTATGGCTTCTCCACTCTTTAAAACAACACCAACAAAAACTTGTCTACTGTGATGGTTAACATTTATTGTACCTTGATGGATCACCCACCCTGGCAGACAAACCTCTGGGCATGTCTGGGAGGGTAAGAGATCTACTCTGAATGTGGGAAGCCCTATTCTATGGTTGGGGTCCTGTACTGCATAAAAAAAGGAGAAAGTGGCCAGGCAGTTATGGTGCGTGCCATTTGTTTGTTTGTTTGTTTGTTTGTTTGTTTGTTTAGACAGGGTTTCTCTGTGTAGCCCTGGCTGTCCTGGAACTCACTCTGTAGACCAGGCTGGCCTCAAACTCAGAAATCTGCCTGCCTCTGCCTTCCAAGTGCTGAGATTAAAGGCATGCGCCACCACTGCCCGACTGGTGCTTACCTTTAATCCCAGAACTCCAGAAGCAGAAACAGAAGCAGAAACAGAAGCAAGAGGATCTCTGTGAGTTCAAGGCCAGCCTAGTGTACAGAGGGAGTTTCAGACAGCCAGGGCCACATAGAGAAACCCTGTCTTGAAAAACCAAGGGGGAGGGAGGGAAGGAAGGAGCGAGGGAGGAAGGGTGGGAGAGAGAAAGAGAGAGAGAGAGAGAGAGAGAGAGAGAGAGAGAGAGAGAGAGAGAGAATGAGAGGAACCCCAGCATTTGTCACATGCTGCTCCTGACTGCCAAGGTGTATGACCATGTGCCTTGTTCCTGCTGACATAGCTTCCGGACATCACAGACTATATATTCTAAACTGTAGCCAAGATAAACCTCTTTTAGGCTGCATGTGTCGAGTCGTTTGTTATAGCAATTTAAAAAACAAAACAAAACAGCAACAACAACAAAAGATCTAATACTCTAGTCACAGTGGATCAGGGCTATGACAATAAGCCAGTGTTAACCCCATCATCCCTATAAATGCGTCTAGTGTGGTCACATCCACAGGTCTATGGGTTCACAGCTTCAGTTTAAGAACGTAGGGATGTATAGTGCCACCTGTTTAATACCATGACCACAGCAAAGAGATACAAAGTAGCTATATTTAGGACTGCAGTAGGCAGGTGAGAGCCAGTTGTGGCAACTGCCTTATACAGGCAACATCAGGAATCAACTCAGCAACTTGAGAAAGGTGGGTTTCACCAGCCATGTGGTAAGTGGGGAGGCCTGGGGAGGCAGGTCGGTGAGAATAGGGACCCTGAGTTGACCGCATCTCATCACACCTAGGAATGCCGATCACCCACAAACTCATGATGCTCTCTGGCCACACTGGGGTTCCAGTGAATTCTTTTCTTAGGTAGAGCTGTGAAACTGTAGCCATGACATGGGTCCATGTTGCTGGTTGGCAACAAGCACCTGTGTGATCCTTGCAATTCATTAAAGCATAGATAACAGGCCACCAAGTGCTAGCATCTCATCCCTGCTGATGGACTGGAGGCCCACTGTCACCCAGGAAGCTTTCCTAGTGGTCTGTGACAGTTCCCCAGCTGTCATGCTCAGCAAATATATTACATCATTTAGGCAGACACTAGCTTTTAAATATAATCTTGTTTTTCCTACTCTACAGTAATGGGCCCGTTGTTGGTGCTTCATCTCACACTAAGAAGGAAACGGAAACAAACCTAAGCTTCCTCAGAGGACATCATTTAGTGTGATGATGTCATCACACTGCAGCCAAAATGTATAGCTACGCACGCGTTATACAAAACATGTGTGCGGTTCTATGCATAGCATATGGGTAGACACTTGTGCCCCCTGGCCTCTTGCTAGCCACCAATAGAGCTGACAGTGTAGGCATGCAAGTACCAAGTACCAAGCAGAATTTTCTCTGGCCCAGAGCCTGCCTGCACAGTGGGTCTGAGTAAGCTTATCACAGTGGCTTTCAACCTTTCTAACACTGTGACCCTTTAATACAGCTCTTTATGTTGAAGACAGGGTTTCTCTGTGTAGCCCTGGCTGTCCTGGAACTCACTCTGTAGACCAGGCTGGCCTCGAACTCAGAATTCCGCCTGTCTCTGCCTGGAATTAAAGGCACCATGACTACCTGGCCTTGTTGCTACTTCATACTGTAATTCTGCTACTATTATGAATCGATAACAGTAAATGGCTGTTCTTTTCTGATGGTCTTAGGCAACCCCTGTGAAAATGCCATTTGACCCCTGAAGGGGTCACAACCCACAGGTTAAGAGATGCTAGTTTACCAAGACTGATTAGTCCCAGCCCCTGCTGTCTCTTGTTCCAGTCTCTCACTGAGGTCAGAGAGTCTCACAGATGGTCCCTGCCCTGACCCAGTGGAAATGCACAGATTACCAAGACAGCAAGCATAGGCAGGTGCTGTCTCCCTCAGACCAAGCCTGAGTCTGTAAGAGCAGCTCCACCTGCTCACCTGCTTCCCCGAAGAGCACCACCCAAGCCTACACCTGCATCAGGAGAGCCCACAGGATGTCTAGAGGCACCTTTCCAAGACAGTGCCCTGACCATGCAGGCATGAGCTGCACATGGAGAACAGCAAGGAAGAGCTGAGCTTTCTGAACAAGGCAAGGGGCGTGGCCAAACAGCAGGACAGCCACAGGACAAGAAGAGCCAGGTTGTATCCACAGAGACCGAATCCTTTAATACCTCTGTAGCCCCATGAGTTGCCTGGCTTATTCTATCATAGGACACTTCAAACTTGTCTGGCCAATTTCCAGAGGGTTGTGTTCTCTGGACATCCCCATGGGAGAGAGAGAGCAGAGAACACAGGAGCAAAGTCCCTGGGGTCTCTAATAGGGCACTAACAACACTCCTGGGGCCCTGCCCTCACTAGCTAGTAGCCTGCAAAAGTCTCACCCCTATTCAGGATTAGGTTACAATTATGTTCACAGGAACATTCAGTCCATAACAATAGTCCCTGAGAATCCGTGCCCCAGATGCAGAGCACATCCCGAACCCCAAGGTCCAGCATCAAGTCTAAAGTTCAAAGCCTCAGCTAAAACCCCTGCGGGGGGTGGGGGTGGGGGTGGGGGTGGGGCAGAGACACGGATGAGTGAGAGACTTGTGGTGAGCTTCCTCCGGCTCTGCACCTGTGAGTCAGGCACATTCTGAGCCCCCAAAACAGACGTGGAACAGATACAAGTTGGGCCGTCCCCTCCCATTATCAATGACGTCATCAACCTGGGAGAAACCAGTGTGGGACTTCACAGGCCACGGGTTGTCAGACATCATAGAGGGAGAGGTGGCGAGGCGGTGAGAACCAGCAGCCATGACAAGGGGACCTGGCTGGGGCCTAGGAGCCCAGGCCGTGACCAAAGCTGGTGTTGTATGCGAACAGAAACACAGATGTGGGGTTTCCTGCCCGCAGGCTCTGCTTTTCCCTGAGCGGACACAGTTCTTCATCTCCACTTTAAGACAGTGGAGTTGTATCTCCAGACATACCAACCTCCCCGTCCCATGCATATGGGTATGGGCTGTCTGGGGAGCTGAGGGAACAGACTTTTGACATTAGCTCTGACCGCATACCAGGAGTCAGCACAGTGACCATAGGTTCAGAGCCCAGTTCCCCGAGACTGTGTCCACAGGGGACAGCCAGGGCTCTGAGTGAAGGCGAGGGAAGACGGAAGTGTGTGCCTCCTAGTCAGGACTCTGCATCTTACTTGGGAACAGTGGGAGCCAGGTATGCTGGATCAAGGTATTGTGAGCTGAGCCCTAGGGAGCCCGCATGAGGACTGGCTACTAAACAGACACCTTTTCCAGACAGAGGGAGAAACACAGATGTGCAGGTAGAAGGCAGGCAGCCCCTGCGTGCTCCCACTGCAGGCAGGACCAAGGCCAGAGACAGAGTCTAGGGCAGGGCCCCATGGGTCAAAACTTGCAGTGTGGATTTGGGTGGAGGAGAGGGTTAAAAAGGAATCAAACACCACACGATGCACATTAAAGAATAAAAGAAGGGCCCCCAATGAAGGAGCTAGAGAAAGGACCCAAGGAGCTGAAAAGGGGGCTGCAGCCCTATAGAAGGAACAACAATATGAACTAACCAGTAGCCCCCAGAGCTTGTGTCTCTAGCTGCATATGGAGCAGAGGATGGCCTAGTCAGCCATCAATGGGAGGAGAGGCCCTTGGTCTTGCGAAGATTATATGCCCCAGTATAGGGGATGCCAGGGCCAGGAAGCGGGAGTGGGTGGGTTGGGGAGAAAAGGTGGGGGGAGGGTATAGGGAACTTTCAGAGAGGAAACTAGCAAAGGGGATAGCATTTGAAATGCAAATGAAGAAAATATCTAATTAAAAAAAAGAATTGTGATTATATGCGTGTGACACCATTCCCAGTATCCCCAGCACCCTGTATTCTTTGAATCATCTGTGGATTGCTTAAACTACCATGTACAATAAAAGCATGGTGAATAGTCACTACACTGTGTTTAAGGAATAATGCCAAGAAAATGTTGTTGCAGGTTTAGCCCAGAAGCAAAATTTTAATGTTATATACAGAATTGGTTCAATGCATGGCTGTGGAAGTGGAATTCATAAATTCTTAGATACATAAACCATGTCACAGAGAAGACACTGCCCAATTTCCCAAGCTCAGAAGAGGTACAGTCAGGTATTTGTCTCAAAAAAAAAAAAAGGTGGACAGAGCCTAGAAACATCTGGCTAGCACATGTACATGCACACACATCTGCACATACAAACACTAATAACTTACTTAACAGAGAGCCCATAGAGAGAGATTAATTTTTTAAAGATTTATTTTATGTGTGTGAGTACACTGTAGCTGTACAGATGGTTGTGAGCCTTCATGTGGTTGTTGGGAATTGAATTTTAGGACCCCTGATGACTCTGGTTGGCCATGCTTGCTCAGGTCAACTCCCACTGGCTCTGGCCCAAAGATTTATTCATTATTATATATAAGTACACTGTAGCTGACTTCAGATGCACCAGAAGAGGGCATCAGATCTCATTACGGGTGGTTGTGAGCCACCATGTGATTGCTGGGATTTGAACTCAGGACCTTTGGAAGAGCAGTCATTGCTCTTACCCACTGAGCCATCTCACCAGCCAGAGACTAATTTTTTTTTTAATTAAGACTTTTTTTTAAAAAGTGTGTGTGTGCGTGTGTGTGTGCATGTGTGTGTGTGTGTGTGTGTGTGTGTGTGTGTGTGTGTATGTATATGCACTACATGTGTGCAGTATCTGAGGAGGCTAGAAGAGGGCTGCAGATTCCAACCCATCCCACCCCTGTCCCAACTCCCCACCCCACCCCCCAATGGAATTACAGACACCTGTGAGCTGCCATGAGCTTGCTGGGACTCAAACCCTAGTCTTCTGGAAGAGTGGCAAGTGCTCTTAACCACTGAGCAGTCCCTCCAACCATTCAGCTCTTATCTCTACCGATAGAGAGCTTTTGGTGCCGCTTCTAGGAATTTGGCCTCTGTCACTGGGCTGGGACAAGGAAGTAGGCTCAGATAAGGATAGTAGAAACACTGATGACGGGGCTTTGTTTACTGCTTTGCACGATGACTACCAGGAGTGATCTCTTTGTTAATGGCCTTGCTTGATTACTTTGTCTTTGATCTAAGAACCAACCATGTTTTTTGAGTATTCCTAGACTGATATAAAAGCTGGATGGGAAAAACTAAAGATGCTTCAGCCTCAGCACCGGCTGGAGTCATGTTATTGTGTTGTGTAATGTGTCTTTGTCTTTACAATCCTCCCTCCCTCCCTTGAGACCCTGTTGACTGACTGAGCTGGCTTGGTCATCTCTATCTTAGTTGTAGAGATTATGACAAGTGGCAAAACTTTCCCCGAGCTGGAGAGATAGATCAGTGGTTAAGAACACGTGCTGTTCTTGCAAAGAACCCTGGTTCAGTTCCCAGCACCCACATGATGGTGCAGAACCCATCTATAACCCCAGTCGCAGGGGATCCAATCCATATCTGACCTCCCTGGGCATCAGACAAGCATGTGATACACATACATACATATATGAAAACAAAAACACTCACATATGCTTTTTAATTAATCAGTCAATTTTTAGAAAGACTTTCCAGAGTAAAACTCAGACTCTGCAGAGCCCTAAGGGTTCCAGTCCTAAGGCTGTCCCAGACAGCAGAAACACAGACATCTGGTATAATGGGGGCTGGCGAGTCTTCGGCATGTCAGCCACACCTGCCTCAGACTCCAGCCCCAAACAATTCTTCTCCTAAGCGCCAGCAGGTGCTTCTGCCTGGTGCCAAGACTGGAAACTGCTAGGGCAGAGCCTCCCAAGGCTTTGGGACAGCCCCAGGGGCAGCACCTGGGAGCTCATTAGAAATGCAGATACCCAGGCCCCACCCAGCCCTGGAATCAGAGAGGCCTGACATCTTTGCTGCAACAAGCCGGCTGATGCACCCATCTGGGGAAGCCATGCAGGAGCTGGGCACATTAGGACTTCTGGATAAGGAAGACACTGGCTCCCAAGGCTGCTGAGAAAGTCAAAAACTGCCACAGAAAGAAAACTAAGTATAGTCTTGACTGTTTAGCCTTGACCTTCGGGCACAAGGAAGTGATGGCCAGTCGTCATGGACCTACTAAAAACGGAAGGTGTCTGGGACAGGGTAACGGAAGAGACCCCTCCCCAACCCAAGGTTCCCCTGACATCATAGCTGGACTCCCGAGGTTGGCCCTAGGGCCCACACAGCATCCTGACCATAAGTGAAGAAAAAGTATTGTGAAATCTAGTTGGGGGTCCAGGAATACCTCAAAAACACTGTGCCCTGTCCCCAGGAATCCTAAACAGAGATGCTAAGTGTTCACCCATTTAAAGCTAGAACTGCCCATGGCCTACGCTTGTTTTCTCAGGTATTTTGTGGTAGCAGAAAGGTGACTAAGCCAAAGTGCTATGCCCCACAGAGACTAGAAGGGCAGCTGCCCCAAGACGTGTGAGTGTGAACCCAAATCAGAGTTTGGGACCATTGCTCTGGAGGGAGCTTATCCTAGGCTATATCAGAACCACAGACAAGCACACGTGTCTTCCCAAGATGTCAGAATGTATTAGCCATGATAAATCTATGAGGTACAGAGGTTTCGTTGGCAGCAGTTCGCCAGGTCGGCGCAAGTAAGCAAACACAGGTTCTTTGATTTCGATCTTAATTACTAATATTAACCCTCAGCTTACACGTTAAGCATCACACGGTAATAAAATACTCTTGACTAACAGGCTGGAGGGGTGGTGCAGTGGGTAGAGGTACTTGCTGCACAAACCTAACAACCTGAGTTTGAATCCCTGGAACCCATGGAAATGTGGAGGGGGGAGAGAAGAGATTCCACAAAGTTGTCCTATGACCTCTACATGCATGCACTATGGCAAGTGCACACAACGATATATACACACAACAACAACAACAACAATAATAAAGCATTTTTTTAAAAAAAGCCTGACCAAGCCAGGCGTTTAATCCCAGTGCTTGGGAGACAGAGGCAGGTTCAAGGCCAGCCTGGTCTACAAAGAGAGTTCCAGGATAGCCAGGGCTAAGACAGAGGAATCCTATCTTTTTTTTCTTTCTTTTTATTTTATTTTATTTGGTTGGTTTTTCGAGACAGGGTTTCTCTGTGTAGCCCCCGCTGTCCTGGAACTCACTCTGTAGACCAGGCTGGCCTCGAACTCAGAAATCTGCCTGCCTCTGCCTCCCAAGTGCTGGGATTAAAGGCATTCGCCACCACTGCACAGGAATCTTATCTTTAAACAAACAAACAACAAACCATTTTAGGGAAGGAAAGGAGTTTTTCTTTGCTTACATTGTGAGGTCATAGTCCATTACTGAAGGAAGTCAGGGTAAGAACTTAAAGGCAAAAACCTTAAGAAGCACTGTTTGAGGGCTCAGCCTCAGCCTCATACTCAACTAGCATTTTTTTATACAACCCAGAATCACCAGCCCAGGGAATTGTGCCACCCACAGTGGACTGTGCCCTCCTATAACAATTAACAACCAAGACAACATCCCCTATGGACATGCCTACAAGCTAACCTGATCTAGACAGCCCCTCCACTGAGATTCCCTTCTGTCGTGGTTTGAGGCTTTGTCAAGTTGAAAGCGAAAGCTAGCTAGGACAGTACCTCTACTTTTATCTTTGTATCTATCTCTCTATTCTGTATCTGTGTTATCTGTTGTTATAGGCAGATGTGACTACAAAGGAGAAAGAGATCATAGCCGAATCCAAGGAGTTCCAAAATGGCCTATCAGAGAAGAAGTAGGAGACTGCCAGGCCGGAAAAGAGTCTCTTCAAGGATCAGATACTCTTCAAGGGTCAGATACTCTTCAAGGGTCAGATACTCAGCCCTCCTGGAGGCCTGCTGCAAGCAGAGCTGAGCTGCAGGAAAAGGGTGCCCGGCAACAGAGGCTGTAGAGGTGATGGGCAAGACTGGGTCTAGATGGACAGACAGATGGTAGTTCCAGATGACAAAGAGATGGAAGGCCAAGACAGAAATCCAAGTAGGCCACGACAATAGAGAGAATGGAGTTGAGCCACAGCCCATGGGACAGTTAGGAGTTCTCTGCTTGTCTGTCCCTGGATGCATAGCATCAGCAGTCAGGTGACAGGGGGCCGAGTCTGTGGCCATCACATATTAGATACCCTCCTCTTGGTAGAGGATACCCTTTAGTCTGATGTGTACAACAAGCTCTTGGACTTGTTTTTCCCAGTGTGATTTTTTTTTTAAAGATTCATTTATTTTATTTATACAAGTACACTGTAACTGGTTGTGAGCCACCATGTGGTTGCTGGGAATTGAACTCAGAACCTCTGGAAGAACAGTCAGTGCTCTTAACCACTGAGCCATCTCTCTAGCCCCCCTGGTGTAATCTTAATGTACCTATGTGTTGCTGTAGTCCTGGTTTCCTTTGATAAATGTGTAGGGTGACCCTCTTTCCTTTTTGGAATAAGTTATTTGTGAGTTATTTGTCTTCACATAGATATAGAATAGACAGAGGCATAGATACAAAGAGAAGTGGGGGGGGGGGATACCGTCCTAACATCTCCCGTGGTGTTGGATGGATGCTGCTGTGTGCACACACGCACTCAGGTGCACACACGCACTCAGGTGCACACTCGCACTCAGGTGCACACTCGCACTCAGGTGCACACTCACACTCAGGTGCACACTCGCACTCAGGTGCACACTCATCCTCGGTCCCAAAATAAGTCAAAAGCTGCCTATAAAATGGAGTCTTTCAGAGCAAGGCACAGCCTGATAAAAACACAGTTTTGCATAATAACACCGAGTCTCTCGGAAACTGAGCTCAGTGAAACTAGAGTAGCCATTTCTCACGGGGACCTGCAGACCCCTGTCTTGACCCAGTAGCCTCCCAACGGTCCTGTTGACCTGATTGCTTGGTGATGCTGACTTCATGAGCTTCTCTCTTCTATGTGTTGGGGGGCTAGGAAAAGACTTGCTGGCAGTTCATAAATTTGCACAGAGTTGGATCAACCAACTCTGGGTGGGGCTCCAAAGCTGAGCTGTGTAGCCATTCAGGCAGCCCCGAGCTCCTAAACCTGGATGGAGGCCCAGACCTCCTCCTTAGCCACCCTCACCCAGCTGGCTCAGACAACAGCCAAATCTGAGGCAAGATACCCCAGGAAGGAAGTCTACTCCTAGATTTCTCTCGCCAGGCATCACCTCCCCCAGTCTCTAAAACCAACAGACACTGGTCCTGACCCCACAGTCCACCCACACCGGTCCTGCGGCCAACACTGGGCCAGCCTCACCTGATGTCTGCACCCAGCTCACCAGCCAGTGTGAGCCGCCTCTGCAGCCTGAGGGAATGTGCCCTCAACTTCCTCAGAGCGTGTGGATCACCACATGAGGAGCAAAACTACCCTCAGGGTGGCAGCTCAGTCCTCTGAGGCTGTGCCCAGAGGAAGACAGACAGTTCGTCTCTGCCTGTGGTCAGAAGAATTTTAGCAAAGCCTTTCCAGGTCACGTGCCTTGGTCTCAGTTTGACCCACAGGGAGTCTGAGCGGAGTGGACATTTGAGGTGAATCAGTGGATAGGTGGGTGGGTGTCACCTTTGCTGCTGAGAAGCCACAGGTACCAGGAGAGAGAGACCTCCCCAGACCCCCCAAAAGCTTCCAAACAACCTTGCTGAGTCCCTGTATCCCCAGGATCCCTGACGGGGTATAGCGGACAAGCCCCAGCTCTACTGCCTCTGAGGGGACTTTGCAGTGGAACATCAGACTTCTCAGCCATTCAACAGCCCATGAGGAACCAGGCCAGCTTCGAGGGCCAGCCCAGATACTTTTAACCCTGGCCCATTACAGGTCTAGTTGTTTCCAACTTGGAGACACAACTGAGACAGCTTGGGGTTGGTTTAAGCTCACACTCTATGCTTCACCTACATCTACACACACACACACACACACACACACACACACACTATTGTTCATAAAGTGGCACGCACAGCTCTCTGACTTCTTGTCCCAATACGGGAGGATTCCTCTGTACACTACAGCTGTGTGGGTTTTGCAAACAGTAGACTCATACTCCAGGTGCGCATACAGACAGCTGAGCCAAGCACACATAAAACAGCTGTTGCGAGGGGCATGGAGTGAAATGACTGTCGAGACCAGAGAGATGACCAAATCGCTGGAGTCAAACCAACCCGTGCTGTTCCTTCTGGCTCACACTGGCCCTGGCATAGAATACAGCATGGGGGGGGGGGGTGGCTGGGGGAGGAGTGGAGAGCCTGGCAGGGAGCCTACCTGGAATTCACCGGAAACTTTTGGTGCCAATTACAGTGAGCATCAAACCCAGGAATGCCCTCCCCATGTGTGCCAGGCTCTCTGCAGGGCAAACTCACCCACGTAAACGTTCTGCCTGGAATCTGCCTTGCACCCCAGGCTCCTGACACACGGTCTGTGCTCTCGGTGTGATGTGTAGAGACACGAGCTCAGGCCCTTCAGCAGCAGAGAACAGATCTGGCCTGTGACAGTCCAGTCACAGAGCTTGCAGGACACGCCAACAAGTAGGTACACAAGAGGACATCTCAGGCTGAAGATTCTGCCACACCCACCAAGACTTCCCACTGGTGACTAACATCTGGGCTCAGGGTCATATCCCAGAACAAAGAAACAGGTCAGACTTTGGCCCTCCCACCCATCTATACACAATGAGAACTTGAGAGGCATTACCAAGATTGGGGGAAAATGGTATTGGGACCCTAACAAGCAATTATCTCCCAGGTGACAGGACCACATCCTCCGACCCCTCCGACCCCTACGTCAAATTCTCCACGTAACTCTGTAGGACATTTGTCTGGTCCTAGCTGCAGCCTTCCATGGGAGATCCCCTGCTGGAGGCCTCTCCCACATCTGCTTAGGTTCATCTTCATTCACCAACCCTGCTCAGCCCTCTGGCTCCAGCACTGCACTGTCCCACCCACCCCTGCACCCCATACCCCCACACCCATACCCCCCACACTCCTACACCCCATACCCCTACACTCCATACTCCCACACACACCTACACCCTATACCACACACACCCTACACCCCATTTCCCCCTACACACACCCCTATACCCTATACCTCCCCACACATCAAATCACCACCAGAGCCCTTCTACCCTTCTGCCTGTTGACCCCTCAGGCTCTTTGGATGGTCTTTCATCTTTCTTCCCTTGTTTATGTCCCCTGCCAACCCCAAGAGTGTCACTCTTGTGTCACCACATGCAGTGCCTTGGCGGGAACAGCTCTGCCTGTGGCACCACCATGCCGCGACTGCAAAGTGTGTGTGCCCACGTACGTGTGGGTGAATGTGTATGTCTATCCGTATGTACAGTGTGTGCATGCACGTGTCTGTAAGTGCATGAGTGTGTTTGGTATGTGCATGTCTGTGTATGTGTGTAAGTGCATGAATATCTGTAAATGGGCACACATGAGGTATAGGCACATATGAGTGTGCATGTATGTGTACAAAGCCTGTATGTATGGAGGTATGTGTGTGCATGTGGGACTATTGGACTACAGGAGTGGGACTATATGTGGTATGTGTATGTGCATGTCTATATGTGCAAGGGTATATGTTACATGTGTGTATGTACATGACTACATGGGTGCAGTACATGCACGTACTTATCTATATGTGTGAGTGTATTGTGTGAGTGTGTATGTATGTGCGTGTGTGCATGGCTGCATATGTGTGTGGGATGTGTACATGTCTAAATGTTTTTGAGTGTATAGTGTATATACATGTATGTAGGTGTGTGTACATATCCATATGTGTACATATCTATATGTGACTATGAGCATGTATATGTATACATACCTGCATGTGTGTTGACTGTAAGCCTGTGTATGTATACATGTGTGTTGCATGTGTCCTTATACATGTCCACATATACATGAGTGTGGGGGTGTGCGTGTCTGCATGTGTGTGGTATGTGGGCCGTTTAAGCAGCAGAGCTGTGGCCTCATTAGACCCCAGGCCCTGTGAGTCACCTCCACACAGGTAATTAATTCAGGGAGCCCCCCAGACGAGGAGATGGGATCTCAGATCAGTCGGTGATTGCATCTCCAGGTGGCTGAAGGGGAGGAAGCTGGACACGTTCCGAGTGTGACTCCCGGGTTTGCGAAGTGACGCCAGTGGTGTGGTTGCTAATGAGGCGGCTGGCGACCGGTCTCAACCTGCTTCTCTGCCCATAAAAGATGAAAGCGGGAGATGCCGGGAGGCATTGCAGCCCCGCGCTCTGCACCCTGCGCCCCTTGTCCCGTGTGCTGCCTCTGAAGCCTGTGCGCTCTCCGTCCCGTCACCCGGGGCGAACTTCCTCACGCAGACCTCAGGCCTCCTGCAGGACAGGACAGCTGTGGACTGTAAGGCAGAGTGATCGCTGAGCGACCGCCCGGTGTCACTCATGTCGCCCGCTCATGCTCATGTGGCAGATTCAGACCACAGCCAGATCTACCTGACCCCAGATCCCACGTGCTCCCCATCCCCGCAGCTACCCTGCTAGACCGTGAGGATGAGGTACACTGGCCTCGGGGTGATTGTGCCAAGTCAGCACTTAATGCGTCCCCGCTGTCACTGTGCAGCGGGTTCTCAGGAAAGAAACGCACATGGAGGCCCAAAGCCTGCAGCCCTGGAAGAAGGCACAGCCCCTGCGTGCCGCCAGCGTGCCGAGTCAGAGAAACTTTCCTGAGCCCAGGACGGTTGTCCACGGCCCACGGGCTGCAGAGCACACTTTTGAAATTCATTAGCGCCATCCAAATGAGCTGTACATATGACACAAAACTGTACGTAAGGATCCGGGCAGCTTCGAAGCCACCGATGCTTGTTGGGTGTAAGGAGCACCTGCAGGCCTGAAGGGGAGCACTGTCGATGCTTCCTCTCCCCAGACCTGGCTAGCAGGAGCTAGGGTCTACCCCACAGGGTAGACTTCCTGGACAGGACCTCTGCTTGGCCTCAGACCTGGGCAGGATGCGCTCTAAGGGCCGGGTGGGAAGAGCCAGCAAGCCCTGTGCACCCACAGTCCAAGTGCCAGGTACCCTGGAGGTTAACAAGACCAGGAAATATCTCCAGATATTGAGTTGGCAGATGCCTAGCAGAAGCCCCTCTTTGCCTTTATAATTTCACTTAGTATTGTTGCGATGATGAGGATGATGGTGATGATGGTGATGGTGGTGATGTTGATGAGGGTGGTGGTGGTGATGTTGATGATGGTGGTGGTGGTGATAGTGGTTTTATTGAGACAGGGTCTCATTCTGGGCCCAGGCTACTAGCCTCAACCTGACAGCATCCTCCTGTTTCAGTCTCCCACAGAATTATATGAGCTACCCACATATGGCTAGATGCGATTTTTAAAAACCCTACCTGGGAGAAATAACGTTATCGTTATTTTTATTTTTATTTTTATGAGTAACCCTTCAGACAAAATATCTGGCATTCGAAGTTCACCAAGAACTCAAGGACACATAAACCACCCTAATAGAGGGTGAACCGGCTCAGGAAGCAGAACCTCTTAAGACTTGGCTATGGACAGCAGTGCCAAAATTTGAGGCAGGGGTTTTAGGAATCGTGGCGTGTGACCTTCACACACTTCATATAAGGTGACATCAAAACAACGCAATTAAAATCACAGCCCTGCTGCGATGCAGAGACACGAGGCCGTGTCTTCCTCTTTACAGCAGCGGTTCTCAACCTTCCTAAAGCTGTGACCCTTTAACACAGTTCCTCATGTTATGGTGACACCCCTTCCCTCCCCAGCCATAAAGTTATTTATGTTGCTACTTCCTTAGTGTAATTTTGCAACTGTTATGAATCATAATGTAAGTATCTGATACGCAGAATGTCTGGTATGTGATCCCTGTGACAGGGTCCTTGGAGCCCCTTCTCCCAAAGGGGTCTTGGCCCACAGGTTGAGAACCACTGGTCTAGCAGACAGTATGGTTGGATCTGCTCCCCTTTGGTACTGCCTGTAATCAGGAAGCAGGCAGAACTCGTGGCCTTTTGCTGGTGATGGGCTCTAACTCTAGTACTACCCTACCTCTTGAGGGCAGTAATGTTTCAGGTCCAGGGCCTGCATGGCCCCTAGTGACCTAGTGACCTAGTGACCTAGTGACCTAGTGACCCTAGATACCTTCTCAAGGCAGAACACATCTCTCTGCATCATCTCTACAGAGGGGAGTTGGGGCAAGGACATTTCCCAGAAACAGTCTCTGTGTTTTCCCAGGGTGAGAACTTTGGCTCCACAGCTGCCCAGCGTAGGCCTTTCTGCTGCACTCCAGGTCTTGAGGGAAAACAGATCCTTGAACAGTTCCCAGGTACTACATGTGCTCCTTGCTCTCCCGAGTGTCTCTGGCTCTCCTACCAAAGGCGAGCCTCCCATCCCAGGGTCAGGGTGTGGATGCCTTTAGGGGCCACTGTTCCATGTTCTATAGAACCACTGTAGTTGGGTGGATTTAGCAGATCTAAGTCAAGACCAATAAAAAGAAGTCGATCCCATGGAGAGGAGAGGAGAACTGAACGGACATGTCCAGAAGGGTTCAAGAGTGACAAAGGGATGGGAAATACATGAAAAAGGGAGGTGACCCCAGAGGGCACAGCAAGGGAGTCCTGGAGGGAGAGGGACAGAGAAGACAAGGAGAGGACCTATCTTCTGGGCCCGTCCTCAGACAGTCTGGAAGTATGGAGATGCAAGTCCAAGACCAACAAGGACAAGCTGAAGAGATGGACAGAAACACATGGCCAATTGTTGGGAGCGACCCTGTTTGAATGTTAACTGCCTTGTCAGCCATAAGTGCTTACTTACAAAGTCTTGGCCTTAGTGAAAAAGTATTAGCTTAGTTGAGATTTCTGTGGGAAAAAGTTGAGGCCTCTATGGGAAAGTACTACCCCCAGTTAAGAACAAATGGCTATAGATCTTGTGGACAGGTACCTAGCAGCCCATTCTGTTCTGTTCCTTCTGCTGAACTTTTTACCCAGCCAATAGCCTGCTTTGGGGAACAGGTGTGTTCCCCCAGAAACAAAGAGATTCTGCGTCATCCCCCTCCCCATACCCTGCTTCTGTGGGCATAAAACCTGCCTGGGAACAATAAAAATTTGACAGCTTGATCAATCAGACTTGCTGTCCATCCTTGTGTTTCTCACCTCTCATTTCTCCACAGGTGGTTCCTCAGACCCTTTTTTACTGTCCCGCGGGCTGGGACAGCCAATCAGTACAGGGGGACACAGGACCTCCATGAAGGGAGATATTTCAGCAGGGAAGACAGAGGCTATGGCCCTTTGGAGTCCAAGGAACCCAGTACAGCCAGAAGGGTGGCTCCTTTGGTCTCAGCAAAAGACCCTCAACTTCCGGTGCCCACTGCACATGCCCTTGGGTGACCTTAAGAGGTTAGCACAAAGGGACCCCAAGTTTTGCACCAGAACGCCCTGCATACCTCCAGTCGTCCAAAGTGGGTGTGATGGTTTGTATATGCTTGGCCCCGGGAGTGGCACTTTTAGGAGGTGTGACCTTGTTGGAGTAGGTGTGTCACTGTGGATGTGGGCTTTAAGACCCTTATCCTAGCTGCCTGGAAGCCAGTATTCTGCTTTCAGCTCCTCCTTGCACTATGCCTGCTTGGATGCTGCCATGTTCCTGCCTTGATGATAAAGGACTGAACCTTTGAACCTGTAAGCCAGTCCCAATTAAATCTTGTCCTTTATAAGAGTTGCCTTGGAGAGATGGCTTAGCAGTTCAGACCACTGACTGCTCTTCTGAAGGTCTTGAGTTCAAATCCCAGCAACCACATGTTGGCTTACAACCATCCGTAATGAGATCCAACACCCTCTTCTGGTGTGTCTGAAGACAGATACAGTGTACTTAGATATAATAATAAATAAATCTTTAAAAAAAATAAGAGTTGCCTTGGTCATGGTATCTGTTCACAGCAGTAAAACCCTAACTAAGACAGTGGGCCATTCTGCACCAGGGTGAGCCTATTCTTCACAGAATGAGTAGGGGGCAGAAAGACAGAAGAAAAAGGGTGGCATATGCTCGGAGGACCATCTGGTTCTGGAGCAGATGTTTGGCCAGGCGGGAGCAACACAGTAGTACAATGCTCACCTAACGTGTTCAAGACTGGAGGTTCAATGGTCAGTGCCCTGAGTGGACCCTGGAGAAGACCTGAAGAGGCCTGAGAAAGACAAGGGAATGAGCCATCAAGTATTTGAAAGGGAGACGACCTGTGCAAAGATCCTGGGGCCACCAAGGCCCCCGAGGAGGGAGCTGAGGAATTTTGAAGACTCCCCTTAATCAAAATTCAGATTATGCTGAAGTTCTTAAATGCACTGAAGAAGCAGTGGAGGAGGGGGCATGCCTACTAAGGCTCAGGAACATGAGAAGGTTCTGGAAGACCAATGACCAGAACACTTGAATCTGGATCTTTTCTTCCTTTTGTTATTTGTGTATGTGTTATTTGCATGTCATATGCGTGTGGTGTCATGTGTGTGTAGGTCCATATGCTCTTATGCAGAAGCTAGAGGAGGCACCGTTGGGTGTCCTGGTCTATCTGTCAGACTTCACTTTATTCCCTTGGGTTAGAGGCTCTTGGTGAGACTGGAGCAAGGTTGGTTGGTGGGCAGCCAGCCCCAGCAATCCTCTTTCTCACACAGTGCTGGCGTCACAGGCATGTACAGCCACAGCCAGCTTTATACAGGGGTACCAAGGACTTAAACTCAGGTCCTCAAGTTTATACAAAAGGCACATAGGACTATCTCCCCAGCTCCTAACCTTGATTCTTTCAAAATGATCACTGTCTTAGTCAGGGTTTCTATTGCTGCAACAAATCCCACCAGGACCAAGAAGCAAGTTGGGAGGAAAGGGTTTATTCAGCTTACACTTCCAAATTGCTGTACATCACCCAAGGAAGTCAGGGCAGGAACTCACACAGGGCAGGAACCTGGAGGCAGGAGCTGAGGCAGAGGCCATGGAGGGGTGCTGCTTACTGGCTTGCTCCTCATGGCTTGCTCAGCCTGCATCCTTATAGAACCCAGAACCACCTGCCCAGGGATGGTCCCACCCATCATGGGCTGGGTCCACCCCTATCAATCACTAATTGAGAAAATGTCTTACCGCTGGATCTCAGGGGAGCATTTCCTCAAGGGAGGCTCCTTCCTCTCTGTTGGCTATAGCTTGTGTCACGTCGACACAAAACCAGCCAGTACAATTGCAAACTGATGTCTGCACTGTTTGAATGAGTGACCTAGTGACCACTACTACAATCCAGGTGAGAGCCCCTGTTGGGCTGAGGGTCAGCAAGACTCAGTGGAACATGGGGACACATGCTCAGGAGCTATCTATAGATAGTATGGGTACCGCAGATCTGAAGGTGTACCAGACTACTAGCATGAGGAATTAAAGGTTTAGCAAAGCCACAGCAGGCTCCCTGGAACAAACCATGAGAAAGATTAAGCCCAAGCAAGGGACATCAAAACAGAGTCCCAATGTCATTCACACCTAAGAGGCAGCTGGGGCTGGCAACCAAGGAAGAAACAACACAACCGCAGACAACACAACTAATCTGTAGTGGAGTCACGGGCCTCTGGATGGGAGCAGGGCTGGTGGGGGATTGGACACGACCTGAAAATCTCTGTCCCACCAAGAGTCACCCACCTCTCTCAGGTCCTCCAAACACCACCTGCAGGTAGCTGACTGGAACACCGTGGCCTCAGGCAGCCCCCAGGTGATTGCTGTGGTCTGACAGATAGCACCCACACACTATGTTTGCAGCCATAAGGGCTGGCAGAAGAGAGAGCTGGTCACAGGGACGAACCATCAGGGCTCTGCTCCCTGTCTGGCTCACAGCTTCCGGTGTGCTGACCACAGCTTCGGACACCGAGCACAGCTGGCCGCAGCTGGCTGACAGAGTGACCTCCCATATCCTGTGCAGCTGAACCAGACCGTGCCAGCCCATGAGGATGACACTGTCCCCTGATGTGCAGCGCAGGGACCCCATGGCTCCCCTGAGGGACACTCACCTGGTAGCCAGACATGTGTAGGCTGGCAGATCACAGGTGATTCATGCGGCTAATTTATTTATGACAATCAGGCTAAATTTAGGTTAATTACTTTTTAATCATTGTCTCGAGGGTACATGAAAATACTTGAAGCTAGCCCACGAACATGGAGCTGCTGGGTAAGCGAAACGCTATCTGATCGACCAGCTGCCAACCCTTCTGGGAGAGGCTTGGGGAAGGCGGCTCAGGGGCTGGAGGTTGTGTGCTTGCTGTAGGGACCCAGCAGGAGAGACTCATCTGTCATAAGCCTGCTGTCCTGTGTTGCTCACTCAGGTTGGGCCCCGTAGTAGCTCCTTCTTAATCTCCCCAGATGCTCTGTTCCAATAATCCTTGAGACCTTAGAGAAGTAACAAGTTTAAGAAGACCATTTTCTGTTTGGAAAAAGTAAAAGGTAAACAGAGGTCAGGTCACAGACAGTGACGACTGGCCATAAAATTAGTCCTTGAACAGACACCCATTAACCCCCTCCCGATTCAGTACTATTCCATCCTCTAGTCCCCTTTTCTGTGTATATTCACACTATTCCTATACTGTATATAAACCCAATGTTTTCTGGACTCAGAGTCCCTTGCCAGCATTCACGCAGTGAGTGTGAGGCAGGCAAACCGAGTTCAAACTTATAAATAAAAGACTCTTTTGCGAGTTGCAGCGGACTTTGCAATTCTTGGGCTCGTCTGGGTTTCCCGTGGACCTAAGGCATAACACTTTCTCCCCATAACAGTACAATGAACTTCCCAGACGGTAAAACTGGAAATCTGGCTGGCAGAATGCCAGCCCCTACCCTTGAAACTCTGTCCTCCTTCCAGAGGTAACCCCTCCCTATGCCAGAAGCCCACCTGCTCCTCTGCAAAGATCCAGACTCCTCTGTGTTATCTAGCCTGGTGTCCCCCACCAGGATACTCTATTCATTTGGCTGACATATTGCTGTCAGGGTACCTGGCTAAGGTAGGCAGACCCTCCTCTGGATGTTCCTGTTGCCAAGTCAGCCCTCTTGTCCTGGGACTTCCCTCTCCCCTTACGAACAACAGTAAACAGTGTTCACAGAAAAACCATGCTCTAAGGGACTGTGGCTCCCTGTGTCCCCACAAGCAGTGCACATCCAATAGACATCCTCAGCTTCTGATCAGGCCTGGAGGCTCCTTTTCTCCAGATCCTGATTGAGTGGTAAGTCTCTATATACAAAGGCTCCAAACCTAGGCGTGGCAGCCGCAGCAGAGGTCCAGAGAAGAGAACACAGCTGGTCTGGGTATCACAGCTGTCTATGAAGATGAGGACCCAAAGTCAGATGGAGCAGAATCTGTTTGCACATCTCCTTCTTACAGCTCCATCTCGCCATCACAAGGGTGCAGGCAGAAAGAGTGCTTCCCCCCTGACAGGCCAAGGGAGAAACATCAGCTCAGTGGCCCCCAAGCAAGTTCTGCAAGGTCGTATGTGCAGAGGCCAGGGTCTGAATTCCGCTCTGTTTTCACAATATAAAACATGGCATATGTTGGTTTCATAAGGGGATCCGTGAAAAACCCAAATGTTGGTCACTCCTGGGTTATACCAGTCCTGGAAGTCAACATCTGGATACACACAGGCTTGTGTCTGCAGGCAACCAAAGATTGGTGAAAACTGTCACAGCTACAAGAACACAAGAGGACATCACAGGGCCTATGGCTCCCTGCTCAGGGAGCCTGCCACAGCTGGCCTTCAGGCAGGGAAGGTAAGCAGGGCTCTACACTTAGAGTCACAGACCAGAGCCTGGCAGTTGAAGTCCCTGTACAGGGAAGCCTCAGCTGCTCAGAGATAGGGCCCCAGGACTCAGGTTAGGGCTGTTTGCACTCAACCCATTAACGTACATGCTAAATGGTGGGGAGAAGCTGCCTTGGACGCACATGAGGAGCAGACAGACATGAGGTCCCTGGCTGAGCCAGCACGGAGACTTCCACAGGCACCAGCTAAGGATGGCTATGGAAGAGGTGAAGGTGGCCCCTTAGGAGGATCTAGGTGACTCCATCTGAGCAAACCCCAGCTGGGTCCTGAGGATCGGTCAGGATGGAAACCCCAGCTACAGGGCTTGGAAAGCACCAACAGTATTGTGTTAGAATCGAGGCTCATCCAGACAGATCACACCAGACCAGCGCAGTTCCACAAGAGAGGCTGACTGTGGGGGGAAAGGGGAAGACGGGGTGAAGAGGAAAAGAGAGCAAAGTTCAGCAGGAGGCTGCCTTTTATTTGGGCTGTGACATAATGGAGCACTGGTAAAGGTGGGCCAGGTGGATGCTGGGAATGTATGGCAATTGCCATGGCAACAGATATGCAGGTCCCTGTCACCTGTGGGTGACTTCATCACTGGATTAGGAAGCTCGCTTCTGATGCTAACAAGTGGCCTTTCTCAACTCCAGCCTGAGAGTCTGAAACCAGAGGTCCTGATTCAGGATGCCCAGCTCAACTCTTGATAGCCAGCTGCATGAAAATCAGACACAAGGTTGGTTTGTTTCTTTGTTTGTTTTAAAGATTTATTTATTTATTATAAGTACACTGTAGCTGTCATCAGACACTCCAGAAGAGGGGGTCAGATCATTACAGATGGTTGTGAGCCACCATGTGGTTGCTGGGATTTGAACTCAGGACCTCTGGAAGAACAGTCAGTGCTCTTAACCACTGAGTTATCTCTCCAGCCCCAGACACAAATTTAATGTACAATAAAGTCTGAGGCCAGAGAGGGAACCCTGCCCTACCCACAGGCAGACAAAGATAAGAAAAGAGCCAATTCCAAGATGGCCCTGATGTTAGATTTGTCAAAAACCCTGATGCAGGAATTGTAGTGGGATAAAGGAAGGAAGAGAAATACAAGGATCAAATATAAACATGGGAAATAGCGGCAGATCTGAGCTGAGGAAGTCGCTGGGTGATAGTGTTGACTCTGGGCACAAGGCCCCAGATTCAATCCCCAGCATGAAAAGGGAAGAAAATGGAAATCTGCCCATCGGGTGATCATAACCATGCAGATCCCAACCACAAACCGATGCCACCCTCTGTGTGTGGGTCATCAACTCTGTTCCTCTTGAAAGCTAGTCAGTAGAAACTGATCTATCTGAAGGAGAGAGGGAAGAAAAATAAAGACACCTGAGGACAGTCCTCTGCTGCAACTCACGAGCAGCCTGTGGCCTGGAGAGAGAGGAATGAGTGGATCAGACGGAGAAGGCTTCACAACCAAACCTCAGCAGCCCCGTGATTAGCACAGGGACACCACCTGTGTCATAGTCAAACTGCAGAGAACCAAGGAGAGAAAAATCCCAAAGGCAAACAGAGCTGTCTAGCTCTGTGCAAAGGGACAGAAACCAGAAGCTAGGGTAAGACACCAGCCTTGGGGCGCGGGGGCTGGAGGGATGGCTCAGTGGTTAAGAGCACTGACTGTTCTTCCAGAGGACCTGAGTTCAATTCCCAGCAACCACATGGTAGCTCACAACCATCTGTAATGGGATCCGATGCCCTCTTCTGGTGTGTCTGAAGACAGTGACAGTGTACTCACATATATAAAATAAATAAATCTTAAAAAAAAAAAAAGATACCAGCCTTTATTTAAAAGAAAAGATAAGCTTCCAGAACCCTGAGGTCTGGGGAAGATAGTCCAGATATGAAAGTGAAGTATTTACTTGTAGATGGGAAGGTGCTGAGAGAAGTCCTGCCCTGTGAGACTAGACTAGGGTCCCTCCAGGTCACAGAAGGAAACCTGGACTTGGGGCAAGCAGGAGCCTGGAAGTCAGGTTGGGGGTGGGGGGAGGTTCCTTAACATTTACTATCTGCTTAAAGCAAGAGAAACCACATCTGTTGTGGTGTGAATGAGAATGGTCCCCACAGGCTCATATATTGAACACTTTGTTCCCAGTTGGTGGAACTGTACAGGAAGGATTAGGAGGTATGGCCTTGTTGGAAGTGTGTGGGGCGGGGTGGACTTTGAGATTTCAAAAGCCCATACTAGGCCCAGTCCCAATCATTCTGCCTGCAGATTAGGATGTAAGTTATCAGCTACTGTTCCGGGTTAGGGGTTAGGGTTAGAGTTAGAGGTTAGGATTATGGTTAGGGTTAGGATTAGGGTTAGGGTTAGGGTTAGGGTTAAACTATGCCTGCCTGCCACGATGGTCATGGACTAACCCTCTGTAACTGTAAGCCAGCCCACAATTTCCTGCTAAATGCTTTCTTTTGTAAGTTCCCTTGGTCATGGTGTCTCTTCACAATAGAACAGTTGCGATGACACCTCTAAGACAGCAAAGTTTGATCCACAAAATGTATAGGGGACAGGAACAGGGATCGGAATGTGGGGCTTGTTACATCCCTAAACGGGGGTGAGGGAGGTGAGAGGGAGGGAAACTCATGTAGGATACAGACAGAAAGAATGCTAAGTGACAAATAACCTTCACACCAGAACGTGAAGTAATTCCCGGGTTGTTATCTGTACTCAGCCCACCACTCAGAAGTGTCCTGTGGGGCTGGTGAGATGGCTCAGTGGGTAAGAGCACCCGACTGCTCTTCTGAAGGTCTGGAATTCAAATCTCAGCAACCACATGGTGGCTCACAACCATCCATAATGAGATCTGACTCCCTCTTCTGGAATGTCTGAAGTCAGCTACAGTGTACTTACATATAATAAATAAATAAATAAATAAATAAATAAATCTTTTTTAAAAAAAGAAAGAAGTGTCATGTGACATCTAAAACTGTGTCTACCTGGGCCTATCCCAGCCCTGTTAGCCAATGATGTAATGAGCCATCAGAGCTGCTCATAGGGGTGCCAGCCAATGTGATGGAACAGTTGCCGGAAAAATACATTGCCAGCATGGCTACAACTGGAAAGCCAGAAATGCAAGCTCCATAGTTGGTGTCTTAGTTAAGGTTTTACTGCTGTAAGCAGACACCATGACGAAGGCAACTCTTATACAGGACAACATTTCATTGGGGCTGGCTTACAGGTTAAGAGGTTCAGTCCATTATCATCAAGGTAGGAGCATGGCAGCATCCAGGCAGGCATGGGACTGGAGGAACTGAGGGTTCTACATCTTCATCTGAAGGCTGCTAGCAGAATACTGGCTTCCAGGCAACTAAGAGGGTGTTTGTTTGTTTGTTTGTTTGTTTGTTTGTTTGTTTTTTGAGACAGGGTTTCTTTGTGTAGCCCTGGCTGTCCTGGAACTCACTTTGTAGACCAGGCTGGCCTCGAACTCAGAAATCCACCTGCCTCTGTCTCCCAAGTGCTGGGATTAAAGGTGTGTGCCGGGCGGCAGCCATCAGGTGAACCAAGATGGGTGTATACAAATACATCCAGGAGCTATGGAGGAAAAAGCAGTCCGACGTGATGCGCTTTCTTCTGAGGGTCCGCTGCTGGCAATACCGCCAGCTCTCTGTGCTGCACAGGGCTCCCCGCCCCACCCGGCCTGATAAAGCTTGAAGACTGGGGTACAAGGCTAAGCAAGGCTATGTCATTTACAGGATTCGTGTCCGCCGTGGTGGTCGTAAACACCCAGTTCCTAAGGGTGCAACTTGCGGCAAGCCTGTCCACCACGGTGTTAACCAGCTGAAATTTGCCCTAAGTCTTCAGTCTGTTGCTGAGGAGAGAGCTGGGCGCCATTGTGGGGCTTTGAGAGTCCTGAATTCCTACTGGGTTGGTGAAGATTCCACATACAAATTTTTTGAGGTTATCCTCATTGATCCGTTCCATAAAGCTATCAGAAGAAATCCTGACACCCAGTGGATCACCAAACCAATCCACAAACACAGAGAGATGCGTGGGCTGACATCTGCTGGCCGAAAGAGCTGTGGCCTTGGAAAGGGCCACAAGTTCCACCACACTATTGGTGGTTCCCGGCCGTGCAGCCTGGAGAAGGCGCAATACTCTCCATCTCCACCGTTACCGCTAATACACATGATATTTGTAAAATTCATATCTAATAAACAATTTAGGACAGTCAAAAAAAAAAGAAGCCTGTGCCACCATCACCCGGCTACGAGGGTCTTAAAACCCACACTTACACCCACAGTGACACACCTAATCCAACAAGGCCACACCTCCTTATAGTGCTACTCCCCGAGACAAGCATATTTAAACCATCACAGTCAGGGTCAGAGAAAAGCCTTGACTTTTTAGACTTGACTAAATAGGGAGATGAGCCTTCTTGGGAGTCACTATAGGTCCCTATAGTGTTTTAAGCAGCATTAGATTTGTGCTTAAAACAATCTGAGGCCATTTTCATGGCTGACAACTTTTGTTGATCCTCTTCATAATTCTCTAGGGACAGCAGGCCGGCACACTAAGGTTCTCCGGAGGTAGCCAGGTTTTCCTCAGCATCAACCGCCAGCAGAAAGAGCAAGAGTTTCAGAGAAGAGGAAATAAAACCCAGGGCAACTGGGCCCTCTGCAGGGACTGGCGAGCATCCACACCAGGTTCTCTGAGCCAGGCGTAGAGCAGTGGAAGTCATTCTGCAGGCCCAGCACCAGATGTACACTGCTGTGGAGCCAGGCCTGCTCACGCGTCCGTGTGCTAGTGTGTGCCGGTGTGTGCCAGTGTGTTTATACATGTGGGTATGAAGTGTGTGAACATGTGGTTATGTGTGTATGTATTGTGGTCTACATGAGGACTTGGGGTGTCTATCACGTTACAGACGATGAATGTGAACATGTGGAATACACGTGCTACACGGGAAGGTGTGACCACATGCAGGTACATGAGCGTGCATGTGTGTTTGGGCTGGTGTGTGGGCATGCAATAATATTAAGTATTCTAATGTGTGGAATGAGTCTGTCTTGGGGTTTCATTGTTGTGAAAGGACACCATGACCAAGGCAACGCTTATAAGGACATTTAATTGGGGCTGGCTTACAGGTTCTGAAGTTCAGTCCATTATCATCATGGCAGGAAGCATGGTAGCATCCAAGCAGACACGGTGCTGGAGAAAAAGCGAAGAGTTCTACATCTTAATCCAAAGGTAGCCAGGAGGAGACTGTCTCCTGTAGGCAGCTAGGAGAAGGCTCTGATTCCACACTGGGCAGAGATTAGGCATAGGAGACCTCAAAGCCTGCACATAGTGGCACACTTCCTCCAACAAGGCCACACCTCCTAATAGCGCCACTCCCTGTGGGCTAAGCATTAAAACATGCAAGTCTATGGGAGCCAAACTTATTTTTTTAATTTATTTTTTTAACTTATTCACTTTACATCCCACTCACTGCCCACTCACAGTCACCCTCTCTCATACTCCTTCCCCTATCCCCATCCCCTTCTCTTCTGAGAGGGTGGGCCCCTCTGGGTATCTTCCTACCCCCGACCCTGACACTTCAAGTCTCTGTGAGGCTAGGCGCTTCCTCTCCCACTGAGGCCACACAAGGTGGTCCGGCTAGAAGAATGTATCCCACAGACAGGCCACAGCTTTTGGAATAGCCTCCCTTCCGGTTGTTCGGGACCCACGTGAAGGTCAAGCTGCACATATGTGCAGGGAGGCCTAGGGCCAGCCTGTGTATGCTCTTTGGTTGGTGGTCCAGACTCACCCAAGCAAGGAAGCTTGACTCTCACTTAGACGGGGGAATAAAACAGTCCTAAGAGGCAGATGGAGGAAGAGAACAGGGAGGGAGAGGGGATCGGAAGGGGAACGGGGGGGGGGGGGGGGATTCAGGATCAGGTGTAGGAAAGGACAGGAGAGATGGCTAGATGACCAGGAAAAAAATGAATAGAAATCTGCAGTTGAGGGGGACCAACCTATTTAAACCACCAGAGTGACCATTGCAAGTGTGAAAATCCAGCTAGCATGGAAAGGGACGCGGGGGGGGGGGGGGGGGAGCCACATCATAGGAGTTCCCAGACCCCTCCAGGCCTCGTTGTCCCCAAAGCACCTGAGTCTCAGGCAACTCCCACCTCTGGGTCTCACTGAAGCAACAGAACAGGCAACCCTGGGCTAGCACAGATGAGGCCTGGTGCTCCATGCCCCGGAGGTGACTTGGCTGCACCTGGCCCCTGCCCAGAAATCAGCAGGACCCACCCTTCCCTGTGGCAACAGACACCACCCAGCATGGGGCGGGGCAGTCTTGGGATGAGGTTAGTTGAGATTCATACAGAATTGGGGACTGGATTGGGGGACGGGGCAGGCCGGGGGGGGGGGGGGAGGGCGGTGGAGGGGCAGGAACGCTAAGAAAAGAACAGGCCAAGCTGACTTGAGACTCCTGACTTGACTGGAATTCCAGTCTCCTCCTTAACCAGACCTCACCAGTCGCCTTCAGTTGTCAAGCACTGCTGTTTTAGGGTCCCTTCCCTCACCAAGCTGCAGAAGATCTTAGCAAAAGCCCACTTACACAGACTGTCACAGAGGGGCCACACAGTGGGCAGGGGTCGGGGAAGAACACCTACAGCTGCACAGGCAGAGCCTCTAAAGCCCAGTCTATAGGCACTGGGGGCTTAGATCCAAGACCCAGGGAGGACAGGCACCCCACCAGGCCCTGGGGGCATCCCTTGTGGGAAGAAGGGGCCACATGTTCCCACAGTGGGCTCTGCATGTGCCAAGCGGGACAGGTTAAAATGAGGCTACCCCTGTCAGAGCACCAGCTGGCTCTGGCCAACCATCTCTCTGCCATCTCCCCTTGGGGGCCAGTCTGAGGGTGAGGATGACCTCGCTGCTTCTCTGGTTCCACCTCCACAGCAGTCAAGAAATGCAGTTGGGTAACGCCAGGCCTATGAGGAAGACGCAGGAGGCAGAGCAAGCTGCACGAAACAGGCTTTCCTGGGACAGTCTACAGCATCCCTACAGCTCCAGTGTACGTACGCAGAGCTCGCTCACACACGCTCTCGCACACCATACTTGGACACTCAGTGCTCAGAGGACCCACGCTGATGCTCCGTGGGGAGAGGTAGCCTGGAGCAGGAAGAGCCAGTGGGGCATCCGGGATCGTGCGGCAGCCGTATTTCTGCCAGCTGTTCTAGCAGCTGGGAACAAGTCCAAGAGGGAGAAGCCATGAGAACCCCGAGTCGGCTCTGTCAGAGCCGCAGCTTTTCATGTGGTTCCAACTCGCTAGGGCGATCCAGGATTTCAAAGGTGCCCTACCAAAGGATGGTCCTGCATGTCTCTGCCTCCACCTGAGCCAGCTCGTGTCAGGTCCTCTGCCAGAAAGCTAAAGGCACAGGCACACACGCACAACTTGAAAGGAGCTACCATGACCCAGCTTCTCCACCAGCCCTGAGCAAGACGGGAGTCCTGGAGCCGCAGAGAATGCTGTTCTACACCTAAGCAAAGCTGGGCTGTGCCCATTGTGAGTTGTCCGGGTTATTCCAGGATAGAAGCTCCACGGGCCCCACCCCTGAGGCCGTGGGAGGGTGGGATATACATACACAGGAACCTCGCTGTTGACTGTTTCCAACAAGCTTCAGGTGGCCTGGGGATGGAATGCCGTGACATCCTCTTACGACCCAGGAAATGTCCCCAGTCCCACTGCCACTCGGTGTTTGGAGAATAAGACAGTGGCAGACTCGGGCCCAGAATGGGCCCAGAAGGTCCTGAGCCAGGAGACGGTTCTTGATCAGAGGAGACGGCAGACAAAGCAGGAGCGGCTTTTTCTTTAGAAAAAGCCAGCTGCTAGTCCCTTCCCAGATGACCAAGCAGTGAATGACCCCGAGTACTGGATGGCACAGCCTTCAAAAACCCAGAGAGGCTACTGAGCTAGCCTCAGCCATCCACTAGAGCTAAAGAACCAGGCCAAGTACCAGAGACTACCCCAACCACCTCACACTGGACCAGTGGAGCAGCATGGGACAGCCACTGAAAAGCAGGGGACCCCCAACAAGAGGCCACCCCTTGGCCTGTGCCCATCAGGGGCAGATCACAAGGTGTTCTCTTCCCTGAAGCCCTCGTGACCATAAGAGATCCCATGTGCTCTCCCACCTGAGCAAGTGGTTGTGGGACTGTCTGAAAGTGCCCAAATCTGTGGCATCCCGCAACAGGACACAGGCCCAAAACCATTGTCCTTGCTTAGCACCTCAGTGGGGTCTCCAGCTTCGGTCGTGCCCCAACTATGACCTCCCTTGCCTGGACCCAGGGCAAACAGCAGCAGAAGCTAGGAACACCCAATACCATGTCTGTACCAGACTTCGCCTGGAGTGTGCCAGCTTAACAGGCATGCCAGCAGTCAGACACAGCCGGCCCATCACCCCACCTGTCTGGTTGCTGCCATTATCCCTCCTGCCCTCTAACAAGGATGCTCCCTTTCCAGGCACCCTGGCCCTCAGGTGGTGATGATGGCTTCTCTACCTCCTACTGTCATGGAGCCCTGGGGAGGGAAGGAGGGAGCTACACAGACCGGGGCCTGAGCAGAGATGAGGACTGTGCCCTCGCCACTCTGGACACCCCTTCTCCAGCCAGCCCTATCAACCATTGCTTGGTCTCTATCCAGTCGCTGCACAAAGCTCCCGGCTAGAGGCATTCACTTTTGTGAGCTATGGAAGGATAGGGGTGGGTTGGCCACAGCAGACCCGCAGGGCCCTCCTGTTCCAGGACAAAAGGATGCCACAGCAGGCTTGAATCTGTGACCCACCTGCCACACCCATCCACGAAGGTCACACGACACTGGGAAGTCACATAACTGGTTCTTTAGCCTTGTGGTCCTCATTCCACCAGCCACTACCACCCACAAGCTGCTATCCCTACAATTCACAGGCGGGAATCCTGATGGTCCACAACAGAAGGCATCATGACCACCCAGATGAAAAAACAGGAACGAGGGGGAACAGGTGAGCAGGCCCCTTTCTACCCAGTGACAGAGCTAGCTGGGAAGACAGGGCCTGGCAGGAAGAGAAAGGTCCCAGAATCAAGCATCAGACCCTCTAGAGTGCCTTTCCCCAAGCTGTAGAAGGGAGCTAGCAGCCTCGGACTCCCAGAAACAGAAGGGAAGTAGCAGAAGCTAGATAGTGGCCTCCATCACAGACACATAGGAAGCCAGCCTTTGCCAAGAGCAGCTGGTGACAGAAGGTACTGAGGCTGGGGTCCAGGGCCTAGTAGGAGCAGTGGGGGCTGCACTGTGTTGGGAAACAAGGGAAAGATCATGCAATGTGGATAGAATAACACAGAAGCAGTCTCCCTGGGTAGGAGCTACCCTGGGTAGGAGCTAGGCTGGATAACAGCAGCCCTGAGTAGGATCATCCCTGGGTAGCAGCATCCCTGGGTAGCAGCGTTAAGTGTCAAGCCATATGGGAAATGAACAAAGGAGTAAGACATGGCCTTTGAAGGGGGACACACTTCCTTGGTGTTCAATATAGAGCCAGGGGCTGTGGCTTCTGTCAAATGGGGTGAACATGCAGGGTTTCCTTCCTTTTAACGTATGCTGGCCCCTCCTGACACCACCGGATAGCAGGCATAAGACAACAGTGGTGGCAGAGGTCTGGGTGGATGGCGGCCTAGGTTCCTGCCTCTGTAAGGAGGCCCACACTGTGTGAACCCTCCCCAGTGTGGATCACGGTCCACAGGTACCTGTGGCTCTACACCACTCAGCCAGAACCAAACCTAATACCACACTATCAGACAGGGGCTGCCACCCTGCTACCACGAAGGGCTGATCTTCTAAGGAGTCCAGGCCACCAGACTGCTTCATACCAACCATGCGAATTCATGTTACCCCCATCCCCCTACCCCATTGTCCCTACAGGACAGAGTTTCCAGAACAGTACTGTCTCAGCCCTTCTAGGCAGCCTTCAAGGCCTCTGATTCAAGGGTGTGAGCATCCTTAGGCCAGCCATGCACTGCGTGTGAGTGGGCTGTTACTTGCGACATGTTCTAACCAAGTCACCAATAAGCACTCACCCCTCCACAGACATCAATCGGAATAATGCATGGTTACTGGTAGTGCCTTTGCCTGAGAATTGAGTAGAAATAAATGAATTCACTGGCAGTTGTGGGGGTGTAGGGGTAAGGGACTAGGGACACCCCAACCACCTAGGTGAGGAATGGCAGTGGCAGCTGGGACTGAACCTGGGCTCCACCAGAGGTTGAGAGCTACCCCAGCTAGAAAGGGTACAAGCCTCTACCCACAACAGCACTGTCCAGGAACCACAACAGCAGGGTCTCCTGGAGAACCAGGGTTCATCAAATACCTTGATTTTTAAGGCAGGTTCAACAGTGCCTGCAGCTTTGAGGCAGTGCTTCAGGAATAAGCTCTGATGCTGTGTGGTGACACATGCCTTTGGCACCAGTATTCAGGAGGCAGAGGCAGGCAGATCTAGTTCAAATCCAGCCTGGTCTACACAGTGAGTCCCAGGCCAGTCCGGGCTACAATGAGAGCCTGTGGTGATGATATGGGAGAATAAGCTCTGTGATCCTAAAACAAAGCATCATCAGATGCCTGCTGCTGACCACCTTGGACCACCCTGCTCACAAGTCACAAAACCGTTCCACACAGTTAAGAGGCTGTTAGCAAACACACAAATGCCTCATATCCAAGGCAGACTCCTGAGTCTTGCCACTGGCCCGAAGGAAGGACTTCCAGTCCTGGAGGGAGTACAGAAACCGGGAAAGAACATAGGAGAGAGAAGGAAACATGAGCTGGAGCAAGAGAGCACGGGCTACCTCCAACCAGCCCCGGAAGGCAACCTCGGCTCACTCAGGTTCCCAGAGATTCCAAGTGAGCACCACACAACACTGTGAGGACAGGTACACAATTTTATTTAACAGCAATTAAAGTCCATCTCAGAAGAGGGACAACAGAGAATTTTTTTTCATTTAATAAATACAAATGAATAAAAATACTTTGTTTTGCAAAGAGACTGCCTCTCTTCCTCCCGCACTTGCCAGGGAGGCCTGAGGACAGCGACATGCCCTGTGACCACTCTGTGTGTGGACATCACCCCACACAGACCACTTCCTTACAGAGAGGCCTTCATCTCAGTGGCCTGCAATACTATTTCGGTACAACCCCCTTCCTGCACCTCCCAACACCAGACTCTGTTGCGTTTCAAACAGACTGGGCTCCCCCGAGAAGGAAAGCACAAGGTGCCCACAGGTGCCCCCTGGAGCCCCAGGGCTGGGAACTATGAACACCATGAAACATGCACAGTGCTGGCCACTGACATGTGGGCATGGGACAGAAGCAGACAATGCGCAGTGAGATCGGCCACACACCCCCTGATAAGCTGTATCTTAAAAATAGAAACTCGTGTTTAAATGTAACCTGTTTAGAAAAGGCCAAGCATCCACCGCACTCCACATCTGTTATTGCTTGTGGGGTCGGCTCGGGCCCTGTGGCTCAGCAGGTCCTGCTGTCAGACCCCCTCCACCCTGGCCTGCACCATAGCAGCTCCCCAGCCCATCCAGTTCAGAAGGAGCTCCTCTGCTGAGCACCCAGTGGCAGATTCCCTCCAACCCTGACAGCGAACAACAATCTAATCCAAGAGCTAACCCTGGTGCAGTGTGTATGCAGGGCCCCCAGGAGACCCACACTAAAGCTCTGACAGTCCCGCCTGTCGGTCGAGTGTGCACCACTAACTCAGACATGGATGCAACCAGAAAAAGCAGCAGTCTTGCTGACCCATGTCCCCTCTTCTCATGAACCCATTTACAAAGCATCCCCTGGAAGGGGCTATGGTGACATCTGTGACTCATATAGCAAGCTTCTGTCACCATGCCAAAGGCAACCTAGGCTTCTAAGTGCAAAGTGTCAAAAGAAGCTCAAAATGCTTCCTGGGACACCTGGGAACTGAGAGGCAGGGACAACAGGCCTGCACTGCTTTTCCAAGGCCCCATGTCCCAAGAGGGAGCAGCATTAGTATCCAGTCCCTGGCAGACAACAGGACAGGCCCTCGGCACTGCAGGAAGGAGCAGAGGTGAGGACCCCATGGCTGAGAGAGGTAGTGAGGACAGCCTGGGCCCTCCCTGAGGTGCGCACACAACACAGCAGGAGGAGTCTTTAGCAGCGCAGCAGCTGTCATTATCCCAGTCATGATCTAGGGAGCTGCCTGGCTTGGGTGGAAAGGAAGAAACAACGGGGGCTGTGGCTCTGCACTGCCTGTGTTGGTGTTGGCATGGCAGCGCTGTCGCCACAGGTTCTCGAGCAGAGTGCTCAGTGTGCACAGGGGTAGCCTCAGAGCCCCAGAGACTTCTGGACAATCTGCTTGGCGATCTTGTAGAACTGCTCCCGGTCATCCCGCCACATCTTGGAAGCATCTACGTTTGCTCCACTCTCATCGTTGGGCTCTGAGAACAAAGGGAGCTGTGAGTATCAGGGTGAGCAGCCTGGCTCCATTTCATCTCAAGACACCACAGATCTCAAGGGTCATTATGGGTAGGAAAGTGGACTTCTGCCTGAGGAAGGGAGGCTGGGGCAGCCCCTCCCCACCAGCAACCTGGGGCAGCCCCTTAGGGGACAGGAACCCCTTTCCCCCACATACCCCAAACTTCTCTTGTCTGAACCCTGCTCCTGCGTGCTTCCCCAGACACTGCAGCCATGCAAGTCCTCACACATCAGCGGAGGGCTCTGTGGCCTGCATCCTTCAGCCCCTCTACATTCACCCAGGAGTGTCCAAGTGTCCGAACACCAGACTGAGCATCAATGCTTTGCTCCTATCCCAATGCCAGCACCCACCAGCTCCACACCAAAGCACTACTGAGGAGTGGCACCCAATGCAGCCCCCAGACTGCCCACGAGGCTCAGTACCAGGGCTCCTGCCCCTGGTCAGTTGATCCTCAGCCTCAAATGCTTCCTTCTCCCTTGTCCCAACTCATTCCAAGGTAGCCAAGAACAGTGCTTCTGCAGGTCAGGTTTATCACACTGGCCAATTACTATAATTGGGTTCGTAAGCTCTTGAAGCACCTCACACTGGGGTATCTGTCGCACTGAGCATTATACCCTGCACTGTGACACACAGTGGGGCCCAATAAATCAAAATGTCAAAGATGAGAGACTAGCCAAGGCAGCCAACAACCTGAGGATATATTGGCATATCTTACATAGTCTATAATCCTGGACATCTGCTCACACTCGGGAAAGTACAGACCTGGTACAACAACAGGAAACAGAAGACCCAGGCTCACCTGCCAGCATGCTCACAACAGAAAGCAGGATCTTCTCCACACTCTGCACTGGGCTCCACCGCTCGGCACTGCTCTCATAACCCATGGGATCATCACCTGGAGCATGCAGGATGGAGATGCAGACTCTGCCATCAGGATAGACTGCAAAGATCATTGACAGTGTCACTGTGTGGGGAAGCTCCAGACAGAGGCCCAACTGTCCGCACAGCTGAGACAGGAGTTTCCTGTTGGCACAGATCCCAGATGCCTGCCAGCCACAGGCCAACCTGTCGTGGACTGATCAGGTCCTGTGGTCACGGACAAGGGGGCTTGGGACGAGGTCTGTCTAACACAGACCAGTTGCAACTGAATTCTACCTTATTACATATTTCTCTAGGCATTATCACTAAAAGGAGGAAGTGAAAGATGTATGGACAAATATTCCAAACTCAAGTTCCCAGCGAGTAAGATCCCTCACGGGGCCCTGCAGAGCAGGTGTTTAGACATCCCTAACTCAGGTGGCAGAGCCACCCCCACCACCGAAGTCCATGTCCGTGTAGCTAGAGCAGAAGCAAGACAACTGAACTCCTTAGGTGCGGAGAAAGGGGGGGCATGTGCACCAGAGCCACCCAGCTCAAAATTATTTTTACAAAATACAAAGACATCCATTTGGGCTGGAGAGGCAGCTCGGCCAGAGTTCAATTCCCAGCACCCACACGATGGCTCAGAATCATCCTTAACTCCAACTCAGGGGATCTGACTCAGTCTTCTGGCCTCTGTCTGTTATATAAAGACACACTTGCAGGCAAAAAACCCATACACATAAAATAAAATTGATATATACATATAAAAAAAACCCTGGTGTCAAATAAGTAAATGTTTTATTTTTACAAAATAGAATATCCTACTTGAATTTCAGCTCCATAGGCAAAAAGATCAGGATTATCAGTGGCAATGAAAAACATTTATAATGGGCGGTGGTGGTGCACACCTTTAATCCCAGCACTTGGGAGGCAGAGGCAGGCAAATTTCTGAGTTCGAGGCCAGCCTGGTCTACAGAGTGAGTTCCAGAATAGCCAAGGCTACATAGAAAAACCCTGTCTCGAAAAACCAAAAATAAATAAATAAATAATAAAAAAATAAAGAAAAAGAAAAACATTTATAAAAAGAAACATTATCCTAAATGCCATCATTGAAAATACACCACCACTGTCCATTTCTCTTAGGTAAGTTTGGCTTGGGCAAACGTGCATGGAAGTCAGCACTTGGGAGACAGACAGGAAGATCAGGAGTTCAAGGCCATCCTGAGTAATTTAAACTCTCCATCAAACCTCTCTTATGTATAATAGCTACTAGTAAAAGGAAGAAAGAAACCCCTACTCCCAATCAGGGCATAGTCGCGGACAGTATTATGGTCCCTTCCAGGCAGAGATGGAACTCCAGAGTACCAGTGAGTCCTCACCTACTTCCCACTCAACACAGCACAAGTGCTCCATTCCAAGCCTGAGTGACAGGAACTGTTTGTCTAGGAATTCCTAACATGTCCTCGGTGCCTACATGCAGGCTAACTACAGTGTGCCCTCTGCTCTGCGGTAGGACCACTGGGCTGTTTTGCTGTGTACATGTCTGTGTACGACAGCCTGGCTCCAGAGAGGCGAGCAGAGGGACCAGATTCCCAGGAGCCTCAGGTGTGAGCAACAATGTGGGTGCTGGGTCCTCTGCAAGAGCAGCAAGTGCTCTAAACCACTAAGCCACCTCTCTAGCCCAACTCCAAATGTCCGCCATTAAAATGACACTGTGACAAAGGCCAATGTAGGACACAAAGCACTCACGGCCTCAAAATTCTAGTAAGCCCATTAACACAGTGTTAAGTGTGTGCATTTCCCCTCTACATTAAGCTGACCTCAAAGCGGCAGTCCTGGTGCTCACACCGTAACTCACTGGTCACAGCTTAGAGTTGAGAGCCCTGTGCCTGCAGGCCCTCCCTGCCGTTCTTAATTAACAGTGTGGCTGGCACTCTGTTGCCTGTCAACCTCATTTAGACACACTTACTGTTGGGATGGAACATCTCACAGGTGAATCTCATCTTCGGAGGGCTCAAGGGGTAGTCAAGTGGGAAACTCAGGATGGCGGGAAAAACACCAAACTCAAAACAAGTGTCTTCAGGGCCCCTGAAAATCAGGAAAGAGACACATTTGCAATGCCAGCCACAACTCAGATGTGCAAGAGGGATACTACCACGGCCTAAAATGGTGCATGAACAATCTAAAGGACTGCTGCTTTCTCTCCCTGGAGAGTCCATCTCAGTCCTTTTCAGTCTGAGGCACGAACACAGCCACAGCCACAGTAACTGCACCATAGAGAAAGTCAAGCACGCTGCAGGTACTATGGAGGTGACCGTGGGCATGTGGTCCAGCTCCTATGAGGACTCAAGGTGTCAATTCTGGCAGACGGTAATCAAGAAGACTATGCACACAGATGAGGAGCTACGGAATATAGATCAAAGGACATTTTGAATTTTCAATTATGTCTAAGGTGTGACTTTTAGAACGGATAGGGCACACATGTGATCCTCAACTCATGCTCAATGCACAAGCAGCCTAAGGCCACAGCAGTCCCACCAGACCCTAAGACTCCAATCTGCACCATCCATGTCTTCTGTGTAAATAACAGAAATGGGCCAAGCCATCACAGAAGTCCTGCTCAAGTCCTAGAGACGGGGATGCTGACTGAGACCTGGCGGCAGGGACCTAGGAATGGGTGGGATGCTGCCAGACACCCACCCCTCCAGTCCAAACCTTACTAATGTGACCCACGTCAGCAGTTCAGGAGACCGTGGACACTGTTCACTATAAAAAGTCAGTAGGGCAGGAATCCTGGCTATAAGCTTCCTGCATTAGCATGGGTGAGATCATCTTGCAACAGCCAGCACAGCAGTAAAAACTGGCCCTGCACCACTCACACTGCCTGAGAGACCCAGGCCCCGCATCAACAGCAAAGTAGGCAGGGAGGCACACCTGACTCAACAGCCACACTGTCGAGGCAGGAACAGGAGGATCTAAAGTTGGAGACCAGCATAAGCAGCATAGAAAAAAATTTAAAAATTAAAATATATGTTTAAAAAATAAAGAACTCTGCTTCCCTGTCTAAGCAGATCTAAAACAGAAAGACCTTCCCACAGGATTTCCACAGACAGGATCCATGTTAGATCCACAGTTCCACAGAGATTGAAGATACCAAATGGAGAGGAAATAAGATATTGATTCAAAAGTCATCTTTACTTACTAGAAAAGACTTTCTAAACATACAAACTTATCTGGATGTAGTGAAGCCTAGTGTCTAGAGCAACCTGGTCTACACAAGATAAAATTGTCTCAAAACAAAACCAAAACCCAAGGCGAGCCAGGACGGGAGGGTGGCTCAGCTGTTGAGAAGGCACCCACTACTCTGCAGGGGACTTGAGTCTGAGTCTCAGCACTACAGTGGAGAGTTTGTAACCACTTTGGCTCTGGCTTCAGGAGGCTCCAACTCTGCTGGCAGCTGCGGGCACTTGCACTTAAGAGACACATGTATACACCCATACAGATGCACATATACATTTAAGAAATACAAAATAACTCTGGGGGAAAAGCAGCCCTGGCTGAGGTAAACAGCCGAGTCTGCAAAGTGCTCAAGAATCAGGACTCAACCCCAGGATCACATGTACACAGGCAGGGCAGCCACACTGGATTCTGACCCAGATACTGGGGAGGTGGAGCCAGGGGGGGAAATCACCTTGGCTCACTAGTCAGCCAGCCTCACCAAATCAGCAAACCCCAGGCCACTTGAGAGACCTCACCCCAAAAATCAAGCTAGACAGCTGTCCTGAGGCTGATGCCCCCACATACATGCATGTTGCACACACACACATGTACATGTATACGCACGCAACTCACACACAGATGAAATATCTCCATAAAAAAAAACAGCACTATAGCTGGGCAGTGGTGGCACACGTCTTTAATCCTAGCATTTGGGAAGTAGAGGCAGGCGGATTTCTGAGTTCAAGGCCAGCCTGTTCTACAGAGTGAGTTCCAGGGTAGCCAGGACTACACAGAGAAAACCTGTCTCACCCCCCCCACTCAAAAAACAAAAAACAAAAAAACAAAAACAAAAACAAAAAACAAACTGGCACTACAAATCTGCTTCAAGTTTTGATAGGTTATTTTAGAACAGTGATATACATACAGATCTGTAAAATACCAGCTGTGCTATTTATCACCATGATTAAGAAAGACAAAATTTCAAAAAGCTTTAATTTCATTTTCAGTCACACCCAGAGCTTCGAAAGAACAATGCAGTGTCTTGTTAGCCAAGTTTCTCTCAGTGACAAGCCTTGACTCTGGAAAGCGATCCTGTGCTACTTCAAAAACAACAGTGACTAGCTCTCCTGCTTGGAGGGATGACAGGAGGCCTGACAGTCCCCTGGGGCCCTGGCACCAGGCCAGGGCAGAGGATGCCCTGGGAAGCAGCAGCATGGCCGCCTTCACAGGGTGTGGTCAGCTGAGTTTTCCTCTCTCATGCTGCCTGCAGGGTCTGGATGGACCCTGAGCTTTCTGTCCTCTTAGTTGCTCGCTTGCTCATTCGCTCTAGCACTAAGGCTGGGTAACTGTCACCTATGGGCGCTCCCCATCCTTCTGCATTAAGAGGTCAAGGGGGCTCACCCCTCACCATTGAGCCGAGCCCACTGAGGAGTCACCATGAGCAAAGCCCACTCTCCACTGAAGAAGTTTATGGACAAGGATCTATCACTGACGTTAAACGGTGGCACACATTTATGCACACAGATGCACTGGGGCTTTGATCCCTTTATGGATCTGTGATTGGTGAGTATGTGGAGGCAGTAACTAGTGGGCAGCAGAGTGACATCGGAACAGGGTCACATGGCAAACAGCTTCATCATGCCAGAAGCCTTGGAAACCCTCCCCAAGGACCTGTCCAAATGATAGAGACTTAGGCTTGGACATTTTCATATGAAACTTTTTGCTAAATAAACTTTTATGATACCTTAAAAAGAAAAGTTGGTCAAGGGGCCTGCTGCTATTTACTATGGAAGCAAGGGATTGCACAACGCAGTCCTTAAAGCTGCAGTCAGAAGGTTGATAAACAGATACCATCCTGGAAGTAACCCGGCCAGCCAGGCATAGTGGTGCACACTATTAGGCCAAGCACTTGAAAGGCAGAGGCAAGCAGACCTCTGTAAGTTCGAATCCAGTATGGTCTATATGGAACATTCTAGACCAGCCAGGAGTACATAACAGAGACATCCTGTCTCAAAAGGGAGAGAGAGAAACAGACACAGACACAAACTGAAGTACTGTGATAGAGAAGATACCCTGTAGGGCCTCGTTATACCTGGCACCTCTGAGTCTAGAGTGAGAGAAAAATGAGTAGTGTCCTTGGAATGGGCTCCGTGGCATTTGCTCAAGGCTTTGATAACAGGTCTTTGTTTCTCATAATAGGGCTTTCTTTAAAATTAAAAAAAAAAAAAAGTCTACTGCGTTGTTCTCAGCCCCAGAAGCATGACCCAACATTTCCTCAAGTGCGCCCACATCTTAAATAGCAAAGTTGTTTGCGAACACTCAGGCTTACTACTGGTTTAAACTGGGGTTTCTTTCTCTTTTCCAGCATGCCTGCCATCTGAACAGGTATGCAGGTGGCAAACTATGCAGGGGCATGCCTGCCAGAGGTAGGACATGCCACAAAGAGGCTTCCTGCTCCAGAACAGAGAAACAGCCCAAGAGAGCTTTCGAACAAGTTTTACTCTCTGCTTCTGGGAGTAAAGATCCTCACCCCAAAGAACAAGAAAGGAAACTAAACACCCAAAGCACGCACCATCACTGGTGCCGACAAACATCTTCCATCCCCGACTGCAAACTCTGGCTACATTACTATCTCCAGCATAGCAGCAGAGAACTGTGCAACCTGCTGCCCATGGGTGCCTACTTAAGAGCTTCATTGGCTTCTCTGTCTGTGAGAAAAACACATGTGGAAGACAGTGACTGGACTGTCATGTTACTCCTGCCCGACCGAGCCCACTACCTAACTCAGCCTGTCCTCCAGAGCTGCCTCAGATCATACCAGCAACACACATGTAAACAAGGAACTCCAGCCAGAGCCTGCCTTTCACTGTTAGATGCTGCAAGGTGAACCTGGGTCAGGAAGACAGAGGCTCAGAGTAGCCTCCTGATGCTGCAAACTGTTTGATACCTTCTGCCTCTATACCCTGGGCAGCTGTTCCTACCTCACCAGGGCCCAGAACATGCGACAAGGGGATGCATGCACCACACATCTGGCCACATGCCAGGCTGATGAGACTGGCTGGCTAGGCAACAGGGGTTATCAGAAACTTGTCTGTTCCCAGGACCTTGTTAACAACAGGATACCACCATAGGAAGCTGTGACTAGAAAAGGGGCCACATGCACCTTTGCTGTCCCAGCAACTTGGATGGATAGGGACACCCTTCTTCTTGGTATTTAAATGCTTCTTCCACAGCTAGAACCAGGATAGTAACATATAGGGTTTGCTCCATTGGAATTCGAGGTCAACTCTATAAGGAGTCACAGCCACACTTAGGACATTAGGTGTCTGAGACAGAGTCACTGCTAAAAAATCTTAAACACAAGTGCAGTATTTGAAAGGCACTAAGTCTGTCAACTATAAGAACTTTACAGTGAATTCTAACAGAATAACACAGCATTCACTTGCCTACATAAATGCTAACCTTACTCATGCTGGAATGTATTCAAATACAGACATATGTAAGCAAAAAGGCAAGCGCCTCCTTCAGCCTATGTATGTCCTCTCCCAGAAGACTGAGCACTGCGGTTCTGCAGGCTCTCCTGTGTGCAACTTTAGATTGTAGCGTGGGTATGAGTGATGGGAATGAAGTTCTCAAACACCCACACTTACAATGTTATTCAAGCAGCAACATCCTACAAACTCATCTGATGACTTCACAAAACACCAACAGGAACCCTGCAGAAAATGTTGTGTGTATGGACATTCATGGCACTTGGAACAGCCTGAAGTCTAACAGAAAGAACAAGGCCAGAGCTACAACAACCAGATGGTGCAGTGCATGGCATAAGGACGGGCACAGAGCAGTGACCTCGGATGTCCAAAACTAAGGCCCAGTATCATGGTCTATACTGACCTTTGACAATGACATCAAGATTATTTACTCAATGGGGAAATTCAACAAAAGGCCCTGAGGCATGAGGACAGTCACAGGCAAAGAGTGAAGGCTGACTCCGTTCCTACATTTCACTCAGTACAAACTAACTGACGGAAATGTGGAGAGCTACATGCTACTGGAGTACTTAGCACTCATTGTCAACCTGACAAAATCTGTAACCTCCTAGAAGGTAAGCGTCTGCGTCTGCTTGGGAGGGTTGATCTCAATCAGGCTAACTGAGATGAGAAGACCCACCCTAACTGCCACACAAATAAAAAAACGTGCAAAGGACCAGAAAGATGCTCAGTGGTTTAGAGCACTTGCTGCTCTTCCAGGTCCCAGGTTTAATTCCCAGCATCCATTTGGTGACTCACCACCATCCTAACTCCAATCCCAAGAAAAGCACTTCCCCTGGCCTCCACTGTATCATGCAGTCCACATGCACACATGGGGACAGAACACTTCCCAGGAGCCCTCACCCCTCTCTGCTTCCGGACTGTGATCCTGTGTAACACCACCTCACACTCCTGCTGCTGTGACTTGCCACCATAATGGACTATGTTCTCAAAAGCCAAAAAGAATTCCCCCGCTCCCTCTCTGCTGTCCTGGAACCTGTTCTGTAGACAGGCTGGCCTCTGCCTCCTGAGTGCTGGGACAAGGCTAAGGAGTGTGCAACCACGGACTGTCAAGCCTTTCTCTCCCCGTTTGCTTTTGTTAGGGTATTTTATCAGAACAATGGGAAAGTAACTAATACAGTTATTACGCTTGTAAAGAAAGTATGAAAGAAAGCCCCTAACCTCTGGCTCTATGTGATGCTAAAGCACAGGGCACTAAAGGAAACCACTACAGCAGCTGAAAGGCGGCCTGGTGATTAAGAGAACTTGCTGTTCTTGCAGAGGACTGAGTTCAGTTCCAAGAACCTACATTACCATTTGCAACACCAGTTCCAGGGAACCCGACCTGTCCCCCAAATGCTCCTGTATTGAAAATGTGGTCCCAGGCTAGAGTGATGGCTCAGCAGCTAAGAGAGCTGACTGCTCTTCCAAAGATCCTGAGTTCAATTCCAGCAACTACATGGTGGCTCACAACCATCTGTAACGGAATTACAGATGCCCTTTTCTGGTGTGTCTGAAGATAGCTACAGTTGTCATATATATAAAATAAATAAATTAATTAAAAAAAAAAAAAAAAGGAAACGACGTGGTCCCGGCTGGCAGGGTTCCCAGAGCCCTGAGCACACAGCTGACCAGGCCATTGGAGGGCTGGAGGACATGGGTCCCAGGAGTGTCAGGGTGCCTCTGAAGGATGTGTCTTGCCTCTTCTGACTAGTCCTCTCCTCCCTTCCTGCTTCCTCTCTCACAAACAGTAAGTTGTTGTCTCTGGCACTTGTCTCCATGATGAAACCATGACAACATAACCACTGACAAGCCTCTATCTACACGGGACGACCCGGACATCAAAGCCCACCCCCAGTGCTCAGCCTGTGCAGAGCCACAGTGACAGGCCATGCAGGAGGGCAGTGGCAAAGCCAGCAGGAGGTGTCAGGCTTCCTCGGTGTCCAAAAATACCAGGGACGCAGGAGGCCCTAGAGACCCACGAGAATCTGAGGGAAGAGAGGCCCCACTCACCAAAGAATAAAAGCCCAGCCAGTTCTCTGCCAGAACAGCAGGGTGAGACAAACCCACAGGAGGACAGTTAATTCCTTGATAGATGTTCTAAGAACATTTGTAAACGGCCTCTTCTTTGTGAAGGGTCTGGAACAGGACCAAAACCCACAAAGTCACTAGATCTTGAAGCAGGGGAATTCCATACTAACGCAAAAGCCCTATTCAAACACAAACGTGCTCTCCCAAAAATCAGTTCTAATTACTTTTTAAGACGGGTTTTCAATATATTTGTTTAACTTTATGCTGTTTATATAAAATTAGTAATAGCTAACAGACTTTTAATAATGCACTTTTAAAAATCCATACTAAAGAGAGCTCAGCTGTTCTTTAATAAGCTTCTACACCCATGGATGCATATGACCCACCACCTTCCAAATATTACAGACTGATCAGGTGCCCTGACCTCTGCAGGCCTCCTAACAACCGCTGCTCCTACGGCAGGCACGCCGCTGATGGCATACGAGTAAGTGCAGGTGTGCCTGTGTTGACACAGGACATAGCAGATGAAATAGACAGGACACACATCAGTTCACACACATGATCACATGATCATATGCTTCAGTTCACAGATCACATGATCACCTGCTTCTTTAAAAGCAAACAAGGCCTGGGGGCATGGCTGGAGGCCCAGAGTTTGATCCCCAGCACTGAAAAGTAAGAGAAAGTACACGGAGCTCCACCTGGCAGGCCACAGCCATGCCCTGGCTTGGGGCAGCCCTGGCTACAGGCCTCTATCGTCCCACAGAAAAGCAACAGAATCATCCCTCCCGTCTGGCTTCACCAGTGTGATCTAGAATCAGCAAGTTCCAGAAATGATTCCTAAATTTAAATAAATTTTATTATAGAATATTATCAAAATTTGGGGGGCGGGTTTAGATAGTTGTTTGGTTGATTTTTTTTTCTTTCTTTCTTTTTTGAGACAATGTCTCTCATACAGCCCTGGCTGTCCTAGAACTCACTAGGAAGACCAGGCTGGCCTCACACTCAGGCCTCCATTGCCGCTCAAGTGCTGGGGTTAAAGGTGTGTGCCATTACACCCAGCCAGTTTTTCTATTTTACTAGCTCTTGTGATTATTGCTACAGCCCAAGGTTTCCAGCATCCACCGGAAACTTTGGACATAGCCCTCAAAACCACAAGGCACAACTGTACCGCACTGCACACAGACTCCGGGAGACTTAGAAGAAATGGGACCCAGCAGGCAGTAAGGTCTGAGAGAAATAAATAAGGGCTGCGGTGCTTGCTCTCGGTCCTGGATAAACTTTAAAGACAACCAAACTCCTTACTCCCACTCAGCTTCCATGCATCATCTAAAGCTCACAGGGCAGAAATGACCAGTCCTCTTCCTAGGCCAGCCTGCATGGCTTCAGGAACAACTGTGCCAAGCCTGTAATACCAGCAAGTCAGCAAGCTGAGAAAAATGATCAAAAGTTCAGGTATCCCTGGGCCACAGGAGTTCAAGACCAGCCCAGTAAACTTAGCAAAACCCTGGCTCAAAATCAGAAAGAGCTTGGGCATAGGTGTGGCAGTGCCCTGACGCACACGGTTCCAGGTATGCAAGGTGGCAGTGCTCTGACAGCACGCACACCATTCTGGGTATGCAGGGGTCGGGGCAGGACGGCCACAATGTGCTCTAGCACAGACATAAACAAACCCTCCTTGCTCAGAGCTCACAGTCCTGTAGTCAAACCTTCTTCCCTACCCTGTCCTCCAGACCAATAAAATCCAACCTGAAACACTACAGCCAATTGAAACTTGCATTCACTAACAAGAAACTGATTATAGAATGCACTTTCCTCAGACTAACCTAACTTCATTTTCTTGTGCATCTAAGGTAGAAAGAAGAAAGTTTAGCAGGCCGAGTCTGATCAGCGAACATCCTAAACCCAGGTTTCTATTTCCAAGCAAAGTGACTCTAAGAAGTTAAATATCACAGCATCTACATTGGGGCTAGGAGCCATAAGCTCACTCAGGACCAAGAGCAATGCAGGACCTGCATGCAAGAGAAAGCAAACAGGAAATAAGAAGCAGAGGAGGGGAGGGGAGAAGAAGAAACAAAAGCCTTGGCTCTTCAGGTGTAATGCTGCTGCTCCTGTAGGTCCGAGGGCTCACCTGCCGCTTTGAGGGCCCTTTTCCTACTAGGAAAGCCACACACACTATCTAAGGCTCATCCACCATGGCAAGGACATATTATGAGACACACACACACACACACACACACACATATAAACATACACATATGTTTCTCTGTCTAGCTTCCTGGTTTCTAAGCTGTTCTTCTGGGTTGGGCCTTCAGCATTTAGACAGACCAGTCAAATTGGGTCATAAAGAAATTCTCTGACTTAACTTTCTCCGTGATAGGTGCTAAGACCATCCTCCATCCTGAAGGGTCTGGGCTCACGACCTTGATAAAATAATGTACAAGGGGAGGCCAAGAAGGTTAAGCAGACAGGCCAGCTGAGCTCCCATGCAGGCTGTCAGTCACACATACTGTGAACAGGCATCAGAGAAAGAAGAGAGTGGTACTAGAGGGTGGGGTTGAAGCCTCTGGACAGCAGCACATGGCAGCTCACAGGAAGATGAACAAGAATCCACCATGTGCTACAAAGTACACAGGCCTTGCCCAGGATCTCTTCACTGCATATCTGTACTATTCGAAAGCCCTTTAGAAGGGCCAGAGAGATGGCTCAGCAGTCAAGAGCACCTGCTGCTCTTTTTTTTTTTTTTTTTTTTAAATTATTTATTTATTTATTTATTTATTATATGTAAGTACATTGTAGCTGTCTTCAGACACTCAGAAGAGGGGGTCAGATCTTGTTACGGATGGTTGTGAGCCACCATGTGGTTGCTGGGATTTGAACTCTGGACCTTCGGAAGAGCAGTCGGGTGCTCTAACCCACTGAGCCATCTCACCAGCCCACCTGCTGCTCTTATAGAAGACCCAGGTTCAATTCCAAGCACCCACATCAGGCAGCTCACAACTGTTTCTAACTCCAATTCCAGAGACCCTGACACCCTCTTTAACCTTCACAGGCACCAGGCACACATATGGTACATGGACACGCATGTAGGCAAAACACACATACTCACACAGATACTTCAAAAAACAAACCAAAAGCACTCCAGAAGAAACTGCAGGTGTGAGTCAAGTGTTTCAGGGAGCTGCTTCAATGATGGAGTCATAGGAACCCCAACTTCCAGCTAATCAGACCTTCTAGACACCCAGACTTAAGCCTGAAGGGAGACTGTCATGGGGACAGAATCCCCTGGGACGTGCCACTCTCCAGGGAGACAGTGTCGTGACTGCACTGGATCAAAGCACACTGGCAGCCACTCTGGTGGGGAGAGACCCCACAGCTGGGGACACAGAGACACCTGCTGTGTTGTCCATGATGTGAAACCAAGGGGCAAGTAAGGCCCCACAGACTACATCACCATCTGGGATGGGTGCTGCTGGTGCACACCTTAAATCCCAGCACTTGGGAGGCAGAAGCAGGTTCAAGGCCAGCCTGGTCTATAGAGTGAGTTCCAGGACAGCCAGGGCTACACAGAGAAACCCTGTCTTGAGAAAAAAAAAAAACTAAATAAAAAAAAATTTTAAATATCATTTTGAAGCTATGTAAAGCTAATATTCACAACTAAATTGGCTATTGGTTCTAAGGAACTGCTATCATCTCCTTTGAATCCATGTTCGCCTGGCTTCTGCCCAGGAACAGCTGAAAGCTACAAGGCCCACTTGAGCCCACTCAAGTTCAGAGTTCAACATTTAGAGATTCTTATGTCTAGTTTCTAGTAAAGCATGGCGGGGGGGTGGGGGGGGAACGGACACACCGTAATTCACAAAAGTAACTCACATGATCAATGCCTCCCATTCAAAAAAATTCTCTTCATTCATGGGGCCTGCAGGGAAGAAAAAAACACATCCTAATTAGAAGACAGCTTTGGCAACTGGAAGGACACCATAATGAAATTACCCAAGCCCCTTACCTGCCACGATTCCTTCTGGAGGATTCAGGGTTAATTCTATAAAGGGAAAGAACATAGCCATTACCAAACAGAATGTGTGCTACATTGTCACTTAGCAAAGCACTTCCTTCCATGAATCATATAAACTACAGATTACAGGGGACACTTCTTCCAAAAGGGTGCCTCTTGGTCCCCAGATAAGTGCCCAGGCCTGAAACCAATATGGCTCTGAGCAGCCCTTTACACCAGTAAGAAGTGGAAATAAAGGCGGCAGACTGCCTCTCAGAGTGCTCCTGCCAGCATCTCTGACAAAGGCTCAGAGATCTAAAGTGGGGTATTCTTTAATTAAATGGCATTTCCTAACATTTTAAGAATTGGCACAAACCTCTCTGAATGTGACAGGGCAGAAGGATGAGAGGCCAAGCTCAGGCTGCAGGGAGACTGACATAATCAGATCCACTCTCTAGGTCAGCGATTGATTGTGCCACCACCCAGCACAAGCTCAGACAATGGCAGATGAGCCCACTACAGCATCACAGCCACTTAAGGTCACCTGCTGAAGACCAGTGTCTAGCTCTGCCACCAGGTGGCATGTCAACTCTTGGCAGCATGACTTTTACCTATGTCAGGTTCTGGTCTGGGGTGTGTCCCTAAGAGTCAAGGTTCAAAAGCAGGGTAGCAGGAGTGGGGGTGGGGAAAAACACAACCTTTGTGAGAGGTGGGGGCATGACAAAGTGTGTGACACTGGGTGTGTGACACCACAATTGGTGGTAACTACTCTCTGGTTTCCTGCTCCAGGTGTGATCACACCCTCATGTGCGACCCTGCACTCAAACCACAATGTGGGCCACCCGCTGCTCTCCCACTGACCCTGCTCTTGTACTTTGAAATCCAAAAATGTGAGATTAAAAAAAAAAAAACAAAACAAAAACAAATAAACAGCAACTGAGTATCACTATATAAAGCCTGGCCTGGCCGAAACTCATTATGCCCCAGGCTGGCCTCAAACTTGCAGCTACCTCTGGCCTCTGCCTCCCAAATGAGAAATGTCTGTGTGCGCACCACTGTGCCCAAATGAACAGTTCTGTTTCATAAAGTCACTCATATCCAACACTGTGTGGTAATGACCAACAAATGAACACAGCCTGTGGACACATTTGGAAAAATGGCAAATGGAAGGAGAAGGAACAGCCACGTTAGGACAAGTCAGAACACAGTAAGGAAACCAGGGCAGAATGCAATCTGCCAAGGACACAAAAGACCTACAGAGCCAAATGATGGTCTCTGAAAAACCAAAACATTAATAAATCTCTGCCAAGTAAGATTAAGGCAAAAGGACCAGATACAGAGATTGGAAACAGATCATTCAAAGAAACTGAAAGCCAATAGGAAATGGTGAGCTGGTCAAAGTTGCTGAGGTCAGCATCCATCCATCCATCCCTGAACTAGTTTCCACACACGAGCACTTAGAGCATGAGTCTTGCACAGTGCAAACTCTCAAGAGAGAACACGCGGCCACAGAGAGACATGCATGCTCTAACAGGAACATACTAGATGAATGAGGTTACCTTTGATTTCACAGAAAAATCAGGGCAGGGAGTACTTGCCACTGCCCACCTTGCTGCCCCTTGCAGTAGATTATACCTAGTAAGCTGTGGAGAGGGCAAAGTGAAAAGACAAAAAGGGGTGGGGGTGGGAAGGAACGTCCAACATCGACAGCACATCCTGTTGTGGATGCATTCAGCACAGGGAACTACAGCAGGCCCTGGAAGGGGCCAGAAGTCCCACAGCATGAACCTCTAAGTCCATGCCGACTCTCAACTGTGTGTGTGCACTCACTCAATCCATTACCAAAGGGCTGGGACAGCTATACTGTGGGGAAACCTGCAAAGGAAAACAACGCCAGACCATCTAAGGGGCTTTTGGCCATTAACCCAAAAAAAAGGAAAGAAGAGTAAGTTGAAAGACACACAACAGAGGGCGTGACTACGGAGAGGTCCAGCAGGGGATGGCCTGAGTCTGATGCCCAGTGCATGCGCACACAATGGAAGAGAGAACACAGTTCCCACATGAGTGCCATGGTGTGAGCACTTCCACACCCCCAGCACACACAATAATTAACATAAATAAGAATATTGGTGGGAGAAAGTGAACCAGGGGCTGGAGAGATGTGGCAATTAAGATTTTTGAAGAGGGCTGGAGAGATGACTCAGCGGTTAAGAGCACCGGCTACTCTTCCAGAGGTCCTGAGTTCAAATCCCAGCAACCATATGGTGGCTCACAGCCATCTGTAATGAGATCTGATGCCCTCTTCTGGGGTATCTGAAGACAGCTACAGTGAGCGAGCAGGGCCTGAGCCAGAAGAAAAAGTGTCTGAAGACAGCTATAGTGTACTTACAAATAATAAAAAAACCTTTAAAAAAAAAGATTTTTGAAAAGAGCCAGACAGACAGAAGGGTAAGAGCCCTGGTACAGATAGATGTGTGTACACTTCAAAGAGGCAAGGAGGCGGACATCAGGTACCATGAAGGCTACGGGCACACACTGGCAACACAGCTAGCTCTACAGTGTCCCTCTGGAGCTCCTCACAGGAACAGACTGGATAAAGAACAGAGCAGTCGGGCCAGGCATGGTGGCGCACGCCTTTAATCCCAGCACTCGGGAGGTAGAGGCAGGCGGATTTCTGAGTTCAAGGACAGCCTGGTCTACAAAGTGAGTTCCAGGACAGCCAGGGCTATACAGAGAAACCCTGTCTCGAAAAAAAACAAAAAACAAAAAACAAAACAACAACAGAGCAGTCTGCAGAGCCTGTACATTCTCAGTCGTCAGAATCTAACACTCAACAAAGGAGGCAGATAGATTCTGACCTGCTGAAATGTAGGGGTGGGGAAGAGGCCTGGTGCTGTGAACAAGGGGCACCGAGGGCAAAATGCAGCCAAGCTGTATGCTCTGTGGGAGTCCCCTTTAGACTGTCCCTGAATACTCTTCCTTCAAGCCTGCATCTAGAGACCAGCAATGGAGACCCAGGCTCAACACAGCCTGTGCCATCCCAGTCACTTTGCTATCCAGCAGTGACCCCTGCTGGTCAGGGAGGAACTGCAATCAACAGCAGGCAGTCTTCAGGACAATGTGCACTGGTTAACAATCATAAAACCACACACTTCCACATTCAGTGATAAACACAAGTTCCAGAAGAGAAACAATTACTAAACATATCCGAAGCTTTCAAAAACCATTCCCTTTAAGTGGTGATTTTTTTAAAAACTATTTTTCTTAAAGGTAGCTTAAATAGCCATCTCACAAACAAACTATAAACTGTTCTCGAATTTGGTGATTCCATTTCTAGAAGCCTTGACTGGTAAAAACAAGAAAGAGGGCTGGTGAGATGGCTCAGTGGGTAAGAGCACCCGACTGCTCTTCCGAAGGTCCAGAGTTCAAATCCCAGCAACCACATGGTGGCTCACAACCATCCCCAACAAGATCTGACTCCCTCTTCTGGAGTGTCTGAGGACAGCTACAGTGTACTTACATATATTAATAAAATAAATCTTTAAAAAAAAAAAAACAAACAAACAAAAAAAAAAAAAACAAGAAAGATGGCTGCAGAGGTTACTCCTACACACTGCACAGGAAGCTCCTGGACACGCCGAGGAGACAACCAGATGGAGAAGAAACTACATGTCAAGTAAGGTCAGGTCCTGATCCATCCTCCCACGTCCTCACTGAGGCCTCGGATAAGCAGGGTCTAGAGGGTGAGTTCCAGGTCAGCCAGGACTACATGGAGAAACCCTGAGCTGAAAAACAAACACAAGGGGCAGAGTGGTGGAGCACCGTGCCAGTGAGACTAGACAGAGCTATACCGAACAACTGGGTAGTTCCTTTTACACTAACAACTGGGTACTTCCTTTTACACTAACCAGGCGTCGGTGCAGAAGAAACCAAAGTGAGATGCCACAGAGACGAGCACACAATGTTCACAGCAGGTCTTGTTGTCACAGCCAAAAGTTGGCAGCACCTCAATGGTCATCAAGAAGCCAATGTTTAAACAGTGCAGCCTGACCATGCAATGGGCTATGACTCTATATTACAAAGGACACTGCTGGGCTGGGGAGACGACTCAGCAGTTAAGCGCACTGGCTGCTCTTCCAGAGGACCCAGGTTCAGTTCCCAGCAACCACACAGCAGCTCACACCTTCAGTTGCAGGAGATCCAACTCCCTCCTCTGAATTCTGCAGACACTAGGCATGCGCCTGGTACACAGACATATGCACAGGAAAAAGACCAAATGCACAGAATAAAATTAAAACCTTTAAAAAGAAAAGAAACAAGCCAGTGCTCCCTTGTCTGTGAATATTTACGTCAACAGAGGTCTGAAAATATCAAAATATCAGTGGAAATTCCCAGAAGTAAACAACCAATATATTTTCAATGGCGACTCAGAGAACTATAGTGGAATCTCACTCCACCCTGCTGAGCCCTGCCAGGACTTTTACACAACAGCTGTAACTGCCCGTTCTATTTCATCACTTGCTGCTGGAAGGGTAAGGGTACACTGCAGCACAGACAAGCTCAGCACAACTGTGCTGAGTGCAGAGGCCCGAAGAAGGGCGCACCAAGACTCCAGTGAGTGAAAGCAAATCGGTGCTACCTAGGAGGGGCAGGGGGGAGAAGGGACAGAGCAGTCCCAGGGCAGGGCGGGGCACTCCAAGGATGCTATTATTCACAGCATGGATGTGACACACTCAAACATACAGGATCCTACAGTCCAGCGAGAAAAAGTCAGCGCTGTGTAAAGCCTGCCAGAGGCAGACGTTTGGCAGAAAAGGCAGAGATGGCCTTTTGTGTATGTGAAAGGATCCCGCTGCCTCACTTGCAATCACTAACATACAGTTCAAGCCACCAGGATGCCATCTAACACCTACCAGACAAGGTGAAGACCCCAAGGATAACGTATGAGTGAAAAGCCTGAGCAGTAGCACACACTTAACTCAGCTGTGGTGGCCATGACACACACACCAGAAGAGCCACAGTGACCAACAGGTCAGCATATCTTGTAACGCCGGCTGCTCACACAGATGCGGCACGGCTCTAAATTATGCTTCCAATGCAAACCTGCACATGTCCACCAGGAGATTTTCAAATCTGCTCACAGTACTTCTAAGAGTCAAACTGCAAGTAACTTCAGTGTCTGCCAGGAGCAGAACAGAGGGATGCTGGCTTGTTCATAAAGAGAAATCCACTGAGCAAGGAGAGGAGGCTGCCGTCACAAGCTTCAAGAGAAAGGAAACTGACACAAGGCTGGTAAGAGCTCCCAGGGCAAAGCAAAGAACACACACACACACACACACACACACACACACACACACACACATATATATATATATATATATATATACACTGTACAACTTCTATTAAGACAGACAAACGAAAACCACACAGTGTCCAGAGACAGAACGGCAATAGAAAGAGAAAGAATGACAACTCGGTATGTCGCTAACTCTTGGTGGTGCTGGGAAGATGAAGACTCTAGGTCACTGTCCTGCTCTGCTCTGCAAGCAGGGTATCATGGACACCGAGTTATTCAGCTGGCCATCACTGTAACAAAGTGCCTGAGGAAAGTCACCTGAGATGAGAGAATGCCTGCTTATGAAAAGGCAGTGCATCATAGCAGGGAGCAGCAGCATGGCCAGGCAACAAGCAGGGGAGGCACTGAGAGCAGATCCTTAAGGGGAATGCAGGGACCCAGCCTTTCTACTTCTCCCGTGTCTGGCCTTAGGTGAACAGCTCTGCTCTGGTTCACGCCCCTACTCTGACGTGCTGCCTTGGTGGGCAGAGACACCTCCTGCCTCGTCTGACAGGCCAAGCTCGAAATTCCCAGGCTCCACACAGAAGGGAGATGTGACCCTTGTCAGTTGTCCTAACTTCTGCACATGCACAGTGGCACTCGCCTGCCCACCCACAAATACACAAAAACAGCTGTCATTGTAAAACAATCTCAAGTCTACCCCAATGTGGGAACTGTGACACTGTCTGGAAACAGTCTCAGCAGATGTACCAGAATTAAATACAGAACATTCTGACTAGGCTGGGCCCTAAGCCAGTGACTGTTGACATTTCAAGTGGAAAAATCTGAATACCGACACACCCAGGCTCAGATGGCCACAGGAAGGTACAGGAGAGGAAGGACTTACACTAGCACAGCTAAGTAACCCGCAGTAGCCAGCACTCTAGAGCTGAGAGGGAGGAAGGACCTTCCCCAAAAGCCCACCCTGCCTAGGGTGACAGCCCAGGCCACAAGTGGGCTTCTAATTCTATCTCCAAACCATGAGATGCTGTCTGTTATGGTATCTGAGTGGTGACAATGTTACAACAGCCCTGGACCACTGTTCCCTTGTCTGTCACAGTAAGAAGAAAAGCTGTGGAAACATATGACAAGGACACAAGAACACACACTGTTCTTACAGAGGAACCAGGTTCGAGTATTGGCACCCGTATGAAAAAGAGGCAGGCTTTATTTACCATGGGTGCCTGTAGCCCCAGAGTTGGAGGCAAGGGAGGAAACAGGAAGATGTCTGGGGCTAACTGGCTGGCCATTCTAGCTGAATTGATGAGCTCCAGGTTCAATGACAGGCCTGGTCTCAAGAGAAGAGGGTGGAGAGTGAGCGACAGAGTGGGACATTCAATATCCGCCTCTGCGTGCACAGGACACTGCACTTGGGAGCAGTCTAAGGTCTTCGCTTGGCTCTTTTTGTGATATGACCACAGTCTAATCGTTTTATATCTGTTATTCAACTGCTATAAAAGAAAAACAAGGAGCCTGAAAAACAATAGGGATGAAGAGATGACTCATAGATTTTGTTGCTCTTGCAGAAGATCCAGGTTCTAGTTCAGCACCCACACAAAGACTCACAACCAGCTGTAACTCCAGTCCCTGGGGATCTGATGTCATCTTCTGACATCCACTGGCACAGGCACACATATGACACACTTACCTATGTGTAATCAAAATACTCATAAAAATACACATAAAAAACACATTAAAAAAAAGTTAGACAATGAACCACACTCAAGGTCATATCGCCTCTAAATCTACAGTACAATCAGGTATGCAAGAACACCTTCGCTCTAGCCCAACCTCGGATGTTCTAATTCAACCTGGATGTTCCTGTTGAATCTACCTAATACTAGAGTACATGGTCTTAAACAGAGGACAAACCTTTTATACCATAAAGGAAGAAAAACACTCAGTGGGACTTTTATTGAATTCACAAGGACACGGAAAAAACCTCCCTCCCTCCCTCGCTCCTCGTGCTTTGTACTGCTGGATGCATTTCCATCACTGCTGCCACAGGCTTAAACAATATCCATTGATGACCTCATGGTTTCCATGTGGGCTTGGGCCCAGCCGAGACAGCTGGTTGTTTCAGGGCTGCAACCCAAGTCCATTCAAGTCGCTGGCACAACTCAGTTCCGTATGGCTGTAACACTGGTCCCAGACTAGCTGTCAGCCTGGGGCCACCCTTAGCTCCCTGCCCTTTTTTTTCCTCTTCCAAGAAGCCACAGCAGGTGGAGTCCTTCTCCTCTGTGAACCCCCTGAGCCCCTCGCCAGCCTTCCTATTTTAGAGTTCCCTCTTTAACCAAATTCCTTCTCTCTCTCACACGGAGATGATTCACAACCTTAACTTCAAATTAAGTGACAATACGTTTTGTCTGACGTACGAGTAGAGGCTTTTTGTGGCGGATAAGTTTTTCTCTAATGTGAATACCCTTGGGTAGAAGTGGTCAAAACTTAAACCCCTGTCCCGGAGCTTAAATGCTGTTCCCTCTTTTTTAGATAAAGGGGATGTGTCTCAATCTAGACACAGAGCTGAAAAAGTAAAACAGAGAGAAAAACAGATCCGGATCCAAGGAAACTGTCCGGAGCCCGTGTCCGAGAAACTTTGGTTTTCCCCAGCAACTCGCACCTGCGGCGTGGCCGGGGGTTTGAGGCGTTATCTTGTTTATTTTTAACTTTCTCCCCCAACTCCCCTCGACGGCTCGACCACCTTACGGGGATTACCCGGTACTCGCCCCGCAGCATCAACTGTCGGGAGGGCAGATGCGCAGCACACAGGGGCTTAGGGACCAGACCCGGGTGGCAGGGCCACGGCGGCGCTGCCCCGGCCGGCTTCTGAGCCCAGGGCCAGCCCCGCTGCCGCTGGCTGGGGTGCGCAGGTGACGGCGACAGCCTGGCCTTTTATCCGCACGCGGAATCTCGCAGCCCGGCCCAGTACCCCCGCACCGCACCGCACCGAGCCGAGCCATGCCGGGCCACGCCGCGGGCGACTATGGGGAAGAGGACAGGAAGGCGGCGCCGCCTGACTCACGCTTATACTCGGCCATCAGCCTCTTCAACGCCGTCCCCGCCATACCGCGGAACCTGCGTTCAGCAGCCTCGCCACATCCGCGCCGGTCCCGCCCGCCCGCTCCGACGCCCACGACTGCTTCCGGGTCGCGGGCTCCGGGCGCAAATGCATCCGGGGCGCGCGCGGGTGACGTGGCGCACCCGGGTGCTTCAGACAGGCTCGCTGGGGTTCGCCTCGCGCTCCCCGGGTAATGGCCCGGGTCGACGGAGCTCGGCTTCCAGAATCTTCTCGGCCGGCCACACCCTCAGCATTGAAGGTTTCCTACGCCGCCGTGAGGCTTTGCGCAGCTCGCCCTGCGGCCCTTTAGTCTTGAAAAATAGTGCGAGAGCTAATGGCTCATCATGGATTGTTCCTGAATGAGACTCATGTCCTTGCGCTTGGGCTCGCCCCTCAGAAGTGGCTGTCCAGATCGTGAAACTTTCCCCTTGTAGGCATGAATGTCCTAGAACTCATTATTTAGCCCAGGCCGGCCTCGAATTCACAGAGATGCCACCTGCCTACCTCTGTCTCCCAAGTGCCACTACACCTGGTTTTTGAGGCCCAGGTGATTTGAGATGACACTTCTAGCAAGAGAAAGAGTACCTTGGTTTCACAAAGGAAGGATAAAGTTCCCGGGCCATATCCCATCCTCTCTGGCCAAAAAAACTCAGACTCTGCCAAGTAAGCTGTACTTCCTCATCATACGGAACTGCCAGATAGATGCTTGGTATTTTCTTAGGTGCACCACTGCCTTCGCTAAGTGGACATGAGGGATACAGCTCGGGACGTGGCTCTCCGAAAAAAGGGGCTTTCAGGACTAGGTGTAGGGACAAAGAGAAAGTTCCTGCTGGGACCCTGAGTATAAGAAGCTGAACTCAAAAGATTTGAGGCATTAGATTCATCACATTTGTCGTTTTAAAAAAGAATATTAAGGGGGCTGAAGAGATGGCTCAGCGGTTAAGAGCACTGACTGCTCTTCTGGAGGTCCTGAGTTCAAATCCCAACAACCACATGGTGGCTCACAACCATTTGTCACGAGATCTAATTCCCTCTTCTGGTGTCTGAAGACAGCTACAGTGTACTTACATACAATAAATAAATCTTTTAAAAAAATATATTAGAGCCAGGCAGTGGTGGTGCACACCTTTAATCCCAGCACTTGGGAGGCAGAGGCAGGCCGATTTCTGAGTTCGAGACCAGCCTGGTCAACTGAGTGAGTTCCAGGACAGCCAGGGCTACACAGAGAAACCCTATCTTGAGAAAGAAAAAAAATATTAGGATGCTACTCCAATTACATGTAAGGTTAAAAAAAAAAAAAATCCCACACGCATAACCCTCCCAAGCATGCCCCACCCACAAGTCAAAAGGAGGCCTCGAGGACACACTGCTCCTCCTGCTGTTGCCTGTAGAAGCATAAGTTAGTCTAACACATCCAAATGATGTGGCAGCCCCGATTCCCTGCGACAGTTTGAATGTGAGTCGTGCCCACATGTTTGCTGGTCAGGGTGGAACCTCCACTAGCTGGATAGGGGTGAATTTTGAGATTAGGATTAGCTTAGTTTCTAGTTCTCTCTGCTTCCCAGTCAGCTACCCGGTGAGTAAGCAGCTGTCACACACTGCTGCCGCCTTGGAGCCACCTGCCGCCATGATAGACGGTATCCCCTCCAACCCCAAGGCAAAATTAACTTCTGTGTGTCGGGTATTGATCCCATCAGCAAGAAAACAAACTTGTAAAGTAGTACCATGAACTGAGGCCATCCCTGGGATGAGCCTGACCATGAGCTTCAGAGCTAGTTTGGTTTTGTTTTAAAGATTTTTATGAGTACACTATGGCCGAAAAAAAAAAAAAAGATCTATTTATTTATTTAATGTGAGTACATTGTAGCTGTACAGAAGGTTGTGAGCCTTCACGTGGTTGTTGGGAATTGAATTTTTAGGACCTCTGCTTGCTCCAGTCAACCCCACTGGTCAACTCTGCACTGCTGGCCAAAAGACTTATTATAAGTACACTGTAGCTGTTTTCTGACACACCAGGAGAGGGTGTCAGATCCCATTACAGATGGTTGTGTGCCACCCTGTGGTTGCTGGGATTTGAACTCAGGACCTCTGGAAGAGCAGTCAGTGCTCTTAACCGCTGAGCCATCTCTCCAGTCCCAGCCCCAGAGCTAGTTTTAAGGAGAAAAGTGGAAAACAGGTTCAGAGCTGGGAGCTAGAGAACTCTCAGATTGCTGTGAGCAGGGCTAAGAGGACGACTCTGGGGGGAATTTGGAAGACCAGAACACCAAGAAATGCAGGTAGCCTAGACTGCTCAGGGTGCTTTATCCCAGAGGTGAACATCGAACATATCAGAAACTTGGTGGTAACCATTTCACGTCACATCCTGTGGCAGGGCAACGCAGTGCAGTTTCCTCCATCTTGGATCCTTGCTGAGGCCATGTTCGGCTTAACTAGAATCTGATCTCTCTGATTGGGAAGCCCCATAAACAGTTATTCAACTCTATTCTAGGAACTTGAGGTCAAGATGCCCCAGCTTAGCTTCTATTAAAGCTTGTGCAGAACTCCCTCCAGCTAACTGCCTTTAAACTGCTCACTTGCACAGAACTTCTCCTTGCAAACTGCTGAGTTATCAGAATGTGGGGTTTTTTGTTTTGTTTTTTGTTTTTTTGTTTTGTCTTTAAAAACACCTTACTCTATACTCTAAAGCAGTGGTTCTCAATCTTCCTAATGCTTTAACCTTTAACACAGTTCCTCATGTTATGGTAACTCCCAACCGTAAGATTATATTTGCTATTACTTCATAACTGTAATTTTGCTACAGATTTGACCCCTACAAACCATTGCTCTTTAGTTTTGAGTCCCAAATACCTAAGTGTGGTCCCAGCTGGCTGGAATAAATACTTCCAATTGGCTATAGACTGTATCTGAGTGGTCTTCTCTGGTGGATTCCCCATAACAATTCCGTTTTCCCTGCATCCTAAAAACTGGAGTGAGGCCATATTTCAAAAATAATGAGCTAAGGAAGCTGTTTGGCAGAGGGAATTTCAAGGCAGCCTACCTAACATCCAGGCTGTGGCATGATTCTTGTTCACCGCATTTATCCAGATTACAGTGAAAACAGGTAGAAAGTAGCCCAGAGAAATGTGGGAAGTGTCCTTTGGTGAACAGAGATCAGACAGAGTTGAGGGCAGGGCAGACTGGGAACAAGCTGTAGTGGTTAAAGGAATTTAGTGTCAGCAAGAGCTGTCTGAGACACTGCACTGGGATACTAGGTACAGTGCCTAATGAAATGAGAACCCCAAGGTATAAAATGCAAGAGATCCTTCAGGGTTCCCTGCTTAAAAACAAAAAAACCAAGAGCACACAGGGAGGTTTTCCCAGCCTCAAGAGCACACAGAGATGGCTGCAACTGTGCCCTAAGGGTGACAGGCTTCCTCTGGAACTGACAGCCAAACTTGATGGTGGCTCCACATTTGTGAGCTTTTTTGTTTTTTGTTTGTTTTTGTTTGTTTGTTTGGAAACAGGGTTTCTCTGTATAGCCCTGGCTGTCCTGGAACTCACTTTGTAGACCAGGCTGACCCCGAACTCAGAAATCTGCCTGCCTCTGCCTCCCAAATGCTGGGATTAAAGGCGTGAGCCACCACTGCCCAGCTGCATTTGTGAGATGTAAGAGGGGAGAAAGGCCAATGAAACAAGGCAATGAATGGGGGGTATCAAGATTCCTGTACAGAGGCCCTGAGAAGCCACACTGTGGAGTTGAGAAGGGAGAGGTTATCTGTTAAGGAATCCTCAGATGTTAGAGATACCAGCAGGGTGGGATGCTCACTGAGGAATGTTCCAGACCCCAAGTACTGACCCAACAGAGACCACAGCACCTCAGGAGGCAGAACTGTGGGGTAGGACTGACTACCCACAGCTAACAGAGCCCAAATGATCCCAAGAACCTCTGACGTAGCAGCAGGCTTTGGTTTGTGCCTTGCTGGCTTTCATTAATCTTGCTTCAACCTAATCTTCCTTTGCTATGCCCCAATCCCTCCCTTTTGAGACAAGCATGTTTACTCTGTGCTGTTGTATGTCAGAGTAACTTGTTTATTTTACAGGGGCTCACCATTCAAAACCTATCTTGAGTCTCAGAGCAGACTTTGAACTTTAGAGTGAGCTCTCAGAGACAGACTAAATGTGTTTTGTACTATGCAACACACGATCTTAAAAGGCAAGTTGGTTCTACAATGATGTACTTGGGTGTCAGGCCGATAAGAAACTTAAGTCAATTAAATGCCTGGAGTGTTAATAAAGTTCACCTTTGAGTATCCCCTAAGGGCCTTTTCCTGACAGGATTAACTGCTTCCTGATTCCCAAACCCCTCAACAAGCAGCCTAATGCTCCAGTTACCTTTGTCTCCCATGTCCTGATGGAGCACCCTCAAACCATAAGCCAACATAAACTCCTGCTCCTCTAGGCTGCTTGCCACATATTCTGTGACAGCACTGAGAAAGTAACTAATACTTCTGAGAGACCTAGAAAATGGCTAGAGCTCTGTCCTCTATTTTAATGCACACATTCCTGCTGGATGAATTAGGTGCTTGGAGCTTGTGCTCGACTGATAGACTAACATGGCTCAGGCAATGACAACCCTGGGTTTTATCTAACCTAAGTACTGAAACCCCTCACAGCCAAATTAGCATCAATTCATGTCAAAGCAGATTAGTAAGTAGGTCATGAACTGACTGATACTTCACACTACACCCTGCCTCTAAAGCCCACCTTATCTTCACACACCTAGGGGAGGAGAGCCAAGTGGTATGTGCAAAGTCAGGACCAGCAGGCAGGCAGCTGGACCAGTGTGGGGCACATGGTACAGAGCAAGCTAAGCAACTGCCTTGTCTGTCCATCTAAGTGGCCTCACTGGACAGACTGTCAACAGTGGGCTGTGACATATGACCCGTCTCCAAATACAGTGTTTAACATAGGCCAAGAGACAGAATACCAAACTATATTTACTGTTTACAGTAGTAAAGGACAACAGATAATGTACAAACCGGTGAGTAAACACAACAGAGCCAACAGACATCCCACCCAGGCCCACGCAGCAAACAGGAACATTTTCCTCAAGACTTTAAGCAAGCGAGAGATGTAGGTCAGTGTCAGGTGACTATAAAAGGCAGAGATGGCCATCAAGCAGCAATGGACCCTCACAGAAGGATGGCAGGCAGGAACTATGGACATTGAACTGACCCCACAATGCGGAACCCAAGCTACCCACTGATGCGTCACTTTAATACACACTTGGAAAGCTGCACAGCACAGTCCGTGAGAATGAGGTCACCTTTCCTGGGCTTGCTTTTACAACCACACTTGAAAGCAGGTCTCTTACACAACATGGCTGAAAACGTGATACTTAACCAATACCTTCTTATACAGAAACCATAATTATGTATCGAAAACAAGTACTAGAAGAAATCTGAGGCCACATTCAATTCCCAAATGAGACAGGACAATTACTTTCTTCTACATTATAAAAAGGGGAGAGAGTGGGTTTCACTGTACCACCCTTACCCATGTACCCAGTACCAGTACCGAGCAGGAAGTGGGCACGTGCAGGAGCGCCTGGCCACAGGAGGAAGACCCCTCACTGTCTTAAGAAGCACTGGTCTTCCCCTTTAACTTACCATATGTTTGACAAAGCTCAAATTTACAGTATCTCACATTTTTTAATATTCTATGCCTACAACGAACAGGTGGAATTCTGCCTCTCTGCCCCTCCCCACATCCCACAGGCATGCCCATTGGGGAATATGACCACAAGCTCTCTCTACCTGATCAGGACAAGTCACACTGGAGGAAACCACAGTTCTAGGGATTGGACTCAGGCCATAGGGTGAGAATCTACATCCAGACCCAAGTTTGGGGAAAAAAATGTTAGGGATGGGAGGGAACAAAAATGAAAACAAAAACAAACCCCAAAGCCTCACACCTCATTTCCCCCAAACCAAACCCTCCTAGTGGCCATGTTATGTAATGCTCTCGCCCCGCAGTGTGGTCTATGTGTAGTTCACTCCAAGCGCGTCGGAAAAGGAGAATCCTTCGGTGACTCTGGCTTCTGCTGACTCTTGTGTGATTGGGTGTGGCTGCATGGTCACTGCTCAATAGCACAGGTCAGGACAACGGTTGGGTGTGGGGACGCTCCCTCGGGAGGCTGATCCTCCTGTCTGCTGCTGGAATACATCAATGGTGTCCTCATCCTCCATCTCCAGCTAGTCAAGTTGACAAGGAGGGCCCGGAGAGGAGACAGGAAATGTTAGAAGTGAGTTCACACTGATACCACACTCCCAAACAGCTTCCCCTACACTAGACACAGCCCAGTCACCTTGGCTGGAGTGCAGCATGCGAGAAAAAGGGTTACTGTAGAGTCACAGTAACTATTTATCCACCCGACTTCTGACAAGATTCACAGAAGAATAGTCAGAGCTAAGAACTGAGAGAGAAATGGGGTCATTACAAACAGACTCATCAGGCACACAATACACTTTGTGCACTTACGTCTACTTTATATATTGCAATGTCAGCACTTTAAGATACTTAAATACATTTTTAATGGGGGGGGGGGAACGACACCCAGTAAATCAACTTGCCAGCTCCAGAATTTTTAGATAAACACTTTACATTCACAAAAAATAAAAAATAAAGCTGGGCGTGGTGGCACACGCCTTTAATCCCAGCACTCGGGAGGCAGAGGCAGGCGGATTTCTGAGTTTGAGGCCAGCCTGGTCTACAAAGTGAGTTCCAGGACAGCCAAGGCTACACAGAGAAACTCTGTCTCAAAAAAAACAAAAACAATTTTAAAAATTTAAAAAAATAAAAATTCTACTATTCATCAATATTTGTTTTTATGTGTTTGTGTATGTAGTTATGTGAGCTTATATGCCCCAAATGCATGGAGGATTCTTGGATCCCCCAACTCTGGAGTTATAGACAGTATTGAAGTGCCATGTGGGTGCTGGGAATCGAACCCAGGTCCTTTGGAAGAACAGCCAATGCTCTCTACCCCTAAGCTATCTCTTCAACCCCACAAGAAAAAAGAAATTTGAAACAGGATTTATTTCTCTGTGTAGTTATGGCTACCCTAGAACTCACTCTTGTAGCCCAGGCTAGCCTCAAACTCAGAGATCAGTCTACCTATGAGTCCTGAATCCTAGAATCAAAGGTGTGTACCACGACCACCCAGCCCAAAAGAAATTTTTTTGTTTTGTTTTGTTTTGTTTTGTTTTGTTTTTCGAGACAGGGTTTCTCTGTGTAGTCCTGGCTATCCTGGAACTCACTCTGTAGACCAGGCTGGCCTTGAACTCAGAAATCCGCCTGCCTTGGCCTCCCAAGTGCTGGGATTAAAGGCGTGTGCCAACGATGCCCGGCATAAGAACGATGCCCGGCATAAGAAAATTTTTTTAGTTAATTAATTTTTATGTGCACATATGTCTGTGCATCACATGTGTGACTAATGCCTAGGGGCCACAAGAGGGCATCAGATCTCCTGGACTACAGTTAAAGACAACTGTAAGCTGTCATGTAGGTATCATTGAACCCAGGTCCCTTGCAAGAACAAGTGCATTTAACCACTGAGCCATCTATCCACCCCTCACACAATTTTAATTTTTAATTAAAAATTTTAAAAGTAAGACAAATAACTCCAATGAAGAACAAACGGTTGGCACTAAGCCCTCAGGAGCACAGGAGCTGTGCATTCTACAACAGGCTGCACAGTGGATTCCTGGGCAATCGTCCTGAGGGGATGGGTCCTACACTCGGACTCCATCTCTAAACAGCAAAGATATGGCTGACTACCACAGATCTGAAAAGCTCAATCTCGAAGTACCAAACTCTGAAGTCTAATAATCAAAATCATTGCGGAGGGACTAGAGAAATGGCTCAGCATAACTGCACGAGTCAGCAGCACTAACTGTTCATCTAGAGGTTCAAATCCAGGCACCCACATGGCAGCTCACAATTGTCTGTAACTCCAAGATCTGATGAGACCCTCACATATACACACAGGCAGAACACCAATGCCCATAAAAATAAATTTAAGCCGGGCGTGGTGGCGCACGCCTTTAATCCCAGCACTTGGGAGGCAGAGGCAGGTGGATTTCTGAGTTCGAGGCCAGCCTGGTCTACAGAGTGAGTTCCAGGACAGCCAGAGCTACACAGAGAAACCCTGTCTCGAAAAACCAAAAAAAAAAAAAAAAAAAAAAAAACAACATTGCGGAAACAAGCCATTTCTCAAATAACAGTGGTCCAAACGGACACTGTTTAGATACTAGAAATGGCACAGACCCTGGAGACAGACACTTCATACCTGGGCTGGAGTGTCTGTTTCATTGATTGGTTGTCCATCAAACCGGAATCGAATCTGCCTCATTGACAAGCCCTGGGGAAAAGGAAGCAAAAGTATTAGAGGTTCCCAGATACACAGTGTAACCTGGAGATATAGATTCAGAGCCAGCAACAATATGAGCATTCTGCACATGCACACATGACCCAGCTGAGCAGAAAGCCCTGGTGGTCCACAATCTATACTATGCTGCCCCAAACTAACCCTTCAGAAATCTCCAGAACATTCCAACACCAGGCCTGTCCTAGTTCTGCCTCTCACTTCCTCCCAAAAGGAAAGCTGAGCCAAGTTCCTTCTGTACTTTGTACCATTTCCTCCTCTGGAAAGTTCCCAGAGAGAAGGCAGGTCAGGTGACCACGAGGGCCAAAACCAGGAAGGCTGTGAGGACAGCAGGAAGGAAAGGCATTTTCCACCCTGAAAGGAGGGCAGTGGGCCTCAGCCTGTCAGAGGAGGCAGGTCAACAACCCCTGGCAGAATCACCCTCTACCTTGGCAGCTCTGCTGTCCCAGAAACAGGACAGATGATAAACTGTGGCTGCTTACTGAAGGAAAGGCACGGCCTCCAGCCAGGAACGCAGAGATGGTTGTCTCTGCTGGCTGGAGTCTGAAGCCACAAGCCTCAAGACACTGCAATCTCATGTGTGCTGGAGCCAAAAATCTCAGGGACCCAGGGATGGTAAGATCAGGAACCCCTGGGTAAACTCTTTGAAAGTTCCCATGCTGGGGCAGAAGAACTAGCTCAGAGGTTGAGAGCACTTGGTCTTGCAGAGGACTCAGGTTCAGTTTCCCAGTCTCCATATGGCAGCTCACAATCACCTGTTAGTCCAGTTTCAGCATTTGATGTTCTCTTTTGGCCTTTGTGAAAACCAGACATGCGTATAGTGCACAGACATATATGTAAGCAAAAACACCCATGCACATAAAACAAACAAAAAAAAAGTTCACATAAATTTCCAAGGGTTAAAAGTCTCCCACAACCCTGGGAGGCCAAGAAATTTTCTCTCTCACAGGAATAAGCAAGGCTTCCTAGAGATGTGGATTCAGAGCTCTGTCAAGACAGGTACGACTAGTGGGTTCCCAGGGTAAGTAAGCTAATAAAAGCTAGCATCTCCAAAGTGCCTCAGTCTTCCAGCTGTACCCCAGATGCTGGGTGCAGTCTAGAGGCAATCTTCCTCAGGAAACAGTACTTGGGCCCCCCCAGAGCCCCTAATTCTAACATACCACCCTGTGGATGTGCAGCCTCTGCCATCTCTATCAAAACACACAGCACTTCTCTTTCCCACAGGGGTTTGCTGCTTCACTCTTAAATACAAGCAGAAACTGGGGGGGGGGGGGGGGGGGTGACGACTTAAGGAAAGACTCAAATATGTCAAATATGTGAGAAGAGAACAGAGGAAGGAGAAAGCATCATGCACGTTACAGAGATGACGTGCCTTCCCAGTGAGAGGTCACTCCACACGCTTAAGAGATGAGGGGAAATCTCTTTAATATAATAGCATGAGTCTGACTCTGGCTAATGCCCAAAGCGGAGGTGGCCTTAAACAGAAGATTTTGTTAACTTACATACACCATAGGCTTATGAATTCCACACACAATGGCATCCTTAAATCTCTTTCAGATCCCAGGCCCATGTTACACTTTGAACAATTTAAACAGAGACAGGAGACTGCAAGCCTGGCCACTTAGGCAGATGAAAAGTTTATACAGCAAATATATGGTGTATTAAATTATTAAATCACCAGAATTAAATTATTTTAAGTACACTAGTGCTGTTCTCTTTCAAATAGTTCTTACCTGGGGTAATCTTGCCCACCTAACCACACTATGCACTGCTCAATAAAAGAACTGGGGGATTTATATCAGGCCAAGACTTAACACTGGGTGTGACCCTGCTCAGTCCCCTGTACTGCCTTGTTAGATGCATGTTATGTGATAGGGGTATGGGTCTAGCAGCTGCTTGTAAGTCAGGGTTGTCTCCTTTGTTGTGAGAAGAGAGGCAACAGTCAGTCCTTGAGAATAAACACTTACATCCTGGCATCCTCAGTTTCTCTTCTCTCTAACCGGCCAGGCTGACACCCACTCATCCGTGGGGTGTTTTGGAGTCAGTGTTCCTTTAGCCGAATTCCACTTTGTATGACTCCAAGTCTCCTAGAGCAAATCTATCAGCAAACCCTCTACAACACCAGTTCTATTATTTCCAGTTTCTTCAACTTCAGGAGGCAGAAAAAAGGATGGAGATGGAGCAGATAAGACACATATATGGGGCTGGAGAGATGGCTCAGCGGTTAAGAGCACTGACTATTTGTCCAGAGGTCCTGAGTTCAGTTCCCAGTAACCACATGGTGGCTCACAGCCATCCATAATGAGGTCTAGTGCTCTCTTCAGACATGCAGGCAGGCAGATTACTATATACATAATAAAAGAATAAATCTTTGAAAGGAGGAAAACGGTCCCAGGCAAGCACACAGATTGGCTGACTGCCGGAGAACCGGGTACTCCCAGCATGAAGCAGCACAGACGGACGTCTAGCTACACAGGAGCAAGGACAGGTAGAGACAAGTCTACATATCGGGAGGGCCCAGAGAGCACCCTGCCAGAGTGAGAAGAATCTTCCTGAGCCCCTGCTGAGACCCCACATCAGAGAATCAGAATGTCACTCATGTTCCAAAATACAGGATGCTCACAGAGAATTACGGCAACTTCCCGAGTAGTGCACCTCAGCCTAGACTATTCCACACAGCCAGCTGTGCAAGACCCTGTCAGATATGGGAGATGATGCTCCAAGGCAAAAACAGGGAATTAACACAGAAAAAGACGCAAGAGAAGACAAAAGAAGCCCCCACAATGACTCTCCCAAGACTGTGTGAAGTCAGCTGTGCAGACAACCTCACCTCCAAACAATGGGTCGGGTGGGGCCAGCAGGATGCCCAAGAACGCTGAAGGAGCTGACCTAGTATGTGCCCTCCAACAGAACGAGCATCTCAGCAGGTGTGGGAGCACCAGAAGCCCACGCAAACACAAGCAGACTGATTACAGCACCGGCATGGAACGCACCTACACACGTGCCATCCGATGGTGGCATATAGCACCGGCAGCTGACTCAGCTGGGGGGGCATAAGGGGACATGGCATCATAGGAAAGATCCAATTCACCTTTCACAGGTGAGAAGTGCCTGAGGTCAAAACCCAGGAGAGAGGCCAAGGGCACCATCTGCAGGCCTCAGGCAGGGGGGTGGAGTGGGGAGGAGGACAAGGAGAAGCATCACAGGCACTACCTTTCAGAGTACTTACAACAAAACAAAGGACAGCACACAGCTGTGTGCACAAGTGCTCAGGGCAACCCTGGACCACTGTAATGAGAGATGCCACTATCCTCACACCAGATGGCAGGGCCCAGACAGGAACTGGCACCTAGGAATATGGGCAGCAAGCCAGGCAGCCACTGAGGCAGACAACAGAGGAGCAAGTGAGACTAAGGACTTCCAGGCAGGCTAGAGCATACCCACCTGCCAAAAGGTCCTTACTAAGAACGAATAGATGATGGACAGACCCAAGCATAGTGTGTACAAGAGCCATGAGTACACAGTGACACTGATAACCCAGCTGGTCACTGTTGGGGACAAGGTCAGTCAGCTTGCTATTTTGAAACGGTAATGAAGGGACAGGGTCACGTGTCTCCTCACTTTCCTAAATAACATAAAAAAATTTGAAATCGCCAGTGAGAACAGTACACACAAACACAATTGGATGGAGACAGAAAGAGGAAGAGGAATTCGAACCAGCACTGATCCCACATCTGAGCACACCACAGGGCCTCACCAGAGCCATGTGCTGGCCCTACAGGAGTGTGCACCGTTATGATGGTCTATCAGGAACAAATCCCACCAGAGACCGCTCAAGCCCAAGTTCCACCCAGCATGTAGAGGAGCCCAGGGAGAGACAACTAGAAGGACATGCAGATACCAAGACCCAGGGCAACAAGGGCAAGCCTGCAACACAAGCAGCACCCCCAACCGCCCCCCAGCTCCCCACCCCACATCCCGCCCTGGAAGAGCTCCTTCTCTGGCCAGCACACACCTGCCTCTCACAGTAGGCCTTCATCAGCTTGCTCAGTGGGGTGTGCCTCTTGATCTTGAACTGTACCACCGAGCCATCCTGCCCCGCCACTTTCAGGTTGATGTGGTCATTCTCTGTCTTCACACCCTCCTGCAAGACACAGAAAATGGGTCTCAAAAGCCAGCTCAGAATCACCAGGGTTTAAAGTGCAAGTCTTTGGGTAAGGTTGTTTTGAGTCATTAAAACCAACCTAATTCTCAAAATTCTCCCAGCAGCTCAGAGTTGCTCGTGTGACTGTCTTATTTTTACACAGAATGTATTTTTAACCTACATTTGTTAGGCACAGTGATAGAAACCACAGTGCAAAGCCAGTCCTTACAGACTACCAATTCAAAGACAAAAATCTGCTCATTAAATCTAGAGAGCCAAAGAAAATCCATCTTTGTTTTAAAATTAGTTATGAGGCTAGTAAAAACACACATTTGAGACTACACTTGGCTCTCTATGACTGGTAAGAAAAGCCAACATAAAGCCAAGAGTGGAGGACCAGAGGCCACTGGAGGACCCTGAGGGAATCCAGTGGAGTCAGTAAAGGCTGTTGTCCCTGGACTGTCTGGAGTCAGGAGGGTAAGGGCTGTGGTCCCCTGGACTGTCTGGAGTCAGGAGGGTAAGGGCTGTTGTCCCTGGACTGTCTGGAGTCAGGAGGGTAAGGGCTGTTGTCCCTGGACTGTCTGGAGTCAGGAGGGTAAGGGCTGTTGTCCCTGGACTGTCTGGAGTCAGGAGGGTAAGGGCTGTTGTCCCTGGACTGTCTGGAGTCAGGAGGGTAAGGGCTGTGGTCCCCTGGACTGTCTGGAGTCAGGAGGGTAAGGGCTGTTGTCCCTGGACTGTCTGGAGTCAGGAGAGTAAGGGCTGTGGTCCCCTGGACTGTCTGGAGTCAGGAGGGTAAGGGCTGTGGTCCCCTGGACTGTCTGGAGTCAGCAAGGTAAAGGCTGTGGTCCCCCCAGGCCCTCTGATCTCAGACTATGCTTTCTTCCGGAGCACTGTATAGCTCTAAAGAACACTGTGTGTGTTCAAGGCCCTGGGTCCTATCCGCCATACTGGAGGACAAATCCTATTACGCAGTGGCAGTTTTTATATAATCATGATACACGCAAGCTGCTGGGCAAAGGCACAGTCAGCGCTTCTTGTTGCCTGGAAACACATTTTGAACAAAAAGTTTGTTCTGGGCCAATTTGGATTGTTCAGTTCGAAAAGGAACTCCTCTTGTTGTTCGGCCCGTGGGATGCTTATTTTAGCCACAGTGGATGAAAGAATTCATGGCAACTTCTTAACCTTCATTATTATTATTTTAATGTGTATCAGTATTTTGCCTGCATGTATGTCTGTGAATCACATGTAGGCAGTGCCCAAGGAGGCCAGAGAAGGTGCCAGAGCCTCTAGGAGTGGAGTTACAGATGTTTGTCAGCAGTAACATGGGTGCTGGGACTTGAACCAGGTCCTCTTAAAGAATGGCCCATGATCCTAACTGCTGTCTTTCCAGCCTTGGGAATCATTAATTAATTAGCTAATTAATATCTTATATGTACTGGTGTTTTGCCCGCATGTATGTCAATGTGAGGGTGTCAGATCTTGGGGTTACAGACAGTTGTGAGCTGCCATGTGGGTGCTGGGAATTGAACCCTGGTCCTCTGGAGAGCAGCCAGTGCTCTTAACCGCTAAGCTGTCTCTCCAGCTCTCGAGAACCATTTATTTCTAGGAAACAGATCCCTTGCTCTACTTGCAGATCAAGCTTTTTCCCTGTCCTCACGCCAGCCTTCTTTTCCCCCACGGTTCCACAGAGCATGCTCCATGGAAGCACCCTGCTTCCCAGGGGTGTCCTCAGCAACATTTTTATTCCCGGAGAGAGAGGTAGACTAGTGTCAGGAAGCTCGGGTGCAGGGTGCAGAAAGCAACCTGCCCTGCACTGGGTCCTAACAGCTTTAGGTAGGAGCATGGCTCCTTCTAGTCTGAGAAATGGTTCGGCAGGAGAGAGGCTCCATCAAGAACCTGAAGGCACACCTTGAGGCATCATCCCTTCCCCTTCCCCTGCCCACTCACTCCCAGGACACCAGTGACACAGCAGCACTGTCCACAGAGCTTGCCCCCTTCTCCAAAGGGTGGCATCCAATATGAGAAAAAGTAAAGTCCGCTAGTGAGAAGCATGAATCACTCCAGGTCCCAAGATGCTGACTTCTAACCCGGTTCCCGAAAGGATGTGTGTGTTCAAAAACAGAGACAGAGGTGAAAGGCCTCAGGCTTGCTTCCCTCCAACGGAAGGATGCCTGGCTGGGCTCTGGCCTGGAGTTCTCTAATTAGCAAGTAAATACAGAAGAAGGAGGGCTTACTCAGCACACTGACTGCCAACACCTGACACCCGGGAGCTCCTGGGTATAGGTGGAGGCCAGCATGAGCTACACAGGGAAACATTCAGGAGACAGAAACAGGAAGATCTCTTTTGAGTTTGAAGTCAGCCTGGTCTTAAACTCCAGGACAGCTTGGACCACAAAGGAACCTTGTCTAAAAAAAAAGGGGGGGGGGCCGCTGTGGGGGTGTGGAGAGAGTAAGTAACTCACTGGTAGAGCATCTGCCTAGTGGACAACAGCCCCTGGGCTGCGTCACCAAAATATAACATATAACCCTCTGTCTCCACTAACCCGAGGCAGAAGGCATGGCCACTCCAGTACACACCAGGCATTCACTTCCTGCCTAACCGCACCAAAAGGTTACAACTCTTGTTGTAGTTACCAGCTACAAAATATAATAAAGTAAGTTGTCTACTCTTGGCACAGGGCGAACAGGTGCTCATTCAATATCCGGGATGGTGCAGGCAGGACCCAAGGCTGAGCTGAAATTAAAGGTAAGGACCTCGCAGGCAAGATATTTCTGGGCTCGGCTGCTGAGCATGGTACCATGGCATTAGTCCAGATGCTTGCCCTGCTCCTGGGGTCTCTCACCTGAGCCAACACAGTGGTCATCTCCAGGCCAGTCAAGAGCACAGAATGCCAGGCTCCAACGTTTATCTCCCGTTGGATAAAACTGCCCCCAGCAGGGCAGGTGAGTGTGGGAAAACTGTTCAATTTGAAATGGGCAACCCTGGCCTTCCCACGCACCAACTGCCGAGACCACGGCGATGGAGTGGAAGGGCATGCGGCCGGGCGAACATTGGAAGCCCGGAGCGGCCAGCCTTGCTCTTACTCCGGTGCAGCTCTCACGAGCGCCCGCTGAGCCTCACGCGCAGCACCACGCGTGCAACTGTGCGCACGGCACGCGAAAGGATGGCCGCGTCAGGGAGTGAGGCCCTTGCGAACCAAGAACCAGCACCCAAGTTCCGGGTTCTCGAGCCGTGGGCGGGGCTACACCCGGGGCGGGGCTACCCCGGAGGCGGAGCCTTGGTGTGGCGGGAGGCACAGCCGGGGGTGGGGCTAGCGCGCTGCCCGGGGCGGAGTGCAATGCTGGTGGGGGAGGGGCGCGGGTCGGTGGGGGAGGGGCGCTGAGGCTCGGGCGCGGCCCCGCGGGCCCTTTTTGCGCGCGGCCCGGCCTGCGTTCCGCGGAATCTGCTGCGGCTTGCGTACCGGGCTTACCTTGGGCTTCTCTTCCGACATGGTTGCGCAGCGACGGCGGCGGCAAGCGCAGCGGGAACCGGTGGCACTGGAGCGGGCGAGTCACGCTCTCTGCCCCGCCGCTCTCCCGCCGCAACTGTCGCGGGGCCGCGCTTTATCCCTAAATCCCGGCGCGCTGGTTGGTCGCGCGGAGTCACGTGGTCGGGCGCGTGCACGAGGCGCGCGCCCCGCGCCGCGGGTGCGCGCTGGCCAGCCGCGATTCAGGACGGTTGCGAATGCGTCACGGGGCGGGTCAGGCGCCCGGGTGCGCGCAGAGCCCCGGGGACGCGCGACTCAAGGTCCTAGGCCCAGAGACCCCGGATGTGGGTGCAAGACTGCGCGTCCACGCAGGGAGGCACGGGAGGAGTGGGGGCGCTGTGTGCTAGGTCAGGACCCAGAGGAACGTTTTGGCCCAACCAGTAGCCTCTTCACCACCCACATTTGGGGACTTTTTCTTATATGCAGGCTGCATTTGGGTAAGAGAGGGCAAAGAAACTCAGGCTAACCCTTTCAGGTGGTCCGGAAGACGAATAAGGAGGTTACCAGGCATGGTTTATGGACCACACACTCCTGGAACAGGCCTCTGGCCTTTAATTTGAATGTCACAGGAGGGCTCATGTCTAGAAAAGGCATCCTTTGAGGACACAGAGGATGGCTTCTGTTGGCCCAGAAAGCCAGCACATGCTCCCATTTCATCTTTTTTCATTTGATTTCCTGGATGGGGTGGACCAGCCTCCACAAGGGCCATTCCCAAGATGGCTCTCCAGAAGGACAAGCTCTTCCCCTTCATTCTCACTATCTAGCTGCCTTTCTCCCTCCTTACGTAGTCCCAAAGTAACCACTAGGTGGCTTGGGTGGGTGAGAGTGACAGGCACAGAAAGCTTCCCTTCTGACCTACCATTTGCTGTTTCTGGAATGCTATTGTGGACACTAATAACCCATTTTACACAGCACACCAAGATGCCTAGAAGTTTAATAACATGCCCAAGGAGTCAACTAGATAAGCAAAACAAGGGAAGCTTGAGCTGGAAGATCCATCGGGAGCCCTGGCTAAGGGGTCAAGAGTGTCCTTTCCTTGTATCTTGGCGTGAGTTTTTAGAATGCAGCCCACAGGCCCTCTGTGTCTGTCTGCTAACACCTGCAAATCAGGCCAGTCAGGGCTGACACAGTCACCCACAGTCGTCTCAGGAAGGTGTTGATTGGCCGTGTTCCAGGACCACACAGCAGCCTCCAGAGAAGTGGCGCTCTGTTTGACAGAAGTATGTTTCTGTTCCAAGGAAGGGCCAGCAGACAAGTATCCCCACTTCCTGGTAATACTGCAAAGCTACTAAGCCAAGTGTCTGTGAAGCCAACCTTTTTTAGCCTTTCCCCTGTACACATGACCTTTCTTCGAGAAGTTTGTCAAGGTCTTCCACAAGGACGCATTTGGAACTCATCCCACACCCAGACCAGACCAAGGTATGGATTTTCCTCAAATACAGATCATGGTCATCCTTAGCTGAACATATCTCTGGAATGTCCAGCTCAGACTGTGTAACTGGGAGACAGGACTCCAGAAACCAGGCTGACTGAAGCAGTTGTTGGAGATCAGAGCACACCTTCCCTCCACTATTAGCTGTGAGTGACTCGGGGCAGGCAGTGTTCAGACCACAGTGTACCACCAGCTCTAAGATGCCAAGCATTATAAAGTGTTGTATTAACAGTTTATAGGATACAAGAATCAAACCTGAGGGTCTGTGGCTGAGGGCATCTGTTACCAAGTGATCGGAGAACAACACGTGCAGCACAGGATGGATGAACTCGGCACCTACGTGAGCTGCAGCAAGAAACAGCCACACTGCGATCCATTCACACCATATGATGACCCATTCACACACTGAAAGCCTACCATTATGCAAAGTGAACAACCGGTAACAGGAAGATGCTCACTCGTGTGTATTTCAAAGCCTGTTCTTAAGATATGTGTATGTCTATGTCTATGTCTATGTGTATATGTAAACAGAACACTCCGTTTTCCCAAAGGACCTGAGTTTGGATCTCAGCGCCCCTTCTCCAGGACGTCTGGCACCCTCTTCTGGCCTCTATAGGTACTGCACTCACACACACCTACCCATACACAGAACACATACACACACCTTTTTTTTTTTAATGTTGTAAGGAGGCCCCTTGGGCATGGATGAGACCTTAGCATGACTTTGGTTACCTGAGAAGAGTGGCTTGCCTTGCATGGGGCATCCCAGCCTGCCTTCATACAGCAGACCCAGACACCCCATAATAAGCTGAGGTTCCACACACACCTAGTCACACACTCTTCCAAGGAGACAGCTGAGGATCAAGAACAGCATCCAGAGAAGATGAAGAGAGGGCCCTGGCTGAGGAACTTCCCAAGGGAAATCAAGGGACTCTGGGGTCTCAGGGAAAGAGAGGGACGGGAAGAAGCAGAGGCCCTGCTGAATCAGTACAAGTGTGTATCCACCTGACCAGAATCCCGGATCAGTGCAAGTATGTATCAGAATCTCAAGGAAAGAAAATGGAACAAAGAGACACAACCTAAGACATTTCCCGAGACTAAGCAAATATGTTCATGTTTCTTACAGACTTAAATAAATGGCTCTACAAATGGAGCATGCTTTCAAGTACCAAAAAGCCAGAGAAGGTTGGCTCAGAGGAACTCCCTGTAAGGATGGATTCTAAAGGTTCCTTGCAGTGAAGGATGTCCTGGTCCTGTTGCCTCCCATAGCTGCACGGACACCAGAGAGGCAGAGGCTGGAAGATCGCGAGTTTGGAGGAGACTCCTTATCTCAAGCTAGCTATTTTAAATTTTTTTCATAAAGATTCCAGGTAGCTAGCAACAAGGAGACTTTCTCTGAGGAAAGGAAAGTCAAGAAAGGAAGGGTGCTTGGCCTCCCCACAAGGATGGACCTGGAACTGAGACCCAAACCTGTTCCTTCCCTAAACTGGTTTCATTGGTGTATTTTGCCACCAAAGCATGAAACTAGGAAAGAGGCTGGGTGTAGCCTCCCCCAACCTGAAGCGAGCTGACAAGGACCTTGTCAGCCACTGAGGTGGGGCCACCTGCAGGGTAGTCTTCCTACTTAGATGGCTATATTGTTATGTCAACTACCTCTGCTCTTCTCCGAGACTCTGCTACCTGCTGAGAGACCCTTGAAACGTCCTATCCTGCACTTCGCCTACAGGCTGTCTCCAGGCACCAAGAATGAATTGGGGGGAGGGGAGACTCCCCCCTTTATAAGCACAGACTCTTAGTAAACTTTGGGGCCTTAATCAGAGAAAATTTGTCTTGGCCTCATTATTTCTCTCGCTGTCTAGTCTTTCTTTCAGCCCCAGCCTGCCTTCCAGGAGTACCCAGTTCTTGTAGGCCAAGGGCAGCCTGCAACTACAGCTGGGTAGCTGTATGTTCAGCCCTTGCAGCCCCAAGACCATCCTGTCCAGTTACAATCTGGGCAAAGCTTATCCGTCTTCTTCCCACCAGCAACCTGAAGCAGAAAGATTGAGGCAAAGAGTCCATGTGAAGATACTGCGCAAGGACTCCACTTAGCTGATGTGTTCTTTTTCTCAGAGTCCAGAACGAATGTTTACAAAGAAAACCGCATGACCCAGTCCAGGAAGCTTATCCAGGAGAAAGAAGCCCACAGGAGAGGGTATGGACTTAACCAGATAGACTGGGAAGTAGCTGTGATTAATACGTCCAGGAAATGGATTCAAAGACAGAAACTTTGCACAGAGAAGTAGAACATATTTCAGAATCCAACTGAAACTCTCCAAAACAAAAGCAAATGAGATCTGAATCCACTGGATGACCATAAAAGCAGATAAGATCCAGTGGAAGAGAAGATTAGTGAACTGGAAGATAGGGCAGAAGGAAATCTTCAGACAGGCAGGAAGACCATGGAGCATACAGTGAGAGGCCTGTGACGTGGGCCCATACACACAGGTGTAGCGAGAATTTTGGTTTCTTTTAAAAACCCAGTTATGGGCCCACCAAACAAAGAGCATGCAGGTGCTGAACCTAGACCCCCAACACACTTGTAGATGTGCAGCCTGGTCTTCATATGGATTCCCTAACAAGTGGAGTGGGGCTCTCTGACTCTGTTACCTGCCTTTGGATCCTTTTCCACTACCTGGACTACCTGGTTGGGCCTCAGTGGAAGAGGATGTACTTAGTCCTGCTGGGACTAAATATCTACCAGAGCGGGGTGGTACCAAAGGAGGGCTTCCTCTTCTCTGAGGAAAAGGGGAGGGGTAATGCAGGGAGAGATTTGTTAGGGTGGGACTGGGAGGGCGAGCTGCACGCAGAATATAAAGTGAATAAATAATTGAAAAAAAAATCATGTAAAGATTTTTTTTTAATTCCAGCTGTGGGATAAGAGGCTGCTTATCTTTTAAAATCCAAACTCTTTTTACAATAAAAAGACTCTTAACTGTGAGATCCATTAAAATATTTTCTTCCTTCGAGAGGGAAAAATATCCTGATATATATATACAGTCACAATCAAAAGCAAAAATTAAACTCCAACAGTCCAGCACAATCACAGCAGGTGATTATGATTTGCCTCGTGCATTTGTCAGGGTCTGTCTTTTTGCCAGCTGCAGGTAGTTTAACTAGGGGCGATCTCTGGAGATGGTATAAATGGGAAAACCAAAAACCTAGTTATGTTACGTGAATATGTTTTTGTTTTAATCCCAGGTGTGGGATAGGGGCCGCTTCACTCTATCCACAGCTGTTGACTATGACTGTCTCGTGCTTTAGAGGGACGTGATTTTTGCCAGCAGCAGATAGTTTAATTCTAGAAACTCTGGAGAGGTCTTACCTCGAGACCCCAGAGGGCCTGTGGCTGCTGCCGCTGCTGCTGCATTGGCTATGGCTTGTTTGCTGGATAGTCTGAAGATGATTGGACTTGGCCCAAGAAACCCCATGCCCCTCATGAGTAGGAAACAGTTGGCTGAGAGAAGCCTATGTTCCTTTCCCCCTCTAATCTCTTCCCTCCTACCAAAAGCAGCCATGGGTGCTGTTAGCTGGCTGGGTGTTGGGACCTCACCTGTCACCTGTCACCACCCCTCAATCCCATAAGTGGTACTCACAGGGCAAGCAGTCTCTCACTTTGTAGGGGTCAGCCTCAGCTTTGAGTTCTGGTCCTGCCTTTGGAGCTCAAGCAGAGGGGAGTGGGGGGGAGAGGGCTCACAGTTGGGGGTCAGACCAGCTTAACCCAGGGCTGCCACTGTCTCCTGCTCTACCTCAGTGTTCTGGGGAAAGGTGTCCCACGGGCACCAGTGCCATCCACACCCAGAGGGAATGTGATGAAAGAGGAAGATATGGGGGCCCATGCAACCAGAGGGGAGAGAGAATCCCCTATGGTTTTAATCTGTGTTGTGTTGGGGCTTGGAAGGGATCAGGGTGGGATAAGAATTAGAAGGGAGGTAAAAGTAATAGAATATAATAAAACAGCTTAAAAATTACATCAACAGCGGCTAGAGAGATGGCTCAGTGGTTAAGAGCACTGACTGCTCTTCTGAAGGTCCTGAGTTCAAATCCCAGCAACCACGCCGTGGCTCACAACCATCTGTAATGGGATCTGATGCCCTCTTCTGGTGTGTCTGAAGACAGTGACAGTGTACTTAGATAAAATTATAATTAAATCTTTTACAAAAAAATTACATCAACACCTTGGATCGAGCACTGTTCTGCACTGGCAGACAGATGCAGGGCCACCCAGCCAAGATGCCACATAAAAACTAACTGTGAGAAGCCCCAATTCACTGCAGTATGCCTAAGACACATTCCCTGGGTCAGGTGACAACTTTTTGATAGAGTTCAAAGGAATCAGACAGTGGAACAAGGCTTCAGAGGTAGTCTCTGGGACGGAGGATCTCTCAAGGCGGCAGTGTGTGGCGAGGGTAAGGGAGGCAGAGCAGGAAGAAAAGTCAGGAAAGGCTAAGAGCCAGAGTTAGCAAGCTTGGGAAGCCAGCAAGCTTGGGGTACCAACGGTTTCTCCTAAGGAAGCCAGGACAGAGTGCTAGGCAGGTCATATTGGCATGGCTGGTCATTGTGGCTGCGGATCCTACCCAGGGTGCATTACTGACCAATGCCAAGCAGCCAGCCCAGTGCTGATTCTCTCTCCCCTCTGGTTGCATGGCCCCCCCCTATCTTCCTCTTTTATCACATTCCCTCTGGGTGTGGATGGCACTGGTGCCCGTGGGACACCTTTCCCAGAACACTGAGGTAGAGCAGGAGACAGTGGCAGCCCTGGGTTAAACTGGTCTGACCCCCAACTGTGAGCCCCCCCCCCACTCCCCTCTGCTTGAGCTCCAAAGGCAGGACCAGAACTCAAAGCTGAGGCTGACCCCTACAAAGTGGGAGACTGCTTGCCCTGTGAGTACCACTTATGGGATTGAGGGGTGGTGACAGGTGAGGTCCCAACACCCAGCCAGCTAACAGCACCCATGGCTGCTTTTGGTAAGGCATGACATCTCATTCTTAAAACCAAGTGTTGGGAAGGAAGGGTTGATGTAACCCCCACCCCCACCCCAGCACCACCCCCTCTGTCTGCAGACACAGGAAATGGCTGAGTGAGCCCCTCCTCAACCCAACTACACTGTGCTATCTTCCTGCATGAGTGAATGAGAGTTCAAGCTGAGGATACTCTTGGATTTAGAGCAGTTCCTAGGTAGCTCCCCTGGAACATTAAAGATTCAACACATCTAACATCTGGCCAACTGGATCCCCAGAACTTCTCTTGGCCTTCCCACACCCATCCAGATTTTCTCTGTTATCATCTAGGGTGACAACTGCTAACATCATTTGCCCAGGGTAACCTGCAAAGGGCTGTGGTCCCAAGACAAGGCTGGGAGAGTGGGCTCCCACCTGCTCTGGGACCTGTCCTCACCTTTTGTGGTCTGTTGGCAGGTCTGACAGTTTGGATGGCCTGTCCCAGGGCTTGTGTTTCCTATAAACACGTCTGTCCAGGGACATGCCTCAGGAGGGCAGACTTTTATATCAGAAGGCTGTTGACATCCCTCCCTGCCCCCTCCCCTGCATATTTCAGAATTATGTTCTAGTTCCTGGGCTTGTAAGCCAGTCTCTTTATTTTAGTGTTAACCTGAACGCAGCAGAGTCAGTTTCCATGCCCAGTCCCCTATGTCTGTCTCTACTACAACAGTCAACAGGTTCAAGCAGCCAGGCTGAGCTAAGACAAAGGACCCTGGGAGTCAACAGCCAACAGCAGGTCACAGGCAGACTCGGCAACACCTACACTTTTATCTATGCTACACCTACCATGCCGATGGTGGGCACCCAGGGGCCAGTGTCAGCTGACAGCCATGCAGAGCCACTTCCTCGGCCCGGCCACCTTTGTACCAGTATAAAAATGGAATGCTGAGCTTGGTGGGGTGGGATTGGACAGGGCAGATGACAATAAGAACCTTTCTACATGGAGGGTAGACGGTGGTGACCACTTCAGGACTGGCCTAGTCAGTCCCTGTGGAACATGGTACACAGATGACAGGGCAAATCCACCTTACCTGGAAAGCCACAGCCCCAGTCCACCCTTGGGACAAAACAAAGAAATCAAAGTCATATTCAACCATTTTATTGGACAGTGGTTAAAAACTAAGGCACGGGGTGTGATGGTGTCAGGCTTGGTTCTGTGGCTTCATGCTGCTCAAAGGTAGGCACAGACCACTCCCACGAGCACCTGCTGCACTCCTTAGGCTGGAGAATTAAATACTCTAACATCAGCTCAGCAACCTAACAGGTACAATTTATACAGGCGACATATTAATACGAAGTTCATCAGGGCCTGTAAGGAGGGTTCCCTTTCAATAGACAGGAGAAAGATAACTCTCAATGCCTGCTATAATACTTAAGAAATGTTTGACAAGGCTTTAAGTTCCATCAAATGCCTAGCAAAGCAGAAAAATGGTAAGACTCCAGATTGTGGTAAAGGTTATTCCCTTACTTTGTGGAAATCTGAAGAGAGGAAAATATTAATCCCTGGACAGACTGACAGGTGAAAAGGTTACCGAGATGCTAGGTGAGGTCTTAGGCATGAGGGAGCCTACAGTAAGACCACCTCATCTGCTGGTGGCTGCTTTCCCAGAGGGAATATCTTTACTCCTTACCCTGCCATCAGGGTTGTGATCTGCTTACTAGGACACATCTGGATTTCAAAGAAATGTACAGCGTGGACGGAATCTCAGGGACCCGAGTGTCTCCTGACAACCTTCCCAGGGCCCGTGCGGATGTGTCAGGCACGATAGGTGAGGAGGCATGGCTGGAAGCAGGGTGGAAGTGAGGTGGGTGTCTATGCCAGCTCAGGCAGTTTTCCTGGAAGGCAGAATGGTGTGGGGTCCTCCTATCTTCCTACACACTCAGCTCCCACAATGGGATGGCCAGTGGAGATGCTGTTCATCCTCCATGATACATACAGGACCAACTCAACAGCTGCCTGATCTGTGGAGGGAGATGTCCAAGACCCTCCACAAAGCCCTTCTAAGGACACTGGAGTCCATGCACCAGCATGCTGGACATTCAGCACTCACAAGAGGATCAAACTAAATTCAGAGCTCAGGTTTCCCACAGCAGGAAATTCTCAGTCTAGTAAAGACTGAAAATGAAAAATGTCATCCAAGAGGCCTGGACGTCTCATGGCAGGTTTTGGTAGGACTGCTTCCTGAGGGATTATTAAAGACTTCAGGTGACTTTATAAGCTTTTGTGCTATTGGATGGAGCTGGGTTAGGAAGGCAATCCTTACCAGACTTAGGGACAGTGCCTTCCAAGAGGCCACCAAAATTACAACAACAAGGGCCCATCACAGCAGTGGGCCTACAGACAAAACACAGCCTTCAGGAAGCAAGGGTGGTGGTCAGTTCTTGCCTTAACAAAGTAAACATGACTCTTGCTTGTTGCAATGTGAATCTTCCAGCAAGGCCACTCAGCAGCTAGTCAGCACCTCAGGCTGCCAGCTTCGTAATCGGCTTGCAGAGTGTGGGGACCAAGTATACTTCCTCCCCCCAAAAAGGACATCAACGAGATTAAGGTCTCAGGTGATTACATACAGACACAGAGGGAACAAGAGTAGGATTGTCCTCTTAAGGCCACACTGGTGCCAGTAGAGGCTGGAGGGATCACCCAGGTCAAGGGTGGCCATGGTGGTGAGGTCTCTGCAGGCTCTGCTGGGGAGTGCATTCCCAGGAAACTCTGGAACTGCACGATCCACCACAAGTGTGTGCCAGCCACCTTAGAACTTCTCATACGGGTTTTGTTCTTTAAACAGACCTGAGGGAGAAAGGGAAAAAAGAACTCGGTTTACAAATTCACTCACTCAACTGGAAATAAGCTCACAAAAGCAATGTATAGCCTTGGGTGTTCTGGCTTATGCCCATAATCCTAGGACCAGGGAAGCTACGGCAGGGGGAGTACTGTGAGTTTGAGCCTAGCCTGAATTAGAGCAAGAAATATCTGAAACAAAACTAAGCAAGACAAAAGGCTAGGCTACCACATCTTTAATCCTAGCACCCTGGAGGCACAGACCAGTGGCTCTCTGTGAGTTCGAGGCCAGCCTGGTCTACCAGTAGATTTCTAGGCCAACCAGAGTTACATAGTGAGACCTTGTCTCAACAACCAACCAACTCCAAACCAAACAAAGACAAAGTGAAACAAAACTGCCCGCCCTACCTCTGCAAAACACAATACACCTCAGCCAAGTTTTACATGACGATTTAACCACAGTTCCAAGCAAGCTTCTATACTATTCTTGACCTGTGCTGAAGCTGAGCTACAGGTGACTTTAAAACTGAAATAAAATCTGTCAGGAACTGGAATCCCAACTGTTCCTAAGAAACGAGCCACAGCTGAAATCACAAGTCAGGAAAGTTTCTGAACATGTTTCTTTCCACAGTGGTGACAACCACACAGAAAGACCAAGCAAGCCACTTCACCTCAAACCTCCTAAGAGCTGTGGCTGTGCCTGGTGAGTCAAGACTATAAACTATAAAAAGAGCACATGCCATCAAGTTGAGAACCAAGTATTCTAGTAGTCCTGGAAACGGGATGACTTTACCTAGAGTCTGGGGCACCCACCCACTTTTCTCTTTATTTTCTTCCCACTTATTCGCATCTCCCTTGTACCACCCCCACATCTCACTTGTATGACTTGTAATCTGCTGACTCAGATTCTGTTAGGGCAGAGACACCAGGATCTCTATGTTCTGCCCACCCAGAAGCCCCACACACATAAAGATGAAGGACAGAGATTAATAGAAAGGAGAAGGGCTAGCCAGGGTCAAGGACAGCTGTGATGTCAGAGAAGCCCAGGTCACAGTGCAGGCAGCAGCATGCAGAACCTGCAGCAGGAGCGCTGGGGAAGAAGCCCACCCCCCTGCCCCCGCCCCCCAGCTGCAGCACTGCTCAGTCCCAGTGCATGATGGGCCAAATGAGAAGAGATGCACAGCTCTGACGCACGCAAGCAGGGATGGCTACAGCCCCTGCAGGGAACCAAAGACTCGCACATTTAGTGTCCAACAGAGAAGCTGTGCTGTACAGGGGCATCTGGACTTTGCTATAGCATGTCCCCAAATAAGAAAATGAACCAGTGCCATGACTTGAACAAAGTCTCATTTTAGTCAATGAAGCAAATGTTCCGATGTGAGCTCCATGATAGGGTCATAAATGCCCTGAGTTAATCTACAGATTCACCTATTTATGAATTCTGTCTGTTTCTTCTGTTTGTTTTGAGATGGGTCTCATTACACAGCTTTGGCTTGCCTGGAACTTACTATGTAGACGAGGCCTGCCTCCAACTCTTGGAGATCTCCTTGCTACTGCTTCCAGTGCTAGGATCAAAGGTGTGTGCCACCATGCCTGACTTCCATTATGGATTCTTATACATGATAGCAGTATCAGGAGATGGGACCTAGCCCTAAGGGCCCACCCTGTTCCCACTGCTGTCCCCTTAACTCCTTCATGGCTGCTGTAAGGTGAGCAGCTTTCCCTCGCCATGGTCTGCCTCACCACAGGCCCACAGCAGTGCATCCTGGACAGAAAACTGTGACACTGTGAGACAAAAGAAGTGCTTCCTCCTAAAGATGTTTACCTCAGGCCCTGCTCTCAGCACTGAGAAGCCAACATACAAAGTGGTATAACTGAATTCCTGGTGGGTAAGGTCCTTAAGCATCACAAATATGATCTCTCCCCCCCCCTTCTCTCTACACACACACACACACACACACACACACACCCTCAAAGCTATATTGATCAGTAGGTAAAATCCTTACCATCATGTCTAAAGACCCCAGGACCCAAATGCCAGAAGAGATGGCTCCCAGAAGTTATCCTCTGACCTCCATATGTGCATGCTAGCATGTTTGTATGTGAGAATGCACACACAACACACACACACACACACACACACACACTAAATAAATGAAATAATTCTAATGCCTATTTTGAGGTAAGATTTTAAGAATTTTCTTCATCATATTTCTCCTGTTAAGATAGTGACTCAAGGCTTGAAGAGATGGCTCAGTGGTTAAGAGCACTGACTGTTCTTCCAGAGGTCCTGAGTTCAATTCCCAGCAACCACATGGTGGCTCACAACCATCTAAAATGGTGTCCGATGCCCTCTTCTGGTATGTGAAGATAACTACATGTATGCACATACATAAAATAAATAAATCAATCTTGGAAAAAAAATGACAGGATAGTGATTCAAGGCCAAAAAAGTAGGTTCACAGCTGGAGCGTGAATGATGGGTCAGCTTCCACAGCACCCAACCTCTGCAGCCATAATGTCCAGGCAGAAAGCTCCAGTGCCCTTTCTGACTTTAAAACCAACTCGAAGCCAGGAGTAGCAGACAGAGTCACGTGTGACCCTAGAGACTGAGGATCCACCATGCTGGGCTTCTACCTCAATTATTGGCTTACACTTGGTAGCCATCACCAGTCTGGTTCCTCCAGTCACTCCCCTGTTTCTCCAAACAAGATGATGTAGCAGAAAGCATGGAGGGAGGGGTGGCAAGCCTTGGTCTCAGCCAATCCTCTGATAAAGAAGAGTGGTCTGAGCCCGTCAGAAGACAGTAAGAGACACGCAACAGGGAAGAAGCCTCAGACCCAAGGCTAGCTCCACAGGTGTGTGCTATTTTAAGGCAAATGGGCACGAGCAGCTATGAACAATCCTCCTGCAGTGTCATACTCCACGACTAAGAAGAAAGCCTGTGGCTGAGACCAAAGCCGCCGGAATGGAGCTCCCCTCTTCTGAAGCACACAGTGCGGTCTGTCTCCAGTGCTGCCCTGGCAACTAACTGCACAGCTGCCATCTCCAGTGGAGGACCACTCTCTGGAAAAGCAGCAGCTGTCCACATCTCTCCCGGTCAAGAGAAACCCAGCTCTTTCTTACCGTATTTTTTCCTGATTTCATCATGTCTTGACTTCATTTCCGCCCTCCTAAAGAAAAAAAAGAATACAGAAATATTGAGTCACATCTACTTACAACAACAAGGTCCTCTCCGACCCCCAACCCCTTCACTTCCTGTGGCAGAGGCTAAAGGCTCCTTTAGCACTCTCCACGAGCCCCTCAAAAGGGTGACTGCAGAGCCAGTCTGCGGAGGCTGCTCTGATGGCCAGTCTACTATTTTCCATCAACTAATTCTGACTGGGCACGGTGGTGACCACCTGTTACCCTAGCACTCGATTGACTGGGGCAGGAAGACGCAGAGCTCAAGATCAGGCCCTCTCAAAGAATAAACAAACAATAAAAAGAATTCAAATGTCTAATACTGTGATTCTTTAAAAGTTCTCATGGAGAAAGTGCACCGGGTCAAAGTGTGGCATCAGGTGACCACGAGAAGGCGACTGTTAACATTTATGTATGTTACCTGCTTCAGAGCTGAGCTCCTGGTCACCATCTGCCTCCAAGTCTGCATGAGCCCCAGCACACACGAGGAGACTCAGGGCTCTGGGAACTAGGCAGCACAGCCAGGGTCTGCCACACAGTCAGGTTACTCCATCATTACAGGCTGGAATGGCAGCCCTATAGCTACCACGGCAGGAGGTGGAGGAGCACTGCGGCACAGGCTTTGCCAGCTTCTTCCACTAGTGAAGAGTAGGCCAGGCACTTGGGGTCTTAGACATGGCCAGCTTCTCACGTAACCTCAGCTCAAGACAACAGTGGACAACAAGCAAGCTACATTTCTGGAAATGGAGATAGCGCATAACTCATAACCCTTGCCTCTCATAGCCGCCTTCCTGTCAAGTCAGAGGGAAGCGCCTGACCGAGGAGCCCAGCCTCACCTTTCCTCCTGCCGCACTCTCCTCTCCTCCTGCTCTCTCATGGCCCGCTCATCGCTCTTGTCTGGCTTCCGGCTCTTCTTCCGGCGGCAGCAGTAGCAGCAGCACACAGTGATGCCCAGGAGCACAGAGCCCCCCAGGACCGACATGGTGATGATCAAGGCCTCGAAGTTCACTGCAAGCCCAAGCACAAAGCTGAAACCGGGCAAGCACGGCCTGCCTCCACCCCCAAGGGTACCACCTCGTGTCAGGGGAGCAATCCTAAGCACGGGGCCTGGGCATGGGGCTCCTTTCAGCCAGTGTCTACAACTTAAGATTTCTAGATTAACCAAACAAACTAATGAGATAAGACAGCCTTTTCCCCACTTAAGACCAAAAGAAGAAAAGATGTCAAATGTGTATGTCTGTTTCAAGACCTCCTGACTCCTTAGTGCTGCCTATAGTGGGGAAAGGCCTGACCACCAGCATGTGCACAGCCAAGCATACAGACGCCCCAGTATTTAAACATGGCTATCCGGTGTCAATGGCATGATGTGCTAGTAGAGCCAACCTTCAGGAGCTGATACAAACTGAAAATAAACTTTAAGGTTCTTCTAAATTTCTCTTAAAGGTCTTTATATTAAAACTAGCCAGGTGGTGATGGTCTATGCTTTTCTTTTAATCCCAGTGCTCAGGAGGCAGAAGCCGGCGGATCTCTGAGTTCAATGCCAACCTGGTCTACAAAAATAAAACCAGGAAAACCAAGGCCTCAAATAGAGAAACCCTGTCTCCAAAAATAAAAACACCAAGCAAACAAATAACAGTCAGAGAAACCAGGTGGAGCACCAGGAGGAGCACACTAGCCCATGGCTTTAAGTCTAGCACTCAAGACAGAGGCAGGCAGATCGCTGAGTTCAAGGCCTGGTCTACAGAGAGTTCAGAGCCGGGACTACACAGAAAAACCTTATCTTGAAAAGAAAAAAAAAGAAAAAAAAAGAAAAAGAAATCCAGCCAAGGATCCTCCACTACTGTACTCAAGCCAGAGGAAGTTCAAGAGCCCCGAGGTGCTTTTGCCAGTGTGCCCAGTCACTAAGCTCAGCTCTGCACCAAAGCACTTCAAACCCCCTTGCTGCAGGGCTCCCTCAGCCAGCCCCAGCTCAGTGGCCCATGCTCCTCCACCAGACTCCTTTCAGCTTCCAAGCTCGTTAAACTCAGAAGCAGGCATTGCAGCAGCTCAGATCCCGTGTTCCGTCTACCCACGGTGCCAGTCCCAAAGTGTGCAGAAAGTAGCAACTTGTGTGGTTAGAAAGAAGCTCTTCATCGGCATCAGTGGGTGGTACAGTTTTTAACTACAGAATTCTGTAAAGCTCAACCTACAAAAGAGAACATTTAGACAGCTGGATCTAACAAAAACTAATTACTCCCACAGCTTCTCTGACAAGAAGCTAAAGTCAGCCCCAGATAAAAACAGAAAGCTGGCCCTGACGGGAAAGCATGGGCTCCACTGTAATCACTCAGGGAGACTCATGGGCTTCTCCCCCACGTGCAAACATGGCCTGACAAGGAGTGACACCTTGCTCAGCACAAAGGTCAATGTATAAAGTCTTCTCTTCAAATTAACATAACAATAACACTTCAAGACATTACGATGAAAGACCTGAGTAAAAATTGTAACAATTTTCCTAGAGGAGAAAAAAAATGACTAAAGGTTTTTCATAAGAACTGACTGTCATGGTGCAGGCTGACCATCAGTATGATAAGCCACGCCGACCTATGGTGAAATCAGGAGGCTTGGTGGCCTGCCCTCAAGTACCCTCCTCTGCACAGGGGGGTATGAACCCTGTGCAACATCCTCCATCACAAAGCCAGGCCCAACTGCTGGTTTCAGTCCCTCAAAACCCTCAGCAGCAACTGAGCGTGCTCACTGGGAACCAGGCCCGCTCTCACCAGGTACAAGGCTGCCTCCCACAGGCGCCAGCTCACCCTGTTGGCAGCACATGGTAACTACACTTGCTGACAGCTACCTGGAACTTCATCTGTCCTGCACTGGGAGCGCTGTTTTGCCATCCTGTAACTTGGGTGGCAACTGCATAGCACCAGACAATTATCAAGAGCACACAGCGGCTGACACAGCTCAACACCTTCAGTCACTAGTCAGGCCAACAGCTCACCCTTCTCCACACACCACCCAATGAGTCAAAGGCAAAACAAGTGACCGCCCTCTCTGCTGCTGCTGGCTGATAGGTGAGGTGGCACTGCTGTATGCTGTGCACAACAGTTCAGGTGAGGCAGCCTTAGTGGAGTGGGGGAAGCAGTGCAAAGCAGGGCGTCCTCCAGTGAAGGTCTCAGGGCCTGGGAGTCGGGGACACTTGCAGAAGCTCTAGCATGGTCTTCCTTGTTCCTCTAAGTATGATAGATAATCCTGGGTGTAAGGCAATCTGGATTCACACATCAACGACAGGAGATATCTGAGTGGCAAACAGGTCCCCAAAGCTGAGGGCCCCAGGGCCAAGACCTCAGGCTTCTCTGTGCCAGGGCAGAAGGACAGACACAACAGTGCTTGGACACCAAAGACACACCACACAGACGCCCAGTGTCTGCTCTCCTTGCTTTCTGGATTCCCTGGGCATTTACAACAGCCAAGGTGTTCTACCTGAAGGCCAACAGAATTGTAAAAAGACAGCTAAACAAGATGTAATAAGGGGCAGAGAGGTTCCATGGTGCAAATTCGAGGAACCATCAACAAAACTATATCCTAGTGCTCTGCGAGACACCAGCTCCTTCACAGGCCTGGAAGAGGCCTGAGTGATCCCAAACCTAACATCACCAAAGGTAAACACAGCTCACGACAGGAAAATGACTTTCCAGACAGCAACAAACAGCACAAATGTACTTAAAGGGAAAGCTGAAGCCATAGGTCTAATCTCTCTCATGGGAGGAAAATGACCACCACAGACATAAGCACACAGCCAGGCATCTGGGCTAACGGGGTCCACAGCCGGGGCTCACTGGCCAGCTCAGGCTCCCAGGTAGCACATCACACACATGGGCCATATGGACAGGCACTACACATGCCCTTCCCCACCCCCCACGATGCGGGCTGTGCGGTCCTGTGGCCAGTGATGCTGAAGCCCTCTAGGTCCCTGGCTGCTTGCCAAACAGCAGACCCCCACAGGGCCCCTCGCTTCCTTCTCCCAGAGTCAGGATGCAGCATCCCTGGTGACTTCCGCTGACAGAGCATAAGCTCCAGAACCGGCAAACCCCACTGATTCTGCAAGAAGTAAAGGAAAACAACTTACCCCAGCATACGCCCCAGCGAGCGGAACTCAATTTACAGAGAGAAGCAGGGGGCAAGATTTTCCTCACTGGGTAGTCCATACACGCCTTGTTCTCATTGCACCACAGACACTGAAAGAGACCGGCATCGGGAGACCCTTCAACAGACGGCCTGCCTCCAACGCTACCCATGCCGCTATCCCTCTAGACTAGACGGATCTCGGGCATCTATCTCCCAAGTACTCTTGCTCTCCCTGGTTGCCCTCTGCTCCATGGCCAACACAGTGGCTGGCAGTCCTGTCCACCCTACAGAGCCATAAGGTCCGGAAGGTCGTTGTGCTCCCGGGGCCTTTGCGGCCTGCTTGCTTTCTCTGTCCCCTTCCTCAGGCCTGAGAATGCCTCCCTCATCTCCTCAAGGAGGCCTGCCCCGCCCCAATTCCTGCTAGCAGCTTCCTCCCACAGCATGGCTCCTCACACTGAACAGTGCATTTCCCTACAGCGCAGGAAGTCAGATAACTGGGGCCTTCACTGAGCACCCAGAGACAGGACAGGGGAACCTGAGCACCCGTAGGTGTTTGCTGAACAGATGGTGGGGTTCAGAGGTGCTTTGTAGGAGGTCATGGGCCCCATCTTACACCACACTAAGTGTCTGGTTTTGAAGGGTGCTACAGGGATCATTGAAGGATCAGAAATAGGACAGACCCTCCAGGGGACTCTACTAAGCCCTCAAGAGTTGGGGTGTGAATGGACCTGCAAACAGCAAACAGACAGTCCTGTCATACCAACACGCGTCAGAACACAGAGCAGGTCCCACCACACCCAGCACACAGTGCTAGACAGGGCTGAGGGTGACCAGTACACAGCATAGCTGACCTAGATAGGTGTCCCTGGGAAGACTACACACAATCACAGGCAAAGAACTCTGCTCTCAAGAGCACTAGCCTCTGCACACATCTGCAGAGGAAGCAAGCCACCAGATCTTCAACAATTAAAAAGCAGGTTTGGGTCTCAGTTTGGAGTAACATCTATCACAAGAACATTAAAGCATGTCCAGGGCTAGTGTCCACTGTGTATTTACAGCGGTTCCTGACACTCCATGGCAAACTGCAGCAAGTCCTGGCAGATTCTGTTTCCATCCTAGGGGTTCCGTCCTACATTATTTTTGGTTAATAAACGAGGCTCAAGCCGTTTGGTGTAATCTTTCATTTTCATGTGACTAGGAGCTCCAAAGAGAACACAGCACTCTCTATGGGCATTGTTTTGTTCTTAACTGAAGAGGCCTCTGAACTCAGCAGCAGCAAGGATGGCGCAGCCTCTCTCTAGGCCACCGGTGCTCAGAAGGCCTACAGGTACCCTTCTCTTTCTAGCACCTTGATTCCGGGCAGACCTTTGGGTCTGGGCTAGCCTTCTCCACCTTGCCTTTCTGAAGCCTTGCTGTCTGGGTTCAGGGCAGGGTCAGGCCTCAGGCTCTACCCAACTAGACTAAGCCACTGTGACCTCGGCAAGTCCCTCTGTGGACTCTGTCCTCACCAGGCATAACCCAAGTTAATGAGGTTACAAGGCTAGTACAACAGTGAGCTATTTGTTTTTTAACTACTAAAATGGCCTCCTGGGGGTAGGGGGTGGGAACTAGAACCTAGAGAGTCAAGAAAACCCACCCATGGGGTAGGAGACTCAGCACTAGCAATGTCAATACTGAGGCAGGAGCAACAGATGATTTTTAGTTACCAGATCCTGCCGCCCACTGGAGTCTCACAAAGTAACTAGACACAATTCAGATCTGCACTGCTCCTTTAAGCATCTTCTACTGCTTTCTAAGATACTCCTAACGTCCTGTGGTAGAAGCCAAGCCTGATGATGAGACACACGCTGCCCGGCCCCAGGATGCCACAAATCCTCCCTGCAGTCTCCAGGGAGCAGCCTCCTAAGACTGCTTTCTGACCATCTGCTGCTCCATTTCTGTTCCCCCCTCAGAGTTCCTGATGTAAGCTGCACAGCACTGAGCTAAACAAGCCCAAGAACTCTTCAGCCTCAAGGAGCAGCACAGAGGAGCCTCCCAGGCTGTCCAGAGAGCAGGCTCCCACCCTGCAGAAGCCAAGAGTCCTCCCAGGACATCTAAAGAGCTCTGCTGTGGAACTATTGCCCACTTGCTGGCCCAATCAAAACCCAAGGTCACCCCTCAGAGGCCCACTTCATTCCAAGGTGACCCAGGCAAGCAGTCCTAGTCATCCAAGGTCAGTACAGGCAGCTCTAGGAAGGGTGTATCCCCACACTGCCCAACCAGGTCACTGGCTATGCTGGATGGAGCCTGCACCTTTCATGGGAAGGCTTCAGGTCCTGAGAGAAGCTGGGATAGTATGTAACAACCACCATGAAAAGCATCCAACTCCCCAATGACAGATCGCCTCAAATACAAACACCTCCTTGGACTTGAGGGCAAGGGTCTGAGCCGATTAACTTACGGAGACATTCCTGAGGCACTCTTCACAGGATCTGTTTGTGTACTCAGAGCAACCTGTCAGGAGAGACAAAGGTATCACTGGAGGGGAAGAATAAAAAATAAACAAGTGCTGTGAACCTCTGCCCGAAATGATCGAGACTCTGCTGGTACTGGCCTGCTTGAGGGCACCCGACTTACTCCTGCTGCAAGCAAGTCACCAAGCAAGAGCCACTCCTGCAAGACAGGTGTGTTTTACAGCTCTCCTTTATAGGGGAACCATGAAAATGCACCCACTCACCTGCCAAGACCTACTGCTACTGCCATGCTCCTGGGAGCAGGAGGCCACAGCTATACAGTGACATGCCTAGAGGCAAAGCCAAGCTTGCAAACTTACCTCTGGATCTCAAGATCCTGGGGCAAGCGTCCCCAGCCAGGGCTATGCTTTCCAAACCCAAGAAGCCAAGTGGTGCCGGCCTGCTCCAGTCATGCAGAGCACCTGGGGACAGGGCCAGCACCCAAAGCACTATTTTCAGGAACAGGTCAAAGTCTATATAGCTATCAGCCTTGGAACGCAAGCAAATCAAATGTATGGATGTAGCATATACATCAAGACTTTCTCATGCTGTCCACCTGGTCCATTGCTCCTGCCATCCCTTAGAACAAGCACACTTTAGAGGAGCACTGCACTCAAGTCATTGGTTGCCAGGGAAACACAAATTAAAACTCCACAGAGATACATGCATGAGAAAGGCTAAACTTAAGAGAGATGACCAGGGACAACACAGCAATGAGAATGCACACTTGGAGTTGGTCCAGCCATTTTTAGAAATGGCTGCTCCTGTGACTGGCAAGCCCACTAGAGATATCTTATTCAAGACATCAGAAGACATACCACATAAAGCCCTTGGCAAGCATGCTCACCGTATCTCTATCCATAATGACCCAACTGGAAACAGCCCAGATGTTCACGGTTAGAAGGAGGGACAGCTAGACTGGAGTATCTATACAGTGGATCAACATCAAGCCACAAAGAGAAGTCAAATAAGTGAAACTGACGGACACCAGGTGGGCTGAAAGAAGCCTTCTATCAAAGGCCAAGTGGTAATACACAATGTACACTCATCACCTAGCGTGAGTGCAAGAGCGTTGGGGAAAGATGCTTGGCTCACTGGGTTGCTAGGTTGCAGTCTCTTCATCTAGAGTAGCTGGACTGCACAGAGAAACTTACCCAGGGGTATATTTAAGCTTTCTAACTTCACAAGAAGAAAGACTTATCTCAAGAGAAAAAACTGGTGGGGAGCACACCTGCAAGCTCAGCACTTGGAGGTTGAGGCCCAGGTTGAGTTCTGGGTCAGTTTGAGCTACACAGAGATCCTGCCTCAAAAAGACACAAACAAAGCAAGACTTGGCCCCGGTGCTCTGCCACCGACCTGGAGGGACACCCAGGAAAGGCTTCGCCTGGCTAACAGCACAGGCCTATCAGCAAAGGGACAGTCAGGTGCCACTACACACTTGATCTCCCCCAGCTCTATTTACAAAATCTAGAAGGGAAAAGTCGGAGCGGAACATAGTGGCAACTGCCTTTAGTCTCAGCACTTAGGAGGCAGAGGCAGGTGGATCTCTGGGAGTTTGAGGCCTTCCTAGTATACATAGTGAATTCCAAGGCAGCCAGAGGTACACAGTGAGACTTTGTCTCTAAGGGAAAGAAAATAGAAAGGGCAACATCAGCCGGGCATGGTGGCGCATGCCTTTAATCCCAGCACTTGGGAGGCAGAGGCAGGCGGATTTCTGATTTCTGAGCCTGGTCTACAGAGTAAGTTCCAGGACAGCCAGGGCTATACAGAGAAACCCTGTCTCGAAAAACCTAAGAAAGAAAGAAAGAAAGAAAGAAAGAAAGAAAGAAAGAAAGAAAGAAAGAGGGAGAGGGAGAGGGAGAGGGAGAGGGAGAGGGAGAGGGAGAGGGAGAGGGAGAGGGAGAGGGAGAGGGAGAGGGAGAGGGAGAGGGAGAGGGAGAGGGAGAGGGAGGGAGGGCAACATCCAGCCGGGGATCTATCTCTACAGACTGGCTTTCTGAAGACAAAGATGGACGGAGAAGCTCAGAGGAAACTGAGGAGATTGGAAATGATGTAAAAGTTGAAGTGACTTAAAATGGCCCTAGGCTTCAGAGGTAGAGAACGGAAAGCAGCTCACTGAGGAAAGTGGTAGATCCGGGTGTGGGCTATGCAGTACATCGAGCATTTGAGTTCCACTCTAACACTCCAGCTTTGGCAACTATGTTTAAACTGAGCTGAGGCTCTCCTCATTCTTAGAAGGAATTACCTCTGAAGAATTCAGGGGTAGAGGCCACCTCAACAACTTACTCCCATGATTTGTCAAATAGTAACAAGCTGTAAGACTTTAATTTGTCCATTTGCAATATTTAAAATTTAAATGAGCAGATTTTACAGTAAGCTAAGAAAGACCCTAGTGGAGCTGGAGAGATGGCTCAGCGGTTAAGAGCACTGACTGCTCTTCCAGAGGTCCTGAGTTCAAATCCCAGCAACTACATGGCAGCTCAGCCATCTATAATGGGATCTGATGCCCTCTTCTGGTGTGTCTGAAGACAGCTACAGTGCACTCATATATATAAAATAAATAAATCTTTTAGAAAGAAAGAAAGAGAGAGAGGGCTGGTGAGATGGCTCAGTGGGTAAGAACATCCAACTGCTCTTCCAAAGGTCCTGAGTTCAAATCCCAGCAACCACATGGTGGCTCACAACCATCTGTAACAAGATCTGACGCCCTCTTCTGGAGTGTCTGAAGACAGCTACAGTGTACTTACATATAATAAAGAAAAAAAAAAAAGAGAGAGAGACAGAGAGACAGAGAGGGGAGGGGAGGGGAGGGGAGGGACAGATCGACCCTAACAAGCACAGAGAGGGAGCAGCACAGTATGCGGTCACTCAGGACAGCTGCACCATTAGCTGGTTGTACTGCCCCTTAGCGCTCCTACACCCCCACACTGGGATCCTTCTCATTAATGCTGACAGCTGAGGGTGTGCTGAACACACCCACTCTCCAGCGTTTTCAAAGTCATCCACAAGAAAGGATGGTCTTGCTTACTATCAGCCCACACAATGTCCCCGGAATGACGAGGTCCGGATCTGTTACAGGATGTTTTGGTAACTGGGCTTTTGAGAACTGAAAGACTGAGTTCCAAGAAACACACCCTGAGCCCCTGAGTCCCTGAGAATGGCCATGCTGGCCCTGCCCATTACTTGGCAGTCTGAATCCCCAGGGGCCAGCCCTCCTCCTCCACAGACCTTGTGTACCGGAGAGCATCAATGGCAGGCATTCTGGCTGAAGTAACTCCCAGACTCATGTGGCAAGGAAGGAAACACTGACAACCTGCTGCCCCGTGGCTCACATTTCAGGGAGGCCACACACAGTATCTCTCACCTCATCACGGGACACAGCCAACCACACACTGGAGATAGGAACAATGTCCTTGTGGTTTCTCAATGCTGATCACGGATGTCCTGACTCTGAGGCACTGTGGCTTAGAGTTCAGTTTAGAATAGCTATTTACTCATTATTAAAGAACTTTCAGACTCATTTAATAACTAAATGGAAAGGCAATAAATAGTGACTCGCTTCTGAGTGGGTCCTTGACGTTTCGGGTGAGTCGACTCAGGTCCTCAGGACAAAAAGACACACCTACATGTGGGAAAGGAATAATTGTGGAAACTAAGGAAGTGAACCTTACTCATTGTAAACCTATGAAACATGCTGCCATCTCCTGTGCCCCCAAGTGAAATGAACTTGAAAGGGCTTAAGAGTGCCCACTCTGGTGACAGAATTCAGAACTCAGAGGACATCTCGAATGTCATGTTGGGAGTACACTTGCTTGACAAAGTAGTCCTCAACACTGCACTGTTTGAGAAAAGGAGGGGCAGGACACCCCAAAAGGCATGTATGCAGTATTGAATAATACAGTTCACTAAGGCAGGTTCCTCAGGGACAGAGGGAGGGGAACTGCAGATTCCTCTACAAACTGGGGTGTTCAGTAAGGACCCACTACTTGGAGACCTGCACCAGCCATCACTGTGTCTTAGTGTTCCTAACACCACTGCAGCCCTTTTAGGGACTGTTTTCCCAAGATGAAGCTCAGAGACAGTGACTCCACACGCCATTAGTAGAGGGTCCAAAAGCCCTGTCAAAGTGTCCTCAATGTCGCAAATTTCACTCTACGGATCTATAATCTACTACAGGTTCTGTGAAGCACACAAAAAATATTTAAAGGGTGAGTTTTGCCAGGCAGGGCAAATGCTTTATGGTCAGCATTTGAGAGGCAGAGGCAGGCAGACACCTTTAAGTTCAAAACCAAGCTGGGCGTGGTGGCACACGCCTTTAATCCCAGCACTAGGGAGGCAGAGGCAGGCGGATCTCTGAGTTCAAGGCCAGCCTGGTCTACAGAGTGAGTTCCAGGACAGCCAGGGCTACACAGAGACACACTGTCTCGAAAAAACAAACAAAAAAGTTCAAAACCAGCCTGAACCCAGTCTCAAACAACAAAAAAAGGCGAGTTTTGGGATACAGGATACGGTAATGTAAATTTATGCAAATTCCTTGTAAAGACTAGCCGTTTTAAACATCAGCTATCTCCCTATAGAATGTCAAGGAGTAGAATCCTTACACCTAACACGTGGTGGTTGGTAACAGGTGAAGGTTCGTGCCCCCCCCCCTCCCCCCAGTATCGCAGCAGACACCCTTGAGACACTGGGAAGGGTCCTGGGTCTCCACAGGCTCCCCAACACTCTGCCTGGCATAAAGTCCTTACTGGAGAATCTAGCCCCAAGTTCCCCGGGGCGGCCAGGGTCAGCTCCTTTAGTCACCCTCACCAAGGTAGCAGGAGTGAGGCAGTCCCAGACCGGTCCTAGGCATACCTGGGAGCAGATAAGAAACTTAAACAGAGAGACGCGACAACTGGCAAAAGGTCACAAAGAGAAAACACACCGTGACAGGCTAGAGTGTAAAGACACCTTGAGAGAGCCTGAGCTAACAAAAATACTCTCTTGCAGCGCCTCATCAACTCTAGCGAGCGTACAAAGGTCAAAGTTGACCAAGCCTCAGTCTTGGACACAACTTGTCAGCTCCCTGATTCCCCTCAAACAAAAACAGTGCTGGAATGCAGATGGTCCCCGAGATGCTAAGCAGGTGCCGAGGCGTCGGTTCCGACTAGCCGAGTCTTTCGTGCCTCAGGGCACGACGTTAACTTCCAGCAGAGGCTGGCTGCCTTACCCAGCTTCAAGGGAGGGCGTGAGCGCAGAGGCAGCCAAGCCCGCGGGCTGGACTCCGCCCTGGATCCGACCCGGCCGCCCTCCTCCTACTCCTCGGCCCCTAGGCCCACGGGCCTTACCCACTCTCGGAGGTTCCTGCGCGGAGGCTCCGGACAGAAGCAACAGCAGCACGGCACCGAGGAGCATCACCCAGTGCGGCGTCAGCCCAAGGTTAGCAGGCGCCATGGTGAGTGCGTCGTCGGCGGGGACCTCAGGCGACTCAACTCCAACGCCGAGCTAGGATGTTTCCACAGTAAGCGCTCCGCCTCCGTAAGCTAGCCAGACGGGCGGAGCTTGCGAGTGCGCAGCCGCTGGCTCCGCCCCCTGACCTCCGCCCGCCTACGGGCGCAGCTGAGGCTTAGCACGCCTGCGCGCTGCTGGAACTGCGGGGAGGGAGCAATAACCGGAGCGTCAGAGCAGCGCGCGTGCGTAGTAGACTACTAGGCTGGGCAGTGGACAGCGAAGCTTTGCCACTTGCTCTGGAATGGAGCTGCTGGACTCTGAGGCGGGTTCTGAGGCTCAGCTGCTCTGCCTAACACAACTGCTCTGTAGCCGCCAACCCTTGGAAACCTCTGCCAGTCCTGTTAATTCTCTGCCAGAGCCGTATGCGTGTCCAGAGGGCAGGTTTTGTGGATTTACGTTAAAACAGCATCCAAGCTGTCTCGAACTTGTTACTGAAAGGCGTTTAAATCACTGAGGGAATGTGGAGGGTGTAGCTTAGATGGTAGAATTGCTTGCCTGGCAACCAATGCATGCACAAAGCCTCCGAGTTCCATCCTCAGAACCTCACAAATGAGTCGTGATAACACACACCTATCATCTCAGCACTTGGGGGTGGAGCATTGGAAGGATCAGAAGTTCAAGGTCTTCCTTAACCAATGAGACCCTGACTCAAAGAAAACAAAACAAATCCTTATTGATAGTGACTGGGGACGCAAACTTGAAGACACAGGAGCTTTGAGTAAGAGGGTACCTTCCCTGCTTGATTGTGCATGAACCAGAGACCTAGATAGCCAGACACCAAAAAGATCAATGCGGGACTCTGGATCCCAAGTTTCTCGACTCATTAAAGACCCAGACTCCAGTAGGAGTAAGCAAAATAGGATACAAGCTTGAGCCCACCAGCTTTATGTCCATTTGATACAAGCTAGTTATGACTGTAAGTGTTGCAACTCTGAAGGGAAAGGCTTGAAGCGTTCCAGCTCCACTCCTGGTGCTGCGGCAGAAGGTTTTCCCAAAGGAAGTATAACAGTTCTGCTGCAGGAGGGGGTTCCCATGGAAAGTGTCACAGGTCTGCTCTGCAGAGGAAGACTTCTCCAGCCAAAGTGTAACAATTCTGCTTTGCCAGAGGGAGGCTTTCCCCAGTGAAAGCGTTACAGCTTTACTTCGGCCAGGCAGGTTTTCCCCAGCCAAGTTCTGTTCCGGGGAAAATGTTACAGCTCTGCTAGAGAGGCTTCCTGGCAATTGGGAGCCAAGGAATACCACAAAGTCACACGACACATGAGGCACACAAGAGATTTATGGAGAGGGAAAAAAAGCAAACAAACAACAGCAACAACAACAACAAAAACAGGAGGGCAGCTAATTCTGCTAGGGTGAAAAGCAGCAGAGAACGAAGCCAAAGGCAGAGCTTATATAGGATTTCTTGGGGGTGGGGCTTCCCGTGGAGATTTCCAGGATGAGGATTGGTGGGATTTCAATTCCTGAGCTTGGGAGGACTCAGGGTCTTTGTATCACTGAGCTGGTCCAGAGCAAGGGAAGTTTAGCAGGGCCCTGGTTAGTGCAGTGCGGGATCTGGGTGGGAAATGAGTGGGACAAAGGACACGCCCCCCTCCAGTTAGTGGTCAGAGTCTCTAAGGCAAGGTTTTGTGGCCATGTATCATTGGATTGGCCAGGGCAGGGGTTCTGGAAGATGCTTTATCTGCATATTCTGCATATTCATGGTTGTGGGGGTGAGGGAAACCTTATAAGGTCAAACAAGGAGTGAAGCCTGATAACTGTAAGGGTAATATGGTGAGGGAGCCAGCTTTCTGGTGCCAGGTTGGGAGTGGGGAGGTAGCCAATGCCTGCCATCCTTGTGTTTGAGGTATCTGAGGTTGAAGATCTCTTGACCCTTCCTCCGAAACCCTAAGCCATTATAGTTTCAGATTCAGGGATTAATGGATTTTCTAAGAGTGGGATGTAGGAGGCAGGATTGTAGGACATTTTCTTAATTAGTGATTGATGAAGAGCTCAGCTGGTTATGGTACCACTCCTGGGTGGTGGTCCTGGATTCTGTAATAAAAAGCAGTCAAGCTACCTAGGACCAAGCCAGTAAGTGGCACTCCTCCATGGCCTCTGTATTAGCTCCTATGCCAGATCTCTGCCCTGCATAAGTTCCTGTCCTGACTGCTTTCAAGGACAAACTGTTAGATGGAATTGTGAGTGACCAGAACTGAGACAGTGAGCAACCAGAGCACAGTGTGGCCATGATTGTTTAATTATGCATCCCCTCACTCTGCTCAAATTCCTCCTCCAGGAAACCTAAGCTAACCCAAAGATGGAATTGGGAACTGTGAACTTCTTTATTCTTGAGACCTTTTGATTGGCAGCACTAGTCTCATCAATTGGAGTAACAGGATGAATGTTCTTATCCACTGAGCCATCTCTGCAGCCTTGCACAGCATACATTATGGCCATAATCTGAAGTTCCTCTGGACAGAAAGGAAGTAGGCTATTAAGCCATATTATAATATTGCATATTGTCTTAGGGCTTCCATTGCTGTGAAGAGACACCATGACCAAGACAACTTTTATAAAGGACAACATTTAATTGGGGTTGGTTTACAGGCTCAGTAGTTTAGTCCATTATCACCAAGGCAGAAACATGGCAGCATCCAGGCAGACATGGTGCTGGAGGAGCTGAGAGTTCTACATCATTATCCAAAGGAAGCCAGGAGCAGATTATTGTTTTCCAGGTAGCTAAAGGGGGTCTCAAAGCCCATCCCCACAGTGACACACTTCAACAAAGCTGTGACACTCCTAATAGTGCCACTCCCTGAGCCAAGCATATTTGAACCACCACATTCCATTCCCTGGCCCCTATAGGTTTGTTCAAACACATGAATCTATGAGGACCATACCTAGCCATAGTATAATGCAAAAATACATTTAGTCCAACTTCAAAAGTCCCCATAATCTATAGCAGTCTCAACAATGTTTAAAGTCCAAAGTCTCTTCTGAGATTCAACCAATGACTTAACTATAATCCCCCATAAAAATCAAGATAAACCGTGCGTGGTGGCGCACGCCTTTAATCACAGCACTCGGGAGGCAGCGGCAGGCGGATTTCTGAGTTCAAGGCCAGCCTGGTCTACAAAGTGAGTTCCAGGACAGCCAGGGCTATACAGAGAAACCCTGTCTCAAAAAAACAAAAACAAAAACATCACAGGTTATAATTACCATTCCAAAACTTCATAATGAAGAAATACTGGACCAAAGCAAGATCAAAAACCAACTGGGCAAACCCCAAATTCTGCATCCCCATGTCTGATGTCCCATTCCTTTCCTCTTTGCTGACTATAGCATAATTCTTTCTCCTGAGCTGGTTCCACTCCATTAGCAGCTTTCCTCGGCAGGTATCCCATGGCTCTGGCATCACTAACATCTTGGGGTATCCAAGGCAACTTCAGTGTTCCAGCTTCTTGTTCCAGCATCTGGGATCAACACATGATCATCTGGGCTCCTCCAAAGGGCAGGCATCCCTTCTCCAGCTCTGCCCTCTGTAGCACTCTAGGCTCTGGTTGACTCTACTCCACTGCTGCTGCTGTTCTTAGTAATCATCCCATGGTACTGGTATCTACAGTATGCTGGAATCTTCTACTGCAACTAGCCTTCACCAATAACTTCTCATAAGCTCTTTTCTTGGTGCCAATCCCCCACATCTTTGAATGACCTCTTCAGTCCTGGGCCATCAACTGCAACTGAGGCTGCACCTTCACTATTGCCCTTCTCTGGCCTCTTACAGTATCAAGCCTCAGCTGCTCTTCATAACCCCATACCTTCAAAACCAGTACCACCTAGGTGATTCTTACACATTACCAAGTTCAGCTGCAACACCAGGTACAAAATTGGTTATCTCTCAAACATATCTTCTTTGTGCTTTCAGTAAACACTTCCCAAAAGATTTCACTGCAGTGATGCTGGTCTTAATCACTGCAAACTTTCACAGCTCCAGCTCACCAGCATCAGTTGTCTCAGTTGTCCCTGCTATTCTTGACTCTAAAGCCAGAGCCACATGGCTGAATCTGCCAGGTTCTGTTCCTTGCTGGGACTGGAACATGGCCCTCTTGTTATTATCACTAGCTTTCAGTTTTCCAACTCCTTATTGCCTAAACTTGGCTGTCATGAATCTTGCTCTGTATATTGACCTTGAACTCAGAGATCTGCATGCCTGTCTCCTGGGATTAAAGATGTGTACCACCATGCCTGGACTTAAACTTTTCTTCACCTAGAACTTGCTCTGACCTAAGTTGGGCTTGAATTCAGAGATCTATTTGCCTTTATCTTCTGGAATTAAAGATGTGTACCACCATGCCTGGGCTATTTCATGGCCACTATTTCTCAAAGATGTGGATCACAAGTGTGCCCTTCATTGTAGGTCATTCCAGATTAAAAGTCCAAATAAAAATGATAACCAGGGAATAAAGCCCAACTGCAAACACATAAACAATAAGCTTGGCTAGGTGGGATCTTGCCCCGAGGTCACCACTCCCTTTGTCTTCTTATCTCCTTGAACCCAGGATTTTCCTCCATTTTACTTCTTGATGCCTCTTTATTCTTTGAACCATACATTTTGTACTTTTCCTTTTGAAGTTTGCTATGCTTGATCAAAATGCTCTTCATGAGACTAAAGCAGAAAGTCTCTGCTGGGCTTTTTTTGAGACTTCCTTTGTCAATGCAGTTAACAAAAATTTCTTACCTAACCTTACCTGCGCCTCAGGTAGACTTTTCAGAAATGGGCAAAAAGCAGCCACATTCTTCACCAAAATATCACAAGAACAGTCTCTGGGCCACATACTGAAATTCTTCTTCACTGAAACCTCTTAGGCCAGGTCTGCATAGTTAAAATCAGCCTCAGCACCAACATCTTCCATATTACTACTAGGATCGTCCATTAAGCCTCACTTAAAACATTCCACTGCTTTCCAAAGTTCCAAAATCCACATTCCTCTAAACAAAAGTATGGTCAGGCCTATCATAGCAATACCTCAGTCCTTGGTACCATCTTCTGTCTTAGTTAGGGTTTTACTGCTGTGAACAGACACCATGACCAAGGCAACTCTTATAAAGGACATTTAATTGGGGCAGGCTTATAGGTTCAGAGGTTCAGTCCATTGTCATCAAGGTGAGAGCATGGCAGCACCCAGGCAGGCATGGTGCTGGAGGAGCTGAGAGTTCTACATCTTCATCCAAAGGAAACCAGGAGCAGACTACTGTTTTCCCAGCAGCTAGGAAGAGGGTCTCAAAGCCCATCCCCATAGTGACACTATTCTTCCAACAAAGCTACATTTCCTAATAGTGTCACTCTCTGTGCCAAGCAGATTCAAACCACCACACATAACAGGAATGTACGTCGTTATATGCTCCATTTTCACCTGCACTGAGATTGTTTAGGCAAGGAGTTAGACATGAGTAACTAAGTGTACTGGTTAGCGTTGGCTTTCAGACCTGGGACAAGTATATTTAACATACCAAAGTGGACCTGGCCTCCAGGTTCTCCCAACATCCCTCAGTCCCTACCTATTACAGGGCATGGCTGGCATACCCTGACCTCTGGCCTGAACTTTCTCAGCCCAAGGACTGGGCTTCCTCTTCACCCAGAATCTCTACCCTATATAATGCAGACATTCTTGTTCTCTCTCTCTCTTTCTCTTTGCATATGTATGTTTTGCTCTTTCTCTCCCCCCCCCCTTTCTGTCTTCCTCCCCATAGTGACTTCCCTGGCCTTGTTCCTTGGGACAGGGAACCCAGTTCCCTGATAAACCTGCCTTTATATACTTTAATTTGGCTTGAATTGGCTCAATTTGTCAGCAGAGAATAACTTATCATCTGGTACTGGAACCCAAGAGAGTTGAGTCCCCAGCTACAAGGGGGGCCGTATCCCATCTTTCTCTCTGCCTGATTTGATCAACTTTGGACTTGGTGAGCGGCCATCTCACCTTGGAGCCTTGAAGTACCAGCTGCTCCTCCCAGTTCTCCAAACCTCCAGGATCCCTGCCAAGAGCTAGAGTCATATAGGAGGAAAGTCAAGTAAAGAATTTCTACCATTGAACTGCTCTGTGAGCCTGACTGTACCTTTTGGAAACATTTCTTTTTGTTCTTTTTTTTTTCTTTATATTCTTTTTTTTTTAAGATTTATTTATTTTATGTATATAATAAGTCCACTCTAGCTGTCTTCAGACACACCAGAAGAGGGCATTGGATCCCATTACAGATGGTTGTGAGCTGCCATGTGGTTTCTGGGAATTGAACTCAGGACCTCTGGAAGAGCAGTCAGTGCTCTTAACCACTGAGCCATCTCTCCAACTCCTTTTCTTTATATTCTTATCACTACTTTTTTTGTGGATTCCTCCTTTATCTTCTGTGGCTCACCTCAGCTTCTTCTGTCTCAATGGTCACTGAATGTCTTCTCAGCTGGCTAGCTCACTTCACTTTCTTTCTTTCTTCTTTTCTTTTCTTTTTTTTTTTTTTTTTTTTTTTTTTTTTTTGGTTTGTTTTTTTTTGAGACAGCATTTCTCTGTGTAGCCCTAGCTGTCCTGGAACTCACTCTGTAGACCAGGCTGGCCTTGAACTCAGAAATCCGCCTGCCTCTGCCTCCTAAGTGCTGGGATTAAAGGCGTGCACCACCTCTGCCTGGCTACTTCACTTCCAACTGACTCTCTTCAAAATCTCTTCTCTAGCACTTCTCAATTTCCTTTCTTCCTGAATCAACTCTCTTCTCTGTCCCTACTCTTCTGTCTTCTAGAACTTTCTTCTGCCTACTCCCTAATCCTCCTCCTCTTCCCCCTTTTCCTCCTCTCCCTCCTCCCTTTTCTGCTCCCAAAAGTCCAGGAGCCAACTATCACCGAAGAGCAGGAGGGTCATTTAATGGACCAGGCACATGGAATACATTTCACACCACACCTGTCTATGGGTGGGGCATTTTACTGAGTAATGATCCATGGGAGAGAGTCATCCCTGGGCAGGTGGAGCCTGGTTATAGACAAACAGGAGCTGAGCTATCGATGGGGAGCAAGCATGGAAGCAGTGCTCCTCTGAGGTTCTGCCTCAGTTCCTGCCTTGAGCCCTCAAGGATGGTGTGAAAGTGTAAGTTAAGCCAAGTAAATTCTTTCCTTGCCCTTTTGGTTTGGTCAGTTGACTTTATCATAACAACAGAGATGCTAACTCATCCACCGAGGAAGCCACAGCTGTCTTTACCTCACTATAGTTAAGCACTGTTCTTTCTACTGTATTGGAGGCTCAGGCTCCAGTGGGGTTGTCCTAATCGTGTGTCATGTGGCAGTGAATCCTCAGGAGACCCTGGCTTGGTTACAATGGCATTGGATTTGTACTTTTCACTACCTTTCCCCATTTTGTGGGATTTTTAACAGAAGGGTCATTGGGGAAAATACCCTAAAAGGAAGATCTTATCTGTCTTGATTTGACAGAGAAAACTGCCTCATCCACCTTATGAATATACACTAACCTTATACAAAACAACCCAAGGTCGTCTACTGCTGCGATTTCTTAGGTTGGCCAGCTCCTGCCATCTTTGAAGTATACTTACTATTTATCTATTCCATTGAATAAATCTGACTTTCTGTGGTTCATCTGCATCTGTTAGTGAATTCTTTCTTCATTGGACCAAGAACCTACTGGATGCACCCTTGGGTCCAATTACAGCTCTAGCAGAGCAGTAATGGAAAAATCAGACTCAAGGGTTGTGGGTTGTTCGTGGTCATAAGTCCAGAAGGGCTCACAGGGGACTGGTATGAACTAAAGTTCCTAGGAAAGAAACATATTTTATGCTGAAGATTCTACAAGGCCACATAGTTGATTAGAACTCATCATCTTGGAGAATTGAAATGTTGTAGGTTGCAGGTCCAGAGCCAAATCACCTTTAGTTTCCCTAGTAGCCAATCATTACCCGCCTCTGACCTAATATCTTTTTTACTATCAGGTACAACCTCTGGAAGAAGACATTCTTAGCAGACCATTATCGGACAAACCCAAAGCTAAGACTGCCATCAGATAACATCTGAGACCAACAGCAGAGATTTGCCTGCTTGGTTGTACTGTGCCAGGGCGATGTTTAATATATTTGAAAAGTGCTTTGAAATATGACTTTGTTTTGCTCTGTAACTGCGAGAACTTTATTAAACTGCTTGCTCGTTTGGAGCATGTTACTCAGGACAACCTGAGTCCAAGTTCCTAAGCTGTGGTCATTCCTCTTGGGCTTAGGAATAAACTGTCTCATTTCCTCTGAGGTCTGCATTTTGAGTCAACGTGAAGCCATGAGTTCAAGCCCAAGTTCCTCCCTTTCCCACCTCCATGACCTCTACCATAGTTTCAATGCTCCAGTGAGCCTCAGTGGCCAGAGCAAACAAACACCAGCACAGGATAAGGTGCTGGGACACAGATTAGAGTCCAGGGCCAGTGTCCCAAACCTGGGCTAAATCAGTGCCTGGTACAGCACTCACAGGAAGCCTATGCTTCACCCCCTTGCACAAGGACAAAAGAGTCACTGGTGTGTTGGTGTGCTAGGGAACCTTTTAACAAGAGGGTCTCATTTCCTTCTGGTGCAGCATAAAGTTCCCCTCTGTGTGCAAGTGCTGAGTGGGGACTAAAAGCTTGCCATGCTCCCGGGCAAGCAGCCCTCATGCAATCTAATATTGTACAAAGAGAGACTTGAAAACCCACTTGCAGGATAAAACAAAACAAAGCAAAACAACAGTCGTCCTGAGCCTGGTGTAGAATGTCTAGGGAAGCTTGCATGTTTTTGTCCTAGCATCAAAGTCGGCATTCTGTTTTCATTTAAATCACCTGTGTGCACGCGCCCCAGCATGTGTGGCGGTCTGAGGACAACTTTCAGAAGTTGGTTTGCTCCTTCCACTGTGAGATCAAACCCAAGTCATCAAGCTTGATGGCGAGTGCTTTTACTCTCTGGGCAGTCCCACTGGCCCCACGGGGTACTAACTTAATGAGGGTAACAGGGGTGGGAGGGCGCTGATCTGCATTAGCTCATATGCAAGAAATGCTACCGGTATCAGCCTTACAAAATACAACCCAATCTCTGGACGCTTCACCTAGGCAGAAGCCGGAGAGATTGCTCTATGTCCCCAAACCGTGGCAGTGCAGGTGACATTGTCCAAAAAGGCAGGGCTCTGGCTAGGTAAACAAGAAGGATCATTATCAAGTGAAAGGAGCCTAAAGGTTTCGGTTTACAAGAAAAGCAGATCTCTCAAGGCAGTTTCAGTGATCAGAAACCACCCTCAATCCTCCAGTAACCTTCCTGCAAAGGTCGGCTACCCTCTAGCAAGAGGACCTAGTTCCCGATCATTCTGGACAGCCACAGCAGCTCAGACCCTCCCCCTGGTGGTATAGAAAATCTGCTTGCTTTCCCACCATCTTGTTCTCTTCTCTCTGCCAAGGTCCCCAAGATGTCAGTTTAAGCCCCACAAAGGAAGGAAGAAAAACCTTCCTCTCTGTCCACAGAGTGATCTAGGTTGTTAGTTTCTCTGTGCCACTCTGATAGTTAAGAATGATGTTTGTTCTTCCAGAGGACCAAGGTTTGGCTCCCAATACCTACATGGCAGCTCACAACCTTCTGTAACTTTCCAAGAGATCTGATGCCCTTTTCTGGCTTCCACAGGCAGACTCATGATGCATATACGTGCAGGCAAAACATCCATATTCTCTCTCTCTCTCTCTCTCTCTCTCTCTCTCTCTCTCTCGCTCTCTCTGTGTATGTGTGTGTGTGTGTGTGTTGAGATTTAGTATGTTGTTATGTACTGTAGTGCTAAATTCTGGCCCTGGATGCCTCAGGAATGAGGAGATCCTCAGGTACACAAGTGATGCTATGTAACCTTGCTTCTTAATTTAAAATGGTTGGTTAATTAAAGATGCTGACAGCCTTCAGCGGGGCAGAAGAGAAGTAGGTGGAGCTTCCGTTGCTGGGTGTGAGGTCTGAGGTAGAGACCCTGGAGGGAGAGCAGAGAAGATGCCCTGGGGTATGAGGGCTGGCCTGGCAGAACGTGGCAAGTGATATCTCGGGGTTATTGACAGGGAAGTAGACAAATAGCTTCTTAGAGGGTAGATATCCGCTCAGCTGTAGTGCTGTTAAGACTTATCATAAAGCCGGGTGTGGTGGCACATGCCTTTAATCCCAGCACTCGGGAGGTAGAGGCAGGCAGATTTCTGAGTTCGAGGCCAGCATGGTCTACAAAGTGAGTTCCCGCACAGCCCCAGGGCTATACAGAGAAACCCTGTCTTGACATCCTCCCCCCCCCCAAATGACTTATCATAAATATAAAGGTTTTGTGTCTTTTATTTGGGAATTGAATGATCAAAGGTGGGGTAGAAACCCCCATTATTTTTTTTACTACAACAGTGTGTGTGTGTTTCAAGACGGGGCTCCTCTGTATAGCACTATATAGTATAGTATAGTGTATATACTCTGTATAGTACTATCTAAAACTCACTCTGAAGATCAGGCTAGTCTCAAACTCAGAGATCTGCTTGCCTCTGCCTCCTGACTGTTGGGATTAAAAACGTGCACGAGAGAGAGAGAGAGAGAGAGAGAGAGAGAGAGAGAGAGAGAGAGAGAAAGGAAGGCCTGTCCTGAGGGAGATGGCTGAATGGAATGGGTGAGACTGTTTGCTGCGCAATCATGAAGAATTGAGTTCAAATCCCCAGACCCATGCATATCAAGCCAGCTGTGCAAGGCGGCAGTACGTTGGTGAGAAGAAGCACCAAACATATATCCCATACGCACATGTGCACACACATACACACATACACATGCACATATGAACATACACACACAGAGCCCACATTCCTGCTTTAGACACATGGCAGTGAAGAAGGAGAAGGGCACCTGATGTGACCACACATATGACATCCACAGGTACCTCTTTGGGTGTTCAAGAGCTTCCATCCCAGGAATGACTCACAACATAGCCTGTGGTCCAGAAAGCACAGGCAATAAAGATGAGAGAAACAATGACCTGGAAGTCAGAGGATGCTTGCTTTCCCAAGGAGATGGTTAAAGAACTCAAGAGACACCGGTGGTGGGGTGGTGGCGCACACCTTTAATTCCAGCACTTGGGAAGCAGAGGCAGATGGATCTCTGAGCTTGAGGCCAGACACAGAATGGTGTCAGCTCGGGCAGTGTGGTAGTTGCACCCAAAAGCCACAGTAAAGTCTCTCACAGCCCAGCCCAGCCACATGGTATGGCTGCTACAGCTCAGCAGGTAAGGGAATTCTAGGCCCACATGTCAGAATTTCTGATACCTGAGTCATCTGCTGGGGATTTTCAGTTCTATTTGGTAGTATCTGTGTGACTGGTCTTTCATCAATGTGAGGACATTCCTTGGTTAGCCACAGAATTCCATTCCTACTACAGCTTGAAAAGTGGAAATTGGGACCTGTCTCCTGGCACATTTTGTCACCAGGTGCTTCTCTACCCGGCAAGCAAGCTGGGTAGGGACTTTGAACTCCCGGAGGGGAGGTTACAAGGGGTGGGGCTGGGGTCCAAGGGAGATCCAGGTCAGCAGAGCTCTGGGGCAAGGGAGGGGCTGTGCCCTGGGACAAAACCCAATCGGCTGGCTGGATTAAGCAAGAATGAAGAACCTGTTTCTCTGGTATTCGGGATGGCCTTGATGGGGCTGTGAGGGGTTGTTTGCTTCACTGGTTTGGGACCTGGTTTACACTTGGGTCCTTTAGGGCTCAGGAATTCAGAAAACTTGGTTCTCATCACAATCCTTCTGGGAGCCAGGCATCCAACGATTCCTGAACCTATGTATTTAGAACTATTTATTTTTACTTTATTATTTATAGGTGTGTGTAGGGCAATGGGCTACACACAGACAGCCTGGTTTCCAGCTGAGCCTAGGTCTTGAACCCTGGTGGTACCCGAGGGGTGGTAATTCCCACCCACATGGGACGGAAGATGTTCGATCATGTCTCCTGGACCCCTGACTCCTGTCGAAGTTACCGCCCCCACAGCCCCCACAGGAGAGGCATGTGGCTTCTAGCACATAGACAAAGTCCCAAGTTTCTGGCATTCTGGCTAGACTCCGCCCCACAGTTACCTAGCAACAGCAAGATAGCCAAGCCCACTATAAGAGGGTCTGCTTGGCCCCTCCTCACTCTCTTAAGCTTTCACCTTTCTTACTCTCTAGCTCTCTTCCTCTCTTCCCCCTTCTCTCCACGTGGGCATGGCCAGTCTCTCCCTTTCTCTTTCTACCTTCTCTCCTGTCTCCCTGCCTTTCTACAATAAAGCTCTAAAACCATAGACTATCTCTGACCGTCAAGGCCTGCCGTGCTTAAACGATGGGTTAAGCTTTCTCCTGACAAGCCTTGTCTAACCTCTCCACAGAAGGCCTTCTTATGCTGCAGCCACAGACCAGACTAAGGACTCTCGCCTGCATGGGAATCACCCAGTGCCCCCCTCTCTCCCTCCCTTAAATCCTGGGCTAAGTGCTGCCCCAGGGCCCCTATTCTGTTCTCAGCTCCTCTGCCATATCTCAGCTGGAGGCTGAGAACCTGGTACCGGGGGCTGCCCCTTGTCCACCACCTGCCCTGTGGGGGTCAGTGGCTTGATACATTCAGATGCCCACTTGGGGCCGTGTGGAAAGCGTGCGTAGTCCTCCCACGTCTGCCTGCCCAGAGCACCGGAACTCTGCGGGACGCGGACACTTTCCTACTCCCCTCTTCCCCTCCACCCACGGTCCCACAGGTGTGCATGCTTTGTGAGAGTATGCATCAGTGTGGAGGTCATGCCAGGAATCAGAAGAGGGAGACAGATTCCTCCCCCGTCCCATCTCCCCCTTCAGCTGGAGTTGTGAGCCTCCTAATGTGCTGGTCCTCTGGTAGGGTAAAAGATACTCTCAGTCACTGAAACATCTCTGTACCTATACTTTCAACAAGATGGAAGATGTCACTTGTTCAAGGTGCTGGATATGGACCCAGGCTTAGAGTTTCACTTCAGTTAAGTCCAAAGTGGCCCCCAGGCTCCGCCCCATAGTTACCTGGCAACAGCCAGGTGTGCCTGACTCACTATAAAAGGGGCTGCTTGCCTCCTCCTCTCTCTCTTGCTCTTTTGCTCTTCTTGCTCTCTTCCTTTGCTCCTGTACCCTTATCCTCTTCCCACTCCCCTCCTCCTCTCTCTTCACGTGTTCATGGCCAGCCTCTACTCCACTCCTCTCCTCTCTCTCCTCTCCTCTCCTCTCCTCTCCTCTCCTCTCCTCTCCTCTCCTCTCCTCTCTCTCTCTCTCCCTCTCTCTCTCTCCTCTCTCTTTCTCTCCCTCCCTCCACCCTCCCATTCAGTCTCTACTACCCTCTCAACTCCCCTCCCCATGCCCTGAATAAACTCTATTCTGACTATACTATAGCTGGCTTCTCAGGGGGAAGAGATGCCTCCGCATGGGCCCAGGGAAGCACCCCTTCCCCCACACCATACCATAGCTCCTCCACCAAACTCCCCCTTCTTCTCCTTATCTTTGTATAAAACACAAAACAAAAGTCAGTGTTGATGACAATCTCCTAAACAGAAGGACTTTGGCTGGGTAAACTGAAGCCTAGATGTAGGTTTCTGTTTACCAGGAACCTTCCTTAAACCAACCCTTGGGCAAGGTCATCTAGTTCCGGGTCATTCCCACAGCCTGTAACAGCTCATAGATCCCCCACCCTGTTAACAAATGAAATATGTTTGCTTTTCTGCCAATGGGTTTCTCTCTGTCAGCCCCACCTCTACCCCAGATACCCTTTGCAAAAATTCCATCCCCACTAAACCTTTATTTCTCCCCATGGCATGGTAAGTGCTTTCACTGAGCTCTTGCTGACAACTTCCTCCCCGTGGCTCAGCCTACTGCCACTGTGCCATGTAGATGCTAGGGACCAAGCCCAGGTCTTCTGCAGGAGCATCAAGCATTCTTTTTTTTTTTTTTTTTTTTTTTTTGAGACAGAGTTTCTCTGTGTAGCCTTGGCTGTCATGGAACTCACTCTGTAACCAGGCTGGCCTTGAACTCAGAAATCCGCCTGCCTCTGCCTCCCAAGTGCTGGGATTAAAGGCGTGCACCACCATGCCTGCGCATCAAGCATTCTTAACTGCTGAACCATCTCTCTGGCCCCTACTTAATTTTCTTCTAATTTTTTGGATTAATAAGACAAAGTCAGATTCTTTTCCTGAATATAGAAGGGCATGGCTTCATTAAGAAGGATAAAAATTAATCTTTGGTGACTACTTCAAATACACTTATTTGGAAGTAAAGCATGTCTCAATTTGTTCTTTCTGCTCTAACAAAATACCTGAGGCTGGACCACTTATGTGTGACACAAACCCATTACCCACGGGTCTAGAATCAAGATACTAGGAGATTCGGTAACTGCTGAGGATTGGCTCATCTTGCAAGACAGCTCTCACAAGCTTCCTCAGGTCTAATTCTACCGTGAGATTTTGGTCCTTCTACTTCTCAAAGGCCCCACTCCCTTCCACTATTGCACTTTGTTATGAGTTCCACCACGTGAAGCAGAGAGAGACATCAGTATTCAAACAGCACCACAGGGTGAGTTCTCTGGCAAGAGGTGATAGTGTGGTACTCAAGGGTAGCCAGAGCAGGGAGGACCTCCCGGTAGAATCGGGGAACCAAAGACTGGCCGGCCACCCAGCCAACTACACTCGCAATGATGGCAAGGGAGTTGTTAAGCCCGTCAGAGGGGGATCGTTGCCTTGGCTGAGGTAGATCTCCCCCATAAGGAGTGAGTATTGTCCAGGAAATGTTCCAAAGCGTCTGGGAGTACAGGCTGACCGCTCGGGTGGGACTGGCCAGGGCTTTCCTTCTGCCATGGCAGGAAAAGCTTCTACCAGACGGTAGACAGCAGCAAGCTCTGCCAGCAGGTGGCGCTAGACAAGGGGCCCTGCAGCTGTGCCTTGGTCCTGACTCTAAAATAACTACCAAGCAGGCCTCCCCAGCGGACTGAGTTCTCTGAGTTCTGGGGATCTCCTTGAAGTCAGAGGAGATCGACTGTGTCATTCATTCTGCCTGAAATGCATCATTTGCTTTTTTGAGTGAATGGAATGTTTTTCATCAACAGTTTTCTCTGGACTTTGAACAATTATAGTCGTAAGAAAAGGGCAAAGTATCATTTTACACAGGGAAGTGCTCTGACACACACCTAGCACTTTGTCGGGCACACTTCACTCGTGTACATGTGCATTTTTGAACATGAGTGAGCGTGCCTCTGTCTAAAAGTGAGAACACTTGAGGAGTTCTCTGGCCACACCTAGCCCTTCCTACTCTCAGGCTCGGGCATGAGGCTGGGTGCTATGGTTTGGAAATGGAGTGTCCCTCTACAGAAGCTCCAATACTGGAGCCTTGGTGCTTAGCTAGTGGTACTATTTAGGGAGGTTGAACTTCAAGAGGTAGAACTTAGCTGGAAGAAATAGGTCCTTGGGGGTCTGTCCTTGGGCTAGCTTCTTGCTGGCCACATCCCGTCTTGTCTCTGCTTTTTGACAGCCATGAGGTATGCAGTTTGGAGAGTATGCTCCCACTGACAGAATGCTCTGAGGATGTGGGGCCAAGCAACCTGACACCATGAGGCCAAACAAATATTGCCAGAAAAAAAGAGCTACCTAGTATGCTCAGTCATAATTCTTAGAGACCCAGGGACATCATAATCACTGGACACAATTTGGGGTTCATTCACTCACGCAGAACTAGAGTCAGCAGTGATTTCTGGGTCACCCCCCAAGACAACCTATGAGAAAGGAACTTCCTACCCAACTTCTGCTTTGTGTTTTGGTTTCCATCTTCCGCGCTGAACCTGACTGATATTGGGAGCAAGAGAGAGGAGGGTGCCATTTCTGTCATCTGACACCCTTGTTAGGCAGCCACACAGGATTTAGCACTGGGTCTCAGAGGGCTCCATATATACAGGCCCATGGGCAGCGAAGAAGAGAACTAAGTCTCCCATTCTATGGCCCAGATCCCAACTGAACCCTCAGGATGCAGATGGACAAACAGCAGGCAGGACAAAGCACGTAACCTCAGCTGCCTTGCCCCAAAAGACTCCACAAAGCTTACCTTCCATGGACAGCATGGATGGAAGCTTTATTATTTTTCATACATGATTATGAAATAATACGTTGGATATAGTTTTTATACTCACATATAATACAACAGATGGGATGTTAACAATATAATAGGAGTTTTATACTCTGACAAGTTTAAATATAAATAAGTTGGGGCCACCTTTACTGAGACTGCTGTCTTCCTTTATGCAAGAAAATGTGGGTGGAACCTCTTGGGACTCGGGACAATTCTTAGGGCTCTGCGGCAAGATTGTGCAGGTCGGAAGACAAGTCCCTGGAAACCCTGGCAGACTTGATATAATGGCGGAAAGAAACCGAGCAGGCTTTTGGATCCTTGGCAGCACTGGGGTGAGCTGTAAGCCACGTTGTGTTTGCAGAGGGGAGGAGGCGTGGTCTGAGGGGGTCACATCTGCTTGATTATGATAACTCATGCTCTAGCTTTCAGCAAACTTGGGGTTCATGACCGTTGTCGTAGCACTCTTGAAGAGGGGGTTGTCCTAAAGAGGAACCAGATATGCTCTTGTCAGTGCAGGGAGGTGTGAGGACTCCAAGATGCCACCAGAGCAGTAGAAGTCTCTCTGAAGAGCCAACCCGGACAGGAAGCCTCCCCAGGGCCTGAGCCTCAGGGCTAAGCCTGTATACCACAGCACACTCTGGGAGACCGGAGGCTAAGCTGGGGTGAGGCGTGCGCCATCTCTCCAAGATGGCCTCGAGTCCCACTGTGAGAAGTAACAGAGCTAGGAAAGACATTCTATGTGGGTCTCCCAAGCACTGCTGGGATAGAGAGTATGCCCATTGCTGCCTGTGAGAGGTCAAAGAGAAGAGGAAGCACCCATGCACCACAAGGGTTCCCAAAGCAAGGCCACTCACATTGTTCCATTGGGACTTGAGTTTCTCCTTCTCAAAGCGCCTGTACTCCCTGAGGTCAGTCAGGTGGGTCAGGGCCTTCCAGATGACCAGGAGGAGGACACCAATCAGTACGACACCTACCACGGTGCCCCCTACGATGGCAGCCACATTGGGGCCCTTCACACACTCTAGGGAAAAAGCACACAACCAAAAATGTCAGCCCCACCCTACAGTAGCCAGTGTACCATACTATTCCTGCCACAGGGGGAAATCACCCTTTGCCACATCTCACAAGAAGATGAGAGAATCTAGCCACACTCCTATCAGAAATAAGATCAGGCCCTGTGCTTCCAAATGAAACATAAAGGAAACCTTGGTTGAAATGACAGCATCCGGAAGAGATGGCTCAGCGGTTAAGAACACTGACTGCTCTTCCAGAGATCCTGAGTTCAAATCCCAGCAACCACATGGTGGCTCACAACCATCTGTAATGAGATCTGACACCCTCTTCTGGTGTGTCTGAAGACAGCTACAGTGTATTTAGATATTTTAATAGATAAATCTTTAGGCCAGAGCAAGCAGGGCTGGAGCGAGCAGACCAGAATGAGCAACCTTCATTCCCAACAACCACACAATGTTGTTCACAACCATCAGTACAGTTACAATGTACCTATATACATTAAGTAAATAAATAAACAACTGAATAAGAAATGACAGTGTCTCTGGTCACCACCTACTCGTGTTCCCAAACTAGAGCTGTGCCCGAGGCACCCCTGACTACCTCATTGTGCATTATGAGAATTGGCAGTAATGTCTGAGCTGGCACATTCAGGCAAAGGGATTCCATGATAACCGATGCCAGGAACCAGAGGACTGTGGTCAGGCAACTGAGGTGGCCTTGTGTTGAGCAGGATACGTTCCCAAGGTCCAGTGGCCTCTCCTGGGTGTGGGTCCTGGAATGCAGTAGGCTACACAGCAGACCCTGACAGTGGGACAGGGCTACTAACAGTCAGTGTGAACCTCTCCCTGCGGGGTGAGTCCCCAACAACATTATCATAGAATCTCTCATATTATCATGGCCTTTTCAGGGAGGCCCGTTTGCCTTCACAGAGGTTAAATAATTTGGCCAAAGTGGCATGAAACCAGACGTAATCTCCAACATGGCTACAGCCAGCATTCTCAAACACCAAGGGCAGAGTCTGCATCCTATCTGCCTTTTAGGGGTTCTTGACTTGGGGGCTGGTGAGATGGCTCAGCGATTAAGAGTGCCAACTGCTCTTCCAGAGTTCAAATCCCAGCAACCACATGGTGGCTCACAGCCATCTGTAATGAAATCTGATGCCCTCTTCTGGAGTGTCTGAAGACAGCTACAGTGTACTTACATTAAATAAATAAATAAATAAATAAATAAATAAATAAATAAATAATTAAAAAAAAAAAGGAGTTCCTGACTTGAAGACAGGCTCAGGGGGCTGCAGGTCTGGGTCCTATAGGAGCCTGGTATGCTGCTGACACAAGCTTCCGGTGGTCACCTGAGTGGCCTCCTCAGCAGTTCCCCTCAGCTTTCTGAGTCTGAATGCAGTGGGTAGCTGACATCCCAAGGCTGCTTGCCTAAGTCTACAAGACATTCTGATCTGTCTTTTGCCCAAATCCATCATGCCCATCCTCTTGGGTCATTGCTCTTCAATATACTTCCAAACTGTTCAGCATCTGACTTCTTACTTTATCTGTTGGTGACCCCAGGATCCGTCACCTGTTTCTCTCAGTGCCACTTCTCTGGGTTCCATTCAAAGGGAGGCTCTGTACCACCCTCCAGGCCACCCTCCAGACCACCTTGCCTGCTTATCTCCTCTCTGTTAAGTCCTAGACCAAACAGCAATTTTACCTGTGTCTACAGCAGAAGGGGACTGGTTCCACAGTGGGCAGAGCTCAAGTATAGGAGATTACAAAGCCTGCCTCCACAGGGCCATACTTTCTCCAACAAGGCTACACCCACTCCAACAAGGCCACGCCTCCTAGAAGTGCTACTCCTCGTGGGCCAAGCACTCAAATACATAGGTCTATGGGGGTATAATTCGTCAACTTGGCTAATGACAGGACAGCAGTTACACAATAACAAGACTATATCTGCCCTGACCTATAAGAAAGCTATGCTTACCCAGCTCCTGACAAGATCACCTTCACTACTTCCTAAAGGGACTGTGTTTACCTGGCCCCTCACAAAACCATGCACCTCATTCCCTGACAGGGTTGTGTCCACGCTATTCTCCAGCAGTGTAAGACCCAACTTATATCCTGGCAAAGAAGCTGATAGGTGGACCTTTAAAAACACCACTTAGGAGCCGGTGAAATGGATCAGCCAGTAAAGGCGTGTGTTGTGCACACATGGTGACCCCAGTCTGAGCCCCTGCTAAAAAAGGGTGACTGATGTGCACACATGTATGTACACACTAATCATGATAAAGAACTAGAAAATACAGACAAAATAAAGACTTCAAGGAAACACAGCAGAAGTATGGCCACTTTCTGGAAATTTCTAGTGGTTTCCCGGAATATACAGGAACAGGTCTGGCCTCTTCCAAGACTTGTGGGGGCATCATGGGGCATTGAGTGCACCAACCACACACACCCTCTGCTTCCCCTGTCTATCTAGGAGAACAGGCCCCAGGAACCCTTCTGCCTTTAGGATGTGACGCTAGAGACCAGGTCATGATCTCTAAGTTCACTGGTCTTACTGGGTCTGGCAAAGACCACAACCAAGTGGAGGGCCAGCAAACAATGTTTAGGGATGGAATCACCTCCACTTCCCTGAAGCCCTCCATGGGGCATTCTGAAGAAGCAACAGCCACCATCCCTCAGGATCCTCCCATGACATGAGAGATGCTCTGGCTAGACAAGGTGCTACTGCAATGGCATCCTACTTGTGGTGGCTTGAAATGGGAATGGACCCCATAGACCCATGTATTTGACTGTTTGGCCCATGGGGGAGTGGCACTATTAGGAGGTGTGGCCTCATTGGAGTGGGTGTGGCCTTGTTTGAGTAGGTGTACCTTTGTTGAAGGAAGGATATCATTATAGGGGCGGGCTTGGTGATCTCTTATACTGCTCACTGTGGGTGGAACCATTCTCCTTCTGCTCTCTGCAGATGTAGAACTCTTGTCTCATCCAGCACCATGTCTGCCTGCACACTGCCACACTTCCTGCTGAGCTGATAATGGACTACGTTTCTGAAACAGTAAGCCAGCCCCAATGAAATGTTTGCCTTGGTAGCCTTGGTCATGGTGTCTCTTCACAGCAAGCTAAGACAATACCCAGTATGTATTAGAGCTACCACCAGGAGACCCCATCTAATGTTCATCTCCTCATACAGGGCCGGGTAAGGAGTGGGAATGAGAGGGCCACAGGGCAGAGCCTGTGGATGGCTGCTAGCTGCCCTGCCCAAGTGTCCCGGATGGCTCCACCTCCTGCTTTGCCCCACTGAAGAGAGATGTTTTCCTCTACAGCCCCCTCACTGTCTGCAAAGGCCTCACGGTCAGAGTACTCCACTGAGAACTATGCTCCACTGAGACCAGATCATGAGATCACACCCCCAGGTACCACCCAGCCTCACCTAGACTGTCCTCCACATGGATGTTGTAAATGTTCCTTCCGTCCTTCTGCTGCAAAGTGTAAGTTATCCAACAGCCTTCCGAGTCCCTCTCCTTGCAGGGCTTTTTCTTCAAAGGGATAGTCTGCAGCGTCATACCAGCACACTGAACACTACAGTTCTTCTCAAAAGGGCCCTTATCAAACTTCAGGCACTCGGCACAAGAGCTGCAGAGGAGGAGGAGGAGGAGTCAGGTGGGGTGGGTGTTGAGAGCATGTAAGGGCATGAGGTGTGAATTGGCGCATGTTGGTTCTTTCGAGGGCACATCAGTGATGTCAGGGCACGCAGGTGCGTGGAGGTGTGTGGTTGTGGAAGGGTGCGCTAGTGTGTCAAAGTGTGTGTGCCAGGATGTCCAGGTGTATGTGGGTACACTGACTGGTATTTGAGGGTGCATGGACTGCAGAGCTATGCAAGGTCATGTGTATGACTCAGGAAAAAACATGGTTGTGTCTGATGTATGGTCTGAGGAGAGTGTAGTCATTTGCAAACTAGGCGGTCCTAGGTGGAGGGTCTGGGAGCTTTCAGTCTCAGGGTAACCAAGTGAGGGATGAGAGAGACACAAATTGTGGTCCTACCAGGGTATGGAAGGCAGAGCCAGTGTTAATGGAAACTTCATTCAAGGGCTGAAGGGGCCTAGGCCTAGCATCCTCCCTGTGAAGCCAGGGCTCCTGCAGCCATGCAAGAAGGCAGGTGGTGGCAGGGACACTGGACCTGCTGAATCCTGCTAAGAACTCTGGAGCAGTGGTGTCCCCAAGGGCTCCCAGGTAGTCCAGCAGTGAGGCCAATGTGGGCAGTGGGAACACTCACGTGTGGTTGTCCCTGCAGTGCGAGCCACAGCTGGGACAATCCTCACACATCGGTGGCTGGTAGCCTTCGTCACATATGCACCTGTTGCATTGGCAGTGGCCACGGCCACTGCACTCTACCAGCCGTGCATTCAGACAGCCCGTGGTGGACCTCTGACACTGGCAGGCCGAGCCCTCGTAACCGGGCTTGCAACTACATTTGCCACAGTTGCAGGAACCCCGATCTGGAAAACAACAGAGGATAACATGACTCACTTCCCTGCAGGCTGCTAGGAACAGAGGCTCATCTTCCCTCCTCCGTGCTCCCCAGACCAATCAAGGAGGACTTGTACTTAAGCCTCCTCTACCAATTCACATGACCCCAGAGCACCATGGAAGGATAGCTTAGCAAAACCACAGAGGCCAGGCATACCTTCCTGACCTGCATCCTCAGCAACATGGCCACCATCCAGCCAGATGGGACCTCTTTATTGTATCTGAAAAGCTCTTGGGTCAGGACATGACTATTCCCCTCCACAACCTTCCCAGGACAACGCTGACTGACACAGACACAGATACAGGTCATTGCTAGCCTTGTCTGTCTGCTCCCCCCCCCATGTCCCACTTAAGATCTCCTGGTACAAATGGACAAGGAAGCCCCCAACACTAACCTGAGCCACCGCAGACTTGGCTGTTATATCTCTCACAGTTGACATTGTCACACTCGCAGTATTGCCCAAAGATCTCTTTGTTGGGGACGTCACTGGTATGGCATACACACTGCCCACAGATGCAGTCCCCAAGCCCTGAGCACACGATGGAACTATTGTCCTTCCGACAGTTTCTCTCCAGCTCCTGGCTGCTCCGACCCTGAGTCTGGCACTCACAGTTTTTCCCAATGTAGCCAGACTCACACCTGGTATGATGTGGGAGGGGTTGTACTTAGGTGTGCCCTTGGGAAGGGGGTACCTGTCCTTCCCGGCCCAACAGTCACTCAAACACCTGTAAAGTATGTCATAGCACATTTGCTCTCCAAATGTCTCCTGAGCATGTGCTATGTACTAGGCAAAGATGTCTCCGGGGTCACAGTCACACAGTGACTGGTCTATGAGCATGGTACCTCTTGCAGGCTCACCTGGGAGCTGCCTGAGACTTGTATTAGTGGATTGTCCCAAGAAGCCAGTATCTGTCCCTCCTGACCTAGACTTGGAAGGAGGTCTGGTAGAGATCCGAGATCACTGCCTTATCACTGAACTAGGTAGACAGAAGAATGTATGTACACCATACATAGCTTAGTAAGAGAAGAATGGCAGTAGCTAATCTTAACACATCTTGCAGTGTCCTCCTGCAGGAGGAAGCCACAGAATTCACTGACCAATGGCCCAATCCTCCAGGCAAGTTAGCTCAGCTTTGTAGAGAGGCCACCTAGGGCTGTACACTTAGGATCAGGGCAAGGTGCTACTGGCCGGGGGTGGGGATGGGGCAGCCGCAGAAACCACCACTCTTAGAGTTTCTGGGAGGAGGTATACAGCCAGTGCAGGTCTGAGGTGTAGGATAGAGCATCTCTCTCTCTCTCTTTTTAAAGACGTATTTATTAATAATAATTATATCTAAGTATATTGTAGCTGTCTTCAGACATACCAGAAGAAGGTATCAGATCTCATTACAGATGGTTATGAGCCACCATGTGGTTGCTAGGATTTGAATTCAGAGCGGTCAGTGCTCTTAACCACGGAGCCATCTCTCGAGCTCAGGATAGAGCATCTCAAAGATCAGAAACTGGGACAGCAATTGGAAGGAAATGGCTAGTATCCAGACCGGCAACTACAGCCTCTATGCTTTGTACACTGCATCCTTCCTCCTCCCCCTCCTCCTCCTCTTCTTCCTCTTCCTCCTCTTCTTCCTCTTCCTCTTTCTCCTCCTCCTCCTCTCTCTCTTCCTCCTCCTCAACTGAACTGAGGCCTGTATATACATGCCCACAGGATGGTTTTAGGGCCCAGGCTGCCAGGAATGGTCAGCTATCCCAAAGGAGCTCTAGCAACATGCTGCAAATCTGATTGGTCAGAGTCTCTGAGGTCAGAGAGCTAGGATATGGGAGTTCCTGTAGAGCATCTGTTTCCTGGGTGAGCTGGCCACACCTACTTTACTTGAAGACATGTGGCTCACAAGCAGGCATGCCATGCTATGGGCTGGCCTCATCTGCAGACACCTTTTCCATGAACTGATGCCCCACAGGCCACACGTACCCTCCTCACCTGCAGATACCACACTCCATGACTCCCTTGCCTCCACAGAGACTCTGCTCCCGACTCTGGTCCCGGCACTGACACTCACACTGGGGACGGACCTGCACGGTCACTGTATCCGTGAAACCCAGTGCCCGGATGACAAAGGACTGCTCCTGGATACACTCGGAAGCCATGACCTTTACCTGGAAGGTGACCTAGAGGGGAATGGTGGCCTTCAGTTCCCAACTGTGGGTGACCAGGCCTTGCTTTTTGTCCTTTGCCCACCCTCTCAGATACATGTTCAGCAGGTGCCCCTAGAGGGTGCTGTCATCCCACGCTCATCTTTCTACCCAGGGCCATTGTAAATAGAAATGTGCAGGTATTCACTGTGTTGATAGGCATGAAGTTACAGCTGACATCAGGTCTGGTACCCTCCCCTAATTTTCTATCTGGCCTCCTCATGGGTGTTTAGAAGAAGAGGAGGTTGGGCCCTGGTCACTAATGGTTTCCTCCCTTGCTTATTCCTGTGATCCTCCTTTCCTTTCTAGCTGTCCGGGAGTGGGTCACCAAGATGGCCACAGGATCCTCCAGCACCCTGCTATAGGAACCACAGGTGCATAGGCAGGCCAGGCTCACCGGGTTGTTGATCTGTACGCCATCACAGTCCCCACGGGATTTGCCTATACTCGATGCTCCATTACTGCAGAAGGAGTCATAGGTGACTTTCAGGGTGTCCGGGAGGGTGCTGTGGTCCAGGAAGACTCTAGAGGAGAGTTTCTAGGGGAAGAGAGCAGCTGTGCTCAGGAGAGACAGGAGTGGCTGTACCTGCTATCTCACTCATCAAGTCCCTCCTGCACATCAGCGGATGACACAGACACCTAATGGGCGCTCAGTTGTTGCGACAGCATGGGGCAGCGGATGTCATGGGGTTGCTCTGAGACAGGCTACCAGCAGGTGACCAGCACAGACACAGGCCATGGACCCTGTGAGGACTATCCCTTCACTGTTGAACCTCAGGGTTAGCAGCAAAGGAATGATAGATTGTTGAAGTGATGTGAGAACTGAGGCACAGCTGGAAAGAGAAAGACTACAGGTGGCATCCATCAAGTAGGCAAAGATGGCATCACCTAAGTCATCCCTGTGAAGATAGAGCTAGTCATGACTGGGCAGTGGCCAGGTACAGCAGTCTGCCTGCAGCACCCAGGGTTCACAGGGCCAGAGAAGAAAACAGGATTCCCCACCCAAGCCCCGGGATTGTTTTCTAATAAGGAACAGTCATATTGAGAGGCTTCCCACACAATATGTACTGCCAGTCTTCAAGATGCTCAGCAACAGGATGTGGGCCAGACTTTCGGGGACACCTGTCACTGAGAGGAGATTTCTGTTATTTCTTGGGACTGGATGTGTCTGAGCTCTGAGTCATGAGCCGTGTTGGATGCACACCGGTATTCACCAGGACACTGGGCCTCTGTGGCAAGCAAATCTGCGTGCATTTGGACAAATTGCGCACCCCCGAGGAGTAGAAGGATGGAAGAGGGGCCAAGGAGGGCTCACCCAGAATAACGTTAGGGACTGGCATACAAGAGGCACAAGGGAGTCTTCACAAGGTCCAAGGCCACTGTGCTGATTTCTGGGGTCTCCCCACTCTGAGAGGTACCATTCTGCCTTCTCCAGCCCTCTACTTCCCCGCTATTCCATGGTGGCTGCGGGGAAGAGCCAGGAAGAAGGGCCTGCCATTGGTGTTTTGGGAAATGCCCAGGTAGGGTCTGAGAAAGGGTGGCCATGGAAGGACACAAGCTGTGGCAAGTGACCGGTCTATATCTCCTTACCCTCCCTTCTTTCTCCCTGCCCTGCCTGTCCAGAAGCTATGAGGATCTCAGCAAGAGCCCCCAAAGACAATGTATCTTCCTCATCCCCCCCCCATCCACTTATCCGCTGACCCACTGGATGCTTGCCAGCCCGCCCCGCCCAGCTTTGCTGGAGACTCACATAGTAGGCATTCTTGATGAGCTGCACCACGTTGCTGGAGTCGTCAGACAGTTCCCCCACTGCTGACTTGGGGATGATCTCCGTGAGTTTCTGTCGAGGAGAAGATCAAGCTAGCGCAGGCCCCTCCACAGCCACGAGGCTGGAGATGGCTGCTCAGGGCCTCCATTTCTTGTGAGCTGGCTCACAGGACGTTCAACGAGTCAGCGCTAATACCGCTGCATGCAGGCAACAGATTCTTGGAGCAAAACCCAGGCAGCCAGGCCTGGTGGAGCAGCCTCTCACCCTAGCTGAAGAACGTCAAGCTCTTAGGTGCTGGGCCTGGAAAGCAGCAGGCCCTGAAAAGCTGGGTCTTTTCAGAGAAGCTCCAGGCCTCTCTTCACAAGTTCAGGGCCTGACTGGGTTACCCAGCCAGACTGCCTTAGAAAAAAACTGAGTAGAGGGCTAAGGGTATGGGCCGGTGACAGAGCATAGATTCTATCCCCTCTTCTGATTAAGAAAGGGAGAGGAGCTGGGCGTGCTGGCGCACGCCTTTAATCCCAGTACTCAGGAGGCAGAGGCAGGCAGATTTCTGAGTTTGAGGCCAGCCTGATCTACAAAGTGAGTTCCAGGACAGTCAGGGCTATACAGAGAAACCCTGTCTCGAAAAAAAAAAAAAGAAGAAGAAGAAGAAGAAGAAGAAGAAGAAGAAGAAGAAGAAGAAGAAGAAGAAGAAGAAGAAGAAGAAGAAGAAGAAGAAGAAAGAGAGAGGGCTGGATGGTGGGAGTGAATGCCTTCAATTCCAGCACTTGGGAGGCAGAGGCAGGTGGATATCTTATGAGTTTGAGGCCAGCCTGGTCAAGAGAGAGAGAGAGAGAGAGAGAGAGAGAGAGAGAGAGAGAGAGAGAGAGTGTGTTACAAGGTTACACAGAGAAACCCTGTCTCAGAAGGAAGCCCAGCTCCAAAGCCCTGAATGGAGGTCACACTCCTGGGCCTGAACATCCCCAGCGGACACTTCAATCCAATGGCATCTCTGAGTTAGGAACACATGATGGTATTCTTACCCCATCAGCACGATACACAGATAACAGTAAAATGTGGTAAAATCGCAGGAAGTGGTTGAGTTTTGACCATATCAATGAGTTTCAGATTTCTAACTTAACAATGACGGTTACATAACCCTGGGACAAGCAACTATTGCAGGACAGGGCTGCTCCTCAGAGAAGGTGGACTGGACAGGGCCCCTGAATAACAGACATCCTGCTGTCTGTCAGCAGACATTTTCTGTCACGGACAGAAAATGATCATCCCTCTCTTGCACACCTCCACATAACTGATGACCAGGCCACTCAGGCCCAGCACCCTTCCTGAGTCTCTGGAATAAAGTCTGTCCCTTTGGTGAGTCCATCAAAGCTTAGCTAGCAACCACCCTGGGTTCTACAATGTACTTCATTGGCCCCGGCAAAGGACCAGTTCCAGCTAGGAGAGCCCGGCTCTTCTATTCACAGTTTGTGCATGAGGAGGATCTGGTGTGTACAGTCTCCATGTGCTCTCTGGATTCTCGGGCATCTCCCAAGGGACAGAGGATCAGGAAGGCCTGTGACCCCTGCTGCCATCAGTCTTGATTGTCAACTTGATTAAATCTGGAGCCAGCTAAGACATGTCTCTGGGCAAGTCCAGTTTGGTTTACTGGACAACTACTGAGCTCTCAAAACAGCCAGCAGCTATTATAGGACTCTCCAGCTGTTACTGGTTGCCAGGCATTTTAGTGGATCGCCTTGTACAACATAGATGCAATTCTGCCAGTTCAGTTCCACTAGGGAGCCCTACCTGATTCAACTATCAAAGCACAGCGAGTGGGTGGGTTTGGGACTCCCGTCTCCCATCTGCAGATTTCTCCCTCATTACCATGCTGTCCTCTGAGATACACCTCATGTCACCAACAGCGAACAGTTGGGACCTGCTACAATTCTGTGAGGAGAGGACAATTTGCAGCCCAATTGCAGACAACATGGTGCGTTTGGCAGGGTGTGCGTGTATGCGTGCATGTGTGCATGTGTGCGTGTGTGTGTGTGTGTGTGTGTGTGTGTGCGTGCATTTTCTGACTATGGAGTGGTCTCTTGCTTCCACTGATCACCCTGGCTATCCTGTGCTGGGCTAAGTCCCTGCCTTCCATGGCTGTTCCCATTGCCCACTCAGAGGATCCCCAAGCCTGTCTGTCCCTCCTTCTTCTCCAAGGTACTGCATACTTTCTGGAGCTTGGGAACCTGACAGTAGAAGTGTTAGCATGGTGGTTACCTCAATAATCATGGCTTGCCTCAGATCTGCCATGTGGCCTACTCCCCATCTCTCTCTCTCTCTCTCTCTCTCTCTCTCTCTCTTTTGACAGGGTTTCTCTGTGTAGCCCTGGCTGTCCTGGAACTCACTCTGTAGACCAGGCTGACCTTGAACCCAGAAATCCCCCTGCCTCTGCCTTCCAAGTGCTGGGATTAAAGGCGTGCGCCACTAACGCCCGGCCTTCTCCCCATTTCTCATTCAGCAATGCATAGCCTACAAAAGTCATCTTCCCAGCTGTCATGTGTTCCCCACCCTTCCCCTAGTCACCACACTCCTGCTCACATCCAAACCCTGTGCCCTGCGCATTTGGGAGTAACATGGTTGCCCAGAGCTGTCATATAAGGAAGGTCAGCTTGGGTTGCCACTTGCAGCTGTCTGTGAGGACAGTAACAGCATTGTCGGCTGAGGAGCCATGGTCACTCTCAGATGAGAGGGCAGGTGCTCTCTGACGTCACTGGGTAACTGAGCTCAGAGTTACCACAGTGGCTTTCCTGGGTGGGCATCGCTGCCTCTCATGGAGGAGAAAGCTGGGCTTCTTCTTTAAATGTGTTGAGAGCCCAAATGTTTTAAGTTCAGACTCCATTTTAGAAAACCCAACTTAAGTTTGAACTCAGGAAGACTAACAGGCTGGTGTCTAGCATTAGCTTCCAAGTTGACCCCCAACAAAACCTGAGCCTAGCTCCAGTCTCTAGGCTAATCTCCCACAAGACCAGTGTCTCCAAGTTATTCCCCTTACAAACCTGCACCCCAGGTTATAAGCCCACCCCTGCCTAACGACCACCAATGCAGAGGGGAGCAGAAGTTTATGCTAGGACTTCCAACACCAGCCAATTGTGTGAAAGGCCACAGTGGCTTTTCAATTAGACGCTTGCATACTTACCCCTGCTTGCTGCTTACTATAAAGCCTTGCCCAGATAGACATTTGGGGCTCCCATCTCCACCAAAAACCGTCCTGCATGTCAGTGGTGAGCTAAGGGGCCCGAGCTAGCTTAGATAGAATAGAGACCTTGCTGTGAATTGCATCAGATTGGCTTCTCTCTGTTTTTGGGGGGACCACTAACATTTCCCTGGCACTACAGTGTCTGGGGTGGCTGAGATCTGTGGTTCTCTGACTCTGAAGAATGAGCCATCAGACTTTACAAACTTATTACAGCCAGCGTGTTCCATGCTTCATGTCACATGACAAATGTACACATCTCATTCTGGCTCAGGGTCTTATGCTGAGCAGCCCCTGGGAGCAGAGAGAATCCCTCATGCCCCCACTGTCCATTAAGATCAGTCCACAGGCTGGGCTGCATATGCCCTACACATTCCAAAGGAAGCCCTGGGCAGTGGCTCCGGGCAGGTGTGTGTGACTGTCCCTCAGGCCATGAAGGATCCACTTATTCTTAGATGGGGCTGGAGATCCTGAAAGGGGAGGGGCCATGGAAGCTCAAACCCCAGCTCTCTCTTAGACTTTGCCCTTGGACTTTCTTTACCCCACTGACTTTACCACTGTGGCAAGTTGACCGGGAGTCTTTTGGGCTTTGCTTTACTCTTTAGGCCAGTCCAGCAAGTAGCTAAGCCAGCGAGAAGGCTTGGGAGACTGGCCACACCTGAGACTCTTGCTTGTGTGAACTTGTCCTCCGAGGATATGGATCAGCGTCAGAAACACAGGATGAGCCTCAAGTAGCATTTTGAGGGGCCACAGGGAGCTGCCCCAGCCATTAGTTAATACTTTTCTAACTCTGTAGCTGCTTCTTGCTTGGGGACACCATGGGACCCAATTACTGCCATCGTAAGAGGTAAATAGATGGGGCTGTCGAGATGACTCAGTGGGTAAAAACACTGACTGCTTTTCCAAAGGTCCTGAGTTCAAATCCCAGAAACCACATGGTGGTTCACAACCACCCATAATGAGATCTGACACCCTCTTCTGGTGTGTCTGAAGATAGCTACAGTGTACTTATTTATAATAACAAATAAATCTTTGGGCTGGAGCGAGCAGGGAGGACAGGAGTGAGCAGAGATCTTAAATTCAATACCCAACAACCACATGAAGGTTCACAACCATCTGTACAGCTACAGTGTACTCATATACATAAAATAAATCTTTAGAGATGAATGGATGCAAATGGGATCCCTGCTGTATGAACGGAAGGGTCAAGAGTCCCCCGACTACAAGTGTGGGACTTCACCTTCCTCTAGGGGCCACCATAGGGGTGAGTTCTCCGGATGCAGAACCTTGGGATCGCCAAGATTGGCTGCTTTACAAAGAGCAAAGCCAGCTGCTTCCTCCCCAGGAGGATGCACAACTGTTTCAAAGCCAATGGCAAATAATCCAAGATCCTGCTTGCTTTGGTTTGGCTTCTGTTTGTTGAGGTACTTCGGGGAGGTTTGTCCTGAATCAACACATATAGGAAGGCCATGTCCCCCTGTGGGCAGAACTGAGGTCTCCTAAGGTGGTAGCGACATATGAGTTTGGTTCCATCTGAGTGCTGGTTGCTCGAAGGTTGTTTTGGGGGTGGGGCAGGCAGTATCAGACTGCTTGGTTCAAAAAGAAACCAAAAAAAAGAAAGCAAGCAGCTCTGTGAAATTTCAAGACAAGACATGGACACTGTGTGGCCTAACAGCAGCGTCAACTTCCCTCACCAGAATCCAGGATGCTCACACACAGAGAACTGTGGCTACTGGGCAGGCCACCCACCCACAGGCCAGCATGAAAAGCAGAACTAAGGCATTATTGGGCAGGGCCCGGCCGGCTTGTCACTCCCAGCTGAGATGGCCTGTCCCCACATTGCACAAGGTTCCGCTTACCTCATACGTTTTCACCATCTTCTTTGTCACCGCAAAGATGGGCTGGATGTTGCTCTCGGAAAGTTTGTGTGCCAGCTGACCCACGGATGGGTAGTCCTGGAGAGAGGGGACAGCTTGTCAGACAAGCCTTCCAGGACACGTTCAGGACACGTCTGGGCTGACAGAGCATCAGTCCTGGCTCAGGCTGGGCTTCGCTTGGTGTTAGATCTATGAGCTTGTGACAGGCTTAGCAGGGAACCAGCCAAAGCCTTTGAAATACAAGAAGAGAATACTGACAATTGTGATGGTTAATCCCAGGTAAAGAAGCTACCATCAGTCACCACTCTAGCTGCTAAGCCAGCCGGAGCACAAGCAGAACCCCGAGGAACTGGTGTATGGGCACCTAGGAAGGACCTATGCTTCCACTAGTGCTAGATTTTAGGCTCTGCCATTCACCTCCATGATGTATAGCAGAAGGACACGATATTCAACTTTGGGGGGGGGCTATTGGACACAAGATACCAGAGTCAGGACCCCCTTATTCTATCTGCTACCAACTCCAAATCAGTGGGTTCCAGATAGTCCCTGCAGTCTGAGCTCAAAAAAAAAAAATCCTTTATGGTACTTTTGGGAAGGCAATGAGTGTGCAGGGATGGCCTGGGGCTATGACAAGGTCATTGCAGGCAGAGCAGGCACTCAAAGAGACTGTGTGGTGGATGGAGAAGGCTGTGTGAGGCCCTCTGCCATGAGGATCAGGGTGAGGACTGCCCTGCAGGCTGATGTGGGTGCTGGGAGTCTCATGTTATCACCAGGGTCTCTGGGACTGCATCTGTGATTTGTTATTCGTGTTAGGAGGAGTCTGGGTTCTGTTTGTGTGATTGGGCAATGTGACTCTGCTCTCAGCCTGTCCCGTTGTCACTCCTGTAACCTTTATGTTTATGTAACCAGCCTTGGTACCGGGGCGTGCCAAGGCAGGCAGAGCACTCACGAACTCATTGCTCCTCTTGTACATGTTATCCTCCAGGTGGCAGCGGCCATCATTGGGGGTCAGGATGGCACCCAGTTTGCCATCACCAGCAAAGTGGAAGCCATCGTCTGTGGCAAACACCAGCAGCCTCGTGACATTGCGCCAGCCAATTTCCTCCTGGGAAGAAGGCATCCAGGGGTTACCTGCCTTGGTTTCCCCATGGGGCCCTCAGGGGAGAAGAGTTGTGTGTGTGTGAGGGAGAGTGAGAGAGACAGAGACAGAAAGAGAGACACAGAGAGATAGAAAGACAGAGAAAGAGACAGACAAACAGACAGAGACATACATACAAAGAGACACACACACACAGAGTGATAGAGACACAGAGACATAGAGACAGAGACAACAAGACATAAAAACAGATAGAGATAAAGAGAGAGACAGATATATATATATAAAGAGAGACAGAAACATGGAAACAAACAGACACCCCCCAGATACGACAGACAGACAGACAGACAGACAGACAGACAGACAGACAGACAGAGGAAGATAGAGCCCCAATCCAGTGCCAAGGAAGTGCCAAAGCCGTCAACTCCCAGCATGCCCTGCAGCAGTATGAGGTAAGAACAGAAACACATCTGAATCTAAAGAGAAATGTCTTTGCAACCCTCTTCAGACCTGAAACTAGATTCCAGCAACACAGTCATGAAAGGAAAAGAGTATGGCCTTGTATGTTAAAATGCAAACACCTCCCAGCCACAAAAGAAGGGACCAAGGGACATCCACAGGAGAGCCGAGGGCCTGGAACCATTGAAGTAGCATACACTTGCTGCACCCATGTATCCTACCCTAGTCCAACACACATGTAGAGTGTGTGTGCCCACTGCGTGAACCCAGCAAAGTGAGAGAGCTGAGAGCCAGGCTGGGGTGGGATTGGCTTGCTGCAGTGACCACTTGATAAACACAATCTGGAGCCGACAGGCAGGATGTGATTGAGGTGACATGGGCCCCTGTTCCTTTGTCCCACAACAGTTCTCACACTCTTGATCTGAGAGGGAAAAGGCTTTAGGAACCAGAAGACCTGCTGCTGGGTAGCCTGGCTCACAGGAGAGCTATGAAGGCTGTCAGTTAGCACGGGCATGGGTGGGTGTTTTCAGGGCTCTTCCTTCTCTATGCCTGGGAGTGATGTGGCCCACGGAGGCTGCCCTTCTGAGACCCGGGGTGACAGCATGGGACCAGATGGGGTGAGTGTCTGAACAGACCCACCACCACGGCACTGGTGAAGGCCCTGAGTTTGAGGAAGTTGGGAAATCTGAACAGGGACAATGGCCTCACCGGACATGCAGCAACTTGCATTATGGCATCCAGCCCACCCTCAGGGGCGTCCAGGTTTCCGGAAATCAGTTGCTTGCCGACCTCTGTCTGAAACTGGTTGGAGTTGTCGGTTAACTTGAGCACGTGCCGAAAGGCAAATGGGGGCTGGCAGGCCTTCTCCTTGTTGGGACATGGGTTCCTCAGCTTCTCAGGATGGGTGTTAACAAAAGGCAGCACCGTCTTGTCCACAAACGACCCAAAGCCTAAGGGTACATGGTATGAGGCAGGGGGACAGCAGACAGAAGCAGACACCAGGACTGGGAAGACCTGGAGTCCAAGGGATATACAACAGAGGCTGGAGGGCACAGGGACAAGGCAGCAGGCAGGGCTCCAGGCATGACAGTGAACCTTCCAGTGGACTAAGGACCAAGCCTCAGTTTCTCAAACAAGGGAGAAAGCAAGATGATGGTTGTGTGAACATGATAGCTGAGCGTGTGGTGCAAGCATGTGTGTAGCCATGTGCGGCTGAGTATATGTGAGGCCATGTACAAACATGTGTGTGCATGTGACAGAGCATGTATATGTATGGGGTCATGGACAGGTGTGACCATGAGTGTGGGTGGGCATGCGAGTACCTGTATATATACATGTGGTCTTGTGTATGCAGGCATACAGGCACACAGGTATGACTAGGCATTTGTACATGTGCTTGCTTGCACATGTGCAAATGTGCTTGTGTATGGGATCTTGGACATGTGTGAACACGAATGTACACATGTGAATGTATGAACACACAAGAATATATGGGGGCTGGAGAGATGGCTCAGCGGGTAAGAGCACTGACTGCTCTTTCAGAGGTTCTGAGTTCAATTCCCAGCAACCACATGGTGGCTCACAACCATCTGTCATGGGATTTGATGCCCTCTTCGGGTGTGTCTGAAGACAGCTACAGTGTACTCATATAAATGAAATTAAAAAGTCTTAAAAAAAAAAAAGAAGAATATATGAGCTTGCATCCAGTGTTCGTGTTCATGTGGGCATCCTTAAACATAGACGATGAGGCAGAGGGATGTTCTGGAGTGAGTAGGTGTACCCTGTTCCCTTGTCCCACATGCTTGGTGGTATTGGTCAGTGTTGTAATTCTCACCCTATGACTCCTGCCCTGTGACCCTTGCCCAGTGGCCCTAGCCCTGTGACCCCTGCCCTGTAGTTTACTTCCACTATTCTGTTAATGCATGGTTGCTGTGTTAAGGTAGATATACTTTTTAGTAATTAGCATTGTAGGACTTTTGCCTTTTAAACATTAAAATATAAACTAGAGAGAGAGAGAGAGAGGTCTTAGCAGCCTGTGACCAAGGACAGCCCCTGGTAAGGATTCAGGATGAACTCTGGCCCCACGAACATTGCCTATGCAGCTCCCAGCTTCTGCCTCTGCGGATCCACCGTACATGGAGGTGTGGGGCGGCAGGGAGTTCCCAAGGTTGAAAGGAGTGTGTGCACTGCAGGTCTCACCGATGCGGCCAGACTCGGTGATCTCGTTGAGGGCCTGCAGCAAGTCCCCGCCCAGCTTCTTGACGTTGTTGAGGTCATCAAGCATGGAGTAGGAGAGATCCATGAGGTAGTACAGATCAATGGGGTATCCCTTGGCCCGCCGGAAAGTCACATTGAATGCGGCAGCCTGTCCTGCGTGTCAGAGAAAAGCAAGGGACACTCTGAGCCTGGCTGGAGTCTTGGCTCTCACCCAGTCCCCAGATTCCTATTGTCTCCCCCATTTCCTATGACCTGGAAGGGGTTGTGACCAGAACACAGGACAGGTAGGTTTGAACTCAGATAAGTAGGCTCACCCCAGGTACAAGAATGCCTGGATGGTGGAGGGTTTCTGTAAGGTGCAGATTCATGAGTTGGAAGCCTAGACACCCAGATTATGGTGCTAGAAATAGTCAGGTGCCCCACATTGGGTGCCATCTATTGTGGAAATATTAAAAAATGAACCTGTCAACTCTCTGCAGCTACCTGCCCCCCCCCCACCTGCAGCATCTGGCTTGCTTGTCCAGGGAACCACTAGTTCCCTTTCTGCTATAATCCCCTGTAACCAGAGATCCCACACTCCAGTGGCCAAATAGAACCACCAACCTCGCAGTTGCATCTCACAACACCCAATACTCTGGTAAAATCAGACTTTTTTTTTTTTTGGCTTTTTGAAATAGGGTTTCTCTGTATAGCCCAGGCTGTCCTGGAACTCACTCTGTAGACCAGGCTGGCCTTGAACTCAGAAATCCATCTGCCTCTGCCTCCTAAGTGCTGGGATTAAAGGCATGTGCCACCACTGCCAAGCAAAATTAGACTCTTAATCTTAAAGTTAACCAATTAGATTTATGTATCAATAAAATAACAATTTACAAGATGCCAATAAAGAATTTCAGAGCCAGTTGATAATGATAAAGCTTTAACCCAATATTTCTAACCTTATGAAATCATAGCAACTTGTGGCTGGTAATTGCCATGCGGGTTCATGTCAATGGCCATGGTTCTTCTCCCTACCCTCTGGGATGTTCCACCCCCCCCCCCCCCCCCGCCACACACACACACACATTCCAACCAGGTTCCATACCTACCTGGTCGCAAGTAAAGTGTCACTTTTTGTGGAGATAGCTGTTTCCGTTGCCCCCGTTGGTCGAACTCAGGATTAGCGATGCTCCTGGGGTCCATGATATCATCGGCTGGACAACCCTTCAGCAGCAGCTGTGCCCGTGTGTCACAGCGCAAGGAGTCAGGTTCTCCTGGTCCAGTGAAGTTCTAGAGGAGGGATCTGAGGTCAGGCAGAGGGCATAGGCTAGAATAGTGGGATCCAGCCCTGTTTCCTTCTTACCTGCCCTTGAAAGTTCAGTTAGACATCTCTGTGGGATGCGGTAGTCATCTAAGGAAGACCGGACTCCCAGAGAGTCTAGGTCTCCCCGAGAGCTCTGTGTTACCAAAAGCATAGACTATATAGACCTTTCTCTATCATTTGGGCACTGACTTCATCAGCAAAGACATGGGGTCCTCTACCTCCAATCAAAAGGCTAATCAGCATCCTTGAGTTTCAGTGTTGACCAGAAGAACTCTTTAACCATTTCTCAACAGAGCCTTTGTCTGTTGAGATGTCGGGGAGATGCCATCTCCCAAAGGTGATCGATCTCTTTAGGCTTATGTGACAGCTCTTGCTGAGATGCAGGGAAGATCTAGGGGTCAAGTCTCTCTCGGTTCATAGGGAATGGAGTTGGTGAGGAGACTGGAGAGCTCAGGGCACCTCCATCTTGACCACCATCTCCCTTCAAAGGTCCCATGGATCTGACATGGAAGTATTTGGTTGTTCTTGGTCCTGAACTGGAACCCATTGCATCCAAAGCAGGTCTGGCTCAACTGCAAGGTACTGGAAAGCACCAGGGATTGCCTGCTTGCTCACAGAAAGTAAACCCAGAAGAACACCAACCCAGAAATGCAGTAGACATCACCTCCAGAGTCCCTCTGTTCTGCATTGGCCTTCAGAGCCCCGTGTTAAGTCCTCAAGAAACACAAGCAACCAGAGAGAACAGAGAGAAGAGAAGCTAACTGGTAATCCATGCAGAACTAGCCATCTGGCTGTTCATTTCAGATGAGCCAAATGACTCAAGAGGAAGAGAGAAACGCCAGCTCATCTGAGAATGGCTCGTCCAAGGCTTGGACCACAGCCCTCAGTCACAGGATAGAGGTTACAACATCAGGCCTTTCTGCTCTGGAGCTCTGCCTACGGTGGGGGTGTTTGCTGGAGATGGAAGCCAGAAGCCTTGTGGGATGGAGAAGATGAGAAAAGTAGCACAGAATGCGAAGGCCTAGAAGTTGGCATTTAGTCTAGGCTCCACCCCACAGTTACCTGGCAATAGCCAGGTGTGCCTGACTCACTATGAAGGAGGCTGCTTACTCCTTCCTCTCTCTTGCCCTTGCTCCTGCTCCTTAACCCATGCTCCATGTGCTCATAGCTGACCTCTACTACTATTCATATTCTCTCTCTCTCTCTCTCTCTCTCTCTCTCTCTCTCTCTCTCTCTCTCTCCCTCTCTCTCTCTCTCTCTCTCTCTCTCTCTGCCCTTATCCACCTCTGCTCCCTTAAACCCCCTCCCCATGCCCTGAACAAACTTTATTCTATACTATACCATCGTGTGGCTGGTCCCTCAGGGGGAAGGGATGCCTCAGCCTGGGCCTGCAGAGGCACCCCCTTCCCACACCTGACTGTACATCCAGCAAACACACTTCTTTTCTCCCTATCGTTTTATAAAACACAATACTAGGAGTGGTCTTTAACTCTAACTCTTGGGCGAGGGGAGGGGAGGCCAGAGTACAGTCAGCACAGCTAGTCAGTCTAGAGTAAGAAAAATTTGAGGACAAAATAAAATGACAAGAAAGCTCATATGAACAGCACCCAGAACACCAGAACAGCTTAGAGGGGTCCAGCGGCCAGATGTGGACAGCTTGAACATCAGATTGGAAAAATAATGGTTATAAACTACTGACCAGAATTAAGATCTCCAGATTTACCAATGGAGGTAGAAGTCTGGAGACACACACACACACACACACACACACACACACACACACACACACGAGAGACAGAGAGACAGAAAGACAGAGAGAGACAGAGAGAGAGAGAGAGACAGAGAGCCATTTAATAACCACTACATTGGTAATGGATCCTGCCTGAGTCTTCAGTAGACAGACTGCAAGGGCACAGATATAGTTTAGTGGAGACAGCCAGCTTGATAGAGCCTCACTGATGGCCTGTCACTCACTATAAGGTGACATAGGAAGTGAGGAGAAATCTGGAAGGTGGCACCTCCGGAAACACCACTAGCAGAGGGACATAGGGACCACATGTGTCTCATGCGGGGCACAGAGGATGTCGTCACTGCCTGGTGTCCCCAGTGTACACTAGAGCTGAATCAGAGGACACATTGGGATGGAGACACCAAGGGATATTCTACACTGGTGGCTCCTCTCACCCTAAAATGACAAGGACAGGAAGAGGAAGAAGGCTGGGAAGTTTCTGGAAGTAAGGTGTGTAAAGCGGCCTCCTGTGTGATCTGAGACTACACCAGTGAGGAAAAATGTGAAAATCTGGCACATTGGGTTGGGCCTGTTGGGTTGATATGTCCAATCTCCCAAGCTCGATAACAGGATCAAACTCAGCACCTGTGAAAACACACACACACACACACACACACACACACACACACACACACACAAAATGATGGTCAGGGTTGACTATCAACCTGACAGGATCAGAAATCACCCCGCCTCTGGGCACACTGGTGAGGAATCTTACTGATTAGGCTCACTGAATCAGGAAGAGCGCCCCCGTGTGGGCACACTGGTGAGTAATTGATTAGGTTCACTGAATCAGGAAGAGCTCCTCTGTGGATTAGGTGGGTTTAGGTCCTGGACTGAATGGTGTTAAGCAAAGCAGTCGAACATGAACATTCAGCACTTTGCTTCGTGACTGTGGATAAGAAGTGACCAGCTGCCCACACCCCCGCCGCCTTGACTTCCCCCACCATGACAGACTGTAGTGAACCCTGCCTTCCTTAAGTTGCTCTCCTCAGGGTATTTTTATGATAGCAACAGAAAAGTAACTAAGACAGTACAATTTTTTATCAAAACACATTTACTGGGTTTTGTAAGCTAATAACCTATTCCTAAAAGACCTATGGAGAAAGATGCACAGGGGCTGGCTGGCTGTAGCTTCCGCCAGGAAGGATTAGGTAACTGAGAAGAAAGAGTAATGGGTGCACTTCCTTGCGTGGTCAGCAGCTTGGGGACCCCAGGAGAAGGCTGTGATAAGATTTAGTCCCGGGCTGGAGAGAGATGGCTCAGCTGTTAAGAGAACTGACTGCTCTCCCGAAAGTCCTGAGTTCAAATCCCACAACCACGTGGTGGCTCATGACCAATCCTATCCATAATGAGATTTAGTCCCAGGGGAGGAGCCTTCTATAGGAGGAGGGGCAAGCTGTCCCGAGGACTGTGATTCAAAGATGAAGAGTCTCTGCCATGCCTGACCGGGGGCCTTTGCCTCCCTCTGCTCTTGACTTATATCGTGAAATGTGACTGTCCCTCCCTATGTACCTGGGGTCAACTTGGGTTACCATGGTATATTTATATCCCATTTGGAAACTTCTTTACTGAGCCATTTCTGCTATGTACTAAGGAGATCCTCCTAGTGACCCTGGCTTCAGAGAAGCAAAGGTTCCTACCTAGGCCAGTGGGAAGGAAGGGCAGCTTAGACTCTGTCAGGTGACCCACGCAGCTCTTACCAGCTTCTGGCACCAGGAACAGCCAGGCCCCGACTGGATACAGTCCCGGCAACTGCTGACTTTGTACTTGGTGCATTCCTGGGACACAGCTGGGGAGACAGACAGGGCTGACTGAGGGCCCCACATCCACCCCGACTGACTGTCTTCATGAATGAATGGGGTGCAGAGATGGACGGGGCACTGGGGAGGGTACAGGCTAGTGCCTGTGGCCTTACTGGGGTCTGGGAAGGGCTCTGAGTCACCCCAATGGAATTCAAAGCAAAGCTCTAGAGGTCAGACCCCCCGCCTCCTGTTACAAGGCAACCAAAGCCATCATCCATGCCTGAGACTCTACTCTCAAAGGCTGGTCCTTCCTCAACCACCTGGGGACGTATGCCCAAGGGGACATATGCCCAAGGAGACGTGAGGTGGGCCCACTGTCAAGGAATGTCACGTGTAGGGGCAGCTCCGCAGAACTCACCAGATCCCAGGAAGAACAGTCCAGCTAGGGCAAGCAGCAGTGAGTGTGGGCCCAGCATGTCCTGTGGAGAGAAGGAGCAGGTGACTCCAGGCTGATCACCTGAGGAGTGAGGTCCTCCTTGCTGGCCTGCTGCCATAGGGTATGAGAATCAGCCAGGGCCAGCACAGATGTCACCCAGCTACCTCAGGGAGGGATATGGGGGCCTGAATACTGACTGGCTCAGGTGGTCAAGTACCTGGAAGAACAGGCAGCCAGCCTCTGTGGGGATTCCACAGGTATGCACACACATATATAGGGAGTTGGGGGAAGGGATAGATAGATAGATAGATAGATAGATAGATGTGATAGAGATAGATAGATAGATAGATAGATAGATAGATAGACAGGCAGACAGACAGACAAATAGACAGACAGACAGACAGACAGACAGACAGACATGCCACACAGGCAGGCCCATTTCCATCCCACAAGTGCATTGGCCCGCGCTGCTCAGGGCTATGGCACCTGTACATTCAAAGACCACAGTAAGCTTAGATCCCCAGACCTGGTTGACCCAGACAGCAGAACCGGGCCCAGGCAGAGCCATGAACTTGGAGTTCTTGTCGGGGCAGGACTGAGCTGGCTCACAGAGACTGCAAGTCTCTGGTTGTCTCAGGCACTCTTTGAAGCACCAATTTTATTCTTGCTCTAGAGGGGCTACAGCTGGGGACATTGGAGTTCCTGTCCCAGACAGGGGACAATAGGCTTCCTGGAGCTCACTCAAAGTCTGGACAACCCTACTGCTGGCCACCTGATGCCCTGTTTCCGTAGCTACTGCACCATGTCTTGCTTACAATCAATGGCATTGCCAGCCTTGAAATAATGGGAAGTTGGGGGTAGGGGCTAGGTGGGTCTGGGCGTGCTGAGAGGCCTGGGTTGTGACCTTCTTCCTTACAGCTGGGCACTGGTAAATACAGATTCTCCCAGATCCTTGCTGCCACCCTCCTTCCCCGGAAGTAGCCAGAGTGGCCAGCACTCAGCCCACAGAGGCCTAGAATATTCTGAGTGGGGTGCCTCCTGGGTCTGACTTCCTATGACATGAGAAACTGTGGCAGGCAGGCAGAAAGAGATGCCAGCACCAGAGGCTGTGTTAACAGAAACAAAATCAACTTCCCCAAGCCGTGACCAGCTCCTCTGCAGGGCAGGGCTGAGCTACTACATAGGCTGAGTGGAGATGGGGACTGGGGTGTCAGGCCACTGCTTTCAGGATGACTCTTAGTGCTGTGTTGTGGCCTCAGAATACTGGTGGCCCCTGACACCATCTTTGCTTCCTGAAGCCCAACGTCCACACTGAGGCTCTGTGGTAGATATGACACCATTCTAGGGCTACCCCAACCTGTGGGTACGGGCTCCATGTAGCCTCATTTCTGACCCTTCTAAAAGTGGCCTGTGACCTCAGAAAGATAACCTCTAGAGCCCAGAGATTTTGTCTATTTTATTTTACATTTTAGTTTTTCTGAGACAAAATTTCCCTGTATAGCTCTCACTGTCATGGAAATCGCTCTGTAGGCCAGGCTGACCTCAAATTTACAGAGCTCCATTGCCTCTGCCTCTGGAGTACTGGGATTAAAGTCACGTGCACCATGCCCATCAAAGACCCAGAGGTTTTAAATGAAGCCCACTTCTCCTCCCCACTTAAGGGAAGACAGGATGTCCTCCCCAGCTTTCTGAATTAACAGACTATATAGCAAGGCAGGGTGGAGGATTTGGGCCACTGGAACCCATCTTAGCTCTGACTGTCTCCATATCTCCCTGTCCCAGGGCATCCAGCTCAAGCTGAAGCTGCTGTTCTTGGTCCCACTTCTGTATCTTCATCCCAGAGCTCTTTGCCACACCAGTAGGGTGACACATGCGTGTCCAACAACTTGCTTGGCTGACCTGGGGGCCTGACCCAGGTCCCTGAGATCTGCATGCTGGCATTGCAAATCCAATCAGGAACAGCCCCCTTTCTGAGGCTGCTGTGGGGAGGGGGGCAGAGAGAGCCCTTCCAGGTCACAGGCACGGTGCTTCTGGGATCCCCCCCCCCCCCCCCCCGCCAAACAGCCATGAAAGTCAGTATTCAAACTCAGTTCTCCAAATGGGGAAACAGAAGCTCCAAGCAGCATCAGGATAGAGGGCTGAGTGTCATATTATATATACCTATGTGCATGAGCATGCAAGCACACACACACACACACACACACACACACACACACACACACACACGAGTTCAACTTAGTTACAAGATCAACCCACAGACCACACTTCCCTGACCTTGAAACATCATCAGAAATGGGTGGTGGCCAAGGTAGCCACCTCCTGCTCCTTGTCCAGGGTGTAGAGAGTGGGTCTAGCTCCACCTGGGCCCACTGTGTCCCACAGAAGACCCCAGACAATGATAGTGGCCTGAGCTTGGCAGGTGGATGGATGAAGATCAAGGTCCAGGAACTAAAAGGAGTCTGGTCCTGAGCTCCTTGGCAGCCAGCTCCTGTCTCTGTGGGAGTCAGCACAAGGAAAGGTCTGCCTGGCCAGTTCTGGGGCTTTGAGCGAAACCAGCATCATAGAACCCCAAGAGAACAAAGCCGTTCTAATTCTTTCTGCCTCCGTTTCCTTTGTGTAACTGGAGCAGATCGTGGGTGTTCGAGCTAGGACCATCCACGGCTTTCCCTGAAGCCCTGATGTTTGGAGAAAAAACACATAGTCTCTTGTCTAGAGCCTGGAATATGCTTATCAGGGCTGGCAACAGTCTGGGGGCCTTGGGAATTTCTGGCTTCATCCCAAGAAGTCAACTCTTGTCACTCTAAAGCTATGGGTATTAGTATCAGTAGCAAGGTCTGCTGTGTGCTCAGTCTGATGTCCTTGAGATATCCCATTTTCCCCTGGTACAACATTGCTTGATTAGCTTTTCACGGCTTAGTCCCACTATATGATAGGTTTGTTGTTGTTGTTGTTGTTGTTGTTGTTTTCAGACACTGTCCTACTTCTCCCTTAAAAACTGTATATAAGGGCTGGAGAGATGGCTCAGCAGTTAAAAGTACTGACTGCTCTTCCAAAGGTCCTGAGTTCAAATCCCAGCAACCACATGGTGGCTCACAACCATCCGTAATGAGATCTGACACCCTCTTCTGGTATGTCTGAAGACAGCTACAGTGTACCTACATACAATAATAAAATAAAGTTTTGGGCCAGAGTGAGCGGGGCTGGAGTGAGCAGAGGTCCTGAGTTCAATTCCCAACAATCACATGATGGCTTACAACCATCTGTACAGATACAGTGTACTCATATACATTAAATAAATAAATAAATAAATAAATAAATAAGTAAATAAATAAATAACTCTTTAAAATAAACTGTATGTAAGATGTTCTTCTTCTTCTTTTTGTAGACCAGGCTGGCCTGAAACTCAGAGATCTGCCTGCCTCTGCCTCCCGAGTGCTGGAATCAAAGGTGTGCACCACCATCACCCAGCTGGATGTACTTCTTAATAAACTTGCTTGGCATCAATCATGAGCTTGTGCATGACCTCTTGACCTCAGATTTCCTATCTTCTTTATCTTCTCATCTCTGAACCCTCCCTCTTAGGGCCCTATCACTGAAACAGGACCTGTTGGCCTAGGGCACGTGGGACCTGTGCTCTGAAGGACAGGTTTGAATTTCAGTGTCTGATACTTTAACTGCTGCCCCCTCCACTTAACCTGACAGCCAGCAAATGGCCGTCTGGTGACAGTAGCTCCCAGCTCCCTGGAACTCACTGTACCACCAGAACAGGCACGAGGTCAAAGGTAAGTAAAAATGCCCAGTGGTGGATGCTGTCCTCCTGGCTACCTTGCAGCTCTGCCGTGTCTCCTCTAGCTTTTGGACATCACTGGGGCTTTTTGGATCTTCAGGCACGTATCCTCAACAAGTCATGAGATGCAACTTTATACAGAAGCCTCCTGAGAAACCCAGCCCGAGTAGCTGTCAGAACTATGCACCAGAGACACCCCGATCTCTACCATCTGCTTGGCAAGTGCTGGTGCAACCCAGGAAGTGGTGAAGATCAGCAGGCCCCTAACCTTGTAAGGTCTGGGTTGTTCTTCCCTGAGGATTCCCTTGGGGACTATGGCATTCAACAGAGGAGTGAATAAAGACCCCACTTCATGACGGATAAAGCACCCGGGTTCTGTGATGGGAAAGTATCCACATCCTAACACGTCCCCGAGAAGAAGGAAATACACATGGCAAAAGAGGAAACAAGAGACAAAAGGTAATTTGGGCAGGGTGTGGTGACCTACAACTGTAATCCTAGCACTTGGGACCAGGAGTTTAAAGTCAGTCACCCTCTCACGTACATAGTGAGTTCAAAGCCAGCTGAAGGGGCATGAAACCTCTCTCTCTCTCTCTCTCTCTCTCTCTCTTTGTGTGTGTGTGTTTGTGTGTATCTGTCTGTCTGTCTGTCTCTCTCTCTCTCTCTCTCTCACACACACACACACACACACACACACACACAGAGAGACAGACAGACAGACAGACACACACACAGAGCAGATGGTGATGTAAGAAAGTCAGCAGAGGTGGAGTGAATGTAACAGAAGGCTGGTGGTGGGTGGCTTCCTGTCCCGTCAGAGGCTCCTGGCTAAGAACAACACGGGGTGGCCTAGGTGAAGACTGGCTGAGCCTAAGTGTAGTTTATGGGAGACTAGATGGAGTCCTAGGGCCACCCTTGTCTCAGGAAAACAAAAAATAAATCACAGGGAATCACAGCCTAGTCTTGAACTTTTTCACCAAGGCCCAGTGTCAAGATGGAGTCACTTCTGCCTTTGGCACATCCACAAGGGGCAGATGGGCTCAAGGGTGGTGGAACTCTATTCGGGGATCAAGTAGCTCCGGACAGAGGACAAGGGACCACAGGAATAGAGGGAGCAGCCGGCTCTAGGACTCTGAGCTCTGGGCAGGCACAGGGACAAGGTTTGTTCCGGTTCCCTTTTTGTTGCTATGATAAAACACTTTGACCACAAGCAAGTTAGGGGAAGAAAGGTTATTTCAGCTTACAGCTCACAGTCATCACGGAGGGAAGTCAGGGCAGGATGTCAACTAGAAACTTGAAGTAAAAAGAATGGAGGAGCGCAGCTTAATGGCTCACCCTCCCACGGGCTTACACTCGGCTAGCTTTCTGCATAGCCTGTGACCACCTGCCCAGAGACTGGTGCTCCACCCTGTGGGCTGGGCCCGCCTGCATCCATTAATCATCAGGACATTACCCCACAGACATACCCACGGGATGGTCTGATCCAGAAAGTTCCTCAATTGACTAACTGCTGTGTAAAATTGACTAAGCTAATCAGGACTAGGGGCCTATGGGAACGGATGGGGTAGCTGGGTTCCTAGGGGTCCAGGCAGACAGGGAACAAAAAGCCAAAGGGGTCAGAGAGAGCACTGATTAGGGAAGAGGGGTGAGAGGGAGCACTGATTAGGGAGGATACTGATCGAGGAACTCAGAAAACCCTCAGAGCCTGCCTGCGAAGAAAACTTCACAAGTGATGAAGAAACATGGTGGCAGTGGTACTTATGATTGGTGGAGTCCAGGGATACTGGGGGCTGAGGCTACTGGCCAAATGGAGTTAAATGAGACTCCTTTCTAAAGCAATTTAAAACACGGCAATAAGCTGGGCGTAGTGGGACAAGCCTTTTAATGCCAGCATTTGGGAGGCGGAAGCAAGTGGATCTCTGTGAGCTCAAGGCCAGCCTGGTCTACATAGTGAGTTCCAGGACAGCCATAACTAGAAAGTGAGACCCTTTCAAATAATAAATGAGTACACATGTTAATTAATTCATTAAAATGAATAGAAAAACAACGCAATGAAAAGTCCCAAGTCTTAAGGGAAACTCCAAGCATCCTTACAGACATGTCAGTATACAAGAGGCGTCCTGCTGTCTATGGTGATCTAGTGTGGCCCAGCCAGGGCTCTGGTGCTGTTGCTGTGGTCACATTAGAATGAGAGTAGTTGGGAGAGTAAATGTTGGTAAAACACTTGTATAAGGACCCAGATTTCAATCCCAGAACACATGTTGTTTAAAAAAAAAAAAAAAAAAGGAAAAGAAGAAAGGAGCGGGGGGGGGGGGGGGGGGAGAGAGACTTGTAATTTCAAAACAGGTGATAGAAACAGACAGATCCTTGGAACTTGTTGGCCAGCCAGTATGGGCTAGCTGTTAGCTCCAGGGAGAGACTGTTTCAAAGGAGGTAGTGGTTCTTGAGGATGACAGCTGAGGTCTTCGGGCTTCCACCCAAACACCCAAAGAAACACACACACACAAACGCATACACACACACACACAAATATACATATATACACAAAAACCACAAAATACACACACACACAAATACACACACACACAAATACACACAAACAATTATACACTCACATAAATACACAAAAACACATACACACATAGCATACACACACAAATACACACATACAAACAATTACACACACATAAAACATACACATAAATATACAAACACACATAGCACACACACACAAATACACACACAAACAAATATACTCAAAACATACAAACACACACACACACACAGAATGAAGAGGAATCTGTATAACTCAGTTTTAGAAAAATCAAGCAGAGATTGAGGCCAGGGGATCAGAAGTTCAAGGTCACTCTTGAGTGAGTTTGAAGCCAACCTGGGCTACATTAAAAGCCTGTCTTCAACAGAACCCACTAAAGATACAATGGAAAAAAGATAAGACAAGGCTGTGTGCCTTATGGTAAAGAAATGTGTGTACAAAATCTAAAGGAAAACAACCAAGAAGACACTGTTAGAAGAAACCATTCCATGCATAATACACTCTACGGAGATAACCGCTAATTCTAGTGTAAACAGCGAATGCTAAGTTTCCTCTCTAAAAGAATTCGAGAAGCTAGTGACAGAAGGTGAGCCTTCAGAGAAGCGTGGACTGTGAACTCAGAGAAGCATTCAACAGGCAGAACACAGAGGCCGAGGGACGTGGGATGCCCATCAAAACTGGGACATTTCTGGAGTAGCTTACAAATGGAAGGTGGCAGCGTCACCATTTTAACATTCATGATGCCCTTCCTGTGGGATCTGGCGCAGCAGCGGCATAGCACGGACAGCCGCTGGAGCAACTCATTCTCACAGTGAGAGCAAATGGAAGGGAAAAAGAAAAAGCCATGGATCAAAACATGCCAGGTCTTGTGGGTAGCATCATCCCCGTGCCTTCAGGCTCCTTCATAGTCGGTCTATAGTTTCCAGCTTTGTATCATAACTGTGCACAGAGCCGACTTAAAAGCTCTGGTGAACACACTATGGGAAATTGCCTCTTACAGTCCCCCAAGCGATTGATGTTTCTGTCCCCACTGCCAACATTCCTGAGGAGAGGAGAGTTCCATCGTGACCTCGGGAAGAGGAAGAATGGTGACCTCACACTGCTATGGGAACCTGCTCATCAGACCTTTGCTAGCTGTAAGCGCTTGCTGGTCTCTTCAGGGCCGTGGACTGGGATATCCAGGCTGCTCTCAGAGATTCATAGGCTTAATTTTCCTGTGTCTTGCCCCCGCCCTGGCTGAGTTTCTGAATGTTCCAAAGCTCCCACCATTCCAAACAGCACCCCAGGGCACCGTTGATGGCTTCCCTTGGGAACTGACCATGAGCATCCTTAGACCCTGGAGCTCAGGGAGATCCTTGCCCATTTGAGACTTCTGCCTTGAAAGCAGCAGCATCGAGGCCTTGAAGTCCCTACATCTCTCACAGGCCGGATCTGAGCATCATAGAGGCCTGGCACGCCCATGTCCATATCTCTTGCACATAGGCCATAACTGGTTGCAATGAATCACTGGTAGGGACCCTGTTATGGAAGGCCCACGGGTGTCAGGGCTAGCTTCTGGAAGTGGACAGTGGTTCTCCAGAAACAGTAATGGAGATCACACCAGCATGTGGGCTAGCCTGTGTCTCTATTAACCTATGCCTGGCCTCAGTCTGTGGGTTTGCTCCAAGAGGACCAGCCTGTCACCTAAGCCCCAGAACCAGACACAGCAGCAAGTTATGTACACATTGGCTCCGCCCTAGAGCTGATACTTCTAGACCTAGGCCCAGCTGCATGGGTTTCACAGACAGGCCACTCTGTTTCCTCTCAACGGAGGCAAAGGATTCTGCACAGGTGGCCCTCCGTGTCTATGTGGCTGAGCTACAGAGCCCAAACACTGGTTCTAACATGGGGCTGGACATTACTAGGCAGGCATTTTCCAAGATTAACCTCTGCGTCAATAGACTCAACAAAGTAGATTTTCCTCCCATAGTTCACTGGGCCTCATCCTATCCGTTGAAGGGCCTGCCTCACGTTGGCTCATTTCTGTGGAGAACCCTGAGACCTCTTGACCCTAAACTAATGCCCAGCTTTCAGAAAGTTGTTGGGGTGGTGCTGCAAAATAGCATTGTGAGGCTGACGGATGGCTTCCTGCTTAGGTTGTTTCTGAGGTAGCCAAAGTGCCAGTCTCTTCTCTGTCAGCTTCAAGGGGTGTTGGACCCCAACCTTCTAAGTCCCTACACAGACCATCTCAGGACTGATGGCATGGGGATGTGGGTGTTTGTGGGATCCAGGGAGACGGAGCAGAAGGCAGCCTCTCGGCTTCTTACTACAGTGTTGGCTGCGTTGATGCTGGCGGTGGGGAAGCGGGGGCAGTGACTAGCCCAGATGCTGTGTTTTCCAAGGAGGGAGAAGCTGTCAGGGCACACGTCCTCAATAGTCCAGGACCTGACCTGACCTGACCTCTGCAGATCCTCCAACTCTTTACCAAGGAACCACTTGCTGGGTGATGACAGGGGTGACCTGACCTCTGCTTTATAAGGACTCTGGCTGTGCCACAGGCTTGCTCTGCTATGGGAAAAGCTCCTAAATAAAGGACTATAAGACTCCTCTTAAAGTTTTAAGCAAATCCTATCAGACTATTTGCAAAATCCACATGCAGAGGCAAGGCCTGGTATAAACGTAACTTTTATTTGCCTGATGTAATTGTTGTCTAAGAGGCTTACTGCTTCAGTCGGCTAACCTAGGCCTAGTCCTGGATGCTTCTAGCCTTCATATAATCTAATCTAGGTCTAGAATGTTTTCAGCCTCTGAGACTTGCTGTTGAATAAGCTTACCCCTTCCTAGTTCTTTCTCAATTCTGGCTGATTCAACTCAGCTGTTCTGGCTCAAACTCCTCTCTGGGTTGACTGATTTAATCTGACCTCTCTCATTTTCTTCTGAATTGCTCTGTTTGGCCTCAAACTAACTCTAGCAATCTGTTTTGATCTTCTGGCTCCTTCTCATTCTCTGGTTCATTCTGTCTTCACCTGTGTCTGTACAACTCTCCCACTAAAAACTGCCTCTTCCCCCTCCTCCTCTTCCTTCTTCCCCCTCCCCTCTTTCTCTAAGTAGCTTCTCTTTCCTCTCTCTTCTAGTGAGAGTTGGGCATATCCTATTCAGTCAAATCTTTCTCTGCTTCGTCACTTTGTCTGCCACTCAATTAGACACCACTTTCAAACATGGCTACTTCCTTCTACAAATTAACTTTACCTTCATTGTTTGGGAGCAAAGGTGTGTACTAAGGGTATGTCTGTATTCCACTCAGAGGGATTAACAGCATGTGCTAATGGGCCACACCACAAATAGAAACCCCTTTTTTCCCTTTGGTAAATAATGCAGAGTTCACAGTGTGATCAGATAGCCTATAACAGCCTGGACCTCTGGCAGCAGAGATATATGCTTTAGGGAGATAGCAGCACTCAGCAACCATAGGGCTCTAATCACTTGGCTTACCTGGGCCACCTGTCTCAGCCTGGCTACCACCTCCCACTATAGAAGTGTCATGGAGAGCGATCCACAGGGCCTCAGGCATGTGGGGTGAGGGAGGAAACCAACACTTCCCTTTGAGGTCCCATTTATGCAACAGAGATAGAGAATGGAGCCAGCCAGTACTGGGTTGGCTGCCTGGGGTTATTTCTTGAACATCCCCTAAGGTTGTCCAACAGCCAGGCAGAGGATGCCCTGAGCTGTTTTTTCCCCCCCAAGGCTTGAACTGTATGTAACCTCTGAGTGACCGAGTGCACTTGGAAGCATTTGGGAACCTCAGGCAGGTCTGACTCATGTCCAAAGGGGGAGAGATGTGAATAAAGTAGCTGAGTCAGAACCTGCACCTCCCTACAGAGTCACCCCACCAGGGCTCCATGTAGCTCCACACACACATTCAACACCCCACACCCCTATCCCCAGCCCTACCACCTGCAGAGAACCACCTGCACCTGAGTGATGATAGATTGTAGCTAGCGGGAGCCTCAGTAGTCTCCACGGCTCACTCCTCATGGGAGTGAGTTTTGAAGGGAATTTTGAGTCATTATTGACTGCAGACATTTGGAGTTTGCAGAGCCAGTCAGCCCACCCTCTCATTTCCCCAGAGTTCAGTGGCCTCCCCAGTTCACACCCTTTCTCCATAGAGAGCAGAAGGCTTCCTCCCAAGCTGTGTATCAAAGATAGCCCCCGGCCCCCTGCAGCACTTCCTGCAAAGGATGATTGCATGGTTCCTCCACAATCGCAGTGAACACAATTCACCCCAGCCTAATGCATGCCTGCGGCAAGACTGTGTCCACATATGTCAACAGAGAAATGTTGGAGAAAGGAGGAGATAGGAAACTTGGGCCTCTCCAGCCCTAACTAACCCTCAGGACTTGCTCATTTTACTCCTGCTTATGGCAGCAGTCAACAATCTCTCATCTGCTCACTCACTGGTGGATGTAGAAAGGGTGTCTGTCACCTGACACCTTCCCCCTATCTGGGATATGACCCTGTGGTTGCTGGCCCCAGGCCTGGCCACTATGGTATGTGGGTGGGATTCTTGGGTAGAGGACTTCCTTATTATCTGCTATGCTGTAAGCTGGGCTGGGCATTTTGGAGCCCAGGTTCCAGAGACTTGCAGGGTAGACTGAGAATCACCCCCCCCCCCACACACACATACACACTCCCCACACGCCATTTTAAAGCAGATGGGGACAATGGACATCTCAGCAGCTCCTTCTCTTGCTCATTACCTCCAATCTGACACTCACCTTCATGACCATAAGTATCTACTTCCATTCATAGTAGGTGGGTGTCAGTATGTGACCCCTTCCCTCCCACAATCTGTCCCAGCCACCTCCACCACCACCCCTACCCCTTATCATAGCTGACCTTCCTCAGTCCCGGGCATCCACGACTATCACAGAGAGAGAATCAACACAGTCGGCTGCCTGCTGACCCACAGTTACAGATGTTCCCAGCGCTCCTGAAACTCTGCTCAGCTGTGGTACCAGGCCTCCCATCCCTGGACGTCAGTCAGGAGAGTCTGAATAGCCAGAAGCCACATGTACAAGACCATTTTTTTGACAGATAGGCAAGGTGAGAGATGGGGAAAGGCCACCAGTGCCTGTCGGGCTGGAGTCATAAAGAGAAATTCCACCGGAAGAGCCCACTTCTGAGGTGTTTCCCATAAGAGCTACCTGAACACAGGAGCCCTGCACTCACCCCCTCTCAGTCCCAGGAAGCCTCCACTCCGAGAATCTGACTGGAGATGTCTTTGCCTACTTCTTGCCAGCTGGCTGTGTGGTTGTGTCTAAAGAACACAGCCGCTGAGGCCCCCCCGCCTGACACTTCCTGTTCTAAGTCAGCGCCCAGGAGGAAGTTGAGTGACATTTGGCTGATTGGCCCACATGTGGGTATCACCTCAGCCCCTTTACACGTGGGACGTTAGAGAAGAGACACTGAGAGAGGGAGGGGCTTGTAGGCGATGACAAGCTTTTACGGCAAGAGTGGAGGGGCTACTGTTGGAAGCAGCAGCCATTGATAGCATCGAGGGGCTCTCTCACATGTCAAGAAGAGGTAGGGATTCATGGACCAGCAGGCGGAAGCAGAGGCTGATTGTGTGGGTTCTCAGTCTGGGAGAAGGACCCAGCTACAAGTGGATGGGCTGAGGTGGTAGCCCACTCGAGGAAGCAGGCGAATGGGAAGAAGGAGGCAGGGGAAGGTCCTGGGCAGAGAAATGGGGCAGAGTGGGGCATGGAGGGATGTGTTAAGTAACACTGTAGGAGCTCAATCACAAAGTTAGTGGTGAACAAAACCCCACCTGACTAGTTGCAAGAGGAGAGAGGGCAGAAAGAGAGACACCAAAGGGAGTTGGGAACCTTTAGCATAAGATTTGAGATGTCAGCCTTGTTGAGAAACAGTTAATTCTTTCCGCAACAATGTTTCATGGTTACATCCCACTACCTGCATCTTTAGAGTTACATGCTGAAATGCTCGCAAATGGTAGAAAAACATGGCAGATTTTCTTCCTTGTAATCAGGATGGGGGTTGGAGGTGGGTGTGGATACAAGACAGAGGCCAGGAGGTGACCACAGCGGAGGGTTGGGGGGGGGGGTGTTGGCTGAAGACCTGGGTGTTCATGTGTTACTCTTTCTTCGTGTAGTATGCTTGGTAGAATTTTTAAAGACATAGTTACATGAAGATAAAGCTGTGGAGTGGGGACATCAGCTATGCAGGACATCCTGGTGATAATGGTTGAGAGGGTTACAAGAAGTTAATAGCCCTGAACCTTTATGCATATTTTCTATATCTTCTCACAGTTGAAAAAAAATGTGCAAAAGATGCCAACTGTTGAAAGAACATTGTTGGAAAGCAGGTGTATCAGTTCACACTTGTAATACCAGAATGTAGGATGCTGATGCGGGAGGACCACTGGCTCAGTGGTTAAGAGCACTGACTGCTCTTCCAGAGATCCTGAGTTCAAATCCCAGCAACCACATGGTGGCTCACAACCATCTGTAATTGGATCCGATGACCTCTTCTGGTGTGTCTGAAGATAGCTACAGTGTACTCATGTACATAAAAAAAACAAATACATCTTTTTTTTAAAAAAAAAAAAAAAAAAGGAGGACCGCTGTGAATTCAAGACCAGCCAGGCAGAACTGTAAGATCCTAGCTCATAAAGGACGGGGAACGGGGGACAAAAGTCAAGAATGAAAGACCTGCACATACTTGTAGAAAATACTAACAAACACCACCAAATATCAGAAAGGCATAGTTCAGAGGCCAGGGAGATAGCTCAGAGGGTAAAGTGCTTGCAACACAAACTTGATGACGTGAGCTCAGCACCCCATTGGGCATGCGCAAAGCTGGGTGTGGCTGTGTGTGCCTGGTACTCCAGAGCTGGAGATATGGACTATTGTCCTCTTGGATCTTTGATGCTCACTGGTCAGCCAGTCTAGCTCATCGGTAAGCTCTGAGCTCAGCAAAGAGATCCTGTCTCAAAAAATGAGGCAGAGGGCAATTGAGGAAGACCCCTGGCTTCCACGAGAGCATGCATGCACAAGCCAGCTCCCTCACAAACAGACAAACGTGGGCATACGCCACAGCACTCACAAAGACACCACAATCTTGATCACTTTTCAATACACTCAAAAGGAAAACTGAGACTGGAGCAAACCGATGGAGCCACAGACCTTCAAACACGTGTAGTGTGGTATCAGTGGGAGTTCTTATCACAGAAACCAAACCTGACAAGAAGAACTTTAAGGGAGGGAGGATTCATCACCTGGGATACAGGCCATCTTGGTGGGGAAGTCTGTGGTGTGTCTTGGAGCTCAGTAGGGGTTCAAGTTTTCCTTTCTTAAAAAAAAAGTTTAATTTTAAATTTTATCTTTTAAATTTTAATTAATTAATTAATTAGCTAATTAATTAATTTTTGTTTTGAGACAGGACCTCTGGCTGCCCTGAAAGACCAGGCTAGCTTCAAACTCACAGAGATCTTTCTGCCTCTGCCTCCTGAGTGCTGGGATTAAAGGCGAGTGCTGCCACGCCCGGCGCACTTTTTTTTTAATGTGTTTGTGTGTATGTCTGTGTGGGTGCCCCCCGGAGGTCAGAAGAAGGTGTTGGATCCTCTCCCCCATCCCCGCCTCAGCCTATGGGATGGTTCTGATCACCTTCAAGATGGGTTTTCTGTTAATCCTCTCTAGAAACTCCTCACAGAAATACCCAAAGGAGTGTTTCACTAATTCTCTAAGGGTCATCTCTTAATCAAAATTAACCACTGCAAGTGTAACACAGAAGCAGACAGGCCAAATAGAATGCTGTGAAATGCTTGAACGAATATTCTAACTTTCCACACCGTGCCGTGATGTCAAAACACGTTGGGATCACTCACTGAGGGTACAAAGCAAGTCTCAATTCAGTCCAAGCTACAGAAATCTCAAGGAAGTCAAAATTAACTACTAAGGAGACCACGAAAGGAGACGCCCAGAGCCCTGCCAAGCTGGAGACCCACCCGACAGAGTGAGAAGCATCCCGTGCCTGTAGGAAGGACTGGATGAGAACGTTAGCCACAAGGTGCATCTCAAGACTGAGAGCACTAAGGTGGTGCACATTGTTAATCCCAGCACTTAGGAGGCAGGGGCAGGTGGATCTCGGTGAGTCTGAGGCCAACATGGTTTACAAAGCTGTTCTAGGACAGCCAGGGCTATACAGGGAAACCTTGTCTCAAAAAAACAAAAACAAAAAACAAACAAGAGGAGGAGGAGGAGGAAGAGGAAGAGGAGGAGGAGGAGGAGGAGAAAAAGAATCCTAGTGTGTCTGGACTGCAGTTTGGTTCTCAGTACCCACACCAGGCGGCTCACAACCATCTGTAACTCCAGCTTCAGGGGAGCTAAAGCCCCTTAATGGCCTCCTCAAACATATGCACACATGATTTAGAAAAACAAACCTTTTTAAAAAGCACAATGGTGAGATTCTTCTCAGGCAGCCAAAAGGAGAAATAAACCCATTTTAACTCTATGCAAATGATCTGATCATGTGTTTCTCGGAAATATGTGTATGAGTAGCCAACAAATATAAAAAATACTAAACATCTTTAGTTCTTAGGGGAAATGCAAATCAAAGCCACGAGAGATGATCTCTCACCCCAGCATGGCCATTACTGGACAAAGAAAGGCAGACGCAGTGAGGGTGTGGGGCGGGGGGATGCCTATGTGTCCTGAGCTAAGCAATGGATGCCATAGAGTCATACCATGCAACAGCTCTCATGTGGGAGGCTTTTTGGGGAGGGATGTGCAGAGGCCACTGCGTCTGGACCAGGGTGGTGGGAGGAAGAGAATGAGGAGGGACTGGCACATGAGTGGAGAGTGGGGGAGGTGTGGATGGGGAGGAGGAGGGATGTGGGAGACTATTGGTGACAGTGGGAATGTGTCACATCTTGGCACCTAGCGATGACATATCCTGCTGTCCCTAGGTCCCCAGGGCAGGCAGTAGTAATGCCTGATTGCTAACACTATGAACTTTTTTTTTTTTTTTTTTTTTTTTTTTTTTTTTTTTTTTTTTTTTACAAATTCAGGTTTCAAACTCTCAGGCCTCCTGTCTCAGCCTCACAGGATACAAAGCATGGGTGACTGGCCTGATGATGTTCTTTTTATTTATTTATTTTTTTTTTTTTATTTTTTTAAAGTGAATGTAAATGCACTCAGTTTTTTTTTTTTTTAAGATTTATTTATTTATTATATGTAAGTACACTGTAGCTGTCTTCAGACACTCCAGAAGAGGGCGTCAGATCTTGTTATAGATGGTTGTGAGCCACCATGTGGTTGCTGGGATTTGAACTTCAGACCTTTGGAAGAGCAGTCGGGTGCTCTTACCCACTGAGCCATCTCACCAGCCCCCACTATGAACTTTTGGTAGGGATGCCAATTAGCATGTCCATCCATTGTGGAGGACCAGATAGAACTTCCTCAGAAACCCACAAATAGAACTAGTCACTGGGTAACTACCACGATGACGGGAAATTAGTATGCTGAAGAGACTTCTGACTACAAGAGACAAAGCCATGGTTGAATTTGGAATCCACTGATGGATAAACGGGGGAAAAAAAAAAGGGAGGGGGTACACGTGTGTGATGGAATATTACTTGGCCATAAAAAAGAATAGGATCCTGACATTTACAGGAACATTGATGAGGGTAGAGATCATTATGTTAAGTGAAATAAATCACACACACACACATACACATGTGCAATGCACACAGTGATCAAATTTGCAAATTAGTGATATGATTTTGTAGAAAAACTTGACACAATTTAGAAATAGTTTAGGCTTTTCATACCCTGCAGACATGCTATGGTGATTTGAGTGAAATTTGCCTCCTTTTGTGCTCCCCACCCCTTCGCATCGTACATGAACAGTTGGTCCTTGTGGCTGCACTGTTTTGGGAGATTATGGAACCTTTAGGAGGTTGGGCCCTACTGGAGAAAAGTGCATCACTGGGGGTGGAGTTTGAGGGTTTATAGCCTTGTTCTCTTTTCAGTTCACTCCCTCTGCACTGTGCTTGCAGAGGACACTGTTTGGTTGCAGACCCCCTGGACAAGGGGCTAAGGTGCGCATTTTACACATCAAAGCAGACCTCGCTTCCAGTTCTCCCAGCATCCCTTAGTCCCTACCTGGCATACCCTGCCCCCAACCTTGAACTTTCCAGCCTAGTGGCTGGGCTGCCCTTTCCCCAGGGGCTCCTCCTTATATAATTCAGACATTTTTTGTCTCTTCCCTCTCCCTCTTCCTTTCCTTCTCTCTGTGTTCCCCCCCTCCTCTCTCTTCTTTATCTCTCTTCTCTCCCTTTCTCTGCATACACATTCCCTTTTTCTTTGTCCTCCCCCCACCTCCCCTCTTCTGTTTTCCCATAGTCTTGGTCCCTGGGGCCAGCGAACTTGCCTGAGAGCAGCTTCTAAATAATCCTGAATTTAATAGAATCTAATCTGATTTGAATTGGCTCGTTTTATCAGTGACGGACAAATAACCCATCAGAGATGTGACTTCTCAGCTTCTTGCTCCAGGCCCATGTTCCCATGTCTCCCCAGCATGGGTAAAATCTCTCTCCAGAACTGTGTCTTAGTTAGGGTTACTATTGCTGCAGTGAAGCACCATGACCAAGAAGCAAGCTGGGGAGGAAAGGGTTTATTCAGCTTACACTTCAAGATCATAGTTTATCATTGGTCAGGAACTCACAGGGCAGGAACCTGGAGGCAGGAGTTGAAGCAGAGGCCATGGAGGGGTGCTGCTTACTGGCTTGCTCAGCCTGCTTTCTTATAGAACCCAGGATCACCAGCCTAGGGGTGGCTCCACCCACCACAGTTTGGGCCCTCCCACCCTTGATCACTAATTGAAAAAAATGCTCTATGGCTGGATCTCATGGAGGCATTTTCTAAACTGAGGCTCCTTCCTCTCTGATGGCTCTAGCTTCTGTCAAGTTGACACACTGACCGACCCAGCCAGTACAAACCGCAAATTTTCCTCCTACAAATTGCCTTGGTTATGGTGTTTTATCACAGCAACAAAAGTAACTCATACACCCATAAGTCTATCTCCAAGGTGATTTTAAAATCGGTCAACTTGACAGCAAACATTACCATCACATCTATACAAAAGCTGTCAAGAGACAATTCCTGAACCAGAATGGAGCAGTACAAATATTCACAGCGGAAAGGGGGAAAGGGAGGAAAGAAAGATGGGAAACAGGAGAAAACCATCAGAAAACAGGAGGGGGCCTTAAAGAAAAGGGAAGCTTGTCTTGGCAGATCCCGGTGCCGGCAGGGGCCATTGAGGCAAAGCTGGGGACTTGCAGCAGCTGGGTGAGGAATAAGGCTCAACTTGACCTTGAGAACCTAGTATGGATGGTCAGGCAGGATCACAGGGAACAGGACATGCATGGAACACAGCTATAATGACCCAGCAGGGGAGACACCCCCCTGCCTTGATGGTCAGTTGCATTGGTGTGTGTATGTAGTGTGGCCTGTATGTGTGGTGTGTGTGTCTGGTGTGTATGTGTGTGGTGTGTATGTATGTGAATGTGTGTGTGGTGTGTGTGTGTATGTAGTGTATGTATGTGTGTGTGGTGTATGGCATATGTGTGTGTATGTGAATTGTGTGGTGTGTATTATGTGTATGTGTATGGAATGTGTGTATCGATGCACGCTTTCACCTCCTCCTTCCTTCCCCCACCTTCCCTTCTGTCTTTCTGCAGAGCTTCAGTGCAGGGATACACTAGGACAGGTGCTGGAGACCCTATGCCACCTGACTTCTGTAGACCCCCACGTACAACACTCATCTGTATCTCTAATAGACAGCCTGCCCCCAAAGCTAGAAACCAAAGCCCAGTCACATTTTTCTATGTGACATTCTGGCAAGTACAGAAAGCAATTCATCTAAAATGCCAGACGTGCCCCTGCCTAGAGGAAAGAGATATGGGAGGAGCAGGAAGCTACCAGCCTCTCACATCACAGTGAGCAAGTAGAGGCCAGAGATGGCCCGCTGAGAGTGGGCAAGCCACTGAACTTTTGGTTGTATTTGGTCCAAGTTGGGAGGGCGGGGTGGTGTCAGAGAGCAGGAGTGTGCTTCCTTCCTACAGAAGCGCTGAGAGACAACACTGTGCCTTTGCTTTTCCTGAACGACAGCAGGAGCCAGGCCGAGGCTGGAGGGGTGGGTGGAGCTGGAGTTGGGTTCTGGGAGCTGGCTGGCTTCCCCTTTTGGGTCCTATGTGTTTCTTTCACTTACGCAGGTAGGAGTCTAAGACCCTGAGGGTTAGGCGAGGGCTCTGTTCAGTACAGAGACCAAGCAGTTGGCCCTATAGAATACTGAGTTGTGTTAAGAGGCCAGCAGGTCAGCAGTCTGTCAGGACACAGAGTGAGTGGGAACACAGAACATCACCCAGGCCTGGTGGGACAAAATTAGCGGAAGTAAGACAAGAAAAAGAGTCCTGGGTCATAGATCAGTGGGTAGAGTGCTTGTCTAGCATCCATGAAGCTTTGGGTTCAATCCCCAGGATTTGGAAGATGAAGGCAGCGGGGTCAGAAATTCAAGACCATCCTTGGCTATGTCAGATTCTGACTTAAAAAAAAAAAAAAAAACACAGAAAGAAGAGGGTGGGAAGACTTGTGTGTGTGTGTGTGTGTTCCTGAGCACAAGTACATGCTCACTCGCGAGTGCGCGCGCGCATGTGCAATCTTTTTCTCTTCCCATCCAAGCACTACCATACTCCACCCCACCCCACCCCACCCCAGTTACCACTAAGAAGCTAGCGGCTCTTGGGGATAATTGGGATTCTGGGAAGTGGTGCTGCGCTTGATACTGAGGGGATGCCAGAGGATCAATCGGAGAGGTCAGCGATGGATGGGAACTGCTTGTCGGTACCAGCAAGGGCCAGCCTGCTCACGATGGGGCTCGGCGCCAGTAGAGAGAAGCAGGAGGAAGAATTGAGGCAGGATGCACTTTGTCTTTTTAATACGCTCAGAAACTGCTCACAGACTGCCAGCAACCCTGGGCCTCCCTGCCCCTCCCACCCGACCCGTTCAAATTTCCCTCTGGCCCAACACTGGTCTTTTGGTGCCCTGCCCCCGTCCTTTTCGACTCCTTCCCCTGAAAGACTTCCTTTTGCAGCATAGATTTAGCATTGGCCCCCTCTGCGGTGAGCCAGGGGCGGGAGGTGTTTCTGGCACCGGGAGGAGGTAAGAGGAGGGGTAGGCGAGAGCTGCCGTGGGAGATGCGGCACCGGAAACCTGTGGGCAATGTGCAGGGTGCTGGGCTCTTGCTTGGTACTTTTGAACCACACAAGCAGGAGCAAGGGGACCCTAGCCCTCCCAATGCAGGGCAGGCAGGTGTGAGCGCAGGACAGGACGGAGCGCAGGATGGAGGGAAAGAAGCTGGGTTGTTCCCATGGTCCCTCCCTCCCCCAGTCCTGACCTCAAGGGCTCCTCACCCAATCACTTCCCCTAAGACAAGTCTCTTTCTCCTTTGTCTTCCTCTTTGTGGAAAGGAGCTGAAGAAGCCAAATTTCTTGCTTCCTTGAGTCACCAAAATATGTCACAGTCAATAGGATAAAAATGCGAACGAAGGGTGGGGTACCTTTGGTGGGTTCATGCAACAGATCTAGTGTAAGAGGTTTATTAGGGAGGAGGAGAGTAGAGGGGACACGGGCTGGGGGGGGGGGGTTAGCGGGGAGGGGGTGGATAGAGGCAGACAGGCAGACACAGAGAGAGACATATGAGAGAAGGCAGAGAGGACGGACACACACACACACACACACAGAAGGATCTGGGGTGTCTGGGGGCCCTTTTACCTGAAGCACACACCCAGCGCATCTGGTGGTGACAGGTCCTGACACAGTGGCTGCTAGGTCCCTCGGAGAAGGCCTGTGGGATCACCTGTTGCTAATAACAGTATTTAAGAGCTGCAGGACTTTGGCCCTCGTAGGAATAAACTCTCATAGGTGAAACTCAAATTCCTAGCTCTCCTCAGAGGGACTGACTGACAGGCTGGACTACGTGGGCCTTTTCTGAGAATCATTTTACAAACTTGCCTGGAAGTTGAAGGAAACATGGCTCTGAGTCAGAAGAGGTTGAGAGAGAGAGAAAAAAAAAAAGCAATTACCAACTCTGGAGGAAAAGCAGAAAGTTGTACACAAAAACATAATTGCCATTTAGCTCAGCACTGAACAACATTTGTGTAATCGGAACAACAAAGGGTTAAACATTGATTAAAGCCTGGTGGTGGTGGTACCTGCTTTTTAATCCCATCATTCAGGATGCAGAAGTAGGCAGAGCTACATGAGTTGGGGCCAGTCTGGTCTACAAAGTGAATACCAGGACATCCGGGGCTACAAAGAAAAACCCTGTCCAAAAAAAAAAAAATGTATAAATAAATAAGTGAAGGAGGAGGAGGAGGAGGGGGAGGAGGAGGAAGAGGAGGAGGAGGAAGAGGAGGAAGAGAAGAAGAAGAAGAAGAAGAAGAAGAAGAAGAAGAAGAAGAAGAAGAAGAAGAAGAAGAAGAAGAAGAAGAATTGGGGCTGGAGAAATGGCTCATAGGTTAAGAGCATTGACTGTTTTTCCAGAGGTCCTGAGTTCAGTTCCCCGGCAACCACATGGTGGCTCACAGCCATCTGTAATGAGATCTTTGTGCTGTCTTCTGGTGCGCATGTATACATGCATACAGAACTTTGTATACATAACAAATCAATCTTTTTAAAAAAATTGATTAAAAATCAAACTAGTACAGGACTGTTGTGGGAAGAGGAAAAGGGAGGAAGGAACATTTTCATTACAAAAACATGAAGGCCAAAAAACCTTCCTACTAGCCCAGTCCCCTCCACCTCAAGAGCCACGCTGATCTGTGGAACTGTCAGAGGTTCGTGAGTCATACGGGAGGCACCTAGCCTCAACCCAGGCCCCACCTGGGTTAGACCTCTGCTTGCCCTTAGCCTTTGTCGCTTCTCTTTCCAGTTTTCAAACCACTGCTTCCTGCTCAGCGTGTGGTTTCCACTAGGGTTGGAACAGAGCTACTTTTAACATCCTGAGGAGAGAGAGCATCAGTAGAAGGTCTGGGTGGCATTTGATGCAAAGCCTGATTTCTGAACTCTTGCTTCTCTGGGTCCTTTCTCTGCTCTTCTCTGTCTGTCTGGGAGTCGTGATGGCTGGGGTAGGAATGGGGCACAGCACAGTCGACAAGCAACGGTCAGATCCTTAAGGTACTCCGTGTCTTCCTCTAAGCCTCAGTTTCCCTGACTGGGACACGTGACAGGGGCCTGGCTCACAGCAGAGGTCCGGTACATGTGAAGATTGCTAAGTCATCAGAAACGGAGCACTGGGGCAGCTCAGGGGTAGAGTGCATGCTTAGGGATGTGTGAGGTCCTGGGTTTTATCCCTCTTTTAGTATGCATTCTTCTGTTTTGTTGTAAAAGTAATTTTGCATCAGATAACTTCATTGTACCTCGGAAGGCCTCACTTAACTTCTCTGTTTTCTGTAATATATGACTGATGCTCACTTTGACAAATTACATTCAGATACACACTCTCTCTGTGTCCGTATCTGTTTGTCACCCACTTCTTGCCGACTCCCTGCCCACCTGTAACTGGAACCCTGATTTCTCCCGTGGATTGAGGGGGGCCGACTGAGGCCAGTCCGAGGCAGTAGGGCACACCTTTAATCCCAGTACTTGGGAGGCAGAGGCAGGCAGATTTCTGAGTTCACGGCCAGCCTGGTCTACAGAGAGAGTTCCAGGACAGCCAGGGCTACACAAAGAAACCCTGTCTTGAAAAACCTAAATAAATAAATAAATAAATAAACCAAACAAACCAACCAAACAAACAAAGGTAGCTGGGCCACCTTAGGGCTCAGAAAGCGAGTGTAAGAACAGTGGCAGTGCTGACTGCTGATCAAGATCTAAAGAGAGTAGCGGTGGTGGCAGTCAACTCATGATGGGCCCCCGGACCCTGGAGGAACCAGCCAGGTAACTCTGGGCACTAGGATCCAAGAGATTTTAACATTTTAGTTGACTCTTCTGTGTTTTGAATTATTAAATGATTTTATAATAAGTAAGGAGGTTATTATAAGTCAACTTCACGGAAGCACTCAGGCCCAGGGAATCAGCCCTACCTATTCAGCAGGCTGACTCAATGGGAAATGAGAGATAGAGCTTGATTAATCTTATCATTGACCCCCAAGGACAAGGGCATCATGGTCACCATCTGGGCTCTCTACTGGGGCCTCTCATATCTCCAGTCCCCTTGGTTCTTGGCACTTTATTGAAATTGTGACATGGGTCTTCCCCTTGCTCATTTCCTCTGAACCGCCCTGGGTGTCACCATGTGGCTTCCCACAGAACAGGCAGGGGCACACACCCTGGACGGGTTGCTGGCCTTTCCTCCCCTGGAGTGTAGGAGTGTGGGGCTGCCTCAGTCTCAGGAGCTAAGTGTGATGGGAGACCCCAAACTGCGGGAAAATCTCAGCTATGGAGATAACCTGACCACAAATGGTACTAAGATACCCAAATACAGTTTTGACTCTAGCCATCAACAAAGCTAGAAAGAAGTCAAAGATCACTGGGGCAGAGGTAACACCTACCCAGCGGTCGTCTCTCTGTCCTTGGTGCCAGGCTAACTTCCTAATTAGCCTAGGTCCACAGAATCAGTGGCATCAATGTAGTGCCAGGGAAGTGTTTGTGACCCCCTCAAAAAACAGATAGGTAGCCAGGCGTGGTGGCGTTCACATTTAATCCCAGCACTTGGGAAGCAGAGGCAGGCGAATTTCTGAGTTCGAGGCCAGCCTGGTCTACAAAGTGAGTTCCAGGACAGCCAGGGCTACACAGAGAAACCCTGTCTCGAAAAATCAAAAAAAAAAAAAAAAAACAAACAACAACAAACAAACAAACAAAAAGATAGGAGCCAATCTGATGCAACTCACAGCAGGATCTAGCTTCTATTCTATTTGAGCTAACTTGGGCCCTTCCAATGCACCACCATCTCTTGGGACGGTTTTGGTAGTTGTGGGAGCCCAAATACCTATCGGGGAAGGCTTTATACAAACAGCAACTGGGGGCAGGGGGAGGGTTAAGTGTGCAAGCATCTAATTGGAAAGCCACTGTGGCCTTTAACACAATTGACTGGTGTTGGGAGTCCTATCATAAACTTAACTTCTGCTCCCTTCTGCATTGGTGGTCATTAGGCAGGGGTGGGCTTGTAACCTGGGGATGCAGGTTTGTTGGGGGAATAACCTGGAGGTACTGGTCATGTTGAGGGTATAACCTGGAGATGCTGGTCTTGCTGGGAATTAACCTAGAGACTGGAGCTAGGCTCAGGTTTTGTTGAGGAGGGGGGCAACTTGGAAACTAATGCTAGGTACCAGCCTGTTAGTTTACCTTAGTTCAAACTTAGGTCAGGTTCTCTAAAATGGAGTCTGATCTTCAAAGATCTGGCCTCTCATCAATGTACACACCAGAGGGTCTGGGAGGTAACGGCACATGGACACCCATGCCTGCCTTTCCCCATCTCCCTGATCACCAGACTTCAGGGAACTCCTGGGAAGTTGCTCTGTGCCCTTTGCAGGTTGACCCAGGTGGCTGGAAGGCCTTGGGCCTTGGTGCTCAGCCAGAAGCTGTGAAGGACAGGAGGCCAATTCCCTGCCCCACTGCCTTGAGCGGCTGGCTGGCCTAGCACCCATGATCAGAGTCAAATTAGGACTCTGTGTTGCGGGTTCCGTCACCAGAAGGTCCTGGGCCTCTGAGATGCTGTGTGTCTGTACCAGCCCTGTGCCTGGGGCTCCCGCCCTTCATTCACACTGTGATACCAGCCTCTTTTCTGCCCAGCCCTAGGAATCTGTGATCTCCAACTATAAGCTGCTAGGGGTCACTTCCTGGCTCTCACTTTTCTCTTAGTCCTCAAGCAGCTCATTCTAACCCCCACTGTAGAAACAGGGAAACTAGGCTTGAAAAAGCTCAGGCCTTGGCTAGGTCACCCAAAGAAAGGTGGACCCAGCAAACTTGGCCACCTCCCTGGGAGGATCAAGGGAGCCCTCCTCCCCGAGAAAAGCCAGGCAGAACTGTCTTGGATCAGTCGCTGGGGCTGGGGACGAACTGAGAGGTGATCTGGACCCTGCTGATGCCTGCGGGGTCTGGCAGCTGAGTTTCCAGGGCTGGGCGCGATGATACATTGTCCGCCTCCCCTCACCCCAAACCCCCATCCCGCCTCCCAGTAGCTGTATCAGTGGACCAGCCTGCGGTCACACCTACACTCTAGTTGACTTGGAGCAGGGTCGCGGTCTAGAGCCCGAGGGGGGGGGGGAATTAGCCAGAGACACCTGTACAGTCCTCTCTCTAACTGCAAAACTAGCTGTACAGTCCTCTCTAACTGCAAAACTAGTTTGCCAGGAGCCAGGGAAGCACGGGACACGCGCGCCCTCAGGCGGCAGGAAGAAGAGTTGAGGATTCTAAAAAATTAACTTTGTTGTCGTCGACTTGTGAGTTCCTTGGGGTGCCCTGGAACTGGCCTTAAGCAACTCATCCTCCATGGGGGAACCTGGGGTCCATCGGACAGCCCAGAGCACAGGAACACTGCTGAGGGTTGAGAAGGAGAAAACATTTAGGGGGTGGGGGGGTGGGGTGGGGATCTGTCCTAGGTAAAAGCCAGGCTAGCTTTCAGGGTGGCTCTGGCTGCCAGATCTTCTGGGGAGATGAACCAGGTTGTGAAGAGTTCAATGGACTTTATTCCCAGGTCATCTCAAAACAAGCTTGCGAAAGTAACTTTTATTCGCTTGATGTCCTTGTTGTCTCGGAGGCTTACTGCTGACTACGATCTCCTTTTCTAGCTCTTTCTGAACTCTTACTGGCTGATTCAATTCAGCTGTTCTGGCTCAAACGTCTCTTCAAGTCGCCTGATTCAATCTAGTTTGTCTCAGCTTCACATCTAGTGCACTGCTTGGCCTGCAGCCACTCACTCACTGTTCTAGATTGCTTTCTGTTGCTGTGATAAAAACACTTATCAAAGGCAGCGTGGGGAGGAAGGTGTTCTTTACATCTTACAGGTTGGATCTCATCGTCAGGGAAGGAGCAGGAACCTGGAGGCATCCCCTGATGAGAAACCGCATCGGAAAGATGCTTATTGGCTCTGCTCCCTGGCATGCTCTGCTACTTCAGCCACTGTGGGGCACCGGACTCCGCTTTGGGCTCACCTTCTCCCCACAAATCCCATCTCACTGTGGATCCCTAGCAGAGACGTCCCGGCATCCAGGATGCTCTCTACCCTAGAAGGGAAGAAGGCAGAAGGCCTCTACCCTGGCTGTGCCTGGGCCCAACTTTCTTTTGTGGCTCCAACTATAGCCCACTTTGGTTTTGTATTGTATTTTACAGGTGTCATTTGGGTGAAGAGCTGGAATTACCCTTCGTCCTTGCTTTCCTTAAGCAATACTGCACTGGGTGCACAGGGGCTGTTGGACACGGAGCCGACTGTGCAGGAAGACGGAGGCCGTTCGGTCCATCTGGTACCCATTTAAGTGGAATTGCAAAGTCCCCAACTCCAGGACCTGTTTTAAGGACGAAACGCCAAGCTGCACACATAGAGACCCGCATGAGTAAAACCGACGTGAACCTTTCTCCCTATTCTACCCCAGACGCGCGCGATAGAAACATGGCGTAACGTGCACCCGAGGCTTCAATAGTTTTACTTCCCTGGCTCTTGGCTGCAGCCACATCGCCACACGTCTAACGCGCTAGCGGGAGCGCGCGACGTAAGCACCGCAACTGCGCACGCGCTACGGGAGGCACTTCCGGGGACCGGCCGAACGCCGATCTACGCAGCCGCGGCTCTATTTCCGGCTGTCTGGGAGCACTTCCGGGAGGCTCTTCCACTAGTGAGGCGGCGTTGCTAACAGGCGGAAACCTCCAGGGAAGATGGGGAAAGTGAGGGCGCTGCGGGCTCGTGTGCACCGGGCGGCCGTGAGACCCGACGGGGATTCTGCACCGGGCCCTGTGCCCCGCGCCGTGGAGCCGGCGCTCCCACAATCCCCGGCGGGCGGAGCGGGGGCGAAGGTGAGGTGTGGGGCGCCGGTCGGGCCAGGTCTCTGCCGAGCCGGATCTCCAAAGATCAGGAGCCCTGGATGGTTGGGTGTCGCCTCTTCTGTGTGTGTTCCTGCCACTCTGGTTAGGGTCCTGACCCGGCCCACCTTTAGCCGTCATGCCTTCTCGGTTGGGGTGTGAGGCTCCAGAAGCGCTTCCATCTCTGGGGGAAAATATCCCACTACGCTCTGGAAATGTCGCAGGGCGCTGTCTGTCTGCCTCTGTCTATCTCTGTGTCTCAGTCTCTGGTGTGTGTTTGAGACAGGGTCTCTCTATGTAGCCCTGACTATTCTGGAACTCACGCTGTAGACCAGGCTGGCCTCGAACTCATAAGAGATTGACCTGCCCCTGCCTCCCACATGCTGGGGTTAAAGGCATGGCATGCACTTGTGTCCCTGGCGCTTGCTTGTTGCTTTGGCCTTTGGGATCTTATTTATTTTTATTTTACCTCATCTCATTCTTTCTTTATTCTTTTGAGACAAGGTTTCACCCTAGCCCCCCCCCCCAGCTTGTCACTCTCGTGCCCAGGCTGTAGCCCACTGTGCCCAGCTTTTATTTGTTGTTGTAGCCAAACTGAGAGCTTCTGTTTTCTCCCACACCCACACCCACGGGAGGTGCTGTGCAGTCATTGATTCGTGCAGCCATTGATTCTTATTTTTCCCATTTTTCTTTTAATTTGGTAACTTGGCTCAAATTTAAGCCTTGTGTTGACAGAGATTGTTTTTATGCCCCTTTGGTCAGCCGCGTCTTTGCCTCACTGGAAGGTTATGTGGTTGGTGTTCCTATTTTTGTTCCTCAGAGATGCCCAAGGACCAGTACTTAGAGGATTCCCTCTGCTCACTCCTGGGAGGGCCCATGCATACAGTTGTAAGCAGCAGTCATGCCTTATCTCACAGCTACTCTTGGATCTGCATGTGTTTGCAGGGAGGCTGTGCTCAGGCCCTGTGCTAGTGTGGCTCTACTCCCCAAGACTCTCTGATTGTCCCAAGTCTGATGGGGGCAGGAAGGAACAGGCCTGATCTGGGAACAAGGACGTAGATACTCTTCCGGGGCCTCCCTGGCTGAGAAGTAGAGGATTTTTGCCTTAGCATCTTCTCGATGTGTGACTCTCAAACCAAAAGTCAACTTGATGTCCTCTCTCTTCTCCTGTTGGGATTGCAGGACTGGACATTCGTTCACAATGACATCTTTGCCAGGACACAGATAGACCCTAGTGCGTTGGTGCAGAGGCTGGAGCTGGACCAGAGGAGTGTGGTGTCCCTAAAGAGAGGTGAGTTCCTGCCTTTGGAGAGTCGAGAGGGCAGCCTGACTGTTGCCTGTGGACTAGCCCGTGCTTTAAAAGATGACACTAGGCATGACATGTGTTGCATAGCTTAAATCCCGGCACTTGAGAGGCTGAGGCAGGCCAGTCTCTACATTCAAGGCCAGCCTGGACTACACATCTAGTTCCAGGAAGAAACAAGGCTGTGTGGAAAGACCCTGTCTCAAAGCAAGACTAAAGGAGATGTTACTTTTACAGGAAAAATAAAAAAAGAACAAAACCGTAAAGTATACCAAAGTAGAAAGACTGGCGCTGAGGAGTGCCACAGGCCAGTGCCTACCCTTGGTACCACACAAGGAGTCCTTTTGAAGCAGGTATCAGGCTGCCCGGCATTCCATTCATAAATTCTGAGCGTGCTTACACTAGATAACTTACCTGCAACATTGATGCTGCGCCTGTGTTGTCAAGGCGGCAAAAAGCAGGCAGGCCTTGTGGCCGCCATCTAGTCAAGACAGTTTTTTTTCCCCCCTTCCCGCCCTGCCCCGTCAAGACAGTTCTAATTGCTGCTGAAGGTATTGTGACCAGACTCATTCTTTTTTTTTTTTTTTTTTTTCCCAAGTCAGGGTTTCTCTGTGTAGACCTGCCTGTCTTGGAACTTGCTCTGTAGACTAGGCTATCCTGCCTCTGCCTCCCAAGTGCTGGTTTTAAAGGCATGCACTGTCACACCTGGCTACCAGTGGCTCCCTCCCTCCCTCCCTCCCTCTCTCCCTTCCCCTCTCTCTCTCTCTCTCTCTCTCCCTCTCTCTCTCTCTCTCTCTTTCTTTCTTTCTTTCTTTTTTTTTTTTTTTTTGAGACTGGTTCTCTTTATGTAGTCCTGACTGTTCTGGAATTCACTTTGTAGACCAGGCTGGGCTTGAACTCACAGAGATCTGCCTGCTTCTGCTTCCCGAGTGCTGGGATTAAAGGTATGTACTACCACACCCAGCACTACCATTGCCACCTCCGAAGCTGCCACCGCCTCCTCCTCCTCCTCCTCCTCCTCCTCTTCTTCTTCCTTTTTAAGATTTATTTTATATGTGTGAGTACATTGTCATTGTCTTCAGACACACCAGAAGAGGGCATCAGACCCCATTACAGATGGTTGTGAGCCACCATGTGGTTTCTGGGAATTGAACTCAGCACCTCTGGAAGAGCAGTCAGTGCTCTTAACTGCTAAGCCATCTCTCCAGCCCACCATTGGCATTCTTAACTGTCAGTCTTGGTGTATATAAAATGGTGACAGACTCACCTCATAGAGACTGAGGTTACCTTATCCAGAAAGGTCCAGGCATTCAGCAAATTCTGGTTCCTTGCTCCTTATTCGTGAGGTGGGCTCAGCAAGATGACCAGGCCAGACATCTGCAGAGGGGTTTGCATATCCTTCTTTGGGACAGCAAGATGTTGGTAGGTTTCATCTCAGCTATGGGCCCTCTTACTGCCAACTGGACCTGAAGGACTTGGCCTTACCATGGCAGTGCCTCCCTCAACTCTGTCATGTCCTTTTCCCGTTAGAACCTCTGTCAGGCCCGGTTGTTTGGATGATCCTGGAGCCACCTGTCACCCTTTGACCTGCCCCAACTTGATAGCAACGCTTCCTCAAAAGGGTTAATGTAACAGTTATCTAGAGAGAGCTTGAAAACTGTACCTGATTGAATCCTTCAGAAAATGTTTTAAAAATTTGTATACCCATATATATGCATAAAACCTTAAATAAGGGACAAATCACATCTGATTCAGGGAACCTTTATAGAGCGGCCTTTGATCTCCTTAGTGGCATGTATTTCCCACGGCCTGCGTCTTTGAGAGGGTCTTAGGGACTGCAGTCTTAGTGTGTGGCAGAGATGGGTTTGGGGGACATGGGAATGGCTCCTTGGCTTGGACCATGTATAGCTCTGGCCAGAGCGTAGCCCTGGTTCTCCATGCCCGTGATACCTCATGTGTTTGGGCACAGGGTGTCGCAGGAGAAAGGTGATCCTGATGTAGGACTCGTCCAGTCTACAGCCAACTTTAGTCCCTTAGGGGTGGTCTTGAGACATCCAGGGACTCTTCCTGGTGTATGTATCACCTATCCCCTAATCAGCCCTCAACTTCTTGGTGGCCCTCTGACTGGCTGTCTCTCCAGTTGTTATTCTAACCTTGAGTCCCACATATCTGTCCTCAGTTAACTTTAAGCTAGACATAGGTGACTGTTAGACCTCACAGAATGTCCTGACGAAGTAGGATAGACCTGCCTCTTCTTCTGCCCACTAGCATAAAAGATCAGCTGCTTGTTGGACGTAACAATGCCTGCAAGATCCTTTGGGGAGAGCCCCATGTGTAGGGAGGGACTTGCGGTTGGAAAACCCGAGTCCTTTATCATACTCTGACTTGGCTGAGACGGTCAAAGCCTTCGTCTCCCAGGGTTCCGGGTCCGCATCTCAGACCACTCTCTCAGACCCCTCTCCGCATGATTCTTCTGGCTGCCTGGTACCTTCTGTGTTCTTGGTACTGGCTACTTCTGTTCGTGGTCAGCTTAGTCTCTGAGCCAGGCAGGTGGAGGGACACCTGACTTGTGTCAGAGTGGTCACAAAGGGAGCTGAGTCCTTGATTCAGTCTCTCGCTGCATCGGGCATGACTTGGTGCTCAAACCTGACCGGGGCAATGCAGAAGAAAGGACAGACACACGGACAAGAAAGCCTCTGGCAGGCTGTGTTCTCTCTGATGGAGGACACGTAGGCAGTCTGGGAACTCAGGGTGTCGTAGGGTTTCTACTGATGTGACGAAACACCATGACCTACCCATGGTTTGCTCAGCCTGCTTTCTTATAGATCTTAGGACCACCTGCCCAGGGATGGCACCACCCACAGTGGGCTGGGCCCTCCCACATTGATCACTGTTTAAGAAAGTCCTGTACAGCATTGCCTACAGCCTTGTCTTATGGAAGCATATTCTCATTGGAGGCTCCTCTGATGAGTCTAGCTTGTGTCAAGCACCAAATAGCCAGACCAAGGGCTCTCTGTAGGGCAGCAGTCTCACGCTGCAGTCATCTGCAAGGCTGAAGGTGTAGTTGGTGGTTTCTGTACTCACTGATCAGTGGTAAGCACTGTACTTGGACCAGAAGCCTTTGCTGTTTCTGTGGGTCTGAGGCCTTGGGGTCCCCGATGCCCACCATGTGGACAATACACATTTACTGAGGACTTCGTACACAGCTCCATAGTCATCTCAGTGACCTGCTGGTTTCAGGGGCGCACGCACTGCCTGTGGGTGCTTTATGTATGGGTCACTGCAGTGCCTCTTGCCCCTGTCTCAGAAACAACTCGACACTTAGCCCAGGAACTGAGGTAGCTCTAAGTGCAATGAATGGTCCTGAAGAGACTAGACATCGCCATGACCGTCTTATGTACACACGGGCTGCCATACCATGTACAGGCTTGTAGCCCCAGGAGGTGGCATGGCCAGTGTCCCTGTGAGTGCTTTGCTGGTGGCAGCTCTCATCTTTCTGTTGGTACCTTGGGGACCAGCCCCCTTCCTGCTTCCCTGAGCTTATCTTCCTGTGGCAGACAAGATCTCTGCCTGGGAGGTGCTGGGCTCTGCAGCTGTGCTGTGGGGCTTCTGACTTATGTGTCCTCACCTCTTGCCCTGGGAAAAGGAGTGAGGCTGGTCTGGAGATACCCTGTCCCCGGCCAATAAACTCAGCTTTGTCCTATGGGATAGAGGGTCTTGCCTGTGCAATCCTCCCGTGAAGTGGCCTGTGGTTCCCCTGCCTGCTCATTTGGCCGGTGTGGAAGGAGTTGTGGCAGACAGCATGAAGCAGTCTTTCTCCCACCCCCATCCTGCACGTGGTGTGTTACCTGGTGTGCAGAAGGCTTGAGCTGGTACAGTGAGCCTGGTCGTGCTGCTGCCTGGCAGATGGTCACAGTATGCTGTCTGGGGCCGCCTTTGCTGACCTTGGGCACGAAGCTAGAACGTGACCGTGTGCTGTTCAGAGAAGAAAGTCTGCAAGCACACATTTAGATTTTATTTCCAGTTCTCTGTGCCCGCACACTAGAAGACCGCAGAAAACAAACCAATCCGTTTTCCAGATTATCATCTGGACTCTAGCTCCGAGCCGTGGGCAGGCTGAGGCAAGTCCTGCAGAGGAGGAGAGCAGAGCCAGGTGGGGGAGGCTGTGAGAAGCACGGAAACCACCCCACCAGTCGCTCTCGATCATGGGGCAAAGGCCACTGGGAGGCGTGGGGGAAAGAGGTCATTAAGAGCCCTAGGCAGGGTGAGGTGGCCCCAGGAAACCCAGAGTGCACTCCATGGTCTCCTCAGGCATCATGACAGGCTCCTGCCCCATTGGTTGGTTGTATCTTTTCAGACCCTGACCTCCCCTGTGCTTAGCAGAGTGTGAATGTGCGTTTTCAGGCTCCCCCTCCTATGAGCAGCAGGCCTCTGTGACTCTGGCCAGCAGAGGGCAGCAGAACCTCATTTCCTTCCTAGGTCCTGGGGCAGGGGACCTCAGCAAGCGACTTCCTTCTGTGTGTGGAACCCTCAGAGGAGGAGTTTCTTTAGGAATTGTTTAGAAGACTGCTGTGAAGTCAGAGCTATGGCAGCCAGTAGGATGTGCATCACCGTCTCTATTCCACTCCCAGGCTTAGCCTTTGCACAGAGCAGGGAGTCACGGGAACAAGCTCTAGGAGCAAGTCACAGCATGAGTTGACCTTGGCTGCCGTGTTGTGTGTGTGCTGGCTGCTGAGCTGTGGGGTGCTAGGCTGACATACTGGTGGACAAATCTTGTAGAGATGCCAAACACCATGTTGACAAACACGGTCCAGTAACTCTTTCTGTGTGTCCCTTCCAGTGACATTCCTTGGGTCCTCAGTTACCTAGTTGTGGAGTGTGATGCGGAAGTGATTGTATGTGCCAGCCGGGAGCCAGCCGGGGCCTGGTTCTGTCCTTCCTGCAGCTTTAGTATATAAGGTGCCATGACCTATCAGATTCTCTTTCCAGAGCTTGAGCTTAACAGCTGGCCTAAGTTAGTAAGGAAACAAGGCTGCATCTGTAATTGGGACAGGGACATGTTCCAAATAGCAGAACGGGCCACACTTTCATCAGGCTAAAGCTGCCTGTTTTAAGGCCATATAAACAGTTTAAACACGCAGTAGCAGAACATGTAGTAGAATATGTGTGTGGGCTCACCAGCCAACCACACTGCCTGTGTGCCTCCTGTGCTCTGCAGTGAGTGGACCATGTTGAGTGCCCACCTCTACCCAGCAGGAATTGCCCTTCTGTGCTGGTGGTCCGGCCCAGAACTCTTGTGGGACTATTATCTCTAGGCCCCAGGAGATTGGACCTGGTGTATAGGGCTCTTGGGGTCCTGGCATGCTGAGTCTTGAGGATACTTGGATACGGCTCCTTCTCCGTGTCCTGCTAGAGGCCTGGCCTTAGCTCTGTAAGTACAAAGCCAGCCCTGTAGCAGAGGCTTGACCATTAGGGCCCTGCCTCTACTTGGAGTTGTATGAAAAGGGATAAGCATCAGCAGGGACACCTGACCCTGCCTTGGTGACCTGCTAAGCCTGGTCTAGTGTGGGTCCTGTGTGTGACATCACGTGGGGCCTACTGCATGCTCCATTGTTCAGAGCCGCATGCCCATTTGATTTCAGGACCCACCTGGTCCTTCAGCCTTTGGGTACTCAGAGAATTGTCTCTGTGCTGTATCCCAGGCCACCTCACCTGACGATAGGTAGCTTCAAGGAGGTGCCATTTTTTGGGGGGGGGGAGGGTCTTGGCAACCCCAGGGACATTGTACGGTTTTCCTGGCCCGTTGGTACCCAGATGCCTTCCTGAGCCACTGCCCCTGTCCACAGTCAGGAGGCAGAGAGCAATGGATACTGTGTTCAACTCACTCTCTCCTTTTCTGCAGTCCAGGGCTCCAGGCCATGGGTGGAAGGCTCTGCCTGTATTTAGGGTAATTCCTCCCACCTCATTTAGCCTCATTAGACAATCCCTCACAGATACCTAGCCCTTCCTCCTTTTTACAGTTTAACTGCATGTCTTATTACTAGTCTGTGTGTGTAGTGCATATATGTGTATGTGCACAAGAGCAAGCCTCATGTGTTTCGAGGTCACACAGCAGTGTGAGAGAGTTGACTGTTGCTGTCTGCTGGTGCAGGGTTCAAACACTGTCAGGCTTGAGCACTAATACTGCCCAAGCTCTCCAGCCCACTGCCTTTTATTCTGAAACCCATTCTCTCACCCGGGTGCACACGGCTTTTCCAGTGCTGCTTATCTGAGCTATTTTGTCACAGTACTAGAAAGCTGACCAACACAGAATGCTTGCCCCTCTCCCTCCGCGCTGTGACTATTGAGCATCCTGGGAGGGCTGCTGGTTACATCTCCATCTCTCTCTGGCACTGGGAAATCCTGATGCAGGACTGAGGTCACTGCTGTTCTCACCCTTCCTGTCTGTCCAGTAGTCTTGCTTTCAGCCTGGTCCATGGTGGTTGGTTTAGGTCTCACTTTGTTGCAAATTTTATTTTAAACATTTTGCTCATCCTTAAGAGTAAGCTGTAGATGGGAGTCAGTGTTACACATTTGGGCCTGGCCTGCCCTGGGCCAGTTCCTGGTACCTGTTCCAAGTTCCAGGTCTCTGGTAAGGAAGCTGGGGCTGAGAAGCCCTGCCCCTGTACAGCAGTTGGTACTGTCAAGTCTCAGAAATGCTTGCTGGGCTCTGTCTCCTTCCTTCACGGGATAAGGGCTGCAGCTGATGCCATGACAGCTGGTAGCCAGGAAGAGGCCTCCAAGCTCTGTTGTCCCCAGCTCAGCTGGGACTGAGCTGCTGTTCTGTCACAGTGGCTCCTGTGAAGCCCCCTCTGTTTGGGCAGCAGCCACAGCTCATTCTGTGTATGTTTTCTAGCCAGCACAGGCCTGCTGACGTCACAGACATCCCTGTCCTCATCATGGAGGCTACCCATGTCTGTCTGGTTGCTGCCTGTTTCTGGGCCTGTCTTCTGCCCACAGGGAGTAACCGTCAGCCTGTGCAGAGTCCAGTGAAGCGAGCGTGACCATCAGTGCCAAGTGCAGCAGGATCCTAGGGCTGTGTCAGGCCTCAGCTTCTGCATGACCTCAGCATTCCAAACCCTTTGCATCTGCAAGAACAGCCTGTTCGGTTCTGTTTCTCCGGAGCGACGGAGGGCTAAAAAGGTCACATTCTAGCTAGCGTTCTCAGTAGCCCGCTCCAACATCCTTCCTTGTGTGCGGTGCTAGGCATGTGATTGCTAGGGCCAGTCTCCACTGACCTCGGTGTTATTTTTACTTTGGAGTAATTGCACAATTACCAAAAGTTGAAAGAATCATCTAGAGAGAATTACTTCCTGTCCCCTGGGATGTCTTCCCACTGGGCACTTCTGTGTGAGCTCCCACCCCCGTTGGTGGTATCTTGGCTGTGCCAGGCCCATTTTCCTTACAAGTTTCCATACACCTCAGAAAACCCCAAGTCCCACCCCAGCCTGGCATCCCACATTTAGGCCTGTTGTCACCTCACTTGTGGTTTGACTTTGCTTCTAGTCATGTGACACCTGCCTAGGTCTGGTGCACTGGAGTGCAGTGAAGTGCATCGGGTGCTCCATCTGTCAGGCCAGCTGGAGGAGTAGCTACCGAGCCTGGGCCCTCTTAGCCCAGCCCAAGGCGCACAGCCTCGGCCTTTCTTCTAGGGAAAATGAACAGGTAGAGTTAGGCTGGAAGCATGGGCACCAGACCCCAGCACCTTGACCCTAGTTGTGGGGAGAAACTGAGTCACCAACAGCCCAGGCTTTGTCCCCGTCCTCTCAACAGAGGCTGAAGTAGCTTACCAGGTTCTCCAGCTTCTCCTGACAGGACTTGCTTCTGCCACGTTTATCCTTAGACACGCAGGTTCTCCATCATACAATCCAGGAACGTCTACATGTACGAGATGGCAGGAGACTGTGTTTCCTACACATGTTCTTAGGAACTAAAACCATGTTCTCTCTTCTCTGTGGCTAAAACCATGTCAGGTCTGGGAAAGGCAGTTAAGGCCAAGGGCATGGGCCTTCCTTGTGTTGTTCTGGGACAGAGTAGCAGCAGGGAAAGATTCCAGTGACCCGATCCCCACCCTCCATCCCACCAAAATGCTACAACCCAGGTGCCCGAGGCCCAGTAACTAGTAGGAGCTCCTCCTTCTGCCTCACAGTTCTCAGTTCCACACTTAGTCCTTCTTATTCATCATGGGCAGGGCTGATGCTCTGGCTGGGCAGTGTCCCTAGCTGGTTCCAGCTGCCTTACACTGGGCTGAGACCATCCTTAGAGAGAGGAAGCCCAGCTAGCATTGTCCAGGCCCCTCAGAGCCAGCCCATCAGTGCTGTCTATCCTTTCTGCTCACATAGCCCAGTTGTCTATGCCCCAGTCAGTCAACTTCTGGTCAGTGGGACAGGTCCAACTGATGTTACCACAGAGTATGCAGTGGTCAGCCTTGGTTTTCTCCTTTGAAAAGTGGGACCGTGTCCTCTGGCTCCTGGTGCAGATATATCTCCACTTGTGTTCTTCAATGTCCCCAGACAAGTGCACACTCACTTGTGCACGCTGAGAAGCCCTCTGCCTGCGGTGGTGACCAGCAGAGTCTGGCAGTCTATACAAGGCCTCTCCTTGGCCGGTGTCTAAGAAGGTGGACTTGACTCACATGGCAGTACTACAGACCCAGTGGCTTCAGTGTGTATTGTTGCCGTGGTTTTGAAGAACGGTGTCACAGTTGTGACAGAGAGGGAATGGATGTCCTGGTCCTCCTTGGCCAGCACATGGTTCCCCCCCCCTTCCCTTTGAATACACCTGTCTCCTGGTCTTCATCTAAGGAAAAGTCAGTCAGGGCCACCTTGATGGTCTCATTTCATCTGTAAAGGGGACCTCCCTGTATTTAGACCACCTTTGTATAGGGACCCATGCCTTCAAAATTTTGATTTTTCCATTTTCATTCTATTTATATTAGTATTTTGTCTGCAAGTATGTAAGTGCACCCTGTGTGTGCAGCGCCCATGGAAGTCAGAGGAAGGTCTCGGTTCCCCTAAAACAAGTTATATATGGTTGTGAACTGCTGTGCAGTAGCTGGGAACTAAACCCGGGTTCTGTGTGAGAACAAGTGCTCTTAACCACTGAGCCACCTCTTCGGCCCCAAGACCTGTGTCTGTGCTAAAACAACCTGGCCAAGCAACGTAAGGGAGAAAAGCAACGTAAGGGAGAAAAGCAACGTAAGGGAGAAAAGCAACGTAAGGGAGAAGGGGTTTGTTTGACTCACAGTTCCAGGTTACAGTCCCATCAGTTCAGGGACATAGAGGCCACAGGTTACAGTCCCTTCAGTTCAGGGACATAGAGGCCACAGGAACTTGAAGCAGTTGGTCAGATAATTTCCACCGTCAGAGCAGAGAGCGATGGAGTAACATCAGCATCCTAGTGCTGAGCTTGCCCTCTGCATCCCTCCCGTCCAGAGCTTAGCTCCTGCAACGGTGCTGCCCATATTCAGGGTGGGTCTTCCGACCTCAACCTAATTAAGAATGTCCCTTATCAGCCAACATACCCATTATGCCAAGTCAGCAACCAGAACTCAACCCTGTCTCCAAAGATAGTCATATTTTTTTTTAAAGATTTATTTATTTATTACATGTAAGTACACCATAGCTGTCTTCAGACACACCAGAAGAGGGCATCAGATCTCGTTACGGGTGGTTGTGAGCCACCATATGGTTGCTGGGATTTGAACTCTGGACCTTCGGAAGAGCAGTCGGGTGCTCTAACCCACTGAGCCATCTCACCAGCCCCAAAGATAGTCATATTACTTTTCCTTTTGAAACTCACTGTGTAGCCCAGGCTGGCCTCTAACTTAAGGCTGTTCTCCTCCCTCAGCTTCAGAGTGCTAGGATTATAAAGGCGTGAGCTTCCGTGCCTGGCTGCCTGCCATTACAGTAGGGATGTGCCAATCAGAACACCATAGCAGGTTATTTGAGGCCAAGGAGCACAAGGAAGAGAAGACAGAACCAGGCAGGGGAAGCTACCACCAGAAGATTGGAGATGCGGGGCTGTAGGCTTCGTTGCAGGGATGGGAGCTATCTTGAGGACAGGAGGAGTCACAGGCACTTTGTTTTCATGCTTTGGTTCTAATGCTGCCATGGAAGGTGACCGTTTGTCATGCCCAAGACCTGGTGTTAGTAGCGCTGTGGTATCCTCACATTCCCCAAATACACTGGGACCAGCACAGGGACCCACTGCTGCATGAGCCTGAGGCCGTTCGTTACCTGGGGACTCACAGGCTTGTCATCGACCTTAGCCTCTGCAGGGATGGGGAGACCCCGGGCCGCACAGACACTGACCTCATTACTCCTGTGCTCTCTCCTCAGGTGCAGAGCCAAAGGCCATTTTGCCTAAGAAGGAAAAGCTGAAGCTTCGCCGTGAGCGATGGTTACAGAGTAAGTCACATCCTTATCTTGTGAGTTAGCTGCATCTGCCCGTCTCATTCCGATGCCTGTGCCGCCTGGATGGACTTGCACCCCGTGGAGATTGCTCATGTGCTTGTCCTCTCAGACCCTGATGGGATGGATCCAGGAGGCGCTCACTAGGAAGTGTTAGAAGCAGCATCAGTGGCTGCTTGAGGGAGTCGGCAGCAGCAGGGCAGCATGAGGCGATCTGTCCCTGAGTGGGTGTAGACCAGTGTGAGCCTCCTGCAACCCCCTTGCTTCCTCCTCCGTACAGAGCCATCCTGAAAGTTCTCTGTCCCTTGGGGTAAAAGTGGTCTGACTGGGGCTTCGTGATGAAAGCTTTAACTGCAGGGATAACCTGTACATTTGTGGGGTCAGAGCCTCGTGCACAGGTGAGGCCTGTCTGCTGTTCTTCCCAGGTCTGTGTGAGCTTGGCAACTGTCACTTGATGATAGAGTTCATATGGTCCAGGCCAGCCTAGCTCTGTGGGTAGCCAAGCCTGACTGACCTTGAGCTCCTGATCTTTGGGCCTCTGTCCTGCAGCTGTGGCATGGCAGGAGCAATGCAGCTCGCCCGCCCGCCCGCCCTGGGTGGCTGGGGTCGAGTCTGGTCTCGGTCTCCAGCCGAGCGTTTGGAGCAGATGGAGCAGCTCTCCCTCGCTCCCTTCCTGGAGTAGGCAGTCATTTTCCACAAAGCTGATTATGTGCGACGTCCCCAAGCATTTTCTGTGTTTACTTGAAAATCACAAAGATTGCTTTGTAGTTTTTCTCTTAGCCGTTATCTTTCTTTTTAGTGTGTTTCTGCCAACTCTGGGAGTTTTGTTTTTTTTGTTTAAATATTTATTTATTATTTTTATGTAAGTACTCTGTAGCTGTCTTTAAACACACCAGGAGAGGGCATCAGATATCATTATGGATGGTTGTGAGCCACCACAAGGTTGCTGGTATTTGAACTCAGGACCTTTGGAAGAGCAGTCAGTGCTCTTAACCACTAAGCCATCTCTCCAGGCCCAACTCTGGGAGTTAATTTGGAATAGTTTCATCTATATGTTCTTACATGTTTAAATGTGGTTTACCTTTTTTTTTTTTTCTTGAAAATAAGGTAATTTCTCTTGAAATTTTTTTCTTGAAAACTTTAAATAAAGGGGTGTTTTGGAAGCAGTATTTCTAGAAATTGGTCAATTTCCTCAAAATTACTAGTTTTACATTTTGTTGCGTTTTGGATTTTTTTTTTTTAAGAAGTTGGCTGGCTGCTCTGGTCACCTTTCCACAATTCCCAGCAAAAGGAATTGTGCTCTCTGTGCTGAGGCTTTGGTGTGGCCCTGGCCCCATCTGAGGTGTGCTGCTTTGGCGTGGCCCTGGCCGCATCTGAGGTGTGCTGCTTTGGTGTGGAAGTTTTTGTTCCTGGTGGATGATGTGAGTTGATTTTTATGCCTCAAGGTTTCTTCTAAAATAGTTTGATTTCATCAGCTCTCAGACTTTATCAGCAAAAGGCTGTGTGTTGTCTCTTCCCTGCCTTTGTCCCCCACCCCCACCTGCCTCTGATACTGGGGATTGAACCTAGGGTCTTTTCGTATGCTAGACAATCGCTCTACAACTGAGTTACATTTCCAGCCCCGCTTTCTCATTTCTATCCCTTTTGTGTGTGTGTATGAGTGGCCCACATGCCTGCAGAGGTCAAAGGAAGTCATCAGATCTCCTGAAACTGGAGTTATAACCGGTTATGAGCCACCATGTGGGTGCTGAGAACTGACCCCTAGTCCTTGGGAAGGACTGTTATCTGCTGAGCATGTGGTCATTTCTGTGTTCCACCATTTCTGATTAGATTTCTTAAGAAGCTTCATTGATTTAGTGCACAAACCCAGGATGCTAATCACTAGTTCTGCCTGCTTCTCCTCTGCATTATTAACTTCCACCGATTCCCACCTGGCCTGGCTTTCTTTTAGATTTGGTTAAGTAGTTAGACTGTGTCCATGTTAGCCTCTGAGTACAACGTTAGCTGTGTCTTGAGCTAAGTTGACTCCTCTGTCACAGCCATTCCTTGGTTCATTCCTGCCCACCCATCAGCACTTTCTTAGTGCATTTTGAGGCAAGTTGCGGGCATTCGTATGCCTGCTGGCAGATAGGCTGGCTAGTGCTGAGCTTGTCTGTGATCCCCTCTGTTCTCTCTCTCTCTCTCTCTCTCTCTTTTTAAGATTTATTTATTTATTATATGTAAGTACACTGTCGCTGTCTTCAGACACACCAGAAGAGGGCATCAGATCTCATTACAGATGTTTGTGAGCCACCATGTGGTTGCTGGGATTTGAACTCAGGACCTCCGGAAGAACAGTCAGTGCTCTTAACCGCTGAGCCATCTCTCCAGCCCCCCCTCTGTTCTCTTGTGAAGAGGATGTTTACCTGGCATCAGCAGTGACTTCTGATAGCTGCTTGTGCCACCCACCTGCCTATGGCGAAGGTACCATGTCTGATGGGCCTGTGGTTGCATTGGTACTTTGTCTCCTGAGAGTGCCTCCCTGCCAGGCTGCCCTGCACACAGCAGCAGCAGCAGTGCCATGGCTGAGAGGCGCCACGATGTTTGTTCACGGTCATCCTTGCTGCCCTGTCTCCTGTTGATGGATGTCTGCCCTTCCATCTTGTCTGTGCTCAGTAAGGCTGGCCAGCATTTGCTCTAGTGTCTCTGCAGACATGTTTTTTATTCCTCTTACGTAAATACTTAGGAATGGAATCCTGGGTCATAGGGCAGGTGTATGTTTAGTTTTGTAAGCACTGCCAGGCATTCTTCTGAAGCCGAGGTTCACGTGTCCCCCTTCTGCATCAGGAGAGTCGTGGTGGCCCCGCAGCCGTGCATACGGTGATGGTACGTCCTCAGTCGTGTATCTGGTGACGTGGGCTGCTGTCTCTCACGGGCTGCTGGTCCGTGATCTGTGAAAGAGCATCTGCATCTCATCCTCAGTGAGGGTCATTCTTCTCCAGGTGCTCTGCGTTTTTATTACTGAGCTTGGGGACTCTGTGTGTGTGCTGGGGACTTGCTGGCCCTGCTCAGCTGTGTGTGCTGTATTCCTTGCAGACTGTCTTGCCTATTCGTTTTCTTAACTTTCTTTTTTTAAGCGACGGGAGTTTAATGATTAACAATCTTACCCGTATTTTCCCCATATGATTGCAGTGTGTCTTGTCTTAAGAAGATGGTGCTTAGGTTGATCTCTGAGTCCGAGGCAGCCTGGTCTATGTACATAGTGAGTTCCAAGACAGCCAGGGCTCGAATAGACGCGGTCTCAGGCAGACAGACAGACAGACAGACAGAGCACACAGAATCCCAAGTCATGAAGATGTTTTTCTGTTTCCTTCTGAAAGTGTCACAGCCTGGCTTGTCCTTAGGCTGTGGTCCATCCTGTCTGCTGTGAGTTGGGAGGTGGTCCTGCCACAGTCTGGTGCAGATAGTTTTCCTCTTTGGAGTGTCCTTTTGAAAGCCACATGGCTTCCCTCCATCCATGCCTGTGCTCTGGTGTCAGCAAGGGACAGGCACAGAAGGCCTCCTCTGCTCCTTCGTCCCAGCTCGCTCTGGGCTTTCTTGGTTCTCAGCACATCATCCGATTTCACTGATGTCGTTCTCCTTAAAGACGACAACAGAAGCTGAGAGGGTGAGAGGGATTAGGGTTGTGGCGGCACCGAGTCCGTAGCCCAGCTTCAGGAGGGTGGGCTGCCGACACTGAATCACGTCAAGGGCCTCTCATCATTGGTCAGGTTTTTTAAATAACTGTTATCTTAATTTCTCTCTCTCTCTCTCTCTCTCTCTCCCTCTCTCTCTCTCTCTGTGTGTGTATATATGTGTGTGTGTGTGTGTGTGTGTGTGTGTGTGTGTGTATGTTGGTATTTTGTGTTTTGGACAAATTTGCTTCTAAAAGTTTTTAAAAGTACCAGTAATTGTCATTTTCTTATTTTTTTAGTAACAGCCTATGTCTTGTGATCTGGCCCAGGATATATCTCAAGTCTGGTAGCCATACTGGATTCTCTAGTACCATCAGCAGTGTGTCTCTTCCGTGGCTGTTGATCGTTTGCCACACTCTCCCTGTTGTCACTGTGAGGAACTGTCCCAAGCTATACCTTTCCCTGACCCCTCTCCATCTTGCTCCACTTTGCCTCCCCAGTGTCAGATTCCTCGGAAAGTGCTCCCCGTCCCTGGAGCGAAGTGCTCCCCGTCCCTGGAACATGGTGTTCTGAGCATGAAGGCCCTTGAGAGTTTGCGTGGACCAGGTGTCCTCCAGGACTTCGCTCTACAGCACCTATAGCTCAGCTCCCGTAAAGTGCTTTCTGACGCTTGATGTACCCGACTGATGGAGGCAACTTAGAAGTTGCATTTCACGGCTGTGGTTTTCTTTTCCTGGATTCCAGTGGTGTCGTGTGGCTTTACTGTTTTGGCTTTTTGTGGTTCTCTACTTATTTAGAGTGTCTAACTCAAGTAGTTCATCTTCCAGAGCAGGGAGTGAGGGGCAACCACAAGTGCGGCCACCTCTCGTCTCTGTCTGGTACTCTGCCCCAGGCTCTCTCCGTTGTTCGAGTATTAGTAGACTTGCTCTCTTGCTCATTCTGTTGAAATAATGTTTTGTTCACATTGAGATCTTTATGGTTTTGAGGCAGGGTCTTCAGGATCCTGGACTGTCTGGATGACCTTGAATTGTTATCCTCCTGTCTATAATATTTGAGGGTTTTTGGTTTTGTCTGGTTTGTTTGCTTAAGAAAGGATTTAGATTTCTCAGCTTGGTTAAAAGTTGTGTTGCATTGTGGGTTAGGGATTGGGGCTGGGCACATCTCTTGACCCTGTCCACTCCCCTGCTGGCTTCTGCTTGCTGTCTTTGCCTCCCTGGTAGCAGTGAGCTGCCAGACCGGAGTGCCAGGATGCGGTCAGTGCTATCTTGTTGAACTCAGTAGAAATGAGCTATTTATTATCTTGGATCTGTTTATGGTTTCACTGTAACTTTATCATGGGTAGATAGTGAGTTTTACCACATCTCTTCTGGCACATCTAGTGACCAAGTTTTCCCCTTTTAGCCAGTGCTACCCCCAGTCATGGTGGGTTACAACAGCTTCCAGATCCCAAACTATCCTTGCACGCCCTGGATCACCCTGTTTGGGCATCTTTGATTTGGATTTGCTTGTGTGAGTTTGGGCTGCATGTCTCCCTCAGCCTCGCTGTCCTTTCTTTGGGTCTGTCAGCCTGTATGTGTGAGGGGGCGGCCCCTCAGCCCTTCTTTCTGCCAGGGAAGTTTGCCCCTCTCCGCTCTGCGGCTGGTCTTGATGAGGCGCTAAGTGAATTGTTTGCTCTGTTTCACCTAGACTGAAAACCCCCACCAAATTGTCACCTTATAAATCACAGTCTGCTAGGCTGCACTGGGCAGAGGCCTTGGAGGGCTGACTCTGCCTCAGTGTGAAGTGATGAACCCTGACGTATTGGCCCTGCCTGGGATGGTCAGGGTGGCCTCTCTGACCTGTCCTGTGAGGCATCTTCCCTGATGTAGAGGGTGGCAGAGTTGGCTGTGTCTTGCTGAGGGGGAAGCTGCTGGTTACCTCACCCCCTCTGCTATGGTCACCCCATGTTTGAAGTATCTGAATAAAGGTCCTTCTGTGGCTGTGTACCCAGAGAGAGTGGGGTTTTCTCCCAGAACTGCATACACCCCACAGCCACATTCAGGCAGACAGCAAGGTTAAGTACTTGTTACATTAGCAGTTTGGAATTGAATCCACCTTTTGAAGAACATTAAATTCCAAGACTGTGCCCCACAGTGAACTTTCTCTTACATTCATGCTGTGCATGCGACCTGGCCACCCACCCTGCTCCCTGCCGTCCCCAATGGCTGATAGTTCTACCCTATGGGACCACTCTCCCCCTATCGATGTCTCAGGGAGGTGCTGCACGGTTCTATTTTGCCCAGGATAAAGGACACCGTGGCTTCTCAGTAAGTTACCAGTGAAGCCCAGGGCCTGCATCTACCCACTGTCCCTATGTGTCTGTGTGCCCAGGCCCCATACTGCACCCCTTATAGAGGTGTCAGGCCTCTCTCTTCTGCAGCTCTAAGCTCATAGTCAGCCCTGTAATTAAAGTGTGCCTCTGTGATTAAGGAGAAAAAATAACTCAGAGCTGGCCCGCCCCCCAACTCTTTAGGGGCACAAAGCAGGTGACAGCAGGGTAACAAAGAACACGTGTGCTCTGTGGGAGCGAGCAGACCTCAGGGTACACACAGCTTAGTGGGTGCCTTGGCATTGGTGGCCCCTGAGGGGGCCGGGGAATGGGGTTGAATTGCCATATACTTCCGTCTCTCCCCTCAGAAATTGAAGCCATAAAGCTGGCAGAGCAGAAGCTCAGGGAGGAACGAAAGCGCAAGGCCATGGTGGTGGTAGGCGACCTGCACCCCCTGAGGGATGCCCTACCTGAGCTGCAGGAACTGGAGGCCGGCCGCCAGCGGCAGCAAGCCAGACGGTGAGTGTCGGGCACCGGATGTCTCTTACAGAGCTGGCCTGGATCACCATAGCCCTGGATTCAGAGAAGGGTTGACAGTGGTCTCTGAAGTCTTCCATCCCCGAAAGGTGAGGGAGTTGATGCCCAAGCCACACGTGGCTCAGAGAGCCTCTCCCTTGCCCTGAGCCCTTGAATGTAGTGTTGTGGAAGCAGCCCCGGGCCTGCCCCTGGGGGAAGCCTGCCTAGCCCACCAGTGTGTGCTCCCTCATGCCTTCCTCCCTCTGGCTGGCCTGTTTCCATACTATGCACGTGGTCAGCATGAGGCCTCGTGGTCTTTGCTGTGAATCCACCTGACCTTCCTGCTCCCCTTTCAGACAGCTCTGACATCCCTTTCTTAGGGAACCTCACCGACATCTGCCTGGGTTCCTCCCTCCCCTGATCCCACTGATGGTGAGCCTCTGTATGTGGGCCCACTGCATGGAGACCTCAGGGAGAGGGCTGGAGCCCACACAGCCCTAGACACACCTGTCCTTGTTCAGTGAAAGGATGAGGCGTGGGTGCAGGCCCCGAGGCTCAGCAGTGCAGAGCTGCCCTGGGGGTGGGGTGGGGGGCAGCTGGAGGGAGGGGCTTTAGGACTCTGCTCTCAAAACTCTTGGCTTTGTCGTTTCTGTTTTCTGTTGTTTTGGTTTGGGGTTTGGGTTTTGGAGGGTGGTGGTGGTGAGGGTTGACAAAGTCTCACTATTCACACTGGCGTGTAATTAATTGTGTGCCTCAGACTAACCTTGAACTTAATACAGTCCTCCTCAACCTCCCAAGTGTTGGGATTGCAGGTGTAAGCCACCACCCAAGGCTTATTACTTCTTATTTTGCCTTTAGGAAAAAAATCTTTCTCCCAGTGAGTTTTTATCTGAGGATAAAGCAAAGGTTCCGTGCACTTGTCTGTGAGCCCTCGCCCTTGTCATGGGGCAAGTGGGTGCCTTGCTATAGAACCAGATGGCCAAGGGCTGAGTTCCCAAGATGGGATACCCATTCTGCTCAGGCCAGACAGGGCCCCAACACAGGGTCAAGACTAAGCAGCTGAGCAGAGCCAGCAATGCAGAGTCCATTCCTGTTCTTAAGCAAAAAATGTGACCCTGGTCAAGGATCCCAAGGAGCCCTTCCTCCTACAGCTTCTCTTCTGAGACATGCTCTTGGGGCTCCCAGACCCGGGAGAGCCACGCAAGCAGCCTGCTCTACCAGCCCAGAGAGGGGTGTGCTAGGGCCGTGAGCCTCCCAGGATTGCTTCGGCTGTGAAGGGAGAAAGCTCCCATCCTGCCCCAGCCCTGGCTGCTTCCTCACATGACCGGGTGCTTTGCTGCCCTCTGCTTCAGAACAGCTTTTGAAGCTAAGCATGGCAGCCTGTTCCTTGAATCTCAGCCCTTGAGTAATTGGGGCAGGAAAATTGCTACAGACGTGAGGCTAGCCTGCAAGACAGCACGAGACCCTGACTCAGAATAAGAAGCAATACCAATAGCAGTTTAGATTTGCACAAGAGTAGCAAAGACAGTTAACATCTAAGTTAGCATCGTGGTTTGTCATTTGATCCTGGCAATGATCCAGGATCGAGCCGTGTGTAGTCTCGCATCTAAAGCAGTGGCCAGGGGACTGAGGAGACATCTCAGGCTGTGAAGTTCCCTCTGTGCGTGTCACTTCACCTGAGTTTGGATCTTCAGCACCCATGTAAAAAGCTGGGTATGGTATCTGTAACCCAGAGCCTTGTGGGTGGAGGCAGCAACATGCCTGGCGCTCATTGGCCAGCCGGCCTAGCCAAATTGATGAGCTCCAAGTAAAATAAGGTAGATAGATGGGTTGAGGGAGACCCCTGAGGTTGACCTCTGGCCTTCATATACACCTATGTGCATGCACACACAGATAGATTGATTTTATATATATATATGAATGAGAACATACCTGCATAAACACACATCATAAAATGAAATAGTTAACAGGAAGAAACTTAAGTGTGGTTCTCCTGTTTCCTCAGGCTCCTTCTGGCTGTGAGCTTTTCAGACTGAGACAAGCATTTTTTGGGGTGAGTGGGGTGGGGGTTTTTTGTTTTGTTTTGTTTTTGTCTTGTTTGAGATAGGCTAGGTCAATAACTGGGGAAGAGTCAAAACTCCTGTTCAGCAGAACCCCCAGAACTGCAGACCCTGCCTCTGAGGAGAGGGAGCGGAGCTCCTCACCCTGGGCGTGGACTGACCACTTCCCAGAGGCACAGAGTGGAAGGGGACGAAGCCTCTCACAGTGAGAATCCTGGGAAACACCTCTGTCACTGTGATCCAGTGACAAAGCATCCTTGGGCTAGGTTCCCGTGGCCCGTGAGCGTCTACTTTATGCAGTGGGCTCTCATCCAGTGATACTTTTTTGCTGAAATTGTTCCAGCAGTGGCCACTGTCATTTCTTTTAGCAGCTTCCAGATGGCTCTGATCTGCCCCGTCTGTGGAGTGGGTGTGTCTGAGCACTTTCTCACTTTCTGATGTCAGCAGATGCTGAAAGCTCACCTTGGGCATCTTCTGCCTGGTCCTGATACCGGGTGTTTCTCTGAGGAACCTGGCTCCTTGCCTTGGAGAATGACGCCAGGCAGCAAGATCTGAGGCTGGAGTGTTGGGCACTCCAGAGTCTTACTTCTAATAGAGCAGGTGCTCTGGGCCAAGTGCTGACCCATGCGTGCGTACTGGGAGTTAGAAGACACTCTGCCATCTGTGTGCATGCACCAGAGACAGCTCACTCTACTCTGGTGATCCTAGGATTCGGTGGTCTCAGAGACAGCTGTTACATCATGGTCATGGTTTATATGGGAAAGGAAAGGAAACCCACAGCAGAGCATGGGGAGTCTTGGAGGCTGGAGACAGGATGGGAGGCTCACCCAGAACTGAGGGCTGCAGTGGGGATGTTCCTCATGCCGGGGACTGCCTTCAGATGTCTCTTCATACCTTCACTTTACCACCCTCTCGGCCACCTAATGCTGTTCTGGCCCTTGGGGTTCAGGCCCCAGGTATCTCTTTACTGTTTTAAACTGGCCTTGTCCTGGGCACTGCTTTTCAAAGTGGGAAGGAAGGTGCTATATCCAGATGGCTGCACAGGGTTCAGCTAGTTTTTGCCCATCCCTGTTCATGTCCTAAGCTTAGAGGGACATGATATGGGACAGTCCTGTGATCCTTTCTCATTACCTGGTCCGCTGTAAGTCCATGGTGTGGCCTAACATTGCTGAATGACCGCATGGCCCGAGGGCATTCACAGTACTCACAGGAGCTAGGCTGGGGCGTGCTCTACAGAATTCCTGACATAGACTGAGGTAGACCATGTTGTCTGTCTCCATCTAACTTACTTATGAGAGAGAAAATTTTCTACAACAAGCCAGGTGTGGTGACACACGCCTTTGATTCCAGCACTCGGAGGCAGAGACAGGCAGAACTATGAGTTCGAAGCCAACTTGGTATACAGAGCAAGTTTTAGGACATCCAGGGCTACGCAGAGAACCCCTGTCTTCAAAACCAAAACCAAGGGCTGGAGAGATGGCTCATTGGTTAAGAGCACCGACTGCTCTTCCGAAGGTCCTGAGTTCAAATCCCAGCAACCACATGGTGGCTCACAACCATCCATAATGAGATCTGACGCCCTCTTCTGGTGCATCTGAAGAGCACTTATGTATAATAATAAATAAATCTTTTTAAAAAAAAAACCAAAAAGAAATTCTCCAGGACAGGGCTTGTGCTTTCTACTCATGGCCCCTTTGCACCTGAGAAGGGGGTTTTTGGTTTTTTTGTTTGTTTTGTTCGTTTGTTTTGGTTTTGTTTTTTTCAAGACAGGGTCTCACTGGCCCTGGTTAGCCTGGAACTCACTATGTAGACCAGGCTGGTCTCAAACTCACAGAGAGGCATGTCTGCCTCTGTTCCCAAGTGCTGGGATTAAAGGCATGCTGTGCCTGGCTGTTGAGGGGGTTTTATGTGACCCCAAGTACAGAGGTTTACAAGGTAGCTGAGCAAATCAAACACTGACAGAATAAATCATAAATACATTTACTTTAAAAATCCTGTGGGATAATTTTATCCTCATCAAAGATTAAAGCATATTTGCATACTGATGAAATGAGCATGCTTGTTTAACATAAAAGAATCAAGTCTTGAGCTGAAGAGATGGATCAGTGATTAAGAGTTCTTGCTGCTTTTGCAGAGGTCCGTGGTTCAGTTCCCAGCAGAGTGGCTCACAACCTACCTGTAACTCCAGCTCCAGGGATCGGATGCCCTCTTCTGGCCTGTATGGGCACCTGCACCCATGGCATTCAGTCACAGACACACATGTACACATAAGTGAAAATAAAAAACAAGTCTTAAGAAAATTGTAAATCCTGGCTGTGTTAATAAGGCTGTAAAGCTTCTTTACTATTTTCAGTTAATCTGCATTTTTATATTACAATAGTAAGTGCTGAGAATGGCGGGTCTCATGGTAAACAGTATAGAGGGCAAAATGTGTGGGTAGGGCTGTTTCAGAAACTGCTGTAAACTAATTTCTAATTCTAAACACAGTTTCATTCATTCATTCATTCATTCATTCATTTTTATAAACTGAAGTCAGCAAATTAAATAGCAATTAAAAAAAAAGATTTATTTATATGTAAGTATACCGTAGCTGTTTTCAGACAGGGCATCTGACCTCATTACAAATGGTTTTGAGCCATCATGTGGCTGCTGGGGTTTGAACTCAGGGCCTTCGGAAGAGCAGTCAGTGCTCTTAACTCTTGCGCGCGCTCGACTGGCCAGGAAGAACGACGCTGCAACAGGATCCTTCTGCACACGTTTATTGGGAGAGCTTGATTGTAGAGGCGAAAAGACCCTGAGCCCAGAACTGGTGCTGCTTTTATAGGCCTAGGAGAGGCGTGTCTCACACCCGGATTGGTTATGCACTAAGCCTCATTTGCATGTTCCTCATCTGATTGGCTACTCTCTCTCAGTACCTTACAGAACCTCATTATCATACCTCATTTGCATGTCTCATATCTGATTGGTTATACTCTCAGTACCTTACAGAACCTCATTATCATACCTCATTTGCATGTCTCACATCTGATTGGTTATACTCTCAGTACCTTACAGAACCTCATTATCATGCCTGGGCCAGGCAGTGTCTTTGCAAAAAACTTTACTGCATATGTACACATTGGTTGTTTGTCCAAACTTATGCGTGGTGGCCAGCAGTAGTCAGTGCCACTCTGCAACAGCACATGTGGCTTCCCACACTTAACTGCTGAGCCATCTCTCCAGCCCCTCAAACAGCAATTTTTAAATCAAGGATTCTAAAACCCACAGTGCAAAGACACCTTGATCCTGGCATGAAGGACGATAAAACACATCACAAGCGTTTGTCTCCACAGTGACACCATTGTGCTTCTCTGGGAGCCAGAAGCTTTGTGCAGGGAGAACGCTGCCATTCCTCCATGTAACTCTCTCACCTCTGAGCTGAGGTGTCAGGCATGCTGTGCAAAATCAGGACCAGGACTGCAGTAAAAGTACATGATGCAGCTCAGACGAGCTCTGAAGACATCCTGAATGGTTTTGCGTTTGGTTCTGGATTTATTTTTGGCTGTTGTATGTTTGGAAATCTGCCGTTTTTAAATTTTTCAGTTATGAAACACCACATGGGGTTTGTGCTCTAGGAAGTCCCACCGTCTGCTTGTGGAAGAACTTCACAGAGTCAGGCTGTGTTCTTGCTTCCAGTGTCTGAGTTCAGGATCTCTGTGTGCCCATGCGTAGAGTCCTATAAGACCTGGGCTACTGCCACCATACTCAGCAGCCCTGAACTGCATTTAGAGAGACTTTCCCCATCGTACAGCCAGTGGACCTGAGAGCGCTCACTAGCTAGGTCACCTGAGGCAGTGGGCCTCTGCAGGAGGAACAGGCTGGAGGCCCTGGCTACTACCGTGTGGGTGCTTCTTCTTTACTCTGCGGATTCTGGAACCCTGGAAGGGCAGAGCAAACAGGCCTGAGATTACTATCCTAACAGCCTGGGGGCAGGAAAGGGTGGCACGAAACCTGGCAGTCCTTCCCTAGGCAGGGACCTGAGGCCAGGGTGTGAGAAGTCACTGAGAAGACACAAAAGCACGGCTCATTCATATTTGAAAAGGAACATGAATAGATCTGGAGTCTAAATTAGGTGTTGGCCCAGGACACAGTGGGGGCTTTTGGCCCTTCCTCTGGCTGCCTCCCGTTCTGGGCTTCTCTTTGAGCATGACATCTCTGAAATCATCTTGTCAGGTGGTGGGCTCTGGGTTCTTCCTCTCTGTCCAGGTCCCGTGCTGCTGGCTGGGGCTGCCTCTCCCTTTCAGATATTGGTCCAGGCTCCCCAGGATGTTGTAGGAATGTTCTTTTTTTTTTTTTTTTTTTAAAGATTTATTTATTTTTATTACATGTAAGTACACTGTAGCTGTCTTCAGACACTCCAGAAGAGGGAGTCAGATTTCATTCCGGATGGTTGTGAGCCACCATGTGGTTGCTGGGATTTGAACTTCGGACCTTCGGAAGAGCAGTCGGGTGCTCTTACCCACTGAGCCATCTCACCAGCCCTGTAGGAATGTTCTTGGCATGACCTGCAGCCATCAGAAATGACCTTAGGAGATGCTGCCTGGCACTGAGTCCTAGGCCCTCAGACTAACTGCCCCCCATCCCACCCTCAGCCATACCTAGTGTAGTGGCTTGGAAGGTCTGAGAATCTGTCATGACACTCCCCTCTGGTGGTCAGCGGGCACCACACTCTTGCCCTAGAAGGTCCCTTGGTGCACGTTGGCATCTGGAGGCAGCATGGGTTGGTGCCTGGCTCCTAGGGTCGCACTGGAATGGTATGTACCACATACCGCTAGTAGTGTAGCTTCCTCTTCTCTTGTCAAAAGTGAGAGGACAGATGTCAGGAAGTGCTGTCTGGTTTTAGAAAAAGGTTCTGCCCTGGCAGTGGAGTTGAGGGTCTAGGGCAGGCTGCCGCCTAGAGGGCTTGTTCTCCACTCAGCTTGGTCAGGTGGCAGACTCGGGGTACAAAAGTGATGTGTTTTCCTGAGGTGATAGACCTTTCTATATCACACAGGAACCTTAGGGAGTGAGACAAGATCCTGGATACTGTGGTTATTAACTCTAGATCTGGTAGCCAGGTGACACCGCTCATCTAGATTCAGTCTCCACAGCCAATGTACAGTGTGGACTCTTGAACTCCTGATGCTGTAGACACTAGGGGCCACAGAATAAATTCTCTGGTGAAATGTATCAGACTCACTTGGACTCTCTGTATCCACAGCAGGGTGACCAGCAAGCCCCGGCCAGTGGAGCTCAGCCGAATGACCACAGTACAGAGGCAGCAGCTTCTGTGAGTATAGCCCTGCCCCACAGGGCCTTCTTCCTGATATCCTGATCTGCACTCCCACCCCGACCTCCAGCCCCCTCCCACTTCTACACCTCCTCTCTCTTAGCTTGGCTTCTGACTACAGGTGGGAGACATTTTTTGGGAACCAAAAACTTTGCTGTCCTGTAGTTAGGCCTTGGGCGCCTATCTGAAGTTCCTCCATGGAGAGGTGATGCTATCTAGTGTGAGAACTTCCTTTCCCCAGTCTCCAGGGTGGTGGCTGGGAGCTCTGCCCCTCGTCCATCAGCGGTGTTGCCCTGTTGACTGCCTGACACTCTTCTCAGATGTGAGCCTGGGCATGAGATTCTTGCCTCTGCTCTTAAGCCTCTGTCGACTTAGCTTCAATGCTGTGCTGTCTTCGGGGGAGCCTGAGGCAGCCTGGATATCACCTGTGCAGGGTGGTTATTTTGTTTGTATACAACCTCTGTTAGTTTTTAGTGTTGTGTTCTGTGTCAATAGTGTATAGATTCAGTAAGGTCTTTTTAATGATTACTTTTGATTTTGGAAATCAGTATAGAATTTTACAGCCTAAACTGTCTTCCCAGTACTGGGAATTCTACCCAGACCCCCATTCATTCTGGGTTCTACTGCTGAGGTATAGCCTGTCTCCTGTGTTTGTTTGGTTTTAGGTTTTTGTTTTTAATTTTTGTTTTTTGAGACAGGGTTTCTTTGTGTAGCCATGACTGTCCTAGAACTTGCTCTATAGACCAGGCTGGCCTCAAACTCACAGAGATCCACTTGCCTCTGCCTCCTGAGTGCTGGGATTAAAGGTGTGCATTACCACCTGGCTCTTGATTTTGCTTTTTTGAGATAGGTTCTTACTAAATCTAGTCTTGTAGTTCTTACTCAGTTTAGTCTTGAACTCTCTCTGACTGAGTCAGGCAGCAGGTAGAGAAAAAGAGAATGAGCCGGGTGTGGGTTTTGAAACCTCAAACCCACCCCCAGTGACATACCTATTCCAACAAGGCCACACCTCCTAATCCTTCCCAAATAGTTCCACTAACTGAGGACCAAAAATTCAAATCTAGGAGCCTGTGAGACATTGCCTTCTCTGCTGACTCTCATTGTGTCTTTAGGCTCTACTGAAGTAGCCATGCTGAGTTAGAGAAAGGGTAAGAGGACCTGACAGCCTAGGCTCTTATGTATCTGAGAGGCCCCCAAGCTGCCTGTGTCCGTAGCTGCCCCATTGCTCACAGCTCTAGTGCACATCTATTTTGGGCTCATTTGGGAGAAAGGCACCTCTTACATAAAGCAACTGCCACTGCTCCCTGATCATCAGCTTGTGCCTTGGCAGCAGCCCCTAGCAAATCCCTCTTAGACCTACTGGTAGGGCGACCCCACGGGTGGTTGGTGTGTGCTCGGCAGCCTGTGTGCCCTGGTACTGCACTCGTGGGTGCTCTGGGCCTCTGCTGTCTGCTCCAGTGTTAGGTGGATGGATCCTGGGGTTTCTGTTCTCCCCATGCTGACCTCTGCTTTCCTCACTTTCAGTGAAGAAGAAAGGACCCGGTTTCAGAAGCTGCTGGCCAGCCCAACCTACAGAGCCAGTCCCCTGCTGGCCATCGGGCAGCAGCTGGCACACCAGATGCAGCTGGAAGGTGGCAAACAGCTCTGACCAAGGACAGTGTGTGCCATGAGATCTAGAGGACTCACACGTGGCCGGAGGTGCCGGCAGCTCTTGAATCCCATCCTGTACCTTCATGGCCAACTAGCCAGCCTTGAGACCTAGGGAAGGCGAGCTAGAGCTGCCGGTGAGGACAAATAAAATGACTTAGGGACTGTGGCTTCCATAGCCTGAGGACCATCTGTGGCTTTACTTCCCACTTCAAGACAGCCACCCTGCTGACCCTGGAACAAGCCCAGGGTCCCCAGCTAGGGGCCAGAGTTGGGGTGGTTGCTCTTGTGGGGATCTGCAAGGGCTGCACCAGTGTGAAACTAGAGGCCTGCTAAGTCGCTCGGTCCCTCTGGCCTCAGCACTCCTTCCCAGCTGTTTGGGATCCTGGTCCCAGCAGGGCCCTCTGCCAGCCACCTTGTTTCTCGAACTGTTTGCCTTCAGCCAAGCCGCAGCTTCTTGTGGCTCTGACCTCTCTCAGCCCAGGTTACTCACTGCCTTTCCCTGCCCTGCTGTGACCAGAGAAGCAGATGGTCCCGCCTGGAGGCAGAACAGCCCAGCCCAGGAGCCTCTTGGTTGGGTGGCAAGAAAGACCTGTGTTAGACACTAGTGAGTTCTCAGAGTAGCACCCACAGGCCCCACAGCTCATATGGACCCATGCTCCACCTTATATCTGGGCGTGCCTGTGGCACTACTCACCCTCCCACCCCCTTACCCTCTGACAGTGCTCCCAAGCCTTTTACAAGGGTGGTCCACATACTCATGGCTCCTTGGCCCTGTGAGTGGAGAGCAGGCAGAACAGGTGAGCCCCCTAGGCCTGTATGGACACCCAGGGCACTTGGTGAATGGAAGTGGGTAAGACTGAATAGGCCTAAACTGGGTGAGACAGAGGCAGGCAGATCTCCAAGTACAAGGTCAGCCTGGTCTACAGATGGAGTTCTAGGACAGCCAGAGCTACACAGAGAAACCTTGTCTTTAATTAATTTAATTAATTAATTAAAATAGTGAATTGGCCTGGACACAGACTCAAGTTCCCTTCGTCAGAGGCCATTTCAGCAGACTGCTGAGACACTGCAGCTACCTTGCTTGGGGGGCAGGACAGGCTCTCATTAAGAGAGCCTAAACCTACCTGTGGTGCAAGCGCCGTCCAGTGTGCCTGGCACAGCTTAGGAAGTTTCCACCTTCCTTGTGTTGTGTGTATTAAGATTTCTATGATGTGGCTTCAAGCAACTCTGGTCTGGCCATGGCGAGCACCTTTTCAGTATGCCTCTGCTGGGGAACGTAGGCCCACCCTTCAGGGTCCTACTTGGGAGAGCATTCCACAGGCCAGCTTCATGTACGGGTCAGTTACAGCAGGTCAGGGGGTCACACCAACCGAGGACACTAACGTGCAGTGAGCAGGAGAGGAGCCAAGCAGACATCACTGGGACTACCTCAGAATCTGTGCAAAATGTGGTCCGACGTAAGTTATGTGTCTAAGGCTTGGCAGAGCTGCACAGCTGGCCAGAGGCTAGACACTGGGCAGGCAGGGCTCGCCCCTTCTCACCTGAGACAAAGCGTGTGTTCTCATGTGGACGGACACAGGAAGCAGATCCCAAGAAAGTGGTCCTCTGCTGGTCGGTGGGAGTTTGCTGGATTTGTGTATCTCCTGATCTTTATAGAATAAACACGAGTCACATGGTTTCTGTGAAACGTGCAGTCCCCTGGCTTTCCTGACTTGAAAGTTAGATAGCAAATGAAATGATCACGGGGCACAGCAGTACCTGGTTCCTCCCTCACAAGGTGGATCTTGGCTTCTCTGAATACCCTCTCAGGGCACATCCCACTCTGCACTGGGCTGCCACCAAGGAAGCATGAGGGTAGGCAGACAGTAGGGACAGGAGGCAGCTCTGCCATGGCCCTGAGGCTGTTTGCTGAGCTGGGGGGAAGGGCAGCTGTGGGGAACCCACTGGATCTGGAGCTTGCCTGTCCCAGGAGACAGTGGCTCTGTTGGGAGGAAGGGACCAGTGAGGTTATGTCTTTGGGAGCCTGTCCTTGTATGGGACATTTGAGTCCTCTGATTTTCAGTCGCATGAACTGAGTATTGCTCTGTGGTGTGATGTCATCACCATGGGGCCACGCCAGCAGGGACAGATCTCTCCCCAGGTATTTCTACAAAGCATGCTCAGGACAGGAAGGAAAGTTGGTGGCCTCAGAGCATAGGACTCTCAGCTAAGCGATTGTCCCCATTGAGCCCAGACCTGAGCATGGAGTTTCTTCTGTCCTAAGCAGAACTGGGCCTGTCAGCCCCACTCTTACTGGGGTGTGTGGTAGTTGGGAGGGAGGCCATCCAGAGCCCTGGGGATTGGGACTCTTAAGGGACCTCTCAGCTGCCAGTCACATGACCTCAGTCTCCTCTCCCCCTTACATCTCCACTCTGGTGTTCCTAGCTGCCAGCCTGCTAAAACACAGCCCCCTGAGCCTGCGCAGACCACACAGCTTATCCTTGTTCACTGGGATAAATTAAAGCTGGCCTTTGATTCAGATGAAAATACAGTAAATCAATGCATGGAGCTCCCCACTCGGGTTTCCTCTGCTCCAGCAGCCTTAGATACTTGGAGGAATAGGAGTCTCCCAGGGCTTGGTACTGCTCTGAGAGTTTAGAACCACGTTGGAGTGACCAAACAGCGGGGTGGTGGGAGCCTCTTTCCAACCAGGTGACATAATGAACCGGTCTGGAGACTGGATGCTCACAGCCCCGCCCCACACTGCTCCTCTCTGCTCTGATCCCAGGATTTAGGGGTGTGGAGGGGAGAGGAAAATGTGTTTGCTTGCATCCATGCGCTCAGAACAGTCACGCTAGACTTAGGGCCCTCTGACCTGAACATATTTCTTGTTGTTGAGACAGGGTCTTACTATGTAGCCCAGGTTGGCCTCAAACTTGTGGCAAACCTCCTGCCTCAGCTTATCAACCCTTGGGATCGCATGAGTGTCCCACCTGACTCTGTATTCTCAACTACATCTGCAAAGACTCCATTTCCAAGTTTGCCCAAACTCTTGACCCTTCTGAGAGTGTGAGGTCTCTCAGAATGGGAAATTGGTCTTAGCATCTCGGCACCTGGGTTTTTAGCAATTCTCTCTCTGAGGTGGGCAGTCCTTAGAACCATACTGGGTTGAGAGGAGAGGTCTTGGGTGAGATGACAGTGATACTGGAGAGCCAGGGGCCTGGGGGAAGGACACAGCAGTTGGAGGGTACAGCTGCGTGTCGCACACACATCTATGCAGTGTGCCCTTTATTCTAGAGTAGTTATTCATTTTCCCACGGTCTGTAAGCCATGGGCAGTGCCCTGTCATCAGATGAATGAATGATGGCATGAATGAATGAATGATGGAATAAATTAATAGAGGGCGCTTTACCTTTCAGACGGCTCACAGACCCCCTCTGCTCAGGGACTTCCCTTTCCTGCTGCCTGGGCCATGGGCACCCTACTTTTGGAGGGAACTGGGGGTTTTCCAGCAAGAGGGGCTGCACATAAGCTGGGAAGGAAAGGAGCAGGCTATGGGCGCGTGCTGCAGCTGACATTCCTCGGGTTCCTGACTGTGGTAAACTGTAGAGTAGCCACCCCACCCACCACAGGCTGGAATTGTAAACTACTGGCTGCCCTCAGCAGACAACTGTACCCATCAGGGCCATCAGGCCAAGCACTACAGCCCGAGACATTTGGTCAGGCTAAGCGAAGAACGAGCCTCCCGGAGGCTTGACCTGGATGGCGGGTGCTGGGGTGTGTGAGACACAGGCATGTGCACGGCTCCCAGGCTGTGCGGCAGCCCAGGCTGACATCTCATAGGCTTCTGTGCTGCTTAGAAGCCAAGTGTTAAATAAACACCAGGCGCGTTTCTTCTGGAATGTTCCTCGAACATTGATAACATCTCCATGAGACCCTGGGAGGTGCTGGCTGATGCCCAGGCCTGGTCCACATGTGGCTCCCGAACATGGCCTGGCAGCTATGGGCAGGGAGGGGCCCCAGCCTCTGGTTCTCAGCCACCCCCGTGGCCCGTTTCCAGAGAGCACTATCAGCGTGTGCTTCCAGGATGTTATGCAGCCGGCTGGCTCTGGTGATAGCAGGCAGGCCTCTGAATTCTCTTTGAAGTCACTTGTGGGTGCCTGGGCTGAGCCCTGGCCCTGAGACCACCTACTCTATTTATTTAAAAAACATTTTTATTTTATGTGGATGGGTGTTTTGCCTGCATGCATGCATATCTGTGCATCAGGTGGATGCTTGGTGCCTGTGGAGTTCAGAAGAATGTGACAGATCCCCTGGAGCTAGGGTTATTGACGGTTTTGAGCCACAGTGTGGTTGCTGGGAGTTGAACCCAGGTCCTTTGCAAGAACAGCCAGTGTACTTCACAAATGAGCCATCCCTCCAGCCCCAACACCTGCCTTATTTTAAATAGAGCCCCAGCTCATGTGTTTTTTCTTCCAAATCTGTTAAGATAATGTAGTTACAGGATCATTGAGGTGTGGATTTAATCTGCCTCAAGATTAAGAATGCCACAACAGGGGGCTGGAGAGATGGCTCAGCAGGCAAGAGCACTGAATACTCTTCTAGAGTTTCTTACTGGCCCCCAGAACCAGAGGCCTGGCAGTGTCTGTCATTCCTCTGGAGTATGAGTGGCCTCCATGTCTGTGTAGTCAGTCCATGCCATCTGGAAGAGAAGGCCACAACAGGGGGAAACTGAGGTTCCCCATCTTAGCTTCTGCCCTGTGTTCTCAGGAACACGGGCATAGGCTGGGCCTGTGGGAAGGAGCAGCGTCCATATTCCCTTTGGAGTGTCTCTGCACATGGCCTGTAGTTCAGTCACCAGCTTTTCTGTCTGTCCTTCTGTCTGTCCTCAGGGCCTGTTCTTCCCTTGAGGACTCACCTCTAACTGTCCAAAGCATTCCACTTTCTGCCCAGCTTCATCTATGGACAGCTCTTCCCAGGTTTTCTGGGTGTGAACGAAGCCCAGCTCCAAGGGCAGAAAGAGCACAGGGCAGTCTGTAAGATATGGAGGCTGAGCAGCTGCACTTGAGACTCCAGTCAGGAGGGCAGGTGGTTGACCAGAGCCTGGGTCCTGTACTCTTCTGCCTCCTAGGGACAGGACACTGGTCCATGATATTCACATGGCAAACAGGCTGTGATGAGATGCAGTCCACCCAGGAATTCCAAGGAAGCCAGCAATTCCATTGGCCATCTACAAGCTGCTTATGCACCACACATACATCTGGTGCCCAAAATGCAGCGTGGTCTGTCAATGAGAAATCTGGAGAGCTGCCCACTGTTGCCCACAGCCTGGATACCTGTCCTGTTCTTCTCATACTAGAGCATCTGCCAGTGCCGCAACGCTCATATTCACGCAGTCTAGGCAGGAATGAACTGGGCAGAGGGGAAATGGTCAGAGGGCCAGGAAACGCTGTGATGTCCCCTTGTGATGGCTTTCTCAGAGATTCACCAACAATGTCCACCTGTTCCCCACTAGCCAAGGCTGGGTTACACATGCTTCCTAGATTAATGGAGGTTGGGTAACTGGGAGAGCTGAGGGGAAGGACGTCCTATCCACAGAGACTATCCTGTCCTCTACTCTGGGGAGAAGCTACCCAGCCTCTCATAATTTGTCCTTGGCCACAAACACCCAGGAGACTGGAGTTGGACCTATCAAAGGATTCTAATCTTCCTAAAGGTCCAATCCTAGATGCCAGGAAGGGACTATTCACTTGAGCCAAGACCACCAATTGTCACCACCCCAAAGCCCAGAAGATACAGGAGGCACTCACTGGCCATGTCTATCACAGTGTACTGACTGGTTTTGTGTGTCAACTTGACACAAGCTGGAGTTATCACAGAGAAAGGAGCCTCCCTTGAGGAAATGCCTCCATGAGATCCAGCTGTAAGGCATTTTCTCAATTAGTGATCAATTAGGGTGGGAGGACCCATTTCGAGTGGTGCCATCCCTTGGTTGTTAGTCCTGGACTTTATAAGAAAGCAAGATGAGCAAGCCAGGGGGAGCAAGTCAGTAAGCAGCACCCCTCCATGGCTTCTGCGTCAGCTCCTGCCTCCAAATTCCTACCCTGTGCGAGTTCCTGTCCTGACTTCCTTTGGCGATGAACAACAATGTGGAAGTGTAAGCTGAATAAACCCTTTCCTCCCCAACTTGCTTCTTGGTCATGATGTTTGTGCAGGAATAGAAACCCTGACTAAGACACATAGGAACCTGATTTCCTGACTTGTGGGGTTTTAAACAGCCTTTGGGGGACATTCCCACCTCACTCTGGTGCCTGCTGACATCATGGGAAATGAGGGGGTAGGATGGAAAGATGCCTCAGGTGTGGTAGAGTCAGGTGGAAGAAGACACCACAGCTGGGAGGAAATGGAAAGTTCAGAGGATTCTGAATAGGGCATGAAGTTAGGGGCCCAGGGTACCTGGCTTTGACTAGCCAGGCCTACATCCTGTATTTCCCAACCCTCCTGGTGGTCAGGAGGTTCAAGGAATCCCTAGAGCCCTAGCTTGTAGAGACCAGATCCCCAAGAATATCACTTGGTGGTCACAGCCCATCTAAGTATGAGGCTTCCCCAGGAGTTGTCCACACCTGCTGGTCTCAAACTACACTGATTGTAAGCCCCAGTGCCTGGTCTGACTGTCCCTAGTGAGAGAGCCAGACCCTGGCAAGACTTGTTTTACATCTGCTGAAGCTCACAGACTGGCTGGGCAAGTGGGCAGGAGGTGTCCAGCAGGAACAGTGGCTGTCACGGGGTTGTCTTAGAAGCTGTGGGGAGAATGCCACTCTATCAATATAACTGTGTCCCCGTCATGATCCAGACTGAAGGGTAGAAGTCCAAAGGCAAGTTGCTCTAGCAACAAGAGATGCTAGCTGAGTATGGCCCATGTTGCTTTTGGCTAGGCCACACAACTAGAAGGTGAATGGGGAGGTGATCTAACCCTGCCGAGCCTTTGAGGCCTGGGGCTGTGGGGCTCTTGTCCCTGGGATGGGTGTCATAGTGATCTGCTCCAGATCACCCCCCCCCCAAAGAGATGTCTACCAGCTTGGAGGAACAAGTAGTCCATCATGGGGCTCAGAGCTGACCCAGGCCTGACTTCTGGAACTCTTAGGCAGGGGACGCCTTTCTCGTGCCGTCTCCATTCTCAGGTGCTCAAAGACTGTCAGGTGACTCCAAGGCTCCCATACACCTGAAGTGGAAAAGAGGAAGCCTTGCCCTGGCCCTTGTCTTGGGCAGGTCCCGTTTCTCTCCCATCTTGGGTTTCTGACTCAGGGTTGAACCTGGAACCCAGGGCTGGCCTGGTTTGGGGGGGGGTTGTCTTGGCCAGGGCACAGGTGGCTAGGATTGCTGGATTGGGATGAGCTGTGCTGTAGAAGATGCCATGGGCTCCTTGAGACCCCAGTGTCTCCTCCCTCTGCTAAATTCTAGCTGGTTCAACTTCGATGCCCCAGCCTCTAGCAAGGACTCAGCTGCTTGCTGGCCCTGCTGCTCAGCCAGAGACCACTGGACATACTGACTCTCAGGTCTCCTAGAGGAGGGGTGACACGCCATCCTAGGGCTGCAGGAGAAGGCATTTCTTCGAGGGGCCCTGGAAGCCCAGTCTGTTCCATTGATCTCTGCTAGGCTCACTTCGAGACCTGGTGTGGCTCTAGGGCCCTAATGTCTGCCTCTAGAGTGCTCAGACACCAGAATCACCAGCATCGATCCTAGGCCTGTCTCCCAGCTCTCTAGGACTGATACCCAGCCATAGTATCTTCAGGGGCCAGACCATTGGTTGTATCTGCCCAAACTGAGAGCCACAGATCACCATCCTGCAGACTCTCACCAGGGACGAATATGCAGATTTAGAGACTGATTCAGGAGGGACATAGGGTGATGTGACCAGCAGTTGGGTGACTTGGGTGGGGAGTCCCCTGCTTTCAGCCCTGATACACGCAGCTCAGCTCTGAGAGGACAGTGTCTGCCCAGGTCTGTTTTCCTGAGGAGCCTCGCAGGGCTGAGTCTGCAATGAGGCAGCCTGGGCCTAGGCCCCCCCTCAGCAATCCTCAAAGGTCTGCAGCCCAACTCTAGGTCTCCTCCACTCCAGGCCTTCCTGTATTTTCCTGCTGTCCCTGTGAGGGCCTGTCAGGTCATCCCTTTGACTACAGGGACACTATCTGGCTTCCTGAACTTCCTGAAGTCCTCCAAGGCCATCTTATCCAAGGAGCCTTTCCTGCTGCCTGGTGGAAGATCTCTGCATCCCCTTCTGGGTATGTGGGTATTTTATTCTCCCTCCCTAAGACTGTCAACTAAGAGTGTCCCTGAACCCCAGAGGACAGAGACATCTTTCAAGACCTATGCCTCTACCCCCTTTTCCTGCATTTCTGTGTGAACAAGGGCTCTCTATGTAGGTATATCTCTTTTTGCAGTAAACTTGGCCCACAGTCCCTGGTCTGTGATTATCTGGGCATGAAGTCTAGGCAGACCACCTTCGAGGCATATGCTACCTGGGTATCCAAGAGATCTTGTGTCTGTCAAATTCCTTTGAGTCACTGTTCATTTATGACTACTGCTAACAGCATCACTATGTCTAGAGCTCGCTATGAAAAAACAGCCAGCCAGCATTCTTCATGGAGGCTGAGCTAAGACACTGCTGGCTGCTCACACAAAGATCATGTGCGCCAGCTGAGGGTTCTTGACCCATGGCCAGGCTGGCTTTCTTGATTATCTTTCTACGTTTCCCCTTCAGACATTTCTGCCTCACCAGCATGAAGTCTTGAGGCTTCCTGGAATCCTCAGGTCGATACCTGTCAAACAGCAGCCACCTAAATGAAGGTGTGTGTGTGTGTGTGTGTGTGTGTGTGTGCCCACACTACAACATCCTCAGGAACAGAGAGCCATGTGGTGTGTGCAGCATGAGCATTTAAATGAGTATGTATGTTCTTAGGGCAAACCCGCACATACTCCCAGGTATCCTGTAGGCATTTGCTTCCAAACACATCCTCCATCCGAAGAGCGATGAAACCTGTTATTCGTAATTGCATAGCATTTTTATCACGCAGAGATGTGGACTTCCACTGAATTCTGCTCTGGGGCCTGTTGAGAAAACCATATGTTCTATTATTATTTTTCCTGTTGGCAGGGTGAGTAGGTTATTAATTTTTCTTGTGCTTCAGGGCCTTGAGTTCCCAGTGTCTCCAGCCGAGCACTGGGAATTCCCTTCCACGCGCATCTTTCGCTAGCATCCTCAGGATCCAACCCACTCAGATGTGACCTGCGGCCTTTTGTTCCTGTGGGACGTTTCCAGGATGCAGGTGCTCCTCCTGGGTTTGTGTCCGGTCAGGGCTGAGGAGAGGGGATATGTATGAACTCATGGCTTGCTAGCAGGGAAGGCATACCATATTCCAGCCTCTGCCTAGCCCCAGGCTGGGGGTTCTCTGAGGTTGGACTCTGCTTTAGTCCAGGCCCTGGGACGAGCCTTGAGGGCCTGTCTTCTCACCCCAGAAACATCAAACCCGGTCCCAACTGATCACATCTGGATCAAAACCAGTCCCACTGTGAACTACCTACTTCATCCATTCCAGGCCCCCTGGGTTCTGCAGAGCCCAGCTCGTGCACAGGCAATACTAGCCTAATAGAAGAGCACCTGCCAGACTTCCATATCTCGTGCTGGACCACCATACCCAGCCACCATCCTGATCTGGATTTCACACAAGTGTGATGAACTAACTGTCTCTTAGTCTTTTTTAATTTATTATGCTTTCAAAAACTATTTTATATTTTATTATTTTTCTTACATCTATCTAATATTCAATTTTAATTCATTTTTTAATTCGCTCCTGTTCTCTTCCTCATATCTATTTCTCCTCTCTAGCTGAACAGCAGCCTGCATTCACCACACCCTGCTTTTTGATTGTGGGACCAGCTATTTTAAGTGTCTGCAGCCTTGACCACACACCACCATGATAGACCACAACCTGTAAACGTGAACCAAAGTAAACCTATTCTCCCTTGAGTTTGGTTTTGTCAGGGTGTTTTCCTACAACGGGAGTAGAAACCGAGACCAGTGCTGGGTGTACTGCTATGGGGCTGTTGTATAGTTTGAGATCAGTTATTGTGATACCTTTGATTGCTGTATGTTAAGGTTTGCTAGACCCATGCAGAGCCTCTTTCGCTTCCATAGAAAAGGAAATGTATAATTGCTTTGCTAGTCCTGGGAGAGTTGTCATGGAGATTTTGAAGTGGGTTATGTAAAAATTGTCTCCAGTTTAAAATTTTTTTAAATAGTTTGTTTATTTATTTTATGTATGTAAGTGCATGGTAGCTGTCTCCAGATATACCAGAAGAGGGCATTGGATCCCATTACAGACAGTTGTGAGCCACTATATAGTTGCTGGGAATTGAACTCAGGACCTCTGGAAGAACAGCCATTGTTCTTAACCACTGAGCCATCTCTCCAGTCCCATTTCATTTGTTTTTGTGTAGGTATTTATTGTTTCTTCCTGTCGACAGTTTTTGGGTTGAGACTGTTCTTGTTTTTCTGGGACCTTGAAATACACCATTGGGTTATTTATTTGAGATCATTCTGAATTAAAAAAAAAAAAAAAGAATAAGTCACTCATAGTTTGAAACTTCCTCTCAGAACCTCCTCAATGCACTCCAGAAGTTATGGTAAATCTGCTTTTGTTTTCGTTCGACTCTAGGGACTTTTAACTGCCCCCAACCCATTAGTTGCTCAAGGATGTATTTGTGTTGCGTTTTGTGTTTCTTGCTTTGTTGGTTTCTATTTTATTGTACTATGAGCTGACTCAGCACAAGCGATAGTGTAAATTCTTTTGTTTTTGGTAAAAAGTACTCCGTGGCCTGGAGCGTGGTCTACTTTAGAGCCGGTTACATGGGCTGCTGACGAGAGTGTGTACCGTTCTATTGGGTATTGCCTTCTGCAGACATCTGCTAACTCTGCTACATCTATGATATAGTTTAACTTCCAGGGTCCTTCGTTGGTTTTTAGTTCGGATAACGTATCTAGAGATGACAGTGGCGTATTGTATTTGGACCATTTTTATCTTTTAAGTTTATTAGTGTTTGTTTTATGGTATAGGGAGCCCCAGCATTTGGTGCGTATGTTTTTACAATCATTATATACTCGACAGGTTGTTTTCTTTATTAAAACACAGTGGCCTTCTTTATCTCTTCTTACTAATTTTGGTCTGAAATCTACTTTATCAGCTAAGCCAGCTTGTCTTTAGTTTCTGGTCACTTGGCAGATTGTTTTCTATTCTTTGACTCTCAGCCCATGGATATCTTTTGTTTCTTAGAGACAACAGAAAGTTGGCTGACATCCTTTCATGGTAAAACCTGGGAAGGAAGTAGGACTAGAAATAGCCCTCTTCACCATGATAATATATACACCGAGGTGGCTCAGTGGTTAAAAGCACAGACTGCTCTTGCAGAGGACCTGATTCAGTTCCCAGCACCCACACTGGGCAGCTCACAGCTGCCTGTAACTCCAGCTCTAAGGGGCCTGATACCTTCCACTGGGTTCCATGAACCTCTGCACCCATAAATACACAGACCTCCTAACACATACATACGGATGATTGATTTTTTTTTAATTAAAAAAAAAAAACCCAAACCCATCCATGAAAACAAAGGAGTGAAAGCCATTAATAATTAAAATATTAATTAAATATTAAACATGAGACACTTTAAAACTGATACAACCACTAGATGATGAAAAGATCTCCCATGCTTCTGGATTGGCAGAATTCTTATTGTAAATATTGCTATATTACTCAAATCAATCAATAGATTTAATGCAGTCCTTTCAAAATGGCATTTTTCACAAAAGGCCCCGGACAGCGAAAGAAATCCTGAGCAACAAGAGCAGTATGAGGGGCTGGAGAGATGGTTCAATAGGTAAGAGCACTGCCTGTTTTTCCAGAGGACCTGGGTTCAATTCCTATCACCACATGACAGCTCACAGCTATCCTCCAGGTCTGTGTACATCGTCACACAGATACACATGCAGGCAAAACACCAAAGCACATTTTAAATAAATACAGATAATTTGGGGCTGGAGAGATGGCTCAGCGGTTAAGAGCACTGACTGCTCTTCCGAAGGTCCTAAGTTCAAATCCCAGCAAACACCAGCAACCACATGATGGCTCACAACCACCTGTAATGAGATCTGACACCCTTTTCTGGTGCATCTGAAACCGCTACAGTGTACTAAGATATAATAATAAATAAATCTTTTTTAAAAATCTAAAAGAATAATACATACTGCAGAGTCTTAACACAAATATAACATGGTATGATACAGATATAGACATGTAAACCAACTAACTGAATGCCCATAGCTACAACCACCTAATTCTCTACGAAAATTCCAAAAACTTACTGGAGAAGAGACAACCTCTCCAGCAGAGAGTGTTAGGAAAGCTGATGTCCACAGACAGAAGACAGAGACTAGATCCTCACTTCACGCCCTGTACCAAAGTGATTCCATATGTGATGTAAGGTCCCAAACTGTGGAACTGCTAAAGGAAATGCAGAGCAAACCCTTCAGGGTAGCAGACAGGAAACAGCTCAGAGGAGGGCTGTGCTAACCCAGGAATAACAGTGAGAGCCCACAGGTGGGAACACATGAAACCCAGAAGCTCGCACTGCAGAGAAAGCAGTCACCAGAGTGAAGAGCGGCCCCAAAGGAGGAAATGTATCCATCCCTCAGAGGATTCAGACCCAGGGTATATAACTGAAAGTATCAACTTAGTGTTGTAACCAGTGAATGGGGAATAAACCAATGAGAGTCTTCAGAAGTGGCGCCAGTGATAGATAAATAAATACACAAAGCCTGTTGTCATCCCTAGTAAGCAGGGCTCCCTCTGACTATCACAGCAGATAGGAGAGAGAAAATGCTGCCTGGGACATAGGTCAGCGGCATAGTACTAACCCAGCATGCCTGAGGCCCTGGGTTCGAGTGTCACTGCAAACAAATATGCATGCTGGCAGAGATGTCTAGCCCCAATGGAAGTCAGCTGTAAATTCCTTAAACAAAACAAAGCATCCTTAGATAAAAGTAGAGCCATAAGGTCCAGCTCTGCCACTTCTGGGTATATACTTAAAGGAATGGTCAGCACACACAAGAGACACCTACGCAGATGTGCTGGCTAGTTTTATGTCACCTTGATACATGCTAGAGTCATCTGAGATAAGGGAGCCTCAGTTGAGAAAATGTCTCTGTAAGATTGACTTGTGGGCAAGCCTGAGGTACATTCTCTTGACTAATGATTGATGAGGGGGAGGGGCACAGCACACTGTAGACATTGCCATGAAGTGGAACCTTAAGGGTTCTTTGGAAAGTCAGTTGGATGGTGTTTTGTTGGGGCAAACACATGAAGGAATGTTTAGCTGAAATGGACACAGGTGAAAGGCTCAGGCAAGACTTGTGAAGGAATGTTTCGCTGAAACAGATACAGGAGAGAGGATGTTCTGCTAAAGCAAGCACGTGAAAGGACAGGTGATGAAGGATTCTTTGCTAACAATGTGCATGTATTGGGCCATCTTACATTGCGTAGTTTAAGCTACGTCTGTCAGGACTCCATAGAGAGAAACGCACCAAAGAACTTCTGGTGGTGTGCCGCTTCTGCAGACTTGAGCTGATCTGCAGAGTGATGTCAGCTGAGACAAACCCTTGCCGAGGCAAGACATGTGGAGGACACAGGATATTTGGAGGTATAAATAGGACTCAACTGACAGTGACTGAGGCTGAGCTAGGCATAGACCTAGCTGTGTAATGCTTGTGGATCTTCCACCATCTTTGCTTCCTGAGAGAGGCTCAGCCAAGAACTTCTCCTGGTGCTCCTGTTGGTCCTTCCTGCTGACTTGTGTGGAGGCTGAGGCCTGGCTGTCTCTGCTAGGTAGTGCAACTGCTGCTGACTCCTGTTTGCTATCCTGACTCTACCTAACTGGACAGCTGGTGTATCTGTGAAGTGTTTACAAGTGGATCGAGTTGCCGCTGCTGATCTATGAACTGAACTGCAGATTTCCATTCAACACAGACAGGAGTTGCTTCAAGAAATCATTTCTAAACAGGTCCACTTCCCCCATATCCTTTCTTTTCCACTACCTCTTGTAGATGGCTGGCTAAAAGGAAAGTTAAAGTGTTTAAGAACCATCATTAAAAATAGGTTTTGAGGCCGGACGTGGTGGTGCATGCCTTTAATCCCAGCACTTGGGAGGCAGAGGCAGGTGAATTTCTGAGTTCCTAGGCCAGCCTGGTCTATAGAGTGAGTTCCAGGATAGCCAGGGCTATACAGAGAAATCCTGTCTCAAAAAAACAAAAACAAAACAAAAAAAAAAGTTTTGAAAAAAAATTCAAGTTACAGTGCCACCCTGAGGCTGGTGGTCCTGGGTTCTATAAGAAAGCAGGCTGAGAAAGCCACGAGGAGCAAGCCAGTAGGCAATTCTCATCCACGGCCTCTGTCTCAGCTCCTGCCTTCAGGTTCCTGCCCTGACTTCCCTCGGTGATGGACTATGATGTGGAACTGGAGCTAAAGTAAACCCTTTCCTCCCCATGTTGCCTTTGGTCATTGAGTTTTATCGCAGCAGTAGAAACCCTAAGACACTAGCTATGCTAACTTACTGCTGTGGTGTCTGCGGTCACCACATTCAAGAAAACAGGGACTCTGGGCTGGACAGCGCTCAGTCACGGAAGCGCTTGTCACACATGCACAAGGACCTGAGTTTGATCCCCAGAACCCACTTAAAGAACCAGGTGTGCAGGGGAGGAAGGATTGTAAGAGCCAGAGGGGTCAAGGATACCACAAGAAAACCGACAGAATCAACTAACCTGTGCTCACAGGGGCTCACAGACACTGGACAGACAACCAGAGAGCCTGCATGGGCCTGACCTGGGCCCTCTGCATATATGTTATGACCAGTCTTCTTGTGGGACTCCTAACAGTGGGAACAGGAGCTGTCTCTGATTTTTGCCTGGTTTGGGGACCCTTTTCCTCCTACTGGGTTGCCTTGTCTAGCCTTAATGTGAGGGGAGGTGCCTAATCTTACTGCAACTTGATATGCCTGCCCTTTACTGAAGGGAAACGAAGGAGGAGTGGATGAAGGTAAGGGGAGGTGGGGGCAGGGACTGGGCGGAGAGGAGGGAGGGGAAACTGTGATCAGGATGTAATATATGAGGCAAAAATACATTTAAAAAAATTGTGGCTGGTGAGATGGCTCAGCGGTTCCAGAGGTCCTGAGTTCAAATCCCAGCAACCACATGGTGGCTCACAACCATCTGTAATGAGATCGGATGCCTTCTTCTGGTGTGTCTGAAAACAGCAACAGTGGACTCACATAAAATTAATTAATTAGTTAATTAATTAATGTATGTTAAAAAATTAAGAATTGGGTATACATTTGTAATCTCTACACTGGGGAAGCAGAGGCAAGCTGATCTCTGGGGTTCACTGGTCATACGGCCTGGCTTAATTGTTGAGCCTCAAATATCAGGGAAAGACACTGAGGAACAAACCTTAGGCCAGCAATAGATGCTAGGACAGTCACTGTCAGCAGCTGTCAGCAGAGCACATGGCGTGGGGAGCCTTATGAGAGTCCCACCGAGTGTGAGTGTAACAGGGGTTTGAGCTGTCCTCATAGTGGAGGACAGTGTAGTATAACATTCGTTCACCGAGTATAACATGCTAGTCTTAGCTGTCCAGTGAGCACTGCACACTCGCCGGCCAAGTCTCTCCCAAAGTCTCCACTGGCTCTCCCACCCTCCTCCAGGAGTTCTTTGCTCTCTCTGAGCCATGTGACACTTTGCTGTCTCTACTGTGGTGATGAGTGCTTCTCTCAAGGCGGGACCAGTGATGACGAGAGCTTGGGAAACAGGCTTAAAGTTGTTTGTGGCTCTGGGTCTCTGTCAACACCTGTCAGTCACTAGCCCGTGAGCTCAGCTCCCACACACAGATGGCTGCCTGCTTCTCATCTCTTTCTAGGCTGAGTTCCTGGGAGGGTGACGGTGCTGTAGAGCATCTCTGTAGCCATCCCTAGAGCAGCTTCTCCTGGCTGGGTGGTTTCTCGTGGGTTTAAGAAGAAGTTTGCAACCCAGAACTCAAGTGTCTGAGGGGCTGAGTTGGTGCCATGGGACCTGTGGATAAAAGTCACTGTTGTCAGTGTTCAGAAAGAATGGGGATATGCTATCGAGCCCCTGCCTCTTCCTCTACCCAGTAGAGGGGACCGTAACTATCAAGCATTCAGAGGCCAGGGTACCCTTGGGCTCTATTGCAACCCTAAGTGGGACAGACCCAGCCTGGATTTTTTTCATACCCAGCCATGCAAGGAGGTAGCAGGGCTTGGGGATCCTGGACATTGTTAGGGTGATCTTTTGTTGAAGGGTGTCTGTCTTCTGGGTGTCAGCTGAAGAGATTATCCTTGGAGCCCCAGGGGACAGTGGGCAGGAAGCTGGCAGTGTCTGTGAGCATCGGGAAAGCTGTTTAGACAAATTCAAACAAGTACCGCTATAGATCACTGCTGCTGTAAAACAAACTTAGCCTTGTGCTAATATTTTGGTTTTGTTTCCACTATACACACCTAGAAAAATGTGCACGTCATTCTTGGCTTGCGATGGTAGCGCGCCTCCATGTCCCGAGCCAGTGCTGAAAGGCAGGAAGTCCACAGTGGGCTGTGCAGTTCACACCAACAAGACCAGGGCTGAGAAGTCACCACAGGCTCAGCCCAGCACTCTTGCAGGTGGCCAGGCTGAACTCATAGTCTTCCTCTTCCCCAAGTACCTCTGCCAGGTGCCCATGTTGCCTGCTTTGAGAAAATGGGGAAACTGAGGCACTAAAAGGTCACTCTTTCTACCTGCTCAAAGCCATGGGGTCACATGGGCATAGCTGGCATGCAGCTGGTCACCTCACTCCTCTCTGACCCTGTAGGGCGTTGTGCACCCCACCCCTGCTGGAGGCCACCAAGGCTCCTGACACAAGTTCTTCCTTGGTGAGAAGCTTTGTCGCGAGGATACAGGTATTTTTCTCCATCCCTCCTTCCTAAGGGACAAAAGAGTGACCCGTGAAGAGGACACAGGTGCCTCCTCAGCCTCATTCCTGAGGGATCATGATCTCTGAATGGCTGAGAAAGGAGGCTGAGACTTCATTCTTTGGTTCACTGGAACAAGACCTTAGGACCCCAGAGGTGGCCAAGCTGGATGCAGCTGTCCTCCAGGATGGCTCTTCACGCCGTTGGCACCTGTCCCCATGTTAACACTTAAGTGGCCCTCATTTGCCAAATGTGTGTGACAGGCACAAGCAACTGCCACTTTCAAGGCAAGGTTGTGAAACTCCAGGCTGCAGTCTAGGGTAGCACTGGGGACAGGTGGTAGGGTGAGGCCTCCTGCCAGCCTTGGGAGGGAGCCATCCTGCATGCAGCCTGCCAACCCATTGGGTTCTCAGCTTGACAAGACACCTGAGCTGAACACATGGACCTTAGAAGTCGTGGAACAGTTCACTCACTGTTTGGATGGATATCTGATTGGGGCAGTACATGGTAAATAAAGTGCCATGGTTCTAGTTGGTGCCAGGCTGGAGGGAGGGGATGGAGTCCCAGATGAGTGTATGGTTTTGACAGGATCGAGGCCATGTCAGGGATTGGTTGCTACTCCATTGCTGAGAAGAGACACCATGACCAAGGCAACATGTAATAGCATTTAGCTGGGGACTAGCTTACAGTTTCAGAGGGTGTGAGCTCAGGAGCGTCATGGCAGGGAGCATGGCTGTTGGCAGGCATGGCGTTGGAACAGTAGCTGAGAGCTTGCATCTGATCTGCAAACAAAAGGCAGAGAGAGGCAGAGACAGATGAACAGACAGAGACAGAGAAGCAGAGAGACACAGAGAGAGCTAGACACATACAGAGACAGAGACAGAGACAGACACTGAGCCTTGTGTGGGCTTTTGCAATCTTGTGGTCCACCTCCAGTGACACACTTCCTCCAGCAAGGCTATACCTAATCCTTCCCAAACAGGCCACCAACTGGGAGCCAAACATTCACAAATATGAGCCTATGGGGACCACACCCCACACCCCTATGCCTCACACCCACGGGAGCAGCAAAGCCTTCAGGGAGTGAACGCCGCTCAGAGGCATGGTGAAGCTTTCCTCTGGTCTGTGTGCAGAAAATGTCCCCCGTCGCCTTCTCCCCCCAGATATGTATAGTTTAAAGAATGCTCTCCCGTAGAGCCTGCTCCTGAGACCAGTTAAACCTACCTCCTTATTCATTTGTATATAATAACCCTGCCTCCTGCCCACCCTGCCTGTTTGTCACCAGTCCCAGCTCTCTGGTGGCCTTGGACTGCGAGGCATGAGGAGAGTACAGTGGGAGAAAAGATGTTTGTGGACTGTTGTCATACATGAGAGCATCAGCAACAAGAAGGCTGTGTGGGCTTATATGAAAAAAATGACATTTCTGTGTTTCTATAAATGTGCTATGGTGCTGAGATGGGGGCCTGCCCTTGGATGCATGCATGAGAGACACTGTGGGGGTGTCTGGTAAGTGGGTGGGTGTGTGATTTACCTCTGAGTGTGTATAAAGTGGGCTCGTTCTTTGAGACAAGGTTTTCACTATAGATGTTCCAGCTCACCCTCCTGCCTCAGCCTCCCAAGTGCTGGGATTACAGGTGTGCACCATCATACCTGGCTTGCCTGTCTCCTTATAAACTTGATATCCTGGGCCACATGTTTATTTGGTTCCAGGAAGCCTAAGGTTCCGCAGCTAGCCAAAGCCCACTGAAGCGTTGCAGTGATCTGCCCTGTGAGAGCATTTTCCAGATTCTCGCCTGGGTGTGGGGCTGGAGAAGCCCTGTTTCCTGCTCAGTGACATGGCTCTCTGGGACTCCGGTTGGCACAGCAGAACCAGGCCTGGGGGAGCAAGGGTGGGGCAAGCATAGTTCTAGAAGCTAAATCACGATGCATTTTCTGGAGTACACCCAGTGTGAGCAGCCCATCTCACAGAAGAGAAGAACAAAATGTTGTCAGGGTCAGACTTGGGACCTGGCTGCGTGAGGGAACTGGCTGGGCATCCAGCTCTGCATGCAGAGGCCTCAGGAACAGCATCCTACACACTGACTGCTGTCTGCACACAGAGGCCTCGGGCCTTGCTATGCTCACATAGGGTAGGGCCTGGAAGCCAGGTTGCTCTCCAAGGCCCAGAGAAGAGGACAAACAGGGGTCTGTTATGACCCCAGGAATGGTTAACCCTTAGTTATTGCTTCAGCCTGAGCATTTACCAATGTCTTGAAGAATACCATTAGGGCGATAAGTCCCAGTAGAGGCCTGGGCCATGCATTGGAACCACGGGTCCTGCCCCAGAAACAGGCAGTCACAGGAAACCTGTCTCTATTGTTCTTTCAAGCCAGGCCCTGATGGGGGTGGGGTCTTTCCCTAGACCCTTGGCCTCCTCCCTGGCCCAGCTTCCTGGGAGTATGTTGGTAGACGTCAGAGAAGGGTAATAATAGCTCAGACACACAGAAGGGTTCTCAGGATTTCCTTCAGAAAAGTTGATTGTCTTGTGAACTCCAAGGTGACTGGAGAGACTTGAGGAACCCACCATGCACAGTGCTTGTGAGTTAGATTTTTTTCCCCCTCCTCCACTTTGCCCATGACCCGCTGACCCAAAAAGCTGTTTCTGGTCCCTGATCTATATATCGGCTGAGGCTTGCAACCCTTGGCAGGCAAGGGATGATGGGAAGCAGAAATTGAGGTTCCAGTCCTGTTTGCTCTGTGGAAGGGTGTCCCCATGGAGAGTCTGTAGTGAAGGGTCCAAACTCTGTCATGTGCTTGCACGCCCCCCCCCCCCCCCACTTTTGAGGCTAAGTAAGTATCCTGGGGGAGGTTTCTGTGGAAAGAGAGCCTGCCTATTCATGGTGCTCTCCAGCTGCACAGTGAAAGATGGGAGCCATGCTGGTCTAGACCTCAGCTGGCCTCACAACCACAACCACAACTACAACCACTGCCCTGGTCCTCCTGGCCCTTGTTCATTTGTTTGTTTTGTTTTGGTTTTTGATTTTTTTGAGACAGGGTTTGTCTGTGTAGCCCTGGCTGTCCTGGAACTCACTCTGTAGTCCAGCCTGGCCTCGAACTCAGAAATCCGCCTGCCTCTGCCTCCCGACTACTGGGATTAAAGGCGTGTGCCACCACTGCCCGGCCCTCCTGGTCTTTTGCCAAGTCACACACTCCAGAGGCCTCAAGAAGCCATGACTATGTGGAGACCTTAGTATGACCACAGGGCTGGGAGCCTCTCTGAGGTTCAGCATACTTGGAAGGATACTTAGGAATGGTGTCTCCTTCTGCCACCTCCTCCTCTTCACTGGGCTCAGAGGACCAGGATAGCCAGGAACACATGGAGAAGATCACACAGAGGTCCTGGATTGAGGCAGAAGAGAACCCCTACAAGGGGCCCCTTGCTGCCCTCACCTAGCCCATTGCAGCAGCGCTGACATACAGTAGGATTGCAGATATGTCGTACCTGCAGCTTCTGGCCACTAGAAAGGGTTTCGCACAGTCTCTACGAGCCCATGAGATCTGAGATCCAGGACCAGTTGGCTCTGCAGCCCTAGCCCCTTGCAGTACAGGAGGGGTGAGGGGTGCCAGTGCAAGCCTGACTCTGTCGCCTCCAGGAAAAACACCTGTTATTTTTAGTCTGCATTGTCAGCTTTTGTTGGTGCTCAGAGGGTGAGGTGCTGCTGCAGTTCCATTTTTAACACACCTTGGAGGAGGCTGTGAGCGGGCCCCGGTGCCTCGTGCATCCCTGAATATATATAACTTCTTCTTCCAGTAAGGTCCAGGAGCCCAGGCTGGCCTGGGGGGGCCATAGGGTCATAGGTATTCAGAGGATGTGCTCTCCCAGATGTCACTGAGCTCCTGTTCCACAGGGTGGGTTCCATAGTGTGAGCTTCGAGTGCTCGTGAGTGGCAGTTGGCAGCAAACACCACAGAGTGGAAAAGACACTCTGGTGAGGCTCTCCTGGCAAGCAGGTGTGGTGTGTTGGAGGCTGTCCTGAGATTCAGCAGAGCTCAGGAGCACCCTGCCCGGAGCCACACATAGGCGGGCATCCTGTCCCTGGAAGCACTTCACCCTAGCTCCTGGGAGCTAGACAAGGCACTAGATATGGCACTAGGCTCAGAGTTACTGACTCAGGTACCACTGGGCAGAACAGGATGGACAGGCAGAGTCCAGCCCCAGGCAGGAGGATGCTACTAACCCGTGAGGCTCCAGCCACAGCCAGGAGCACTGATGTTCAATGCTCACAAGCTTACAAGGTGGGATCATTCAGAAAGAGCAAGTTGGGGTGGCTTAGATGCCCAGGGATTGTTCCAGCAAGGTCTTCCTTGATGCTGCATCCTTCCAGGTATCCTCCATTTACTCTGTGAACAGCAAACTCAAGTCCTGTCAACCACATGTCCCACAGAGGGATTGCACACAGGTCTTGCCTGAGCCAGGCACAGACGTTTCTCCATCTACTCCAGAGAACATCTCAGGGTGCATGGCCGTCATTTATGCAGTAACCTGGGGGGTTCAGTGCTCTAGGCTGTACAGCTGAGGTTGGTTGACTACCTCCCATGTTCCATGCAGGTTCCCAGGGACCCACATCCAGCCTGAATCTGCAGAGAGAGGCAAGCCCAGCCAGACTCTGGATGTGGACAGATGAGCGCTTATACCTATGAAAACAGAATCTCTGCCCTGCAGCAGGGCGTCGTCTCTGGGTGGGGGTGTCTCCATGCTGTGGGATGTCAGTATGTTCCTAGGCAGTCACAGCCCTTTCCCCTGCTGTCCCCCAGGCCTGCAAGGCCCAGCATTACTCCACCCAGTTTATTCTGTGGTTCCCTCATAGTAATCCTGGTGGAGACTTAGTGGGAATCGACTTCATGTTTACACATAGGAACACTTGGCCCGTGTCTTGCCCAGATTTCTTACCCCGATTGTTAATTCTGGAGAGACAGAGAAAGAGAGAGAGAGAAAGCAAAACAACTTAAGAAGCAAGCTCTCAAGACAGTATAGAAACCAACCCAGAGCTGGTAGCTCACATCAGTCAACAGCCAGTCCCACACCCATCCGTTAGGACCAGAAAGGCTTGTGGTCGCATCACCGATGACTGTTTGCTAAAGGAGACATCACCTCCCACCTGAATGCCAAGAGGGTTGGCTGGGGACATGTGTGGACTGGCACGGAACAGAATGATCTCACTGCTAGGCTTCAAAGTCAGCTGTGCCCTGCACAGCTGAGCCGTCCTCCCAGGAGTGGGAGGTGCTCCCTGCCTACATGCAAGGTCTCCTTACATAGCCTCTGTTCTTTTGTCTTGATATGTAGCCCAGGCTGGCCTTGTACTCAGGATCCCCTTCCCTCAGCCTCTTGAGCTGGGACAGTAGGCTTTCTGAGTGGAAGAAGCCAGGCTTCCCAGGCTAAAGAAACAGTTCTATCGACATGATAACATTGAAAGAGGCATCAGCCCACAGACGGATCTGAACTGACTGACCGTTTCTGCTGCAGCTCAGCTTCAGCATGTGAACTGAAACCTAGTGTCACACAGGTTTTCCGACGCAGGGTTTTTGGTGACACCTCATGGCTCCCAGAACTTCCTCTGGACACGGTGGGACTGTCTACGAGTAGCCAGGATAGAGGTGGCTCCATTCCACTGTCTCTGACAATCTGATTGGACTACTGCTGGAGCATCGTGAGAACCAATGTCAACGTGAAAACCTGATGGGGCCCCACCACCAGGTCCACTCTTATGATGGCCACTTCATTTCCTGGATGGGCGGTGGCCCTGCCTGTTTCAGGTAAAGAGGTGATGGTGAAAGACAGGTCAGGAGCAGTGTCACTGTGGGGAGCGGCTCCTGTGGAAGTCTAGGCCCTGCCAGCTGATAGAGACCCAGGTAGCAAATTGGTGACTTATCTGAGCCTCACCTGGATGGAGCAGCCCCATGTGGCCCCCTGTGTAGATGGGAATAAGTGTAACAGCAGGAGCCAGGGCATGGGAACTGACAGGCTCTAAGAGCATCCCATCCGATAGTCACATGAACAGCCCACTTGCCAGGAAAAAAGCTGGCTCTTGGCTAGCCTAGGACTAGGATTCTGGGTCTTCTGGATTCCAGCAGTGTTGTCCCAGGCCCCTTCAAGGGTCTAAATAGACCTCACTGGGCAGTGTATTAACCCATCTTCTGAGAGTGAGGGTCAGAGAGGGTGGGTGGCCTACAGGATGTCTCTACCACCAGATGCCCAGACTTTAAGCAGTCAGTATCAGCAGATACCGAGCAGAGGGCCAGGCCAGCTACTGCTCTGTATCAAAACTAGTCTTTGGCCCCAAGCTTGTTAGGACATCAAGCGTGTGTGCTGAGGGGGCACAGATGGCTGAGGCTGGAGATCCCCATTGTAGCCGTTGAACCAGCCCTGTCACCCAGGGGAAAGGCTTGTGTTCCTCTAGTCCCTAGCACTCCCCACATCCTTCTTGAGTCTGCTGTCTGCTCATTAAATCCCTGCAGGCCGCCCCAGAGGGTGAATCCATCTCACTACACCGTAAACACTGTCCAGAATCGATGGCAGCTGGGGTGGATGGGGCCTCGGAGGGCTCAGGAGCTGTTGGGAGCCAGCCAGAGTCTGTGTTGCCCTGGCAGGATGCCGGGGCACTTGGCTCAAGGGTATATCCCTGGGACGTGCCGGGCCAGGCTTCTGCAAGAACCTGTGGACAGCACAGTGTTTGGGGGCCCCTTCCTCCCAGGTGCATGGCCAAGTGCTCTCAACCCTGGCACCAGTGCCCTTCCCTGGGTTATGGAACACCAAGGTGTGGCTGGCATGAGTGTGTTCCCATTAATCACAGTTTCCGTTGTTTTAATCTTGTCTGCTACAGAGCAGTTCATATCCTTGGACTCTAGCTGCTATAGACAACAGCACTGTGGATAGCTGACACATACTGTATGCTACAGCCACAGGGACACACTTCCTCCAACGAGGCCACACCCACTCCAAAAGGCCACACCCACTCTAAAAGGCCACACCTCCTAAAAGTGCTGCTCCCTCTGGCCAGGCATTCAAACCCTTGAGTCTATGGGACCAAACCTCTTCCAACCACCACAATAGCAGTGTTACAAGGAACACAGATCATTCTTCCTGTGTCTTGAGAAACTGAGCGAAGGTGAATTTAAAGACAGTGGACTGATTTGTGGAGCAGTGGAAATTTCAGGATAGCAGAATGTTCAAGCCGGTGCTGAGCAAGCAGCTGTGACTGTTAGAGACAGGCACCATTAAAGAGACAGCTCCTGTGCTGATCTAGCACCATAGGAAACCTTACCCTCCAGAGGCTCCCTCCTGTTTAGCTCCAACAGGAAAAACAAAACAAACAAAGAAAAAAAGACCCCAAGCTGAAAGGTTCCCTGATGCTCAAGAGCAATGGCCAAGAAAAGTGTTTCCCTACAGTCAGCATACACAAGTTGGTAGAGCTTGTGGCAGGGGTGAGGTGGGGTGGGGGGTGGGGGTGCACGTAGTCCATGAGGTAATGGTCTTAGAGGCATGGAAGCTGGACTGTTGAGGTGGTTGTGGAAACCCACTGAGGCCAGTGTGTGGCAGGGTTGGAGTCCTTGCAGAGAGGCCCAGACAGGCTGTGGTCTGAAGCTGTAAAGGTAAGGCCTAGGTTGCAGGGGAGGTCCTAGGGTATTGGAAATGCCAGGATCACGAGACAAGCACTGAGCAGAACTATAGGAACAGGATAGAGCTGGTCCAGGAGAATCAGTGTCTGCTGAGGGCAGCGGAGCTGGAGGGATGAGGGCTGAAGTTGTCTAAGTCTTTTATAGCGCAGGAGCCCAGACAATTACAGCACCCAGACACCAGACAGGGAGCTGTAGTGTTTAATGTTTGCCGTACTGTAGTCAGATCTTGTTTTGGTCTATTTATTCCCTCCTTCCCTCCCTTCTTCTCTTCTTCCCTCCCTCCCTTCCTCTCTTCTTCCCTGCCTCTCTCCCTTTCTCCCTTCCTCCCTCTCTCCTTCTCTTCCTCCCTCATTCCCCTAGGGTCTCTTACTATGTAGTCCTAGCTAGCCTTGAAGTTGCTATGTAGAAGAGGCTAGCCTAGAACACAGAGGTCTACTGTCTCTTCTCTCCAGTAGTGGGATTAAAGGGTCTAGCTGTTCCCACTCTGTCTTTGTTCTTCCCGTTGGGAATAGGATCGTTTACTCTGCGCTATATATTGGGAGTACATGACTTGGTTTTGTTTTATAGCAACTCACAGGAGACTTTGGATTTATAAAGTGTTGGAATTGTTCGAGACTATGAACAATAGAGACTTGTGAAGTTGGACTGAATGCATGATGACACACATGGTCGTGAGCTTGTGAGAACAAGGAGTAGAAAGTTATAGCTCCAGAGGGATGTGTTTGGGTGTCAGGTTGACAAGTCAGGTGGATTATGATCGCTAGCTTTTATCATCGACTTACAAGAACCCAGAATCCCTTGGGCGATGGGTCTCTATGCATTCCTTAGTGGGGGTAGTGGGGGTTACCTTGATTACATTAACTGACATTGGAATACCCATCTTAATTGTGGATGGCACCATTTCCTGGATGGGCTTACTGGACTGTACAAATGGAGAAAGTGTGCCGAGCTCAGGCATGCTTTCAACATGGCTTCCTTGACTTCCCCACTATGGTGGATTATAACCTGGAATTGTGAGCCCGAAGTAACCTTTTCTTCCGAAGCTGCTTTCCTCAGGGTATTTTGTTGTAGCAAGCAGAAAAGAGACCAAGAAGGTGGTGGAGGGGCAGTGAGGAGGGACAGTCAGGGCCGAAGGGACATGGTCCCGGGGTGATGATGAGGCTCTCTGGGCTGGGTGTGAAGCCCTGCAGGTGGTTAGATACAAGTCCGGGGCTTCTGTGTGGAGGCCATGTGGGCAGTGAGCAGATCCCAAACTGGAACTGATGGCAGGGAAGAAATCTCATCGTGAGGGCGCCTGTGTGGTCAAGGAGGCTAGGTTGCCTCTGACCTGTTCATCAACGTGTGGCTTGTCTCCATCATAGATTTAGTGAGTTCTTTTCAGAATTGTGAGTAAATACAGATTGGCTAAAGTCAGCAAAACTCACCAATGTCCCAACTCCCTATATACCTTCCTGATAGGGTCTAGTCTATCCATCCACCTCTTCTCTAATGGCCCTGCTGGGAGGTTATTTTGTGCTCCCTATGTCCTCTCTTGACAGACCATGTATGCCCTTCAGGGGCCCTGAGTGGCCTCTCACAAACATACAGGTGTGTCTGTTTGACACAGCTCTTTTGTAAAGTTGATCACTTCCATATTTTGAAATGATATGGAAAATAACGGTATTATGTTGCTTATGTGTAGTGTGTGTGTGCGTGTGTTATCCATATTAGGGTGTTCTTATGTTTTTTTCTCTGCCTAATGTTGGGACTGTCCCCCACTGTATGCCCATGGAGGGTGCAGGTGTCACCCAGCCCATCTGAGCCCACATTGTCCCTTTCACAGATTGGGTGGTGGATGGACACATAAGCAAGCTGTCTGAACCAGGTTCTGGCCAGTGTCACCCAGGTGAGTGGCACTGCCCTTTCCCTGAGCTGCTGTCTGCAGGCCCATCGTAGGGGACAGCCACCACCAAAACAACAATAGCAACAAGAAGTAGAAGAGACAGGACTCAAAACTTGGGAAGACTCAAATGAGCAATAGCCACTGGAAGTGGCTCAGCATCTCTGGTTACCAAGGAGACAGTGAGATGGCAGAGTAGATAAACCATTAGGGGTACCACTGATAAAACTGCAAGAGTTGTGGTAGCAACATGGTGCCCTCATGGACAGTGAGGATCTCCCAAGAAGTCACACAGAAGGGCTGGGATGAAGAGAGTCATGCCATGAGAGAGATGACAGCTGAGACAAAATCAAAGAATCCTAGAACAGCGATTCCTAGCACTCGGGCGAATGGCCATAGCCTAACCACACTTGGCTGCCTCTCTGAGGCGGCATATCAAGTGGCAAGCTTATGGAACGCCTCCTGTCTCCATGCCTGAGGCCAGATGCTCCGCACCTTTCTAGTCAACCTGTGGAAGCCCGAAGAGCGTTTTTGGAGGAAATCTGAGGGAAAGAAAAAAGAATAAAAGTGGCTTAAGTGGATGGAATGCTCATTTCTCTAAGCAAGATGCTCCCACACAGGGGCTCTGTGCTTTGTGCTCCTAGTTTATTGTCGACCTCAATACTTGGATGCTAATTTTTTGTTTGTTTTTTAAATATTTATTTATTTATTTTATGTATATGAGTACACTGTAGCTGTACAGATAGTTGTGAGCCATCACGTAGTTGCTAGGAATTGAACTCAGGACCTCAGTTCTCTCTGGCCCCGCTCCCTCTGGCCCAAAGATGTATTTATTGTTATATGTGAGTACACTGTTGCTGTCTTCAGACACATCAGGACAGGGCGTCAGATCTCATTATGGATGGTTGTGAGCCACCATGTGGTTGCTGGAATTGGAACTTAGGACCTTTGGAAGAACAGTCAGTGCTCTTAACCATTGAGCCATCTCTCCAGCCTTCAGATGCTAATTTATAGTCCCCGGAAGACATCTTACCTGCCAGCCATCACCTATATATTCCAGCCAACTGAAGAGAGAAAGCATTACTTCCAGAGTGTTCAGTCAGACCAGGGTGTCGTCCTGCTTCTGGTTGACTAAAAGACTAGAACGGAAATGATGAACGGGAGCTTCTGGGGTTCTTAGTCCCTCAGACATGGGGCAGGCCCAGGCTCATGTACTCAGTGGTCCGAGGGCCTCTCTCCTCCCCAGGAGCCAGGCCACACTTTGCTACGCTCTGGCCTCATGCTCCAGCCTCTTTGGAGGGAGGTGAGCGGGACAGCACTGGATTCTGTCTCCCTGGCTTCCAGAGCACTGGGGCAGGGTTGAGGGGCTCATGCAGCTATGGCTGGATAAGCTGCATCCCTGTATTGATCCCTAAAAATAACTATAGTTCGACATGGTTATTTTTAGCTTCAGGACTCAGGGAAGCCTGACACTATAGCTCAAAGCATACAAATACTCCAGCACCCATGTGACTGGATGACCATTTTATCTGGTAGGTAGAACCTTCCAGAGCATGCATGACCTGCAGGGATAGATGTATGAGTCCATGAGGGTGGCTTTGTCCTGAGAGGAGCCAGCTGTGGTGCTGGGTAGTGAGCACCCAGGCCTGCTGCTGTGCAGAGCCAAGTAATAGATTAACAAAGGCTTTCTTTCCATAGAGAAATCCTCTACCCAGCTGGGCAGAGATGCTAAGATGAGGCCTGACAGGCAAATTGTTGAGCTCACTGGTGAAGACGGAAGAACCTAACACTTGGGGATGGCTTGGATGATGTCTTCTTCAGGTTGGGAGAGTGGACATCAACACCCACCCTAGTAACTCCTCAGTTACAATACAGGAATACCCACCTTTCCCCTACCAAGAGAGCAGGATCCTAGAAGAAACCACAGGCACTGGTATCCTCTTTACCCACGTTCAGAACAACAAGTAATCAGGGATGTTCAGAGAAGAGCCAAAGCCCTGAGCTCTCCCGAAGCCAGATACACAGATTCTTGGACAGGTGGAGTGTGACCCACAGTCAGATCAGACAAAGAGCAGATGGCATCCACCCTCAGAGTGCTGCCCCCCGGAAACACAGCTGGGTGGGAGGTTCACTCACTGCTGATGCGAACCCCAGAATTCAGAGAGGCTACAAGATTCCTGGGTAGGAGAGCTCTGGACCATAGGACCGGTGGACCACCAAGTAGATATTCCAAGCTCCCCTGGCCACTGTCTCAAAGATGGTTCCCTGGGGCATAAAGATGAGGGCCCTGTTGGAGGAACGGTCCTGTTCTAGAAACAAGCATGGCTCTTCCATTAAGAAGTGCATCCTGAGGAGCTGAGACAGCTGAGTAAAGTGCTTGCTGCTCTAGCATGAGGACCTGAGTTCACATCCCCAGCCACCCTTGGAAAAAGCCAGGCACAGGGATACATGTCTGTAATGCCAGCGCTGGGGATGTGGAGACAGGAGGGTCTGCAGGCATGCTAGCCTGAAAGTCCAGTCAATCAGTGAGCTGTGGGGTCAGTGACAGGTCCTGTTCAAAAAATAAGGTGGAGAGCAGTGGAGGAAATCAGACACCAGATGCAGGCCTCTGGACTGCATATGAACACACACAGGTGTATACATGCATGTGTACATGTGCGTGCACGCGAGCTCATCTGTGTGTGTATGCGTATATGTGCATGTGTGCATATACATGTGTGTGCACATACATGTTCATGTGTGTGAGTGTCCTCTCTCTCTCTCTCTTTTACACACACACACACACACACACACACACACACACACACACAGACACACACACACACACACACCTGTGTCAGGCAAAGTTACTGAGAGCCTGTAGCTCCATCCCCATCTCTGAGTCCTGACCCTGGTCTGCTTATACACCCAGGAGCATGCTCTCTCTGTGGGTGTTCCAGAGTACAGCCCATCTCATCTGTTGACACTGAGTGCTCCAAGCCAGAATGGACACACCTGGGACAGACGGTCGGTCGTGCGTACGAGTAATTGATGTGTTCTTCAGACCCTAAGGTCAGCTTCCCTCAGCAGTGGCAATTCCCACTCTGCCTGGCCTGGCCTTCTCTTTTAGATCCTTAGGACCTGTAGCTGGATTTAGGATATCCTGACCCCGAGAATCCTGAATACCTATTTCCTCACGAAATATTTCCAGAGTCGGGATATGAACCCATCTCTTGGGGACATCAGGCCATGCCCTGCATAGGGAGCTCAGGAGGTGATGGGGGAGGGCAGGTTGGCAAGATAGGGACGGGTGGTACCTTAGAGGCCTGACGGGGCTCTCTGGTTCTCATCAACGCGCATCTTCAGCCCACACTCCTCTCCTGAGAGCCTGCCATGGCTCCTCCCCTCCAGTGAGCTTCGTGTGGGGCTAAATGAGGCACTTGGGAGCTCAAGAGTTGGAGCTAATAGAACAAGGGGTTCTGAGGACAGAGGACAAAGGGGTCTTCAGTGATGTCCACACCATAATGGCTCATGCTGGCTCTCATCCTGCAGCAGGCTCACAAGGGTGAACCCTGCATTTTCCAGACTGAAGCAAATTGTTGCCCTTGCGAGGTCCACAGAACCCTGTATTAGCTTACCATAACAGGACCCTGTTTTCACAGACACATGCTGGCGAGCTCAGCTCACTGTCTGCCTACTTGTCCCCTGGCCCACCAAGCCTCCCTTGGCACTGCCACCTTGGCAAGGCTGCTCCATGGTCTTGTCTCCAAACTAGGCAGTGTCAGGCCCTAAGGGCTCCACTGGAAATGGCATCACTGAACACGCAGCCACACAAACAGGTGATGTCATAGACAGGGCATAAATGTCAGGGTCTAGGAGCTCATAGTATTCAGGAATGACTTCCCAGTTTCAAAGCATGTCCCATGTCACAGTGATCTCTTCTATCCCCCGTGTTCCTTTCCTTGACTTTCCAAGGTTATGTTCTCAGAGCCAACCTATGAGCCAAACCCGAGTCACTGAGTGTGGTGGTTTGAATATGCTTTGTTCAGAGAGTGGCACTATCAGGAGGTGTGTGTGGCTTTGTTAGAGGAAGTGTGTCATTGTGGGGGTAGGCTTTGAGACCCTCCTCCTAGCTCCCTGAGGATGCTGAGTCTTCTCCTGCCTTCAGATCAAGATGTAGAAATCTTGTCTCCTTCTCCAGCACCATGTCTGCCTGGATGCTGCCATGCTTCCTGCCATGATGATAATGGACTGAACCTCTGATACTGCAAGCCAGCCCCAGTGAAATGTTGTCCTTTATAAGAGTTACCTTGGTCATGGTGTCTCTTCTCAGAAATTGAAACCCTACCCAAGACACTGAGTAAGGTCCAACTGTGGTCCACTGTAGCCTTATTCTGATACCCATGTGATCTAGTCTCCGAAGCTGTCTCCCCTGACCTATGGGGAGGAAGCTAGTGTAAAGAAGAAGCCTAGGACAGTGCCTGTCACCAGAGACCAAAGGGACAGCCTCAGCAGGCACCAGCCAACCCCACAGGGACCCCAGTCAGGGACAGTGGTGGACACGAATCAGCCTCTCGTGAGGCCTTGGTATATGATGTCTGCCGGTTGTCCCCAGACCTCAAGAAAATTTGACAGAAGTCTAGGAAATCTTCTCCTGCCTCTTAAAGCCCCGGAAGTCTATTGAATGGTCACCTCAGAAGTTAGAGGGCAGACATCAGGACCTCTGTTAGACCTGGGGGATGAAAAGAGACTGTGCCTAGTCAGTAGGGTCCCTGGAACCAACCCTTCTCAGCCAATGGAGGAGAGGGGGGTGTCCACCCTAAAAGTCTTCCAATGAGGTGACAGCAACTTTTGGGGCATTGATCTCCATCTTGTCCATCCAACCTGCCTTTGTTAAGTGTGCCTAGCTGGGAAAGTAGGCCGCTCTGGGCTGGCCAGGGAGGGCTTGGACCCCACTCTGTGGAGCTGCTGGGCAGACTGGCTGCCTGGCTGGAGGCCTTTGATTTTCTGACTCAGATGTGTATTTATAGCAGGCAGCCGCTCCAAGGACGCACTCTCCTCTGTGGCAGGAGCCCGGGAGCCAGGCAGGAGCATCAGACAGTGCTGTCCTTTCCCTGCTGAGCGGAGAAGATGCTTGCCTGAGGGGACAGACGGAGGACTTGGAAATGGGGTCACTTGGGCCACAGAGGGACAGCCCAGGAGCAGTGACTGTGTGTCTCACGTTGGCAGCAGGATGCTACCTTTCTGAGCACCTGCCTTGCTGTCCCTCTGTCTGCAAGCCAGTCCTTCCCTACATAGGCCCCGTCTGTCCTCGGGGAAGAGAGTGTCTGAAGGCCATGTTGCCTGCCCTATGTTGACAAGGCTGGTCCCTCCCTGTGTGTCCCAGGAAAAGATATCTGGGACAGTACTGGGATCATTCACTCTGTGTTTGCTCCCCTTTGGAGTGTCCTGCACCTGGTGGGGGATGGGAAGGCAATGGGCAAGATCGCAGAAGTGCTTTGTCTGTAAAGCTGTCCCTCAGCTTTAGGGTAGCCCCATGGGGCACCCCTCTTCCTCCAATTGTCCCTCTGGGACCCCATAGGCAGAGGAAGCAGCTGGAGGAACATTGAAGGCCCCCAGGTATCAGACATGGGCAGTAGTCCCAGCATCCTGAAGCCAGAGTGCTGTTGGGGCTGAAAGCTCATTTCTCCCAACCCCAGGCACTAACCAGCCATGCTCAGAGAGAAACATCCCACCCCAGGATGAAGAAGTAGGCCTCTGTTACCCCCAACCCAAGAGGGCATGCCTAGGCACCCCCTTCCGTTCCCGCACCTGGCCCTCATGAAGGCCAGGGCACATCACTGTAGGCTGAGCCACCAAGGAGCAGCACAGAGGCCTTAGGTTTCTCAATGTCTCGGTTGTTCGGCTTTGCCAGAGGATTGGAAGCTACTGTTCTGTTTTTAGGCCATGAGAGGTTTGCAAAATCAGACATCTCAAGGCATGGGGGATACTGGATGTTTTGGTTCGAGCCCAAGCCAGTGTTTCCTGTGTCTGGGGAACATCACTGGTCCATGGAGATGCTAAGACAGGGACAAGGCAGTCTACAAGAGCCTTGCAGCCACCACCTCTTCCTGCATGGCCGTCTGACACAGAGGGACTTTTAGCCGCAGCCTTCTTGGCTGGGACCTTCGAGTCTTAGGAAATGTCGGGTTTTGTGCTTATTTTTAGCTTCAGGAATGTGACGTTTGATAGTATTTGGGTTTTTAAAAGAGGGGCCAACTTTAAGAAAGACTTGTGTCCCTTGACCCCATGCCAGCCCTGGAGCGCTCATGACTAAAGGCAAGGGGTGACAGTCCCCACCCCACCCCCACTGGAAAATACAAGCAATCCTGATCAGTCCCTGACAAGAAGCAGTGTGGGACCCCATCTCTCTGCCCAGGAGAAGCTGAATCCTGCCGAGTCCCAACAAGCAATGTTCCAGGCTACTTCTGTGACTTGTCCACGGGAGGGTCCTGTCTCCCCACCCTGGCAAGCTGCAGCTATAAGTCTACAGTCTGGTAGCTTCCGGTTGTGCCCTTGAAGGTAAGGAGGACAGAGGACAGCATGGAGGGAAGCAGCCAGGGACATCTTCAGATGTTTGAGGAATCTGTAACCATGTGACAGAAAGGACTTCAGGAGGTTTGCAGGACAGCTGGGACATCTGAGGGCTCCCCCCATGACATTGAAACTCCAGCCATCTCATGGATCTCCCTTCAAGGGGACCCCAGCCCTTGACCCTGGCGTGTTTTATTTGTGACACCCAGGTGCCACAGCCCCAGACCTTATACTGCCCATCTGTCATGCATCTGCCTCCCACGTCGTTTGACAGCTCCTCTCAGCTCTTTAGTTCTAGAAGCTCAGCGTTTCTTGACCCGGCCCCCATTCCAGAAGCAGGTTCGTAAGAGCTGAACCAAAAATAAACCAGTGAGGAACTAAAATAAAAATATTAAATGCCAAGTGATCAAATAATATAATCAATAAATGGGCAAATGAATTGAACTGATCATGCTTAAAAAAAAAAAAAAAAAAAAAAAAAAAAAAAAAAAGAAGTACCTAGCTAATACACTGAAAAGCTTTTATCCTTGGCCACCGGGGAAATGCAAAGCAAAACCACTCAGCAAGTAGACCTTGCCCATGGGAATGGCTGCCGTTCAGAAAGACTAAGGACAACAGTGCTGGTTAGAGGGAGAGAGACAGACAGACAGACAGACAGAGACAGAGAGAAAGAGGCAGAGAGAGAAAGACACACAGAGAGAGACAGAGACAGAGAGAGAGGGACAGAGAGACAGAGACAGAGCTCTGCACACTGCTTCAGCTGCTACAGAAATCCTCAAAAACAGAACCACCATGCATCCTCCTACTCTTGGGACCCTTCCTTAGAAAATTACAGTCAGCAAGAAAAACACCTGACCACTCATGTTTATCAGAACACCATTCCCAATAGCCAAGCTTTGGAACCAGGCCAAGCACCCACCACAGAGGAATGGCCAGGAAAATGTACGCACACACAGTGGAGTATTAGTCAGCCACGAAGAACAAAGTCATAGCACTTGGACGGAATGGAACCGGAGGTCATTGTGCTAAGTGACATGATTCAGACCCGGGAAGACAAACATCTCTTCCATCACAAGAGGAACCCAGATGGAAAATAAAAAAGTGGAAGAAGGCTATTCAAGAAGAAGGGGCTGCTGGGAGAATTGGGGCAAGAGAGGGTAAATATTGCTGGGTGGGTGAGATGTGTGACAGAGATGTCACAACAAAACCCATTGTTTTCCATGTATAATATAATAAAATGCCCCCAAATTAATTACTGTGGTCCCTGCTACTGTGACCTGAATGTTTTCTGTTTCCATTGTCATTGTGTTAAGAGATAGGACATCCCCGCCAAATAGACACGTCTATAAAACAGTCTCCACACCTAAGGTTCACAGAAGGTTGTGGAAGAGGGGGCAGGAAGATTTAAGGACCAGAGTATCAGGGAGTTTGCTCTGAGACTGTTTCCTAGTGCTCTCGGAATCTACAGCCATCCCAAAGTCTCATCAACAAGACTGCCTAAAAGTAAGCAGAGCAAGGACAACAGGGCAGATGTGCCAAAGTAGACAAGGGAAAGACCATGCATCCATAATACTATTTAAAAACCTACAGTTAACTAAGGGAAGCAGAGAGTGTGAGAAAACAGCCTTCCCCAGAGAAGAGCTCTCTGAGTGGATATCCAGTGCTACACAGTCAGCACACACATGAAAACATGTGTGTGAGTAACATTATTCAAACTGAGCAGGATATATTTAGAAATCTATCTATCTATCTATTGATCGATTCCCAGCATCCACATGGTGGCTCACAACCATCTGTCATGGGATCTGACTCCCTCTTCTGTCTGATGTGCTCGTCTGTCATGCAGGCACACATGCAAATGATGTGCTCAAATACACAGGTAAATAAATCTTTAAATAAAAGGAAAGAAATATATATGTATGTATGTACATACACATACATGCATGCAATAACAATGCAGAAAGAGGCCATGAATTTGAAAGAGAGAAAGGAGAGGGACATGAGAGGATTTAAAGAGAGGAAAGAAGGGGAAAGAAAGTGGAAATGTCTGGTTTCTTTAGAGACTTAGGTTATAAGGATGTTTTTGTCTGGGCACACAGGTGAAAGGATGTTTTGCTATAGCAAACATGTGAAAAGATGCATGATGTTCAGAAAGAATATAAATATGACCCTACAGACAGTGGGAGCTCGAACATTGGTTTGCTTTGCTCCACCTCAATAGTCATCGACACACGTATATTGGTTTGCCTTACATTGCATTGCTGAGCTCTGCGTGTGAGGACTTCATAGAGAGAAACTCACCAAAGAACTTCTTATGAGGTTTCTGTGGCTTCTTGCTGCTTCTGCAGACTTGGGCAGATTGGTGAGCTTTGTGATTTCTTCTGGATTGAACTGCTCTTGCTGGTTCGTGTGTGGTGTCTGCCGAGTGGACTGGACTGAGAACTATGAAGATTGGAAGACCCCAGAGAACTATTTCTAAGCAGGTACACATCCCCCGTATCCTAATAATCTTTCTTTTCTACTACATCTGGTGGGTGGTGGGCTAGAAGGGAGGTTGATCCCTTATAAAAGTAGGCTGTGAAAAAATATATGCCAACAGGGAAATGATGTAATCATATTATAATCTCAACAAGTAAATAACAAGAAGAGGTAGACCATCTAAGTAGTACTAGGTGCTACTGTCAGCTAAGAACACATGCCCAATCTCAGGAGATCTGCATATCAGGAAGGAGAAGAACCCTGCCCTAGGTGAAGTCTCTGGTGAAGGGAAGGGGAAGAAGGCTTCAGTCTGCACCACAGCATGGGGGAAGGAGCCTGGGCCTGGCTTCTCTTCCTCGTTTGGTTGCACATCTGTTTTCTGCACCGATTGGAGAAACTGGAAAAGTTATATAACCCATCTGTCCTGTGAGCTAAACAAAACCTCCAGGAGAGGCATGGGGTAGGTGCAGATGCAGCAAGATCACACCAAGTGTGAAGTGACCTCTGCTCTTGACATTCAGCACTTGTGGGTCTCAGGCATGTTAGCTACTGTGTCTGGTCAGCCTCAACCTGCGGACCCAACCTCATCAGGATTGACTTGATCTCGCTCAGGCTACAAATGCCAGCAGCCTGCGCAAGACAGAGGCTGCATCTCATCTCCTGGCCACGGAACTTGGCACCATTCTTGGGTCTCCAGTATTGCCCACAGCCTAGACCTGAAGCAAGCCAGCCTGTGGTCTGTTCTGCTTGAGGAGGAAAAGAATGTAAATAACTGATCCTTAAAGCCCAGCAGTAATACCACAGTTCATGGACTCTGGGGTGGGGATGAATGCTCAGACATCAGGAGAAAGGAAGAGAGGAGCAGAGAGGGAGGGGAGCAGCACCTTTACCCAGAGCCCTCAGGGAGCAGGATGGGAGAAGCAGAGCCGTCGGAATTCAGGGAAACAGAGGTCTGGAGGCCCCATGGATGGTCCAGGGGACTCAGAGAAGGTGGAGATGGAAAGTAAATCCACTCTAATGAAACCCCAGGACTGAGGTCTGGAGTTCCTATATACTTGGCTGGCTAGGACTACCCCCTTCTCTCCCCCAACCTCCCCGCCAAGGATCAAAAGCAACAACAAAGGGGAAGCAGGTGTCTAGGCCTCACTGTCTGGAAACTGAGGCACTGAATTGGTGCCAAACAAAGGCATCTGATCCAGAGCAAGGGAAGAAGAGGACAGGTACTAGAAAATGAGTTCATGGAGCAGCCTAGGGGGACTTAAAAGTGATTCTTGAATGTGTCATAAACCAGTGGGATCCAATGGGAAGGCCAGACACTTTTCTGCAGAGTAGAAAGCCCAGGAGAGCCGGGCGGTGGTGGCACATGCCTTTAATCCCAGAACTTGCGAGGCAGAGGCAGGCGAATTTCTGAGTTCGAGGCCAGCCTGGTCTACAAAGTGAGTTCCAGGACAGCCAGAGCTACACAGAGAAACCCTGTCTCGAAAAACAAAAAACAAAAAAAAACAAAAAAAAAACCCCAAAAAAAACAAAAAAGAAAGAAAGAGAGAGAAAAAGAAAGGAAGGAAGGAAGGAAGGAAGGAAGGAAGGAAGGAAGGAAGAAAGAAAGAAAGAAAGAAAGAAAGAAAGAAAGAAAGAAAGAAAGAAAGCCAGCCAGCCCAGGAGAGACACACAGAATATGGTGGGCCTTAAGGGACCCCTCATACCTGATGCAGACAGCTCTGGACAAGCTAGTGAGACTCTGCCTCAAAATGGAAATGGAAAGAGGAGAGGCCTCAGGAAGTAAGTAGTTCAGTTGTTGGGCCTTGGGTTCAGTCAGCAGTGTAGGGTGGGAGAGACGGGCTAGGGCCTAGAGATGGGAGAGCAAACCACCATGACCCAGAAAGAGGCCAGCTCAGGCCAGCCCACCCGACACCAGGAGACCCCAGAGCACAGGCCAACTTTCCTGGTGAGAGAAGACGTTCTTTAGGCCTGAGAGATTTCTATCTTGTTCTTGCCCCAGCTGGCTGGGTCACTAGGCAGCGACAGTTCCAGTATGGTCACTGGCTAGTCTCAGTAGCCCATGGACCCTGACCTGTGGTGTCTGCAGCAGCAACCAGAGACACTGTCCCACAGGATTTTATGTAACGGGGAGAAAGCAACCCTGCAGCTATACATAGAAGGGAAGTAGCAGAGCCGGGCAGTGGTGGTGCACACCTTTAATCCCAGCACTTGGGAGGCAAAGGCAGGAGGATTTCTGAGTTTGAGGCCAGTCTGGTCTACAGAGTGAGTTCCAGGACAGCCAGGGCTATACAGAGAAACACTGTCTTGAAAAATCAGAAAAAAAGGGGGTAGGGGAGTAGTGAAGGTGGGGTGGAGCAGTGTAGCATTGATTGACAGCTTGGGGCAAGTGGGCACTTGCTCCCAGGGCTCACCTGAGCCTCAAGGGCACAGCTGTCAGGATGCTAGGAAGGCCTAGGTGTAGCCAGCCCATCAGCCTGCCAGCCAGCCAGGGCTTCTACAGTGTCCTGATGTTTGCTTCTGTGTGGGCTCTCTTGGTCCAGGAATCACAAGGCTTCTGTTGTGGGATGTGGGTGTGGCTGTTGGGGGGTGGGGAGTGGGTTTTGGCCCTGCAGATATTTATTTCCAGCCTGGAGAGGGATTCACGTTTCACACTTTAACAGAGCTACTCTAGTGTTCGAATTTATGCGAGGTGACAAATTCTGCACTTGCCACCTTAAAGCATCCCCCGGGCTTCGCTGCTCTGCCCACAGACAAATCAAAACCAGCTCAGACATAAAAGTTGGAATTTTTTTTTTCATTTGTCTGCTCTTCTGGTCCATTTTGGGAAGAAAAGGGAAAAAAATAACAAAATCACAGGAGATGGGGCAATCGGCTACAGTCAGTTTGGAATCTCAGAAATGCCGGGAGCTCTGTCCGTGCCATGACCTACCCTGTGATGAGGCCACCTTCCTTCTGGAAATGCTGTGACTTCAGGGCGAGAATCTGCTGTCAACTCACACGCCTGCCCCTAATACACACTCAAAAAAAAAAAAAAAAAAAAAAAAAGAAAGAAAGAAAGCTGAGAACAGCCCAAGTGTCGGGTGTCGGGCTTCCAGGGATTGTGAACTCGCCTGCTGCTGCCTGGTTCCCACAGCCCCAAGGGTCCTCACTCACAGCACCACGTCATCCAGAAATAGTGCAGGATGCCACAGCAGCGGAGGTGGGCGTCTGCTGTGGGGCGCTGATAGTGCACGGGATGGTATGTGTGACAAAGGGCGGGCTGTTCTGTGGGTGGGACTTGCACTGCTGAGTGAGTGTGGGAAGTTCTTGCTGGCTGCATGACTCTCCAGGGTAGTTGTAAAGACCCGTGTGCCTCACCCGGACAGAATGAAGCTCTCCTGTGGTTTTCCACTCTCCTGACTTTCTCACCACAGCACCGCCGCTTGCCCCAGAGCCTTGGCCCCACGGTTGACATTCCAGGTTTCTGCTTGGGTATTGCAGCTTTGTTAAGCATGGGCAATAGCAAATCTAGTCACAAACCTTGTCACCTTTGCTCCATCACTATCCCATACTAACACACCAAACACAGGATCCCATCTGAGCCCAGCTGGGAGAGCCGGGGAGTTGATTGGGATTATTTACAGGAGCAGAGGAGTCTGTAGCTAGCTACACAGAGTGTATGAACCCAGCCCAGTCTATTGTCAGCTCTTATACGGGGGCTCTGATAAGGGGAGAGGAAGAGCCCTGTTGAAGATCTGCTGAGGAATGTGAGCCCCAATGGTGAGCCTCCCTCTTCCTTCCACAAGAGAATATTAATAGACACTATCTTGAGGGGTCACGTGCTGGTGATCACAGCTGCTCTGATTCAAGAAGGTGACAGTCACATCCACCCGGAGGGGATCTGTTTAGATCCTAGGGATCGGCTTCACAGGGACTACTGCCCAAGAGGTGAACTGGCTGGGCCCACAATGGAGGCTTTCCCAGGTTTCCAGGGGCTCTGTCTCCCCCCACAACCCAGAATCCACACAAAGCAGAGGGACAGGGATGGAGCAGAGGTGACGAGGTTTGTGACTAGATTTGCTATAGCCCATACTTAACAAAACTGCAATACCCAGGCAGAAACCTGGAATGTCAACCGTGGGGCCAGGGCTCTGGGGCAAGCGGCGGTGCTGTGGTGAGAAAGTCAGGAGAGTCCCAGCGAGGCAGACTCCCCTCAGAGGTGGACAGCAAGTCAGCACCAGAAGCCCCCTCAAGTTCCAGAGACTGCCTGTGATACTGTGAGTGTATGCTGTGAAGCCAGTCTCTTATCTAGGTCATAGCTCCTCATTCCCATCAGGCTCTCCTGGCATGGACAAGGGCTGTTGTCTGCACTTGGGATGGGTTGGCTGGACTTGGGAGGCGAAGGCAGCTCTGGATTGGACCTGCATCGCACAGCAGGTGATGCTGCTATTCAGCTATCGCCAATCTTCTGTGTGTTGCTGATCGGGATGGAGAAAGATCTAAAACACACAATGCTCCTTTTGGCTGTAGACACAGTACATGATCTAGCATACACTGAGCTAGACTGGGGAGCAGGGTGGGGGTGGGGAATGGCAGAGAAAGTCCCTAGTCTTGGTGGATTTAAGTTCAGAAAACCAGAAGAATAAATAGGAAGGAACCCAGCCAAGGTACAGCACAGTCAAAGCTTCAGACCTCAGTAATGGTGTGAAGCTTCAGCAGGCAGGCAAACCCTGCTTCCTGGGGACTGGGGGATAATCCACCAGGACTGGGAAGCTGCAGGCTGGCATGCTGAAGAGGCTGAGAAAGAGGAAACCCCTGTCCTCCCGTGACCTCCCCGACCTCCCAGAACAGAGAGGAATGTGGCTGCTATCCAACACAGTCAGCAGGACTTGTCAACCTGCATGGTGGGAATGTGTGGAAAGCCACTAGGAGGAGAGACAGTCCCTAGCATGGAGGGAGAGTCCAAGGGCTACTGAGTAAAGGCCACAAAAAAGATGGGTTCCTACTTCACTTTACAGGATAGAAGCATCTGAAGAGAAAGCCTCTTTATATTATATTATATTATTTATTTATTTATTTATTTTGAGAGAGGGTCTCGCTATGTAGCCCCAGCTGGCCTGGAACTTGCTATGTAGACCAGGCTGGCCTTGAACTTGTGGAGATTTGCCTGCCTTTGCCTTCTAAGTGCATCCTGGGGCTTAAAGGCATGTGTCACTCTATTCATCTTGAAAATGAAAGCCTTTGGCAGTGCCTTGTGTGACTTTCTACACACGCAGGCATGATTCACCTATGCAGCTACAGTAGCAGGGAATGATCATGTGGCTTGTGGGACGGCAAAGGTCCTACATTGTCCTTGGACTCTGATATCTGTGACCATGTGAGTGAAGGGTGTGTGTTGTGAAGGCTGGGGTCCCACTGAACAATGATTCAGGGGACACCGCTGTGGGCAGCCACAGAGTACAGGCTGTACTGAGTCCTGTAGAAAGGGAGGCAGCCAGGACAAACTCAAGACGGTGGTTTCTTTCAGAGACTGGGGGTTACCTGGGAGTAACACAAGAGGTCCTCCCAGGAAGATGAGCTGTTCTACACCATGATAAGTTTGTGACTTACAGGGCTGGGTCTGTTCATGACAGCTTGTGAGAACAAAGTCAGGGGACAGGTGCTTTCCACCTTCCTGGCTTCCTGTGAAGCCACACTCATCAGGACAGTGTGGTATTGTCGGGAGAACAGAAACAGAACCATCAGTAAGCTCAGAAATAGATCTCCACAGAGAGAGAGAGAGAGAAAGAGAGAGAGAGAAAGAGAGCTGAAGAGCTGACAAAAGGAGGAAGGAGAGATGGCAATACACCGAGAAGAATACCCTTCCACAAATGGTACCAGAAGGACGGCACAGAAGAGGAGCAGGTAGAAACACACAGGATAAACCCTTCCCTACACTGTCTCCAAGTGGATCACTGACTTAGATGTAAAATGCAAAACTCACACAGGCGAAAACCTGGGTGGCTCTGTGCTCAGTGAAGACTGTTAGAAAGACTGATGATGATACAGGCAGCGCAGAGGTCACCGCCCCACGGGCTACTCACTCAGTAAGGACACTGGGTAAGCCATTCTTCAGTGAAGCACAACAACAAATAGGCAGGGGGTGGGGCTTTGTCAGGAGAATGAGAGGATGGTGAGCCGACGCTGAGAGAAGGTATTTCCAAAGGGAAATATCTGATCAAAGATTATTATCCGAAATATGGAGAGGACCCCTAGAACTCGAAAAGAAAACAGAGAATGGAATTCAAAGACCAGTTTAAAAAAATAAATTTCACCGGAGAACTTAGACTGGAGTCCAGTGGTGCATGGAGAGATGCTGGACGTTGCGTGCCATCAGGGAAATTCAATTAAAGCCAAACACTGTGTCCCTGCTAGGATGGCCCAAACCAATGCCAAGCACTGGCAGGACATGGCACAGCAGGTGCTCTTCTTTATAACTGGTGGGAATGAAAGTGGTCCCACTATGGAAGGCAGCTTGGCAGGGTTGTTTTTGTTTCTGTTGTTTTGTTTCATTTGTTTGTTTTGTTTTATGAAGCCAAACATATGCTTACCATACAACTCAGAACTCATGGTCCTTGGTAATGGCTAAACATTTGTGTCCACACAAGCCTACCCCCAACCCCCACCATGTTTATAACATTCATAATTGCCAAAAGCTGAAAGTGACCAAGATCTATGGCATCTCCATGCAAAGGTGTGTTACTCAGCATTAAAATTCAATGAACTTTCAAGCTATATGTAGGTCTGTGCCCCAGTGGCATGCAATGTTTAGCATCCCCCCACCCTGCCCCGTGCCATGCAGTACTGGACTCCTGTCTCCATTCTCCAATGAGATTTAAAAAAAAATACAGTCTTTGAATTCCATAATATAATGGCACACACGGAGAAGCTTGTTAACAACAACATTTTATTTCTTATGGTACTAGAGGATGTAGTTCAAGACTGAGGAGAGCATCTGAAGGTTCTATGTCTGGTGTGAGGCTCTTTCCAATACTACCCTATGACTTGGCTATTTAGATTATCCTGCCTCCATCTCCTGGACTCCACCCTTCTGACACATCATTTCCCTAAATGTTTATCACCTAACCTTCCAACAACAGCGTCTTGGGATAAGGATTTGAACATCTGGGTTTGGAGGGATACATTCAGCTTACAGCACCATGAAAAGACACAGAGGAGATATAGGTACATATGACAGAGTGAAGGAGATGGTCTAAATGAAAGGCTACACGTTGCATCTTAGAAAGGGCTTCCCAGGACCTGAGGAAGGATGGGTGCTCAGAGTTTAGAAGACTTATTCTGTAGTGAAAATGCTGTGTGATACTGTAGTGAGGTCACATTTCCTTCAACCTCAGCCAGAACTTACAGGGCACATAGAACCTAGGTGAATCATAGCAGGCTTCTGGGCTGACTATACTGGGTCCCTGGGGAGAAGGGTGTAGGTAGTGAGTAACCTGTGGGACAGGAAATACGTAGGAAAGTTCCCAACTTCCCACTCAGTTTTGTAGTGAACTTAAAACACCTGTAAGGAAGGATGTGAAGGTCAGTTTTATACCCAGCTAAGATGCCTGTACAACAGAAGGCAGTGGACAGACATACCAGGCCCCTCCCCCCCCCCAAAAAAAATTCAAGGACATTATTGTTACTACAAACTTAAGGACCCCTCTAGCCAACTGAGAATTGAACTTTAAAAACATCACCACAGGGCTGAAGAGATGGCTCAGAGGTTAAGAGCACTGACTGCTCTTACAGAGGTCCTGAGTTCAGTTCCTAAGAACCATGTGGTGGCTCACAAGCATCTGTAACGGGATCTTCTGCCTTCTGACAGCAACAGTGTACTCACATACATAAAATAAATCTTAAAAAAAAAACCAAAAACAAACAAACTGTCACCACAGGAAGCTTTGAGTCCATTTGGCTTTGGGACTAAGGCCAGATCAAATGTAGCTGAAAACAGTTTATAAAAATGTGGTAAATAAATGCATGACCATAAAGAAGTCACAAAACTGAAAGAGTTTTGGGTGAAAGTAGATAGAAAAAGGGGTGACTTAAAAAGAGGAAAGTAATTAAGTACAGTTCAAATACACTTGACCATTATGGAAGACAAGAACCCAAAAGGGTAGGTACTGGTGAAGGGCGTAGAGTTACCAGACCTTCAAGCCACTCACAGAGTACCACTCTAGTAGATCCTGCTCAAAGATCAAACATAATATGATACAGATTAATGAACACTAATCATTGAAAACTTAACCTCAAATAGATGCTATGGAAGGTTATTTTTAAAATAGATGTTTGGTACATAAAATATCATGGGGGTGGGAAATATTTCCAGTGCACTGATGTCCCTTTTAGGATGGTTTTAAAAAATTATATATCCAAAAGTTACAGCGGTTAAGACTGGTAGCCAGAAGCCGTAGCTAAAAGCCACTTCCATTTTGTGATTGCTTAATTCCATTCTCAGAGGAGCATAACAAAACAGAATTTGGGAGTTGTTTTCGTCCTCACTGGAGATTACATTTCTTAGGCCAATGTGAGATTGTATGGTGAATGTTAGATTATACTGCAAATACGTTTCAATGTTTTTCAGGCCCTAAGCCTGAGGATTTGGCTAGGAGTTACACCAAATCTAAGGCCTGGCTTTCTCAAATCCAGCTGTGGTCTTCTAGCACTCCTTATCTTATTCTTTGCTGTTGTTTGTCTTTTAAGAGAGGGTCTTACTGCATATCCCAGGCTGGCCAGGAACATGAGACCCTCCTGCTTCAGGATCCCAAGATTATAGGAATTCTTCACTATGGGTATTCACTAGTTGAAGAAAGGAAACACCTGAAATAGATTCCCATCCCTACAGGTTGTATCTATTTGCAAGAAGTCCTTAGCCAGGAGAATTCCATACTCAGTAGCTGCAGTTTTGAAAGTTTATTTGGGGCCCTCCATGCAGAAAGTGTATTATCAACTAGGAAGGTGATGGTCATGCTTGCAAACTGAATCAGTCAGTGTATGTGTGGTGTGTGTTCATGTGTGTACAGGTATGCACATGTGTGTAGGTGCACATGCATGCATGTGGAATCAAAAAGTATATTATCAACTAAGAAGGTGATGATCACACTTGCAAACTGAATCTGCCAGTGTATGTGTTACCACATGTGTTCATGTGTGTACAGGTATAGACGTGTGTGTAGGTTTGTATAGATACACATATGTGTATGTGGAATATGGAGGACAGGCTCAGGCATCATTCCTCAGGCTTTGCCCTGGCCTAGAACATGGCCCCTGAGATCCCAGGATCTGGATGTTTCTGGCTCTCCAGGGCTGCGATTACAAACACTCACAACCATGCCTAACTTTTCTATGTTGGTTCTGGGAGTCAGACTCACTGCCCTAAACTAGCTTGCAGAATAAACATTGTGCCAACAGCACCATCTCTCAATCCCAAATTCCATTGGTTGATTGATTGATCACCGATTGATTGATTTATGATTGATTGATTGATCAGGATCTCCCACCAAATGTCTTCCAGGTTTATGGTCACTTTAAGGTGGGGGGTAGTTAGTTATCTTCTCCTTCCTGTAAAAACCTCTCCATTTCCAGATACAGAAGAGGGTGTGAGGTCTGCCCATCTCACCCCTTGAGTTCATTTTTAGGCCTCGGCATAACCAAATGGGCAGGACTTGGGTGTGTTTTGCTGGGAGCAGAGGCGCCAGGCCATCTGGTGGACATTAGTCTATGGGCTTCTTGGTCGAGGTAACTTTCACGTCATTTTAGTACAAACAGAAAATACAGTATTCTATTACAAAAGAACTTAGGAAAATGAATGTGGTCAGGACAAAGTTGCACAGAGGTCAAAAACTTTTTAAAAAAACATTTAAAAAAACCACATTGGAAGAAAACAGGAAATTTTCTTAAAAAAAAAAAAGCCATTGGGAGGTATACGACACTTCCATAAACTCTCTTTGGCAAAATAGAAATATCCATATAGCATTTAAATTAATTGTGGTTGAGAAGGACTCACGCCTACATCCAATGAGTGATTTTTAAAACCAGAATAAATTATGCAGGGGTCAAAGAAATGGTGTTTAGCTGAGAAACAGAATGGCAAAATGGTAGGCACCCTGGATCAGGGCAGCGCTGATGGTGTTGGCTGCTCCAACACCATGGTAGAGCGCCTCCCTGTGGGCAAGACAGCCCCCTCACCAACCAATCGGCTGTGTCTGTGTGCACACAACCATTCCAAGCATCTGTTAACTATTACATTCCCTCAGAGGAGGTGGCAGGGAGTGTGGTCCATTGGACTCTCAGCTGAGCTTCCAGCTGGCCTGAGTCTTGTGTACAGTTCTGCCTGAACTGCATGGGGCCTCCAGGAGGAACTGAAGTACATAAGGTTGGAGAAGGTTAACTGGGAGGGAGTGGGGTTTAACAACGGACTTCACCTCTACAGCTGTGGGGAAGTCTTCCATGCTGGGAGAGACTTTCTGGGGGTACAGCCCTTTTGGGGGGTCACCCATGCTCCTGTAAGTAACCCCTTACCCTTGCTTTGTAACCAAGTCCAATAAACTCATGGGCTCCCGAGTTGGACTTTGGTGGGATCAGACTTTGGTTTTCAGTCAGGAAGAGGGCAGGCAAGCTCAGAGCATCTGAATAGAGGGGTTGAGGGGCAGTTGTTTTAGAGAAGGATCATGAGCTAGGCAGAACCTTGAGCTGCAAATCTGTTTTTGACTAGCCGGCTGACTGGGCTCCCTCAGCTGAGGGGTGTTGAAGGCTGGCACGAACTCCAGTTGTCATTGACACCTGCTAACACATTCTCTGGTTGACCTTTAGTGGGTGGGGTGTCTGGCTTCACTTTGGAGACTCAGAGGTTTAATTTCCTTATTTTCTTTCAAGTTTCTCTATTGCTAAAAACAACAACAACAACAACAACCTATACATGCTCATGGAAAAGCAAAACGGCTGATAAAGGTCAGGTTATGGATCCGGAAATACCTCATATACACGTGTGTGGCAGTGTGAAGCTTTGGGAGCCACTGGGTGAACTTAGCTCTTGTGGCTTTGCCAAGTTCAAAGAGAGACACTCTGTCCTGGAAGCTACTGAGGCGCCTCAGGTGCTGAGTCTCTGGAGCACTGTTAAGGCTTGCTGATGTCCCGAGGTCAGGGAGGCTTGTTGTTCTTGAGCCAGCTGTGGGCTGTGTCCAGCGATCAGCCAGCAGACCTTGAGTAGGAGAGCAGTTGACTCCAGAAGGGCTCACAGCATCCTGCTCCGCCCCCTGGTAGCAGGCTTGCAACAGCTGGAAGCCCTAGCCATTAGTGGGCAAAACCAACTAAGCCTCAAGTGCCTGGGTTCTTGCCTCCCTCCCCTGTGCATTGATTCGACTCTGCAGTGAGCATAGTCCTCTGGGCTCCAGCCATGGTGCATTTTTGTGTGTATTTGTTTTAACACCCTCCCCTAACACACCCAGCAAACTGGGATTGCCCTTCTCAGCCTCTGTCCTTAAACAGTGCAGAGTGAGCGCCGCTTCAGTTTTGTGGCCAGAGCGGCTAGAGAAGTGTTATTCCCGGACACTGGGCTTTGGCGTGGTATTTGTTCCAAACACCCTGTCATTACGGCTGCTTTCCCAGCAGCCATTGATGCACGCGGCTCTGGTCAAGCGCTTCTCAGATATACTATGTTTTTTTGTCCATCCTGGGATCGAGACTGGAGTGCCTGTGCCAGACCTGCCACCGTGGTTACAGAACATTCTGTCCTGGGATGTCAAAATACATGGCAAGTGCTCAGAGAGGTTAAGCTCAGACTCAGTCAGATGTGTTCAGCAAAGAGCCCAGAGTTGAGAGTAAACTCCTCCGTACCCCCTCCCGCACTGCAACAGAGTCAGGAGCAGCCATGAGGCAAGACTCTGGGGGTTAGCTGTCCTAGTGGCTGAGCAAAGATGTGGGATAGAATTCTGCTCATATTGCAGAAATTTTTTAAAAATCCCTTTTGGCATATGCTTTACATACTTACTATGGGAAAATAAAATTAATGAGCAAAACGAAAGTGACTCTACCCTACTGCACAAGTAACTGTTCATAGATCTGTGCTCATAAGGGGCCCCAAGCTGGCGCCCTGGACCCTGGGTACAACCTCGCCTCATGGATGGCACTTCCCACTGCACACAACTGCTATGCTGTTAGCAGGTTTCTGCTAAGTGTCGGTTTCCTGGAGTCTTTCCCTGAGTTGCACAGAGCACCCTGGCCAGAGCACGTGGCTGTCCTTAAGTAATACTTTGTTGCTGACAACTTAGGTCTTCAGACTTGGGTCATGAAAACAGCATTGCCAATGTATTTTTTGGGGGGAGGTGTGCATCTCGGGTTACAGTCTCAGGGTACTTCCTAAGCTGCGGGAACAAAGGACAAGACCCATGTCCTCCACTCCCCACTGGAATGATGGTCTTTCTAGTTTTTGTTTCTCTGTTTTTGTATTATAATATATTTATTTGCAGTATTGCTGACTTGATTGCTCTCAAAGCTAGTCAAGACATTAACCCTTTGTTTCCCACATCTCTACCCTTTATTTCTCACACCTGCTGCAAATATTCACACACACACACACACGTACACACACATGAACACATACAGTTCCCCACCACTCACGCATACATACATGTTCATGCACACACACACAGTTCCTTACCACACATGCATATACACATACATACATACACTGTTCTCTATCACACATGCACATGTGTGTGTGCACTTGTGCATGCCCCTCTGCTTGTTATTCCATCTTGTTCATTTGTGCCTTTCCTTCCATTGTGACCTGTGTCTTTGTCCCCGGTGCTTATGGTCAGGGTGTCACATCCCTGCATGCTCACACCTCTGTGTTAGCTTTCTTATGCTGTTCTGTAAAAGGCAGGGTTCCTTCCTGGTGGGAGGGGACCCTCATAGCAGGTGGGGGTGCATGCAAATGACTTTCTCAAGTCAGGCTTCAGGGAGAGCAGACATGCTTTGCTGTGTGAAGAATAGCCTAGGTGTGGTTTGTGTGTGCCTGTTAGTACCACAAGTGTGAGGCTGGCCTTGGCCCAACCATCCATAGCTACAACACCTTCTTCATCTGTAAACCTTCTCACTGGTAAGAATGACCTCCATACTGCTGACTTCTGAGGGCAATTTTGAGTGGTTAGTGCATGAAGCCACATGAAGTTCTTACTGCAACCTCTGGCAGAGTGAGTGGGACCCAAGTGTCATTAAGTGGGATGTAACCTGAGCTCTAAGGAGCCATGCGGCTGATTAATTGCATATAATCAAGAGTTAGTGTTTTATAAGTTCTCCAACTCATTAGGTCCATTAGGCTTTGACAAGACACCACTCAAATACAATAGCACATGCCGATTGCCCTTTGATAACCAGTGTTCCTCCGAGACCTAACCCTTGAACAGCATCTCAAGTTGTGGGGTGAGCAACGCCTTGGACTGGCAACTTCCTGGTCCTCCTGGTGGGAAAATGATTGACAAGGTTCTGTTCTGAGAAAGGAGAAGCCTAGAAGGAAACAGAAGGCCTCCAGAGACTACTAAGTGTACAGATGCCCTTTGGATGCCAACTTGGCTCTGCAGCCTGGAGTGGTAATGGACCAAGGCTTTAAGTAACTGCAACAGACACAGGCAGATCTTGCCTAGGAACTTCCAGACTCAGCCATGTTTTGAAGTGAGCATATCCCCTTGGCTGAGACAGACATATCTTTTAAATTTTTTTTCAGGGTGGAAAGTTTGTGTAGTGGTTAAGAGTATTTTCTGGGGCTGGAGAGATGGCTCAGTAGTTAAAAGCACCAACTGCCCTTCTAGAGGTCCTGAGTTCAAATCCCAGCAACCACAAGGTGGCTTACAACCATCTATAATGGGCATCTGAATCCCTCTTCTGGTGTGTCTGAAGACAGCTACAGTGTACTCACATATATGAAATAAATATGGCCAGAAGTGGGGCCAGAGCGAGCAGGGCCGGGGGGGGGGGGTGGGGGGTGGGATGGGTGGGGAGAGTATTTTCTGTTCTTCCAGAAGACCCAAGTTCAGTTCCTAGCCCCCATGTCAAGAGGCTCACAACTGCTTGTAACTCCAGCTCCAGAGGATCTGATGGCATTTTCTGGTCTCCATAGGTACTTCACATATGCACACATACCAGCACTCCCATACACACCTTTGCTTCTGAAACATATGGATATGGAGGCTGAAGCAAGAGGATCTCTGCCTCAGGACCAGCTCAGGCTATGTGGCAAACTCCCTCTCACCCCCATCTTGGGGGGAAAACAAACTGACAGGAGGTCAGCTATTGCTGGGTTTGTCGTCTTGAAGAAGACAGAGTATACATTCCCATTCAGGGTGGCCCTCAGAACTCAATTGACTGGGCAGACCCATACCCTTGAAAAACAGCTATTTCACTCAGCCTACTGACTACCAAAATACCCTAGATAATGTCTAAGCAGCTCCCTGAATGTCAAGCTTAATAATGGAAATCAACCAGCAAGACAGCTAGCTGCCCACAGACCTCCTGTCTGGTTGGCTTCTGGCCCCCAAAACATACAAATACAAAGTGAATGGCTGCTTCCCCTCCCCACGCTAAACTCCTTTCCTTAGGAGCTTACCACCAGCCCTGCCCTGAGTCCCTCTCCCTGCCTTGACCCTTACTAGCCCAAGGGTGTGTCTTGTCTGCTCCACCAGCTAAAGACCATACTTCCCAGGGTCAGAGAAAGAATTCTTGCTGTCTTTGTTAGTGTTTAACTGCTGTAAACACACACCATGACCAGGGAAACTTATAAAAGACATTTAATTGGTGCTGGCTTACAGGCTCAGAGGTTCAGTCCATTATCATCATGCATGGCAGTGTCCAGGCAGGGATGGGGCTGGAAGAGCTAAGATTTTCACCTCTTGTTCTGAAGGCAGCTAGTAGAAGACTGACTTGCAGGCAGCTAGGCTGAGGGTATTAAAGCCCATGCCCATAGTGACATACCTACTTCAACAAAGCCACATATACTCCAACAAGGTCACACCTCCTAAATAGTGCCACTCTCTGGGTCAAACATATACAAACCATCACACTTGCTGACAGGGTGTGAAGTGGGATCCCACTTCTGTTCAAGGGAACATTCCATCTCCATCTTCCAGTTATGTTTCTTCCTCATGGTCTACAAGAGCAAGAGCAGACTTTATTCCCTAGATGGACTTTATTCCCATCAGCCACCCTGGAGGCAGGGTCACAGTCTTCTGCCAGCCATATTGGTGCTCATTTGTTGAATGAGTGCATTATGAGTTGTAAATGCAGGGTGAAGAAGTAGTGTACATATTCTTCTTTGCTTTGGGGGACAGAGAGGTGACTCTCTTGCAGCTTGGCGTGTGTTTCTGAGATCTCTGGGAGCTTAGAATGGAGGAAATCTTGGGAGAGGGGACACTTATCACCATTTTTTTCTATGCTGGTCAGTGTTCAATCCAACAATAACACATTCAAGAAAATTAAAATCTTTATAACTAAACAAACAACAAAGAAAATGGGCCCCCAACAAAATGTCCTGACTGGCAGTTCTAGATCCTGAAAGATGGGAGGGAGCTGAGGTGGACTCCTGGTGAAATCCAGCTTGGTGACTAGCTGCTACTCTCATAGCTTTCTGGGGAATGTAGAGAGTGGCCTGGGTAGAAACTTATCACTGGGACCAGATGCAGACCATCTAGGTCAGCTGAGTTCATCTCCAGGCAGCTTCTAAAGGAGATCAGCTGACAGCCACAAAGATGAGGTAACTTCAGGGCAGCCTGTCTCAGGTGATGACATTCTACCTGCCTCTCACTGAAAATGACCAACGCAGCAACCCTACAGTATAGGGTAGTGGAGTAGCAGGGAGGCAAGGTGTGCCTGTGCTGGTTTCTGACAGGGACAGGGAGCCAAGTAGGGATGCTAAGTAAGTATGCCAGGTAGGCATGAGGAGTGGGCATTGGGTCAGAGCCCTACAAAACTCTGTTGTGTCCAGTGTCAAAGCATTGAGTTCCACAGCAAGGAGACTGAAATTATGTAGGAACAGGCCCACGCCTGGGGTCTGATTAGGCCATTTATTCCTTTGCCCACAAACAAATATTCATATGCTTTGGGAAGATTATCCATCTCTCTCTTCCCTCATCAGGGATGCTTTGATGGGAGATTGGGCTGGGCTGCAATAAGATAGACATCACTTTAACTGGAACCTAAGACCTCAGGGCATGAAGCTTTCCCCGTGAGGGTCAGTGCGGAGCCAGGCAAGCCATTATCCAGGAGCTGTTGAATTTCCATGCTGAGCACATCAAGGCCAAGTTCTACTTTAGGTCAGAGGACAGTTTCTCATTCACAGAGGAAACTAGTCAGCCTGGGTCCTCTGTCTTCAGAGACTTTGGGGCCTGAGGAGATTGCTCTGAGATAAGAGAACATGGAGATGAGATGACCAAAGGACTTCACTGACAACTCTGATAAAGTAGCAAGGATCATTCTTATGTCTTCTGAGTGACCACAAATAACCAAAAGAGATAAAATATACAACAATAGCTTCTGAGACCTGGCATCAAGACAAGGAAGGACAGACATTGCTGAGAGATGGTGACAGTCAAGGGACTCCCAAAGGGGTTTGCAGGCTGCCACGCAGGGAAGGGAATGTAGGTTTGCCCAATGTAAGGGTCTCCACACCATTGTGAGGGGTGTAAGAGCGACCTAAGGCCTCTGTGCCCAGCTTTATAGCCTTGTGAGGGAACAAGGACACTGTCTACATAAAAACCACACAGACCACATACACCCGCCAGCAGCACCCTCAGACACAGAGCTAGAGTAGGGCAACAGAGTGGAATCTGATCCTGGGGCCTTACAGTGTCCGTGTCCAAGAATCGAGGAGAGTCTGAGGCACCTCCCCTGACCCCCCGGAGACAGAGATTCTTTGTGTAGCCTTGGCTGTCCCGAAACTTGCTCTGTAGTCCAGGCTGGCCTTGAACTCAGAGATCCCTTCTGCCTCTGCCCCTCTGCCCCCTGCCCTCTGCCTGCTGAGATTAAAGGCGTGCACTACCACTGCCTGATGAAAGACTCCTTCTTAAGCCCTACCTCCTGCTCCTGAATTGGGCTCTCTCCTGGAGGCAAAGGCTGCCCTGGCAGAGACATAACAGGCCACGAGGTTCTCTAGGCCCTGAACATCATGCCTAGTGGCTTCTCCTTCTGCACTGGCCTCAAATCAGAAAGGAAGGTCATTTGGACATTTTGTCCTGGAGTCCATCTATTTATCTGGCATCACTGGCCAGCCTGTAACCAGCCAGCCTGAGGGGAGCACGATGGGGCCAGATCTGTGGTGATCATCAGCTGTGAAGGCTGTGCAGGGGAATTTGCTCTCTGATCCCAATATTCTCGGGCCCACTCTGGACCACCCACAAGAATGTCTTTCCCAAATGCAGAAGATGATCCACCCAGCAGTGTGCAGAGTCCTTACAGGCCAGGGACAGAAAGCACAGGCTAGAAAAACTCATTGTCTCTGCAAGGTCCACAGCTCCCAAAGGACCAAAGAGCCCATCTGACAGCTATGACAGAAACATCACACCGGGTGGGTCCGCTGGCTGTGGGTAACAAGCTGAGGGGACAGACTTGGACAGGGTCAGGCTCAGCAGCGTGTCCAGAGGCTGTGCAGCCAGGTGTAGTGCCACTGCTCCCAGATGCTCAGAGAGCCCTCCAGCAGACGAAGACAAGCTGTGGCTTCTGTCCATTCCGTGAACAGAAGCTGCTGTGATGGGCAGGCACAGTATTTTTAGACCCAGCGAGCTGTTTGCCACGTGGTCTGGTGTCTGAGCGGGCAGCTCCAGGCGTGAGGAGCAAGTTGTGAACAGTCACACTGGTCCACGCTCCCACAAACTGAGAGGTCTTTTAAGGAAATCCCTCCCCGTGGAGGGGCTGAGTCATCGGCTTCCATCTCTGGCTCCTTAAATAACCGGAATCTCAAATTAGCCATGAGGGGGGAAAAAAACAATCATGAAACTCTTTCTTTATTATAAAAAGGAAGACAAAAACCCAGGAGCTGACATGCAGGGCAGAGGCTGCTCCATTTGTCAGCATTAATCTCGCTTCCTGCACTCGCAGGAAGATTTCCTCTCTTCCTGGAAGGTGCGCTGGAGTTGGAGCAGAACGAGAGGAAACCGGGGAAGGAGCCTCAGCAACAGCCTGTCCGTCCCTGTCGCTGCCCCAGGAATCCTCAAGTGAAACAGTCTCCTAAACACTGGCTGGCAGGAGATGCAAATGGGAGGTATTTTTAGGGCATATTAAAGCACCCGAGCTGTAATTTGCAGACTGAAGCCTGCCCCTCCCCTCCTCGATGAAATCTATGGGAGATGTGGCTCCTGCTTTTAAAAACCTGGCTTTGGGAGTGACTTGGCTGTTCCACACAGGAGGGGAAAGTATGCTCATTGTGCATGCAAACAATACCACAGGCTACAAGACAATGCAGCAAGGGAAAAAAAAAAAAACAAAAAACAAAACAAAACAAAAAAACCCAAAACGTCACTCCTGGCCTTGCCTAGGAATTTTACCCATTCACAAGGGTGAGAGCTGGGTGTGGCCCAGTATCGACTATCAGAGGGAGACAGAGGGACAGGACCAAAGGTCTCCTTCAGTTCCAGAAGAGAAGCAATGGAGAGAAGCTAAAGGCCACTGCACATCACATCCATAGATCTTGCCATGACTCAGGAGGGTTACTCTGTGAGATCCTCAGAGACAGCCAGAAAACCGTGACAAGGTCTGCAAAGGTACCAGCTCACCAGTTCTTCCAGAGATGACCTTGGCCTTGGGTCAGAACAAGAGGGGAGAGATGGACTTGGGATAGAGAAGGGATCCAGAAACAGGCCAAGGGCACTGGGATCTACCTAGGACAAAGAGGATGTTGTGCATCTCTAGGGAAGAGTCCTTGGGGGTGTACTCTGAGCATGCGTGAGGAGATGAGACTGACCTCTTTCCCTCATACTTGGGATCGGATGTGAGACATGAATAAGTGTTGGGAGAAAGTGGGAGCCTTACCTGCACACAGGAAGTGGTGCTCTCACTGTGGCTCAAAGAAAGGGCCACAGACATGAGAGAAGACCCCTTTGAACAGCTTTTTAAAACGTGACAGGCTGGAGTGATGGCTCACTAGTTAAGAGCACCTGTTGCTTTTGCAGAAGACTCAGGTTCGGTGGCCAGCACCCACAGGGTGATTTATTCCCATCTGTAACTCCAGTTCCGGGGAATCTGATGTCCTCTTCTAGCTTCTGTAGGCACCAGACCCTCAAATAGCACACATGTATACCTGCAGGTAAAACATTCATACACATAAAAATAAAACAAAATAAATCTAAGAAAGCCATATATGAGTAGCCAGTCTTTTCAATACTAGCACTGGGGTGATAGTGCAGGAAGAGGCAGGCCTATCTCTGTGAGAGTTTGAGGCTAGCCTGGTCTACATAGTGAGTTCCAAGACAGCCTTGGCTATGTAGAAAGACCCCGTCTCAAACAAACAAACAAACAAACAAATATTAAAAAGAAAAGAAAACCATAAGTAACATAAAAAACAAAGTACCAGGAGGAAATATTTGTGATGTATGGGACAAGGTAGGAAGTCATAGAAATCTAGGACAAAGAGCAGAAGGGAAATGTAAAGGAAAGAGACAAGGAGATGTTGATATGAGCCATCAGCAGGAAGAGGTTCTCTCTTGTCAGTATTGCCTAGAAGGAGACAGAACATGAGGTGCTCAGAGTTCTGGAATGGAGCACTTCCCTGGTGGGTGGTGGGCAGCAGGCCGCTCCTGCAGCCCTGGGGCCCAGGTCTTGAACTGCTGTGGCTTGTGTGATGTCCTGGGATATCTCAGCCTACCTCTTGTTCCACTCTCCCATTAACTCTGTCCCTGGCTCAGTGCCCCTGCAGCACAGGTCCTGGCCAGGGCAGTGAAGTAAGAGCCTCAACAAGCAGTCCCATGGGTGCCTGAAAAGCAGGTCTACTTCAGCTCACAAACGAGACCACTATGGCCTAAATAGTCCAAAAAAGCATTGAAGTTTCTCCAGGACCAGAAAGGTGAGTTAAAGTAGCAAAGACCAATATAGAAGGTCAAATTGGGTGTGGTGGCATAGGTTTGTGTAATGACAGTTTAGGAGTTTTGGTTTCTTTAAAAAACATGGAAATATTATAAGAATATGTTTTCAATTTCATTCCAAGTGTGGGATACGGGGCTGCTTCAGATTGTCCACAGCAGCTGACTATGATTTGCCTCGGGCTCTAGTAGGGGCGTGATTTTACCACCTGAGGGTGGTTTGGACAGTTGTGTGACATTTGGAATTCTGGGGACTTTTCAGCACGAGGGTCCTAAAGTAGTGGTGTTTTGTGGGTTATCTTTGCAAATGGGCTCCACTGCCTAGCGCCCCATTACACCAAAGACCCATTGCACCTTGGTGAGCCTTGAAACACAGCAGCCATCTCTTCCAGTGGCTCACTTGTGGCTACCCATGACTACTATCCAGGATGCCTGGACTCCTCGTCCAGCAACAACTCTGGCAGAAGTGCCGCGTACCCAGGGGACACCGTGCTCCACTCTCCCCAGGTCTTCCCAAGGCTGACCCTGGCCACTGGTAGGCCAGCTTCTTTTTTGGGAAATCCACCCTCCCATTCATGGCCACAGTGTTGGAGTCGCCTGAGCACTCGGCAGAATCTCCCCAGGCCTCCAGAAGCCCAATCGCCTGTGGCCTGGCTCCTGAAACCATGTAGAAGCAGCCAGTCATCCATCCTGGCCAGACCAATACCAGGGCCCAGTCCTGACCTGTCGGCAAAAGCAGCCTGCCCAAGTTTAAGTGGTGCTAGGCCAGAGCCCACCTTCTCAATCCTCCCTGTAAACTAGGAAGGCTGAACAACAGACACCAACAGAAGCTGGAGAGAGTTCCCTCTTGGTTCACAGCACAGTTTTCCTGACCCCATAACTGTGTCTTGCACAAAGCAGAAAATAAACTCACAGCAGCCTCTCCCCACCAACCCCCCCCCTAAAAAATGCTAGAGCTCTGAGAATCTCCCCACGAGCCCCTCCAAAATGCTAAGGCTCTGAGAAGAGCTGGGTGGTTGATTGATTGTTGGCTGCTGTTGGTCATGGCTTTCTAAGCAGTTGTGTGCAAAGAAGAGGCAACAACAACAATAAGAAAAATAAGAAATTAGATATGCGGATGGTGAAGATCAAATTTGCCTTAAGAAATTCAATACCTTTCGTCAACAGTAAGTAGTTTAATGATGACATTGCCTCTTTTCCTACCCTTGACTTTTTTCAGGGATCTCTTTCCTTTGTCTTTATCCCTTTTTCTCTATTATCTAGTGTTAAGGGGCTGAAAGGGTGGAGAAAAGGGATGGAGAAGGGTGGAAGAAAGAAGAACCCACAAAATAACCATAGCAAACTACAGGATATTCATCTCAGCACTTAGGAGATGGAGGTCGGAAGGTCCAGGGCTCATGATCATCCTCGGCCACAGAGAATTCGAGAGCAGCATGGACTTTACAAGACAGACGCAAAAACAGTAGCAGAAAGTCAAACAGAAAAGCGTAAGATCAATATGCAAAATTGATTGCTTTTCTGCTATCAAGAAACAATTAGAAATGAATTTTAAGGGTGTCATTTACAGCATCAACAAGTGCATAAGATTCCCCAGGCTAACTAAAAGATGTGCAGAGCTTCAAAGGTTGGTACATTCTGTAGCCTTTGTCATGGCTCCCTGGCTGTCTCTGAGGCTCTCACACAGAGAGTAACTCCCATGACTCATGGCCATGATTCATGTGTGTGAGAGGCTCAGTGGCCTTTTATTTCTCTCCTTTGCTTTTCTCCTATGAAACTGAAGGAATCCATCAAATTGTCCCTCTGTGTCACACAGGGAGTTGGTCCTGGACCACACTCTGAAAACTGCCAAACAGCTGTGACAGTTTGAATGCACTTGGCCCAGGGAGTGGCACTATTAGAAGGTGTAGTCTTGTTTGAGTGGGTGTGGCCTTGCTGGAGTGAGTGTGGCCTTGTTGGAGTAGGTGTGCCACTGTGGGTATGGGCTTTAAGACCCTCCTCCTAGCTGCCTGGAAACCAGTCTTCTCCTACCAGCCTTCAGATGAAGATGTAGAACTCTCAGCTCCTCCTGTACCATGTCTACTTGGACGCTGCCATGCTACTGCCTTGATGATAATGAACTAAACCTCTGAACCTGTAAGCCAGTCCCAATTAAATGTTATCCTTTATAAGAGTTGCATTGGTCATGGTGTCTGTTCACAGCAGTAAAATCCAAAGATAATAGCAAAAAAAAAAAAAAAAAAAAAAAAAAAGGCAATCTAAGTCATCTGGGAGTGCAGTGGTATTTATGTCCATGTTCCTCCAACATTCCTATGCTACAATCTTAAGCCTCAAGGTAGTAGAATTAGGAGGAGATTTGAACTTGAGGATGGAGCCATCAATGGGGTTAGTGTCTGTATACAAGGGACGAAGAAGAGACAACTGAGAGCCACACAGCCCCCTTCTTCTACATAATGGCATAGCAGTGAAACAGAACACGGGCAGTCACTAGACAGGTCTGTAGTCTCCATGTCCTTAGACCTCCAGGTTCCTGTCATGCTTCTCCACAGGAGCCTGTGAAGCGAGGCTTTGGGTGGGCAGCCAAGAAGAGAAGGATCCTTGCTGGACTCCTGGGCTATTTCCATGTTGGCTTATTCCTGAAATGTCAAGTTGGTTTAACGTTTGAACCTCAGTCACCTAGATTCAGTCTTTTAATAAAGTAGAAACATTCAGGCATCCTTCCCAAGGCCGAAGAAAACAAGCTACAGAGTTCAGTATGTGGTTATGAGAAGAAAAAAAAAGCTCCTAGGAAATTAAGGGTAGGAAGAGACTTCCTTTATTTCATAGGAGACATCTTTCATTAGCCCCCTAACACACACATACATACACACTCACAAACACACACCCACAAACATACCCTACCCACATAGACACACCCACACATACATATAGCCCCCCACATACACCCCTATCCCCACACACTTTCACACACACGCCCCCACACCTGCACATACACACTCACATACACCTCCACACACTCACATACACACACACACACACACACATACACACATACCCCCATACACTTGAACATGCATGCTCATTCCACCACATGCATGCACACAACACACACACATATACCCCACACATTCTATGGTAACCATGAAGAGGATCATGGAGTGGAAGGCACAGTAGTCTTCAAGAAGTCTAATCATCTTGAAAAGGCTCCAGATCCAGTTGTCCTTATCAAAATTTCAGCAGGACCCGCTGTAGACACTGTCCAGTGGAATAAGGGCTAATTGGATGAGAAGGCCTCGGAACAACGCAGACAGGACTAGAAGATTTAGCAGTTTCATTTGTGTGTGAGGACTTGAGGCAGTGCAGTATTGGCCTGAAGAGAAAGAGATCAATGGGACCAAATGGGAGTGCAGGAATAGACCAGCGGCCGTGAGAAATTTCAGGAATGGCTTCCCTTGGCTGGAGGCCTGACTTGAATGGAGTTTTCTAGGGTAACAGCTGCTCTAGCTCTAGACTGGGGTTCTGATTCCAGTCTATATCTGTGAGGCACTACCACTGACTTAAGACGCCTGTGTTTATGTGAATTGTATGGTAATGAACTGAATTAGTGACTGGTGAGAAGAGGGTCTGGCAGCAGGGGTGGGAAGTGTGGGGTGCGGTGGGATAGTGGGGTGGGAGGGGTGGACAGAGCTGCAGTTTGCTGGGAAACAGGATCAGACAGAGAAGCTGGCTTTTCTGGTAAATGGACTGTGAGAAGGGAGACAGCTACAGCTCTGAGCTCTGTTGCTCTCTAGGAACAGGTCTCCTTGCGGAGCTCAAACCCTCCTTGTCTCATAGATCTGTGACATGCTACTGGGCAGTCTGTCATTAAGCATCATGGCAGGGATTTGAGCCACCTACTCCTGGATCCCCCTCATTTCCTGCCCTAAGGGGATGTTGGCTGAGTGGGGACACCTCTGCCTCCCACACACATGAATCTTGCTGAAGTTCTAATTATTAACTTCATTACAACAACCGCTCTCCCAGCCAGTGTCTACCTTACACCCTGAAGTCTATACAAGGAGGGTGGTACTCCTTCCCCCTTATACTGTCTACCTCTTCTTCCTCTTTCTCCTCCTCCTCTTTCATCCTTCTTCCTTCCTTCTTTTCTTTCTTCTTTCTTCTTCTTCTTCTTCTTCTTCTTCTTCTTCTTCTTCTTCTTCTTCTTCTTCTTCTTCTTCTTCTTCTCCTTCTCCTCCTCCTCCTCCTCCTCCTCCCCCTCCTCCTCTACCTCTTCCTCCTCCTCTTCCTCTGCTTCTTCTTTCTCTCTCTCTTTCTTCCTTTCTTTTCCTCCTCCTCTCCCTCCTCCTCTCCCTCCTCCTCTTCCTCCTCCTCCTTCTTTTACAGCACCACCTATCCACCCAGCACGTGGCAGATGCTGGGACTAGAGGCCTGGATCCTCAAAGAGGTGCTATCTTGGAATGCTTAGCAGAGTGATGGGCACACCTGATAACCTTATTCAAATCCACCTATGGGATACTGGCAAGTAGGGCTTGAGAACCCCGTCTGTGTGGTGTACCCAGGCAGCTGCCACATGGGAGGTAGGGAGGGCTTCACAGAGCTCCCTGTCAGCACAGACCAAATGCAACGGAGATATTACCAGACAGTCAAGGGAGGAAATCTGTTTTTCCATTTTGGGAAATAGTCAAAGATTTTATATTCCACCAAAAATAGAAGTGGAATTCTTGAAAGCAAAAAATAGGTGGGCTGATGTATGTATGTATGGGACTCCAACAGATATGCACAGACTGTAAATGCTCTCATCTCTCTGGAATGTGGCCCTGGAACCAGTGAGACAGAGGGAAGCTGGCCCTGATCCTGGGCCTGCACGGGCTGTGGCTCTCTAAATCCTCTCCCAGGCAGGCCTGGTTGTCCTCTCCTCACCATGGGGACATCTGGGGGCTCTCCCCTACTCCCACCTGCGATCTGACAGTGCAAGTGGGAACCTCCCCTGCATAGTCTTGTTGACATACAGGTTAGTAGCTCTAGTGCATGCTCCTGTGGTGCTCAGCATTGGACAGGTGGGGATATTATCCCCTTTAGATCCAAATCTTTTAAATACTGACCTCCATCACAGGTAAGAAGGGTGTCTGGGACCCGGTTTAGGTAGAAAGAATGACTTCCATTTAGAAATCTGGCTTATATGTTTCGATTTTTTTAATGTACTTTGTTTGAAATCATTTTCCTTTGACAAAATTGTAACTTCTCTGATGAGGAATCTGAAAACTGAGGAGGGACTACTGTCTAGCGAGTGACCTATTTTCATCCCTGTCAGAGATACCTGCAATGGTTTCATAGAAAATGAGACTTGACGGCCTCATCTCCTAGGCCTAGCTACAGCATCATCAGGATACAGCACACAGGAAGGGAGTGCCTAGCAACCAGACCACAATCGGTCCAAGAGGAAGCCCCAAGGCTTCTCCATCACTCTAAGGCCTCCACAGTAGCCCATGAAGCCAGACTTTGGGTGGATAGCCAAGCAGAGAGGTTCCTGACTAGAATTCTGGGCTATCTTTACAGTTAGTTTTAGGTTGGCTTATTCCTGACATGCAAGGCTGGCTTAACCTTTGAACGTCATCAATAGATGGACTCAAGGCGCTTTTGAAAATGTATCATTATCTTTTATTTCTTACATGTGTAAAATATCTCCGTAGAAGTTTATGAACGCAACTAAAGAACATTTAAATAAACGTAGAAATAAGCAAGCCAGGTGGTGGTGTGTATGTTTAATCCTAGTACTCGGTAGGCAGAGGCAGGCAGATCTTTGTAAGATTAAGGCCAGTCTGGTCTACAGAGTAAGTCACAGACATCTGGGGCTATACAGAGAAACCCTGCCTCTGAAAAACAAACAAAACAAATAAATAAAACGAATTGGAACCTTTAACAGTGTGAAGCTATTCATTCTTTAAAAATTGACATATAACTTAAAAGCATTTTTTTTTGACAGCACTAGAGGGTGATCATAGGATGTCAAGCATGCCCTAGGTTCTACAGAGGCATGTCAGAGTCACTGGGACTGTACTTACAGAGGGTTGTGAGCCACCATGTGGTTGCTGGGGCTGGAACCTGGGTCCTCTAGAAGAGCAGCCAGAGCTCCTTAAGGCTGAGCCATCACTCCAGGACCCTAATATTTAATTTAAAACATTTAATTTTTAAAAATATATGTGTATGAATGTTTTACCCACATGTATATCTGTGTACCACATGTGCCTGGTGCCTGTGTAGTAAGAAGAGGATGTCTGATCCCTTGAAAATGGAGTTACAGTTGGTTGTAAGCCTCTGTTTAGGTGACGGGAATGGAACCTGAGTTCTCTGCAAGAGCAGGCAGTACTCTTAACTGCTGAATTATCTCTTCTGGTCCCTAATTTTAAAATTGTGATACAGGTCTAAGTTGCCTAGGGTGGGCTTTAAACTATCTCAGGCAAGCCTTGATTGCAATCCCCCTGCCTCAGTCTCCTAAGCATCTGAAAGTACAGGCTTATCCATCAGGCCTGGTGATGTCAGTGTAATTCTAAGGAAAATTCTAGGAGGCCTTTTGATGAACCTGATAAGGCCGCTAACAAAACAAAACAAAACAAAACAAAACAAAAACTCATGGGACTGGGCACAGTGTTGGGAATGTGATTCTGACACTGGGATCCCAGTGCTGGGATGACGGGGGCAACTAGCACAAATTCAAAGCCAGGACAGCCTAGCGCAACTTCCCGGCCAACCGGGAATACATAGTTAGGCACCATCTCAAAACAGCCAAGGTCCTTGGGAAATATAAAATACTAACAGCAGCCAAGAAAATGTTTTAAAAAAATGACAGAACTGAATGAAGACCCTGTAGTCAATATACTTACTCTAAGCTTTAGTGTTTAAGGAAGCAGAAATTGATGCAGGGACAGACAGGTGACCACACCCAAAAAAGTAGCTTTGGTGGGGAGGGTGGGGCTGCAACCACCACACCAGTGCACTTGATTTATGGTGAAGGTACTGGTGTGATAAGTACTGGGCTAGCTGGACACTGAATAGAAATAAGCTGAATCCAAACTTGTGCCTCCCATGATACAGAGGGGAAGTCACAGGTGGCTTATTGCCTTAAAGTTGATTATGGCAAGGACATATTCAGAAGCTAATAGCAGCACATTTTTATAACCACGCAAACAGCTAAGAGTTCCTAGACAAGACGCAAAGGACAATAACCGCAAGGAACAGACGAACTGGATCACATTGAAATTAATAACTTCTATTAATCAGAGGCCATTAAGATTATGAAGAAGCAAGCCAGAGAGTGGGAGAAGGCATTTATAACACACACAACTGTCAAGAGCCTGGGCCCAGATAGACAAAGAATGGAGTAAGGGAAAACAAAAACAAAAAACAACTCACCACCACCACCACCACCACCAACAACAACAACAACAACAACAAAAACCAACCTTGTTGTCCTTCAACAAAATGTATGCACCCGTGAAGGTCTCAGAGCATCAACATGCTCAGCCCTGTGACTGTCAGAGAAGTGCAGTAGACAATGGGCAGGTCACAATGCAACAAAAAGTGGCCAGCAGTCTGTTCCTCATCCCCCGTCCCCCACCCCGCCCCCCAGAAAACACGTGGGAAAAGGGCACTGCCTATGGGAGCAGAGGGTTCCTGCCTCCTGTGATGCGAAGGTGGAGCATGGGAATGTATGTCCAGAGGCATTCATAGGAGTGTTAGACGTAACAGTAAAAGCAGGCATCAAACTAAGTCTCATCAGTGGCAGGTGAAGACCTTGTTTCCAGAAGCTGAATGTGACCTGGCTACAAGGTAACCAGCCAGAGTTGTTACATTAGGGAAATTGGCTCTCAGGCAGACTTAAGTGCAAGGAGCAAGGCACAGAAGGGCATTTATTGTGTGGTCCTATTCATATAAGGGTAAAAAACGGCATCACTAACCCATGGGCTGGAATCAGGGCAAGGTTATCTTGGGGACACAGACTCAGGGGTGTTGGGTGGTACACACTGGCTCCTGGGAATGGTGGTCATGTCTGCTTTTTGCCTTTGGCAGTTTGCACATGTGTTTACACTTCAGGCTGATTTATCAACACACTTGTACTAATTATTCTATGTATTATGTCCCAGTGAGAATGCACAAAAGATACACACAGACTATACTTTCAAGAGCACCATCTGTAGCCTTAATGGCCAATGGTTTGCATAGAACAGATGGTTTGAACCCCTAAGTCCTAAGTTAAAACCATTGATTGAGACTGTGCACATACTGAATGGTGGGTGTCCCAAGAGGCTTTACCCACTAACTGAGAGTCTAGTATCCCTCGGGCCAACTTGAGAACAGCTCATAGAAGAAGCAAGAGGAAGCATAAGTGCGAGCTGCCCTCTTCAGTTGCTAGTTATCTCTGTGTCTCAAGAAAGACTGCTAGCATGGTAATTACAAGAACTAAAACAGGACAAGGTGGTGATGCGCACCTTTAATCCCAGCACCCAGGAAGCAGAGGCAGCTGATCTGCATGAGTTAAAGGCCAGCTGGTTCTACATGGTGAGTTCCAGGCTAACCAGGGCTACAAAGTGAGAACCTGTCTCAAGAATAGACAGACAAATAGTCAACAAACAAGCAAACCTAAAAATCATCCTGTCTGGTCCAGATCCTTTATTTTAATGTAGTGTAAGAAGCTGAATGTTGCATCTAATTCAACAACAGCATCACCATCAACCTGACATTCCTTATTTTAAACCGCTGCTGTACTCAGTTTCCAGAGAAAAAGCTGTAGTGTCTATCGGGTCGGTTTCCTTAGAATTACTGTTTGGCAACACAGGTCCCTGGCAGTGGCTGTTTTTTATTTTGCAGACCAGTATGTCTTAGGCAGAAATGTTAAAAAAAAAAAAAAAAACCCACAAAACTTTAAGTATGATTATAAGTATGATAAAAGCCGACAGCTTAATAGAAATGTATAAAAGATAAAACACTTTACAAAAAGAAAACATGCATGTAAAGAAATCCCCCCTCACCAGTAGTAGAGAGGTGACCTCACCTGGAGCTGATTCTTTTTTGTTTTTTGTTTTTGTTTTTGTTTTTGTTTTTTTTTGGTTTTTCGAGACAGGGTTTCTCTGTGTAGCCCTGGCTGTCCTGGAAATCACTTTGTAGATCAGGCTGGCCTCGAACTCAGAAATCCGCCTGCCTCTGCCTCCCAAGTGCTGGGATTAAAGGCTGCGCCACCACCTCCAGGCTTCTGGAGCTGACTCTTTTTTTTTTTTTTTCCATTTTTTATTAGGTATTTAGCTCATTTACATTTCCAATGCTATACCAAAAGTCCCCCATAGCCACCCACCCCCACTCCCCTACCCACCCACTCCCCTTTTTTGGCCCTGGCATTCCCCTGTACTGGGGCATATAAAGTTTGCGTGTCCAATGGGCCTCTCTTTCCAGTGATGGCCGCCTAGGCAACCAGTCACTATCAGACATGCCAGTATAGAGTATGTGAGTTTAGTGAATTGCTCTTGTAATTGTCTTGGTGTGAATTTTTTTCTGTTCAACTTAACATAATCTAGAATTACTTGGAAAGAGGGAATCTTAATGGAAGAATAGTCACAATCCCATTGACCTGTGAGCATGTCTGTGACCATGATTGCTAATTTCTATAGTAGCGGCCAGCCCAACTGTCAGAGCTACCATCCCTAGGCAGGGGTCCTGAGCTGTATAAAAATGGAAGCTATACAGCACAGAGCAAGCCAGTAAGTAGCATTCCACCATGGTTTCTGCTTCAGTTTCTGCCCCGATTTCCCTTCATGATAGAATGTAAACCCAGAAGTATAAGCTGAAAGTATAATCTTCTCCTATGTTGCTTTTGGTCATGGTTTTTATCATAGCAGCAGAAAACAAACCCAGACAGTAACATACATTCATTCTATCAATTTCTTCCTTTAGAGCAGTGGTTCTCAGCCTTCCTAATGCTGTGACCCTTTAATATAGTTCCTCATATTGTGGTGACCTCCAACTATAAAATTATTTCACTGCCACTTAACTGTAATTTTGCTAGTTATGAATCATAATGTAAATATCTGTGTTTTCTGATGGCCTTAGGTGGTCCCTGTGAAAGGCTCTTTTGGGATTTTGATTCAGTTTGAGAACCACTGCTTAGTCTTAATATAACTTTCCTGGAACCGAGGAAGCTCTCTTCTTACTTTTTCTTTTCTTTTTTTCTTTTCTTCTTTTTTTTTTTTTTTTTTTTTTTTTTTGGTTTTTCGAGACAGGGTTTCTCTGTGTAGCCCTGGCTGTCCTGGAACTCACTTTGTAGACCAGGCTGGCCTTGAACTCAGAAATCTGCCTGCCTCTGCCTCCCAAGTGCTGGGATTAAAGGCATTCGCCACCACGCCCGGTCTTACTTTTTCTAAGAGTGTTTCTCCAAACAGAAACAATGCTGGATTTTATTAGAAGCTTTGTATTCTCATCTCCACCCCCCCTTTTGAGATAGGGTTTTATTCTGTAGCCCATTCTATCCTCAGCCTTGAATTGATCCTCCTGCCTTGGCCTATTTATTGCTAGCACTATGGGCTTGATCCAAGGTTGGCTTCTCAAAAATCCTTCTCTGAAGCTCCCGAGATGATACAATGCTGCCCCATGTAAACATGTGAACACAAAGTCATGGTTTGGGAAAATATGTAATTTGAACACGCCATTGTTTGTGGCTGGAGTTTGGTTTGCTGAGTGCTTCCCTCTGGCTCTGTAATAATTTTGGATTTTATTAGTGAAGTTAGTCTATACTTGTTATTCTTCTTAAGTTTTGAAGTCAGAGAGTGATTCAGTGGTAGAATGCTCCATGGGTCCCAGAGTTTGATCTGCACCACAAAAATAAAACTTAAGAAAAGAAAATGGGGCATGGGATTTGAAGTTTTTCTCTTTGTAGATAATAGCATCCCCAATACACGGCTGAATCTTCAAGGTCACTCTAACCTCCTGTTTTCAAACCCAGTGGGTTTTCATCTTTTCTTTTGTTGGCTTATTTCTGGGGTCCTCCTTTGTCCTAGCTTCTCTTTTCTCCTCTCTCCACTCTCTTTAGGTGGTTGGTGACCTCTTCTACCTCCTTGGGTCTTCCATGGATGTCCTCCTTCTGACTCTCTTCTCTTGTGTTGCTATCTGCCTTCCTGATACTGTTTGAGCATCTGACAGACTTGCACACTCAACAGAGCCTAAAGGGCCTCTATCTCCCCCCTCCCCCGCCACTCCCACTGCAACACTTACCTTACCATCATCTTCCCCAGCACCAGATGGCAGTCCTTCTTGTGGGTTTCCCCCCTCAGGCTGTGGCGGTCAGTCCATCCCTCCTTAGTCTTACTGACAGCTATTTCCCAAAATAATTCCTTGCAGTGCCACCTGACTTAAGCTCTCTGCATCCAATCTGGGACCCTGGGTTAGCACTGATGCTGGTACCCATCAGCCATTGCTCTTTACTACTAGTGCTGCTGTTTACTTTTTCCTTCCCTAGAAGCCCACACACTTTGATGGGGGCTGATCTAACTCCCAACTCCAAAAGGTAGAGCCTACTTGGCTCATTTTTTTTTTAATATAATGGGCCAGATGGCGAATATTTTAAGCTTTGTATATCACATAAGCCCATTGCATATTTCACCCCTCATTACAATGCGAACTGTAGAATAATTTCTTAGGTTGTGAAGTGCACAAAAGCGGGCCACAGATCTGTCAATCCCCTGTGTGATTTAATCATCCAATTTATTTCACCTCCTGGTATTTGAGGGAGGGTGTAAGAGTCAAGGGAGGTAGTCAGTATAACTCCACAGGAACACTGGCAGCAGTTCTAATTCCTGAGGTGAAAATACTCTTTCCTCCATCTTGGGCACCCTCACTACCATCTTCACTCATGCTAAAGGAACCGCTCAAATACCACAGGCCTCCTATTTCCTTCAATAAACTATATAGCCATACACACACACACACACACGGATATTGTTGAGACTTGCCCCCAGCATAGCTATAGCCATTTTGCTCCATGCTTGCCAGCTATTTCATATTGTTGCTGTAATATCCCTGGTAGTCATTGATGCAAAAAAATAATTTGACTCAGAGCAGGGTCATACTGACCAGACCACATACCCTGTTATGTTTTGTATGTTATGAGGCTTGTTAATTTTAAGAAATTCCACAGCCATAAGCTTCACTTAGGACCCATCAAATTAAAGTTCAATATGAGCTGTTATGTCTAAAATGGCTTGAGTCAGGGCTGACCACCAGGCAAGCACTTCCAGCACCTGTGTATGAGCTCATTGTGGTTTTTGTGGGCTTAGCCTTTGTAAGCTGGCCCTGAGAAATGTCCAGCTCACAGCTTTTTAGCTTTCAAGCCTGAGCTGTTGCCCTGGTCGATCAGTCTTTAGGTGTGTGTTCAATAAACCAACCTGACTGAATCGGTGTTCATGTGGTTTGTGTGGCGACTCCTGAACTACTGATATATATATATATATATCCCAATTCACATTTGTATGTGTTATGATTCCTAAGACTCCGCCATCAAGTCTTTCTGGTCACCAGTGATGGACCAGATTTCAGGTGGATCAACATCTTTCCTATAGATGGAATGATCTGTCCAGTTTCACAGCTATGTGTCATAGTGGGTTTGCAAAGTTCAAGTCCAACATACCTGCTCCTTACATTGAACTGCCTCCCAGTTATGCTATTTTCTGGCATCCTGACCTGTTCTACTTCCAGACTATGAAGATGAAGATATCTTTCTAGCCAATTAACCCATCCATGCATATGACACCACCAGACAGATACCTGGAGGCTGTCAAAATGTCATTTTCTAGCTTCTGTTTATGTGCTCTGTTATCTTCACTTCAAGCTAGTTTTTTTGGCAGTGTACACAGCAGAGAAAGAAGGTCATTCCACTTAATCCTGGTTGAGACCGCAGAGTTCTGTTTTTGCTGTAACAATCCACAATGAACCAAAGATCTATCAAAGCGACCATCTCAGATGAGCATACTTCCTTTGTCCAGATCTCTGTCTCTCATATGTACTTGTGTCAGATCAGCATCTTCAATTCAGTCAATGAGTCACAGGAACACAGGTGATGTGCACAGGGGATGAAAAGGCTGGAACTTGCTCTCTTGTGGCCAAACCACAGCCATTATGAGAAGCAACGAGAGCTAGCTTACTAACAGTAGGTAACACATGACATAAGGGAGTGAGGTCATCTATGAAGCAGAGATGAACCAAACCAGCTGAACACTGCATAAAAGCTGCTATTCATCAGACTTACAAACCATGACTTTAAGTTACTAAGTTCTGGGGTAGTGTGATACCTAGAAACAGACACATTTGTCCTTGTGCACATACTTGTATGTGAAGCTTGACATCCTGGTAGGTGTTCCAAGAGTGATGATCTCTACTTACTTGCCAACAAGTGCACCCGTAGGCACTGCCTGGTGCCCACCTTTTAGGCAGGCTGAAGAATTCATTGAGTGGCTAGCTGGTCCAAAGGACATGTTTTTGTGATGGAAGCAGATGTGGACCGGCTACAACACTACTCCTGTGGTCAGTTCATGCTTCCGATTCTGGACCTCTCCAGGCCCCGTTCTGGGCATAGCACCCCAGGTTAAGACAATCTGGCGAGGAACCACACAAGTTGTTGACCACATCTTGGATGCTCGACACAGTACTTTACCTACCTGCACTTGTCTTTTACTAGACCTTTTTCTTTTTAAACAAACGTGGAAACAGACAATGCAAGCACAAGACACATCTGGTATGCCTAAGAGGTGGCAGAGCCTGAACTTGACCCTGGGGTCTAGGTTAAAAACCGGCCATCATTTCTAGTGACCACCAGTAGACACCCTGCTTCACAAAATCATGTCCCTGCTCCTCTCCCTACTTATTTTCAAGGTCTACGGAGGTGGGTGTCAGTGGCCAGGGCCAGCTCTCAAAACTGGACGAAGGCCCAGGGACGATTCTTGCGGGATGCCAGGGTACCACGTACGGGGTGTAGTAGGTCTTCAAGCGGCGGTCACAGTCGCACTTCAGTGGCTTCGCTCTGATTTTCCCTGCCCCATTCCCAGATCCCACAGGATCTCTAGGATCCTTGGTCCCACCTGTCCCCTTAGGTCCCATCCGAGGCTCCTGCCCGCGAGTTCGAGAACCCCGCCCCCGTCGATCTTCTCGGTGCGTGTCGGAGGCTCCCTTCCGCTTCGAGTCTCCCTAGCGACGCACGACCTGTTTTGGTTCTAACCGCTAACCCTCGCAGTTCCCGCCGCCGCGAGCGAGTCCGGACGTCGGCTCCGGGCAGGAGGCGCGCACGTCAGCGTGGAGCGCTGGCTCCACCCCTGCAAGCGAGCACGCGCGCGCGGCTGCGGCGGCTGGGGCGGGGCGAGCCGAGGGGGCGGAGCCGCCGGCGCCGAGGCTAGAGGCAGAGGCTGAGGCAGCGGCTGAGGCTGAGGTGGCTGAGGCTGAGGCGGCGGCGAGGGGCTCCTAGCTGGGGCCGCGGGGCTAGCCGAGGCCGCCGCAGCGCCCAGAGCCAGACGCCGGCAGCCCGCGGGCGCAGCGTGAGCGGAGGTAAGGCGGCGGGGACGCGGGCGGCCGCGTTTATGTAAGCGCGGGGCAGGTGGCTGAGGCCGCGCAGCGCCGGCGGCCGCGGACCTGACCACCGACCCCAGACCCTATGGTGCGGGGCCCGGGCCCGCGGCGAGCTGCGGGGTCCCTGGCGCATCCCGGGCGGCGCGCGGAGGGCGGGCCGCGGTCCTCTTGGATGCGCTGCGCTGCAGGAGGAGGCTGCGCCCAGGACGGCTCGTCCGCTCCTGGAGGCGCCGCGTCCGCGTGGGATGCGCTGCGCCGCGGCGAGCCGACCGTGCGCCTCTCGGACAGGAGGTTGTGCCCGCGGAGAGGACCCTGTACTCCAGGGAGGGGACCTGTGCCCATCAGAGAGGAGACTGCGCCCGGGGAGGGGAATGGTGTACCGGGCGGAGGGGACCTGTGCTCCGGGGAGGGGACCCTGTACCCCGGGAAGGGACCTTTACCCAGCACAGGGGACACTGCACACCGGGAGGGGGACCTTGTGCCCTGCAGAAGGAAAGCTGCGTCCGGGGATGGGGACCCTGTATCCTAGAGAGGGGACCTGTGCCCTGCAAAAGGAAAGCTGCGCCCTGAGAAGAGACACCCTGTGTCACTCTGAATCTGTGTCCGGGGATGGGGACCCTGTGCCCTGCAGAAGGGACCATGTGCTTGGTAGAGGAAAGGTTGAGCTCTGTATTCTGCAGAAGGGACCAGTGCCTAGCAGAAGGGAGGCTAAGCTCAGGCTGGGGGGTGGGAACCCTGTGCTCTGAGGAGAGGAAGCTGCACCAGGGGATGGGGACTTTGTGCCCTGCAGAAGGGACCATGTGCTCCGCAGAGGCGAGACGGCGCCCAGAGGAAGGGCACAGGGAGGGAACCCTGTGCCCTGCAGAGTATACTCTGAACTCCGAGGAGGGAGACCCTAACCCTATATCCCACAGAGGGAAAGCTACGCCCAGTGAGAGCATCTTGTGTCCTGCAAAGGAGACACTGCGCTCCCACGGGGTGGACACCGTAACCTAGGTGAGGCAGGCTGCTTTTTTGGTGGTCCATGCCCCTTCCGAGGGCTCAGAGCCCACATGGGCGCCGAGCGCCTGGGAGACGAAGTTCCGAGTACCCAGCGCGAGTACCCAGCGCGTCTGCTGTTTGTGGGAGCCATCTGGGACATTAGGGGTTGGAGGTGAATTTTGACGCGCACACATAGGCAAGAGGAAAATCACTGTGTGGTGTCTGTGTGCAAGGGAAATGTCAGATGGGGCTGTGGACGCTAGACTAGTGGCGCCGGAGTCGCCTTTGGAGGACCAGAAAAGTGTTCCGTTCGGGATTTATGAGGGGGATATCCGCACTGGAGTGTCTGGTTGGAGGTCAGTGTTTTCACCTAGCAGGTTTGGGTTACTTCTGATGAGGGCATCCTTTTTTTTTTTCTTTTTTTGAAAATCATTTATTGTATTCCATTCTGGAAGTATAACGAAAAGAAGCCCGATAGCAAACTTGGTCTTTTTACTGGTAGGTGCGGTAATTAAGATGATCAAACATTAGTTTTTACTGAGAATAGGAATAATGTATTAACCCTCTTTGTTCCTTTGAAAGGAAGCTGCATTTTTCCAAACCTGTTTTTGTCTCAAGACAAAACTGTTTGTAAAAGCCAGCTGTTTTTGTTTTTTGTTTTTTCTTTCTCCGGGGATGGATGAAACTTCTTTACCCTTCTTCCTTGAGACAGTTCCCTGGAGGGAAAGAGAGAAAAAAAAGGAGGCAGAAGGTAGGTTGGGACAGCTCCTTTTGGAATGAGAGAATTAATGGTCCCTTGGTACAGGATCCTCCAAGGGGCAGATTCACAGCATGGGCCTCCACAACAGGAGCTTGATAAATAGTGGATGAGACACACTGGGCTGGGTGCTGTGATCCCACAGTGGTGGGGAGGTGGAGTCCACAGGCTTTGAAAGGAATGTGTTCTCCATGCCTGTTAGATGTCAAGGGGTTTCAGAAACTGGGCACACTCAGCTACTTCCACGTCAGCTGTGACGCTCCAGTTGGAAGGAGCAAAGGAGACCTTTCTGCAAGGACATTGTTGAAGAGAGAAACTGATGACGCGTATCTTCCATGATGTGTCCATTCAGTCATTGCTGGTAGGCCCAGACAGGAAGATTAGCTACCAAGAAATAACATCATCCTGAAAGCACATCTTGGCTCATAGGCAAATTCACTTCTTTGTAAGTTTATGTGCCGTAAAGCATTTAAACTGCTTTAGAATTTTTTGGAATAAAAAAAATCCTTTAAACCCATCTTGTCCAGTGAGTGAACAGTCTCTAACTGGTCACGTGCTAGACCTCCCCTCTGGAGCTACAGCGCTGACCTCCACAGCACAGTACAAGAACCTACTGACAGTTTGCCTTCTTAATCACTTTAAGAGTTAGCGTTTAAAGATAAAATTGTATTTACCAAAGTGGAAAAATTTTGCTTGTAGGTTTAAAAAACGTAAGTGTGTACATAATACATCCAGGAAGACAAGCAATGCATGTGTATATAATACATCCAAAAGGTCTGTACCCTACTGCTCAGTTATCTAAGATGTTATTGTGTATGGCTTGTACATTGTCTCAGTAGTGGTGGTGTGTGTGTGTGTATAGTTGTGGTATATTTCAATATAGTTTTTTTTTTCTTGGTACTTTGGAGTGAACCAAGAGCCTAGGACATTCGAGGCAACTCACTAAGCTGCCCCAGGCTGGCCTTGAACTCAATCTATATGCAGCCCAGGGAGACCTCAAATTTTCAGTCCTCCTGCCTTAGGCTCCCCAGTATCTGGAATTATGGACCCGTGCCATTAGGCTCAGCTTTTAAAATATAGTGCTTTGAAGTTTTCCTTAACAGTGTAACAGCAGGATTCTTATTTATACAAGGGGCACAAGGAAGACCTGCTCATAAGTTTTAATCCAAAATTCCTTTATCAGTAAGTTGTATTTAAGAACTGGATTTTAGTGCCTTGAGTGCTGTGATTAGCCATGTAAATACAAAGGACCAGAGAATGCTGTTTAAATAGCTAGGAGGTTTTCTAGAGGCAACTTCTGAAGATTATAGTCAGTGAAGTTATGCATTCATTAGGGAAGTGGTCAAGGTTAGGATGAAGGCTCAGAGAGTCAGTTTTCTGTGTTACTTTCTAACATACGAATTTCCAAGTCCATAATTTGCTGTAGGGGAAATGGTTATGCCTAAAAACCTTTTATTTAATATGTTCCTAGTATGTGAAGGAAGACAAATAACTAGCAATAATTTCACTTAAAAATTATTCACTAAATCAGTGGTGCTCAACCTTCCTAATGCTGCGACCCTTTAATACAGTTCCTCATGTTGAGGTGACCTCCACCTGTAAGATTAGTCCCATGGCTACTTCATAACTTTAATTTTGCTTCTGTTATGAATCATAATGTAGATGTATGATACGGAGACTATCTAATATCTGACCCCCATGAAGGGGGTATACCCCCAAGAGGTCATGACCTCATGAGGTCAAGAACTTTTGCACTAGATTAAGATTCCTTATTCCTTGGTGAGTGTCTTTCTTGAGGTATGCCTTTTGTTTGGAGCGTGGATGAAGAAGATGCAGAGAGATTTACCTTGCCTTCCGTTGCAATTAGGATCATTAATATCAAGTTGTTGTTGCTTGCTTTTAAACAATTTGATAATACCGCCTGCTGTTCTTCCCAGTGTTTTTACTTATGTGGCGCTCTAGGAACATCTATGCCAGTGACTTTGGTTTCAGGCATGATGGGTTGAGTTCAGATGAAGCAGGAAGGGAATGAAAGTAGCTCTAGATCAGTGATTTTCAAACCTGGTGCTGTTTTCTTTCTCATCAGTGGTGCCCGTGTTCCAGGTTCTGTCCTGGTGAGTCTGGTGAGGTTCTGCCCACTTGAGGTTCTCAGTATGGGAACAGTGGCAGGGTGAGCAAGACACTAATGTCTGTGCACCCTGAAGGGCAAAGGAAGAAAGGCTAGGTGGAAGCAGACCGAATAGCTGACCAAGGAGTGTGGGGTACAGCCTGATGCAGCCTTCCAGGAAGAGGAGACTCTGGGGTAAAGGCCTTGACATGTGTTGTTAGCATCAGGGAGCCATTGTGGCCAGGGAGGGAGAGAGAGAGGCAGGAAATGAGGCTGGAGAGATGGGGAGGGCTGCTTCTTGCTGGAGTGTAGAAGCTGTGGTGAGGGATTTAAATTTTAATCCTAGAATGATGGGCGGTCTTAGGAGGGCTAGCCTGCCTGCTCTTCTCCCTCCCCCTTTCCCTTCTAGAGAGTTTTGAACAGGGCAGGGAAGGATGTGATCTGGTTTATCTTTCAACAGGATCATTCTGGCTTGTGGGTTTTCAGGAGCTTGTCATGTGCTAGGCTGTTCCAGGTGACTGTATGTTTGTCAGTTCAACCAGTAGACAGCCTAAAAGGTAAACGTTATTACTGTTCGGTTTTCTTATTAATTTATCTTATTTTTATGTATATATGGAGTGTAGGCGATGTAGAGATCAGAGGACAGCTTCTCAGATCGTCAGCCCTGAGTGCCAGTGTCTCTACCTGCTGAGCCATCTCTGGAGTCTGTTACTGTTATTCCCATGTTATAGATGGGGGTTGTCAAAGCAGGGAACTGTGAGGTGCTCTTTCAAGGTCACACAGTCAGACAGATCCTCTCTATAGCATGCCACACTCAGCCCCCTCACTCCAATACTGCAGGCAGGAGTGCCGGTGGAGGCCAGGGAGGAAGCCCTGTTAGAAGCCTGATCATTAGGCTGGGGCCCCAGCAAGGGGAAGAGGTGGATTCATCACTGTGTAAGATGCTTTCTCTGTGAGGTGCACCATTTTTTTTTTTTATTAATATACCTGACAGAGGAAGATGTGCCAATTAGAGAAGGGCAACCCTTTCTTACCACTTAGTGTTCATTTACACTCACTGAAAGGACCGACTTGGAGTGTAGATTATAGTGGTGCTTTTGTGCTTTCAAAAAAAAAAAAAAAAAGGATACTGAAGTAATACACCACAGCATGCTGCTTAGAGCTGAGTCTTCTGACTTTTAGCATGAGGTAGCACCATATTGGTAGAGTAGGAAGCCTGGGGAAGGTTGTGTGTTTAGGGTAGGGATTAGGACTTGAGATCTGGAAAATGAATCCTGAGACCTTGCCTAGTAATCGTACCACATGCTTGCCTGGGTGTGGTGTTAAACTCTTAGCTGTGTAGTTCTTCTGTGCTTCATTTCTTTATCCTTAGTTCAAGGAGAATAGAATTTGTGTCTTGTGTATCCGTGGTGGTGGCACATGCCTTCAATTCCAGAATGAAGGAGGCAGTTTGGTGCCCGAGAGAAGTACATAATGAGATCCTGTCTCAAAAACAACAACTGAGAGAGAGAGGGGGTGGGAGGGAGAGAGAGAGGGAGAGAGAGAGAGAGAGAGAGAGAGAGGAAGAAAGAAGGAAAAGGGCATTGAGTCGATACACTGAGCTAATATAGAGGCCCTAGAATAGTACCTGACTAGCAGTATTTAAGACAGTTTGCTTTGCTTATTGTTTTTATGATTAGTCAACTGAATAGAGATTTGGATAGAAAGGAAAATTCAAGGTCAGGCTCAGGAAAAGGTTGGGCCAGATATGCAAATTTAGGTGTCTTTTTAGAGGATCGCTGCTGTTTCATTTCATAGACCGGACAGTGAATATGGATGCAGAGGAGCAGAGGTAGGTGCTGGTAGGGACTCTTGGCAAGGAGTCCACAGGGGAGGGGATGCCGGACTACGCTGCTGAAGAAGGCAAGCAGGAGGGCTCAGTGGTCAGGAGTCTAGGACATGAATGATCAGGTGCTTCTCAGCTTTAAGGGGTCTGGGAAATATTTCCTTGGATCTGATGAGAGGCAGGCCATCAATGACTTCAGTGGGTTTTCAAGCAGTGGGGAGAACGGACATTTGGGGCATTAAATGTGGATGACTCTCTAAGGAAGTTTTCTTTAAAGAGAGCAGACTCATGAAACTCAAACTGGGGGGCTTGGCTCCTGTGCATCTTGTTTTGGATAGTGATGGTACTATGGTCATGATTTGGTTGGAATGAATGTTGCAGGAAGCAAGTCCTTGAAAAGGTTCCAGGGGCTGAAGGGGAAAGGATGTTTAGTCCCAGCAAAGAGGTAGCTACTGCCTTCAGTTCATTCAAATGCATTTGGAAGACTTGCTGCCTGGATTAAGAAGAATGGCATAGAACTTAGAATACTGGTTTTAACAAGCAAACATGCCTAATGGCCTTCTTATGAGAGATTTATATGCAATGGAATTTTTCTTTATTAAAAAGTTCCCTGTCTCTAAGTGTCCTCAGTGGAAGGAGGTTAACATCTTAATTTACCAGATGTAGCCCTGATGAGCAAACCTGGCATCTGAAAGCTCTAGAGGAAATGCCAGCGTGCATTAGGGATGTCCCCCAGCCCCAGAGGAAGGTGACATGGAGAATGCAGACACAGTGACGTTCATCATGTTTAACAAAGCTTCCATTAGGTTGATGACATACCTTGTCTTAGTGGAAGGAGCCATATCATTGTCTAGTTGGAGATTTGAAGGTGGGGCTGGATGGACAGACATGTAGGGACAGGTGGTGCAGGCAGTGCAGGTTCTTTACCGCTTCCACATAATGTAGAGGTGGGGAAAGACAAGACAGTGGGTACAGGACTGGATTCAGGAAGAGGAGAGATGAAACAGAAAACACTAACTCAGACTCAGCTTTTCCTATTATCCCCTCATGACATCATTCTCAGAGGGGGGCAAGATTTCACTGTGTAAGCGATCAGCTCTGCAGCAGACACCAGCAGTATCCTTTGATTCAGTCCAGTTGGATACTGTCTGCCTGGAGATGGTAGCTCCCCTAGGCTAAGTAAGGGCTCTGTCCTTAAGATGGTCTCCTCTTTATTATCTGGACCTCTGGAACTTCTGACTGACCAGTGATCAGTCAGGATTCTCACAACCCTTCCTCAGAGTGGCTCCCAGAAAGTAACCACTTTATTCACATTTACAATTTCCTTTTTTTTAAAAGACTTATTTATTTATTTATTTATTTATTTATTTATTTAGTGTATGTGAGTACATTGTAGCTGTACAGATGGTTGTGAGTCTTCATGTGGTTGTTGGAAATTAAATTCCATGTATTTTGTTTGTTTCTTTGCCTTTTGAGACAGAGTCTCACTGTGTAGTCAGGCTAACCTTGAACTCACTGAGATGCAGCTGTCTCAGCCTCCTGGTGCTAGAATTTAAAGGCATGCACCATGTCCTAGTTGGGTTACTATTACTATGATAAAACACCATGACCAAAAGAAAATTGGGGAGGAAAGGGTTTATTTGGCTTATACGTCCATATCGCTATTCATTGTTGAAGGAAATTTGGACAGGAACTCAAACAGGGCAGGATCCTGAAGGCAGGAGCTGATCCAGAGACCATGGAGAGGTGCTGCTTACTAGCTTGTTCACCATGACTTGTTCAGCCCATTTTCTTATAGAACCCAGGACCACCAGCCCAATGATGGCTCCATCCACAATGGGCTGGGCCTTCTCCTATCAATCATTGATTAAGAATATGCCCTACAGGCTTCCCTATATCCAGATCCTCTGGAGGCATTTCTTAATTGAGGCTCCCTCCTCTCTGATGGACTCCAGTTTGTGTCAACTTGACATTAAATTTGCCAGCACAACCACCATGCCTGTCTCACACGTATTTTGATCATATTCACCTAACTCTTCCTTTTAGCTTCTCCCAGATACCTCCCACCTATCTATCCCCATCCCTTCCAACTTCTTGCTCCCATTAAACAATCCAGTGAGTCCAATTTGTGCTGATCATATATTGGTAGTTACAGGGTCATTCACTGGAGTGTGGTTGACCTACTAGGGCCCCACTCTTTAAGAAAAAACTTGTCTTTCCCTGCCCTAGAAGTCATTAACTATTAATGGTTTCTATTTTAAATTTATTTATTTAATTAATTAATTAATTTATTTATTTATTTATTTGTGTGTGTGTGTGTGAGAAAGACAAACAGAGAGACAGAGAGAGAGAACACAAACAGGGGTTAAGGAGTTCTTGTAACTGAGTGGTGATGCCAAGGGCCAGAAGAGTCTGGGAATCTTCAATGATGAACATTTTGTATCAGATTATCCACTAGTATATTATGTGTAGCATTTGTTTCTACTTACAGAGTCTTTGAAATATATCAGCTCATACCTGGTGGTAGTGGCGCACACTTTTAATCCCAGCACTCAGGAGGCAGAGGCAGGTGGTTTTCTGTGAGTTGGAGGCCAGCCTGGTCTGCAGAGTGAGTTACCGGATGCTCAGGGCCACAGAGAGAGACCTTGACTCAAACAAACAAAAACCAAGTGAAATATCACCAGCCGTCTGTAAGTCTTGAAATTTCCAGGCTTTGAACTGGCAGAGCTGGTGCTGCTCAGGGAGGTTAGGTCATTGCACCTGGCTCATGCCCTGTTCAGCCGTTCCTCGTAGGAGATCCCATGGCTGATACTTTTTCAGATCAATCATGAAAGTAATACAGAGAGGCTCAGTGACATCTTGGGAAAGTTGGGTGTTAGCTGACAGTTACTAAGCTCCTGTGTGTCATGCATGGTTAGTCTCGTCTGATCCTTATGCTGGTCTTGGGAGGACACAGTTACATGGGACTGCCACTGCCCCTTTTCATTGCTGGGAACTTGCTCACAGGGCTTACCCAAGTGGCTGCCTGCCCAATCTTTCTTTTTCCACTATGTGTCCTTTCCATTTGTTCTTGACTAGCAGCCAAGCCTGACCTCTTAATACAAGGCACATCACACCACTCTCCTGCTTGAAACCCTGCACCTGTTCCATCTCAGGTGCTCCCAGCCGTCCCTCTGACCCCTGTTCTGCCCTTAGCCTCTAGCTAGCTCTCTCATCTTTTTGCACACATTCCTATGTGCATGCTCTGTCACCCCTCTGGTTATCATTGTCATCTGCCTCTACCCCTAACACCCTTCATTTCACATACAACTTACCTGGCAGGAACAGAGGCCCCTGGAAGGCAGGACTGTTGCTCTAACTATCCTGAGGCCCAGAACAATGGCTGGCAGATGGCAGGTACTTTTAAATCCTTGCTGACTGAGGCAGTGACTTTTTCTTATTCTTTCTGTAGGTGGTAAGCAATAGAGCCTGGATTAAGGAAGCTGTCTGCCTCTGCAAACGTATGCTTTTCTGTCTTACGCACTGCCCCCCCCCCCCGCACCCTACTGTACTTGCTGAATCAGTCATATATTTATGCCCATATGTCTGTGTTATCTCCAGACTTCCTTGCTTTTCTTTGTAGAATAGAAACATTTCAAAACACTCAAAATTGTTATAAAATCACAAAGTACAATATAGTAAATTAATCTGTTGGAAACAGGGTGCTCACATCCTGAAAAAAAAAAAAAAGTTGTGCCTCAACAACATCATCTTACACTGTTGGGCGGTGTGTGGTTGGGATGCATTCCCTTAAGTGATAACAACATTGAAAGTCGAATGCTCCGGGAGGTTTCAGAAAAAAGCAGCCAGACAGAAATTAAAAATCTATGTGATTCAACTGTGCAGGCTTACAGGAATTAAAATTGGAGACGGTGCAGCTTATCAGCTGCTTGGTAGAGAACCAAGCAGGAGAGTGCTCCAGAATTTAGGGACTTGGCGGGAATAATCCAAGCTCGGTTCTGAATCTGCCCCAGCTTCCTTGATTGCGAAGTGGAGATGCTGAAGTTGTGGCTTCCAAGGTTCATTCCCGTTAAGGACTTGTGTGAGTAGGAGTGAAAACATGCTTTCTGAGAGTTTTGGGTACTACCCCTAATAGAAGTCCTGTGCAAGCGTAGTTAACAGCACATACCATGACCCTCACGTCCTGGCCTCTAAGGTTCACACTGGGCATGCAGGCATCCCATTGGTTAAATGACTATTAAAAGGGTATAGTGTTCCAAGAGGGATCCGAGGAATTGAGCCTGATTGGGCAGAATTGAAGGAGGTGAAGTAAGGGACTCAGGTTTTGTGTGGAAATAGGAGACAAGCCTCACAGAGCAGAGTTGGTCAACCCTTTTGCACTTCATTTGGTACAAAGGGATTATTAGGTTGTCTGTTGTCTTGAACCTAGCAGTTTTGTGAGTTTGGAGGTCATTAAGATAATCATTTAAGATTTAATTATCCCTAACCCTGACATTATTTACCAATTGGGCTAGAAAACAAAATCAGAAAGTCACACAGGTTTCCTCTGCTTTTGCTTATGGGCAGTGCACATAAATACAGACTGTTGTTGTTGTTAAAAAGTACAACCCGAGTACACTGACATCATGATGGCTAGCCTACCTTAGGTAAGTCGGTTCTATTGAGAAAAGGTATTTATTTGAGAATGCTGGGAGCCTGACCTCAGAGCCCTTCCAATCGGATGCCTCTCATGCTTTCTTTCTTTTTCTCTGTACCAGGCACCTTCTTCCTCAGATTTTTTTCTTTTTCTCCTAAGGTGGAATCTTGTGGTGGGTGCTGAATTGGCAGAGCCTGTCACCTTGCTGCACAAGAACAGGTAGAATTCTGTCTGCTGACTCAGAGAGAGGGCACTCAGTACCTGGGTGGCCCCTGACATGACCACCCCTCACCCCCAAACACACACCTCACACAAGAATGGGAGAAAGCCTTAGTGTTAACCTATACATGTTCTAGGCCTGAGTGCACATGGCCTGAGACCTATCTGTATGAAGGTAAAGGCTCCAAGAGAGTCAGGTACTTGGATCACAGTTCAAGGTACAGTGACCCGATTGTTCATGTCCACACTGTTCTAGATAGGAGGAAAATTAGTTACATCAAGTGCATGGTAGTTCTTAGCACGGTCCATGAATACAGATTGATCTCTTTCTGGGGAAATATCCACCCAAAATAACAATAGAGCTAAATTGTTATTCTGGAATTGAATTATCACTTTGTATTTGGGTTTATTAATTTTTTTTCTGTGTAACATAGTGTTCTTTTGTGGAATGCTCCCAGGGGATTATTTTTCCTTTCATAATACATTGAAATTTTATTTTCATTAAAACGCTATATAAACTTTTACAGAATCTCATGCAATAAATGTTTGTTGTTGTTTAAATTCCCAGTTCCAAGAAGGTAGTGGCATAGTAGCCAATGGGTGGGTAACTGGTGCAGTTAGAAGCTGGTCTGGGGAGTTGAATCTGCATCATTGTTCCCTGAGACGTGGAATTGAGAGGAATGAGTCATAAGGGTGTCAGAGCTACACTTGAGATCACAGAGTTCAACCTAGATTTCACCATTGCTGAAACCCCGTGAAAAAGATTGGCTTGCATAACATCTCCACTGGCTTTTGGAAGGGCTCCGAGGAAAACCTCTGTCTGGATTCTGTTAACCAGCTGTCCTTTGGCACTTATGCCACAGAGCTACCAGGAGCAGAGACATTGACTTCTGCTCCGGGGATTTTTTTCCCTCTATTTTTCTTGGTACCTCATAGTAGATGATTATCGCCCACATGCGGATGCCTGAGTGGCATATTGGATCATTTCACAGAAACCCTTTCTGTTCTTTAATTCCATCCCTCTAGTGAGACTGTATAAGGAGAATGAGTATATTTCCACAGAGAAAGCCAGTGCTGAGTAACCTGCAGTGCAGTGCCAGTATGTGCCTCCTGTGCATGCCTCGCATATAGTTCCCAGTACTGCTTGTGAAGTTCTCCCTGTGTTGATGAGCTGTAGATACACATGGGATGTATGTGAAGGGCACACTCTTAGTGGGCTTAGGTTTGTTTATTCCTGAAGACTCTGGTTGGAGCAAACCGCGGGGGGAGGTGTGTGTGTGTGTTTGTGTGTGTGTGTGTGTGTGTGTGTGTGTGTGTGTGTGTGTGTTTCTGCAGCCGTTTTGAGCACGGAGATTCACCGGACTCTGCTAGCTGTGTTTCCTGAGAGCAGGACAGTGCAGCGCCATGCAGGCATAAGGTCAGCTCCCTGTCTTGTCACAGTCCATCCAAGAATTGATCCAGGAATTTTCTCCATTTTACTGACTGCTGAAAGAAGCAATACATACTGCAAAGAGGATCAAAATGTCTGGAGGTTAATTTTCAGAGCTCTCTAGGAGGATGAGGCAGAAAATGAAGTTGCTTATTTTTAGTTAAGAGATTTTCTTGCAGGTCTGGGTTGTAGCAATGTTACCATGGTCCAGTCTCGGAGCATCCTATTGCCTGGAGTGTTCCCTATGTCTGTTTCAGGTATTTCCATCACCACAGGCCATCTGCATTCTATTCAGGGTGTAAGTTCACTTACATGCGTCTATGGTTCACCCACCCTGCTGGACTGCAGGGGCCTGCCCCTTTGTTGTGTGGCTGTAATACATCCTGGTTATCCCTTACCAGAGATGAGCTTTAGGCTGTTTTCTGCTTTGTGACTATTGCTAATGGTGCTACTTCAAACATTAGTAAAAAGTCTTTGTATGGACCTGTTTTTCTATTTCTGTCCAATGGGTTGGTTTTCCATGGCTTTCTACTGAGGATTTCTCCAAACTGTATATCTTGGTTGTTTCTGGGATGAATTATCTTGACCATAATGTTAAACAGAAGCTATGTAAGTTTTTTTTAAAGATTTATTCATTATTATATCTAAGTACACTGTAGCTGTCTTCAGACACCCCAGGAGAGAGCATCAGATCTCATTACAGATGGTTGTGATCCTCCATGTAGTTGCTGGGATTTGAACTCAGGACCTCAGGAGCAGTTGGTGCTCTTTAACCACTGAGCCATCTCTCCAGCCCTGTTATGTAGGTTTCTTAAAATGGCAGTCTTATGTCATATTCTTAGCAGTATTTGTGTGTGTGAGTGCATGCATACATGCATGCATTTCTCACTTATCAGAAGAGAAAATCAACTGTACTGGTTGATCCATGGAACCTACTAAATAAAACTCACATTCTGCCTGTAAAACCACATAGATGCTTACCTTTGACCTAGCTTCACTTCTAGGAATCTCCCTCAAGACACATCTCCAATATGTGAAAATGTGTAGCGTGACCTAGATACTGAGATGCGTGAGAGGCTTGAAGAATGAGACCATCTCTGTGGACCGTCTTGTAGCAATTTCCTGGACATGCAGAGTATGAGTGGTGAGCTTCCTTCGTATGGAAACACATGCTGCCTAGATGCTTACACAAGAAGTATGGATGGAGGAGCGTGGTCACAGCAGGGTGTAGAAGTGATAGGGAAAAGGGATGGGGTCACAACACTGCTACAGTCCACCTTTGGTACAGCCTGGCCCTTGGAGACACAGATACGTCATGCACTCAGAATGAAGTAGACAATTAGGATACATGGCAACCCTATATGGAATATAAGTAGAGACCCAACTAGAGCAAGCCAAGGGAAGACAGTATATTGACTGGATTCTTCAAAGGCAAAGCTAGAAGAACCAAATGAAATGCCATTCTATCCCGGTAGATTTGTTTCTCAAGGGTCAAGGGCTGTGTGAGGCTGTACTATGTGTATATGATGTTGAACATGGGCAGATCATAGTGGATAACAGAAGTCAGGATTTCCCTTACTCCAGGTTTCAGATAAGGACAGGAAGAGCTGGAGTGGGCTGTCATGTTGGAGTTGGATAGTCTTTAATGTTACAGGGCAATGCAGATGTGTGTGATCTCACATAGATCCTCTGGGAGGGTGCAGAAGCAATGGCTCCCAGTATCAGTGAGTGTACCATACACCCTGTACTGTTGCTTGCAGATGTCTGTTGGTGCCAAGAAGAGAAGAAAGGCCTAGGAGCCAACCCGAAGGAGCCCTTCATTAACATAGGAAGGGAATGATGGTTGATCACTCTCCACTGCTATTAACAGCTCTCCAGATAAGCATGTAAAAATGGGAGAGCAGACAACTCTTCTTCTTAAAAAATGCCAGTCAGTGTGGAAGAAACAGTAGGCAAACACCGTAGAAGCCACAGTAGGCAAACACCGTAGTTCCAGGACAGAGGCTCCAGAGCTTGGTGCTGAGAATAGTGGGTAAAAGTTGAGGAGAAAAGGGATATTTGCCTTGTAACAGAGCATCTTCACCCCAAGTTGTTTATTTATTAAAAAGGGAAAATTAGTAACTTTAGAGTGGAGAAAGGCAACAAACAGTGTCCCCCCCAGGGATGACTTGGTCTGCAGTGAGCCTGCCTACCTCATGGTGTCTCTGCACAAACAGGCTCACTACCTAATAAGAGGGGACTCGGACTGATCCATCTGGGTCACCTGTCGGTGCTCTGGTTGTGCTCTTACAAAGTGATATTTTAGGAGACTCGGAGGGATGGGTGCTGGCTTTGCATTGAGGGCGTAGAGGAGCCACAGCAATGAGATACAAGGAGCAGTGCTGGGTTGGAGCCCTCCTGGAGAGACAGGGTTCAGTGGGAAGCTGCTTCATGTCAGTCAAGTCCATGGTGTGGCTAATGGTACCACACCAGAGTTTGACATAGCCCAGGTTGAGTTTCCTACAGCTCACAAACCCATGCTTAGGCTTTAGGGAGAGGTGAGGTGAAGGGCATATGAACCCTTTGTATGTTTGTTTGTTTTTTCGATCTTCCTATAAATCTAAAATTTCAAAATAACAAGTTTAGAAAGAAAGCATGGGGAGAGCTCCCCTGGAACAGTGGTGATCTAAAGGTGGCCAGCGCACAGGAGAGGCCAGCCTCTGCCTCCTGCACAGTGTGTGTTCCTCTGCTGCCCGGAGGGAGGGGCTCCGGTGGATCTCAGTAAGATAGCTAATTCCTCCTGAGTATCCCGGCTGCCTCTCTAGCTGCAGTGTGCAGCACTTTGCAGATGTCCTTCCATATACGGGTGGGCACTGGTTCTCAGGGACAGGACTTCTCTCCAGCCGCCAGCTGTGATCTAAGGACTAGATGTGCTATGGGGTATTTGCTTTCCAGGGTGGAATGAGTATTTCCTATGTTAGCTTCCTGCCTTCGTTCATTTTTGGCTTTAGTTCCTTCCTTATCCAAAAAGATTTTTATGTAGTTACATTTGTTTGTCATTTCCTTTTGTCTTTTGGGCATCATATCTCATCTAAGAGCATGTTCTCTGTACCATTATTCATTTTCTTCTAGTAGTTGTTTTGCCTTTCACATTTAGCTGATTCATACAAGTTTAATTTTTTGTGGCTTGAGGTCTGCCTAATATGTTGGCCTCCATTAAAAAAAAAACTTTGTATTGATTCTTTGTGAGTTTCATATTGTGCACCCCAGTTCTTCTCACCTCCCTGTCCCCTTATATCTGCTCTCCACCCTGGCAACCTCTCCCCACAAATACAAACACACAAACAAATGAAACAAAGCATAGAAAACATCTCCTGTGGAGGCTGTAGTGTGTCACAGTGTGTCACAGTGTGACCCCCTCTGTCCACACATCTTTATTTGCAGTGAGTTCATTGCAGTGAGTCATTGGTCTGGTTCGAGGTCTCTGGCTTCTGTGGCACTGTCAATATTGGGTCCTCACTGATTATCCTGTTGTTGCCCTGTGTCATGGAGATCCTGCAGTTTTGGATTGGCAGGACTGGCCCCTTCACATGCTCCAACAGTTCACAGATGATGTAGATTTTTGGGTTGGGAAAACTCAAAGCCCTGGATCTGGCCTGGATAGCAGCTGAGCTGGTCAGCCGGTACCCCTCCCTTACCCAGACCACCAGAGCCAACTCTCCAGCACTGCTTCAGCTGGGTCACCCAAAGCTGCCATCAGCAGGAGGCAGAATCAGCTCTTCCACTCTCATGCCCTAGGTCAGGCTCACCTATACCCATGTCTCCAGAGCCAGCTCTACTATGCTATGCTACTTGTTAAGACACAAGGTCCACTCTCTCAAGTGCTTCAACCAGCTAGGGGCTGGGCCAGCTCTCTCACTCTTAAAACCTCAGGGCTATCTCACCCATGCCAGCTCCTCAGTGCTGCTCAGGCAAGGAGGGCCCATTCCCCTGAGAGCTACAGCTGACGAGAGGCAGGGTTAACTGTCCGGCTCTCAGCTCTCCCAACTAGGGCAGATAGCAAGGGGTGAGGTAGGGGCATCTCCCTCTCTACTACAGTAGAAGTTTCATTGTTTATCTTCCAAGGCTTGTTGTTGTGTGGATTTTGTATGTGAGTATAGCCACAGCTTGCGATGATATCTCATGGTGTCTTCATAGAGGATTGTATTGTGAGCACATGGCCTACTTATGGCATTGTGCTATCTAATGCTTAGTTGTAGCATTATTGTCTAGAGTCTTGGATACCCTGTAGCTTGTACTGCATAGATGGCCAGGGTGATAAGCAGGCTGCTTCTTTGACCCAAGTCCCCTTGTGCTGTCATTAAGTGGGGGATCTTTGTAGTTGTTCTGTAGATGTTACCTGTGGCAAGTCATTCTCTTTCCCGAGCTTGCTGAGGACTTTTAAGAGTCGTCTTTGTCAAGAGCAGCCGTAGAACTTACTGTTTGCATCCTCTGCATCTGCTGAGATGGCCATGATTCCTTCTCCTTTGCAGTCTCTATAGTCCCTGATAGGCCTCCTGACATTCTGAGGAAAACCCGCTTCTCACACACTGTAAACTCATGACTTCTACTTAATACCTTCTTCAAGAGGAAACTCTTCCCACTTCCAGCCCCTGAGCTTTTCCTGAGTTTTGAGATGTTGTCTATGGACTGCACCGTATTCCTAGCGATATAAATATTTATCAGCTGCCTATCAAGGCAGGTGAAAGAGCCTGGTTTGGAGCATTTGCCAGTTTTGTTATTTGGCAGAATTGCTGGAAGTATGGGATTGTTGTGAAGCAGGTGATAGCTTTCCTGTCAGTGTTCTCACGTGGCCATCCCCAGAAATAGACCGTGATATCCAGTCGCACTTTTACCTCTCCAGGTGACCGCTGCTGACCTGTGCCACCATGGTGTCCTCACTCTTGGCTCAGATCCCTCCCATGTTTACCTTTAAGTGGTTCTTGTGTCCTGAGCCTTGGGCCGAGGCTACTATGGTACTGGTTTTATTGGCTACACAACATGGGCTTGTGATATCAGCTCTGCTTAAATGAGAGGGGTGCCATTGGCTTAAATTTACCCAACTTCTCATCTTTAGACAAACTAGACCTTTCTCCTTTCATTTGTCCACCCAGTCATTGAACAGGCCTTTTAAAAATTACTACTTAGCCAGGCAGTGGTGGTGCACGCCTTTAATCCCAGCACTCGGGAGGCAGAGGCAGGTGGATTTCTGAGTTTGAGGCCAGCCTGGCCTACAAAGTGAGTTCCAGGACAGCCAGGGCTATACAGAGAAACCCTGTCTAAAAAACAAAACAAAACAAAATTCCTACTGTATGCCTGTTAGGATACAGTTTGGATGTTGGATGCATAGCAGGACATGCAGGCATCAGTCAGCCTTGTCCTCCTGAAGCATCTGTCATTTGGATGCCCCATCTATTGACTGTCCTTGCCAGTTTTCTCCTTACATTGACTTCCTCTTATTTTTGCCCCTGGTATTATTTTAAGTCAACCTGATTTCTTCCACTGGTTGAGTTTTGAAATTCCCTGCTTTGATATTAGCTGACATTCAGCCTAGCTATGTGTACAGTTGTTTTTGCTTTTACTAAATTCTTAAGATTAAAAGGCAAAGAGGTTGAACTGTGACTTTACATTAGAAAAGGTTAACGCCGAAAGGGCTATAACAGTATAGTAATTGGAAATTAGGTTCTATTATGGCATGGACTGTCAGCACTGAGTGAGCAGTGGTGGGCCTGGTCTATGTCAGTCATTCTTAAAGAGGGCAGGAAGTAATGCGGGCCTCTGGTTTGAGTTTCCTTTGGTTAATGTGTCTTTGGGCAGCTTGGTGGCTATGAGGATTGGGAGCCGGGTCATCTACACATGCATAGTATGGTGTGGTGGGTACAGTCATAACTGTGGGTGAGAAGATGGATACTCTGAGTGGTGAGCTTCGTGAGGAGGAGGCACCGGTGAACCCAGATGGTGCATGGATGGTGTTGAGCTGGGCATTTGGATGCAAGCCAGGGGACCCCGGAGGCCCATCTGCTCATCATTCTGCACAGTGGGTAGGGTTTCTTCTGTAATCCTTTGCAAACTATTTTGTCTTTAGTTTAAACATCATTATTTTATTTTAATAAAAAATGGCTCTACTTTATTTATTTGGAACAATTCATAGAACTCTAGATAGAGATTAGCTTCCTCCTCAGATTTCTTGAAGGTGGGCTCAGAGGAGCAGAGAGTATGATATGAAAGGCCTATAGTTGCCGTGACCAATGGAGGGGGCCTAGGATGTGGCAGGCCTGTGCTGAGATCCCATTCAGTCTCATTCTTTTCCCTTGAGCCTTACAATGGAATCCTCCCTAGTGCTGTGTTGGAGTGGACAGTTCTCCCATCCTTTCATTTGTGCGGTGACTTATCATTCTCATTCTTTCTACAATGTCATCACTGGTTGGTTTGATGGATTCAAAACATGAACAACAATGACAACAACAATAACAAAAAAAGAAAATGTTTTGGGAGTATACATGGTTTCTATTTTTAGTACAGTTATAACCTGGAATTTAGTCCTTAAAGGTAACAATTATGAGACCAAGTCCCAGTCTGGCAGTTGATCACTGTTATTTCATCTAGTCTCCCCTTCCCTTGCTTGCCCTCTCTCTCCCCCTCCCTTCTCTCTTCTGTCTTTTCTCCCATTAGTTCTCTCTCCTTTTCTCTTCTTTCTCTTGAAATAGTGCCTTTCTTTGTAGCCCAGGCTGGTCTTGAATTCTTGATCTTTCTGCTCTAGCCTAGTAAATGCTGGCATTACCTGCCTATACCACTGTGCCTGGCCTGAACATGACCTTTAAACATCAGGATTTAAGAGCTCTTGTCTAAAATAAAATTTTCCCTCTATTGTGTTGTTAGATAACTATAGAGGGACATGTTGTGTTTGCCCCTGTAAGTCACCTGATTATGACTAATGCCAATAGCACATGACACAGGAAAAACACGGCTTCCTAAATATTAAACCAGTGCCGAAAACTAGGGACTGTTCCAAAGCCCACTTGACATGAGGGGCATGGTCACTGGAGTTGTTTATAGCATCATGCTTGAAATCTAACCTTTCACCTGGATAATGTAAAAAATCATTTTAATAAAAGAACCTTCATTTCTGTAAAACAAGAGAGGTACATCCTATATATTCTTGTGTGTGTGTGTTTGTGTGTGTGTGTGTGTGTGTGTGTGTGTGTGTGTGTGTGTGTATACCATGTGTGTACCATGTGTGTGTGTGTACCATGGCAGGCATGTGAAAGTCAGAAAACAACTTTGTAGAGTTCTGGGTATCAGACTCAGGTTTTTTGCAGGGCAAGTGCCCCCACCTGCTGAGCCATCTCACTGGCCTTCCATCTTATTTTTCTGAACAGCATATCTCAGTGAAGTTGGAACTTGCTTGTTGGAGACAGGTTTCCACACCCACCCTGCACTGGAATTATGGACAGCCTCCACCACACCCCCCAAATCTTCTGTTGTTGATGGGAATTGAATTCACGTTCTCCTGCTTGCACAGCAAACACTTCATTTTGTGAGCCATCTCCCTGGGCTCTCTTCACTTATTTTCCTGAACATAGAGCCTAGATCCTTAAGATGTCCAAAATTGCTATCACCTCTGGTGTTCTGAAGCCAAAGAAAGCTTAATCTCTGCAGCTGGTAGGGTGCCTTATTAGTCGCCAGTGGATCAGAATAGTTTTGGTGTCTCATATCACACCCCAAAGCTGACACAATTGGAACAATGAAAACCAGGAAACCAAAGGCTCTAAAATCAGCTCCCAGGCAGGCAGTCTCTGAGGAAGGAAGCAGCCCCAACACTGCCCATGTTGCCTGGGGCTTCACTTAGTCATTTGTCCTCGGCTGGGAGCCAGATCCTGGCTGCTGTGTACCAAGGTGTTATGAAGATTGCCCGTTTTTCTGGGCTTCTGTATTTCCAATCAACTCTCAAGGCTAGGAGAACCCTTGAAGACCCAGGTGGGGGATCAGGTGTGACCACCCAAGTCTGCTTATGTATGGTCCCCTCTGCGGGCTTCCTGAAACATCCATCTCATCCGGGAGAGCATGAAATACAGGCACTAGTGGGTGTTGAGTCCTCTCTCTGGTCAGGTCATTGCTCCTTGTTGATGCAGAGGTATTTCAGTACTGCCTCCATGTTTCTGGAATTAAGCTTGTTTTGGTAAAGGTTTAGGTATTAGAAATTTACGGAACTTCTGAAATCTGTTGTTGCATATGCATGGACATTCTTGGCGTCTGTCTTTGTGCCTTCTGGTCAGGCCTCATATTTCTTCCATTTTGTGTGCCTCTCTGCAGAAGAGGCCCTTCCACTGCTGGCCTGAAGGAGCTGCAACATCTGGTCTCAGGACTCCTCAAAAGAGGAATGAGGGTTTGGTGTGGTATACCCTGGAACCCTAGAAGCCACTGCTGCTTAGGCTCCTTATACATGGTGAAGGCTCTGGTGGGCTTTGGGCTCACCTGGTTGTCCCCTCTAGCCCTCTTCCACAGACATGCATACGTCTGACAAACAGGGCAAAGAACAAGCAAAAGTTGGCCCTTGCTGGTGCGGAGATAGCTAGTGGTGCAGACGTATCTCGCAGACCGTATGATGAAAGATAGCCACTGTGAAAAAGGGGAAAAGGTGGAGACAGGGCAAGGGTCATCCCAAGAGAGAGGCTTCCTGTCCTGCACTGAAGCAAGTGTCTGTTCCCACAAGCTGGTGATAAGCAGCTCTCCTGACTTCCTTATGGTGTCCACTTCATTGGCTCAGGATTTGGACTCCCCCTGACTCTGAAGCGGCTCTTCTAATCCTTAGCAGCCTGCCATTTGTCAAGGTTGCCAGCCAATGTTCATGTCAGTCAAAGTGTCTCAGGAGGACTTGACAAGACTGGCCCTGCTTTGGGGCTGTGCCAGCCTAGTGGCCTCTTGGCTTATCTCCTCTGTGTGCAGAGACTCCTCTCTGCTTTTCTCTCTGTGTGCTCCTGCTCCCATCCTGAACCCCTCCCAGCCTCCAAGTCTGTCTTTGACTGCTGCTGTCAGCCTCCTTCCCCTTTCACCCTCAGTGGATGCATTTTAGGTGTCTTCCAAATCTACATGCTTAGTCTCTGGGTCCCACTACTGACAGGAGAGCATGCTGGGGCTGGGACAGGAAGGAGGCCAAGCTGCCAACTCTATGCTGCTGCATCAAAGTGGGGTTTTTCATCTCCAGCTCTGGTCTTTGAGTCTGGTAATGGCTGTTCTTTCTATAGCATGATAAGGAAGCAGACCAGAAGGAAGCAAGGGTGTCATTTTCATCGGGAAAGCAAAAGCGTTTGGGGAACCAAAGGGGAGGAAAGGCATCTGGGTCGCTTTGCTCTTTATCCCCAGCCTCCTTAGGAGTGACAGCACCAAAGAAAATCCAGAAGGGTTCAGGGAAGGGATGGGAGCCCTCTAGAGACTTGGAAGGAGTCTTTCCCTCCTTTCATCTGCTCTTCAAGTTTAGTTTCTATGTGGGGTGTTCTGCTGTGAGCTAGAACTGAGGGAAGGTTCCCTGAGCTTTCAGCAGTGCCCTCTAGAAGAGCTGAGGGACTGGCCCTCAGTGCTTACAGATAAGGGGCCACAGTGCTCCTCTCAATTAAAGGGAACAAAGAAAAGTACCATCTTGCAGATGGGAGGGGCCAGACTCATGAGGACTTCATCTTCCCAGCCTGAGAACTAGTCAGGGATGCTCTGGTGACATGGTATGAGGTGACTCTCCTGGGGTGGGATCAATTCAAAGCTGTACTTTAGAAAGGCCACTGTGGCACCACCTGTGGAGTTTCTATGACAGGAGGGTTAGTGCTGGTGGGGACTTGAGATATGCCTGTGAGGTTGTGTGATTCACTGGGATCTTGCCTCATTAATAACAGCTCAGAGGGCCATGACTTCTGCTTTGGCAGCTGAGAGGTGCTATGATTGGAGGCAAGGCCATGCTGGTCACTAGTACTCTCCCTTCTCAGTCTTCTGGTGGCTTTCCGGGAGCTTTAATATCCTGGTTTTCCAGGTGTGTAACATCTGCAGCCAGTGCTTCATTTTTCAGTCTTCCTCTTTACAGCACTTGCCACTAACCACTTGGGTGCTAGAGATCTAGTGCATAGCCCAGAGTCCCTGTTTCCTTTTGTCATTCAGGTCCCTTTCATCTATGTGCCCACTGTCCCTGCAGCCTCCTTACTCAGATGTCCACTTTTCCAGGACTCTCTAACTTGCTTAATGGTTGGCAGGCTATCCACATCTCTCTTTTGCCTCCACTGAAGCCTCCTGACTGAGCTCTACAGTCCGTCCATGCTGTTGGTACCCTGCTCACAGTGGTCAAAGGTCACTGACCTAGTCTTGTGCCTGTAGTCCTCAGAGACATACTGATATCTCTGGAATAGAAAACTTCAATTAGCTCTGAGATGTATTGGCCCTGGCTTCCATCTACTAGCTGTCCCTCAGACTACCCTCTCCATGTCCATTGCAGCCCGCGGCCTCTTCTTAGCTTTTTCCATGTGCTTGGATCCTGCTCTTAGCTGCAGGAAGTATTCACCTGGTTCCTGGAACCAGACTGCTTGGTAGAATCCTCATCTTACTGTGATTCATAATCGGCCAGGCCTGAATTTCTCAGTGTGCAAAGCAAGATGTTAATCTCTCATTTCTATGGTGATTAAATTACTGGACGGTGTGTTTATGGCAAGGTCTGGTGAACAGGATGTGCTAAGGCATCAGAAGCAGGTTTTAAGGTGGTATTTGTTGCATGTCCCATCTGTCAGCTCCTTTGAGTGCCGGTCTTCTGCCCCATGCTCAGTTAAAATTTCTCCCGAGGATAGAGGCTTTAACCAGTGTAGGCTGGGTCAGCTAGCCTAGCTTCTCTCAACCATCATTGCCTTTGTCAGAATTAGCATTTGAGGGTTTTGGGCCAACTACATGATCCCTGTAGAGCAGAAATATCCTTGAAAAGGTGCATATTTCCAAGAAGATAATATCTGTTTTACCATCCTATGATGGGGCGGGGTGAGCACTAACTGATAGATGATGGACCCTAGTGATTGTGGGTGGTGACCTGACAGACATGTTTGCTTCTGCCTTCCCACTGAGGAGTGATTGTAGGCTCAGTGTTGCTCCTCCCAGCAGTGCAGGGCTGGCAACAGAAAAACTGTGGTTTCCAGTGACACAGCAGTGTCTTACTGTATCAATAAGTTAAGTTAGTTGTATTTCTATGCATAGTGTGAACCTATTAAAGTCACTTTAAAAGTTTCTGAAATTTGTGTTTGTGTGTGCAGGGTGGCAGTGGGTGGTGGTGGTGGTGGATGTCCAGAAATCAGAGGACAACTTGAGGGAGTCACTTCTCTCTTTCCACCATATATGTCCTCGGAATTGAACTCAGGCTTGGGGATAAACAACATTATCTGCAGAGCCGTTTCCCTGATCCTCAGTGTTTTTTGTTTATAGTTTAGTTTAGTAGCATTGGAAATCTTTTTAAAAAAAAAAAAGACAAAACAAAACAAAAAAAAAAGTGTCGTTTCTGTTGCATTCAGATCAGTTAGGATACCCAAATCTAAGTGTGTTACTGAACAGTGCAAGCCTGCAGCACATGCTCTACTGTGTCAAGTGTACTTCACATCTGCCATTCCTGGGGATGCATTGGTTACTTTTCCTGTTGCTTCAACAAGGTCCCCTAGCAAAAGCACCTTGGTTTTGGTTCACAGTTTGAGGGTACAGCTCAACATGGTGGGGAAGTCATAGAGACAGGAGTTTGAGTTAACTGGTCACATTTTGTCTGTGGTTAAGAAGTAGAGAACTGGTTGATGACATCGCTTCTCTGGTAAAATGGTTTGCTGTGGAAGGATGACAACCTGAGCCAGGCATGATGGCACATGCCTTTAATCCCAGCACTCAGGAGGCAGAGGCAGGTGTATCTCTGAGAGTTCAAGGCCAGCCTAGTCTACACGGAGAGTTCCAGGACAGCTAGGGCTACATAGAGTGAGCCTGTTTCAAAAATGAATGAATGAATGAGTGACAACCTGAGTTCAATTCTTGGAACCTAGAGAGGAAGGAGTGCTGACTCTTAAAAGTTGTCCTCTGGCCTCCACTGTTCACTCGATTTGCCTTTTTGTCTTTACTGTTAAAGATTTTAAAAGCTACATTTAAAAGTTTACCTCTAACTTTTAAAAGCTAGTCAGCCTACACAGCTGTTAAAGGTAGCATCTGAAGGTCATGTGGAAACAGGTTGGAATGCTAACTTCAGACTCATGTTGAGTGCTGGAGCATGCATGATAGACCTGCTGACTGCCCATAGTGTGGAGCCAGTTAGTGGGTCAATTTTTTCCCCAAGTCAAATCCCCAAACTCATAGTTCTTGAGAGAGCTCTATAGCAGTGGCTACAAGGATGACCCAGAAGGATGCCAGTCTGCCCCTGCTTCTCTGCTAAGATACTACTGTTCCAATAGCAACTCCTCGTTTTGTGGCTTTGTAAGTTTAAAGAGTGAAAGGTAAAAGGAAAGGGCAGGTCTTGAGTCCCAAGTTAGAGCTGTAGTCATCTAAGTTCCTAAACAAGTGCTCTGCCTCAGCAGGATGCTGCCTGTGGTGCTTTGAATAGGTTTGGCTCCCATAGATTCATGTGCTTGAATTGTTGGCCGTAGGGAGCAATACTATTAAGAGTTGTGGCTTTATTGGAGGAGGTGTGGCCTTGGAAAAAATGTGTCACTGGTGGGCTTTGGGGCTCCTCTGTTCAGATTGCCCTGAGTGTGGAATCAGATCCTCTTTCTGCCTGCCTGCCTGAGGAAGATAGTCTCCTTCTTCTGTTAGGATCAAGATGCAGCACTCTCAGCTCCTTCTCCGGTACAATGTCTGCCTGCATACTGCCATGCTTCCTGCCATGATGTCAACGGACTGAACCTGTGAAACTATAAGCCAGTCCCAGTTAAATGTTTTTCTTTGTAAGAGTTGCATTGGTCATGTTGTCCCTTCACAGCAATGAAACCCTAACTAAGGCACTGCCTGTCCTCTTCTCTCTTGGAGGCTCCAACCCCTCTAGTGAGATCTTCTTTTCTAGTATTTTCTGTAGGGTTTGTATTGCCAGCTGCTTGCATGCCATCCCTAAGCTAGGCATATCCAAGCTACAAGCCCTAGTTAAGTATGAGCCTCAGAATCAGCATAGCAAACCGTGTGAAAGAGCTAGATGCGGGGCAGAAGCTGCTGCAGGTATGGAGCCCAATGCTGGATCGTGATTTCACAACTAATCAGGGGCTACTAGGGGTCACTTTGGGACTAGGCATGGTGGCCTTAGGCTCAGAGCAAGTCTCTTCAAGCAGCATCAGTCGGGCCAGCATCAGTAACACCAAGTCAGGCTGGGCCACCTTGGTCATATAATCCACGCCCTGTTCTGTGGTGCTGATATGGGTAGGCACTCCTTAGAGATTCTAGTCAGGGAACTGGGAGTCTTCTCTGGGTCCTATCTAGTGAGGGCTTGCAACTGTACATACAGTTTATGGTCAACCCCAGACAGGACATATAGGATCTGTCTATGTGAAGGGAGAGAGCCTGGCCTTGCCCTCTTTGAGGCACCCCTCCCACCTGTACACTGGACCTCCTTCGCTGTCTTGCCCTGTCTACATACTGACTCCATTTCTACTCTATGGCCTTGTAGTTGCCTATTGGTAGTCCTTGACCAGAGCTTTCTTTTATAACCCCATGAGCTTCAAGGGAGTGCTCAGAAGATGCTCAGGACCCAGTCTTTGAAATCAACCAAAACCTGTTGAAATCTTTTCCTTGGAGCATATGAAGAACTTTTGTATTAAAAGCCTTAATATAGTGCTGACTTCCGTAGTATCCCCATGGCACAACTAAAACACTTTCCCATGTTTTTGAAATGGTATGATACTTATTTCCCGTGTTAGAATTTTGAGAATACCTTTTTCCGGGCATCAGCCATCCTTTCGCCCTTGGATGCCCTTGGTTCATATTTCCATCTTCTCTTCTGGCAGAGCATGTGATTTTCCAGGTAGCCTTCTGTATCATCAGAAGCACAGGCATTCAGACTGAGTACTGGGTATGCCAGCAAACCTTTATTTTTGCTGACTGCTCACTGGGAATAGATGTAAGTACAGTGGTAAGCATGTTTTTGTCAGATATGAGTTTATGCTATAGTGAGCTACTTTTTAAAAATTGGCAATCAGAATTTTAAGTATTATCTTCCTTACTTTGATTAGTATCGACTTGTTATTAATACAGAATTTAAGTTTTTTTTAATTACTGGAAATATTTATGCATGGTTTAAGCTTCCTCTTCTCACTCTGTGTAGCCAGCTCCTTTTATAGGCTTAGTCGTATCCAATGGAAAAGCTATTTTCTCAGCATATTTAAGGGTTGTTATCAGAAGAGATAATGTACCTAAGGTGGCAGAACCTGCTGTCTACCACAAGTTTGTATTTTCATTTGTGTAACTGCATGCCCCATAAAAATGCAGGTAAGAAATCAAGAACAAGAGCTTCTTGGGGGAACTTGCAGGTGCCAGATATAGGCAGGAGATGCTCAAGGTGAGGAAGCACTCAGATACAGCAGCTCCACAGCCTGGGAACAGCTGGAGAAGATGCCAGCGACCACTGCTGGGACAATTTCAGCAACAAAAGTAGTCCTGCGTGATAGTCCAAAGTATACCTTAGCCATCCAGGAGTCTGCATAAACGGAAGTCACAGACTGGTAAATAAACAAAGCGACAAAGCTGCCCTGCAGTGAAATCCACAGACACTGCCTTACGTAACTGTGTCCTGAAGGGGAAGAGGAACACAGAGGACCATGACTTCACATGGGCATGGTGGGGCAGGGTTGCTTCCTCCCAAGGACACAGGGTTGAAGCTGACAGTGAAGTTCGGCCCAGAGAGAACCTTGGGAAATAGACATCTACTTTGTGGTCCAGGACGATGCCACAGTGATGGGCTGGTTGCGCTGACAGTGTGGTGTTGGATGATGTCATGAAGATGGCTCTTGGTCAGTGTGAGCTTCCTCCTGGTAACCCAGGCCCCTTCCACCCCTGAGAAAACATAAGGCACACTCCAGCTGTAAACAAAACAAAACAAAACAAAACAAAACAAAACAAAACAAAACAAAACAAAAAATTCCTGATTCCTTAGTCTGAGAAACTCATAGTCAGGAGGAGCCTGAAGAGACAGAGGACACATGTCAGGTCTTTGAATGGGAGAGGCATCTGAGGGAATGTCTGAGGAAATCTGACTAAAGTATGGATTTCAGCTAATATTAACGAATATTGATTTGCTAGCTGTAAGAAGTATAGTAATATTAAATAAATGATAGGAACCTTGGTATGAGCTATGTGGATAGTTCATGTTTTGCTGAATTTAAAAAGGTTCTAAATATGTAATATTTCAGACCAAAAAAACCCATTTAAGAAAACCACTAAAAAAACAAAAAAACAAAAACACCCTACTAATAATTCCTTAGCTACTCCTTTGTGTTTATACTTTCTGCCTCAAATGAAGATTATCTTGTCCTGACTTCTGTATTGTTGATTTTTCTTTGATATTGTTTGCTCTAAACAGTATATTTTTAGATTTTAGATTTTGAATGCAGAATGGCACACTCTCAAATAGCACATGAACATACCTAATGAACTAGAAAATACAACTTACCACAAAAAACCCAGAGGCTTTGCTTGCAGGGTCTTCCTGGGAGTACAATTTTTATAAATTTTCCAAAAGTGAGAACAGTTCTGTCAGATAGGATCATTATTGTCATCTTACATGTGAGCTTCCAGTAGTTTTTGTATTTTTTGGCGGCTGCTGGCTTTGGATGGCTTTGGACAAACCCTCCACAATCATGGATGGTATTGAGCAATGTTGGTGTTTTCATTGGCCTTGGGTACCTTTGGATGTTTGGGTTATGATGACTTACTCATGTTTGGTATCAGGAGTAGCTTTGGAAAGTCTTGTATCTATATATGGCCTTGGGCAGCCTTGGCTATCCTTGGATGGCCTTGGGTATCTTGGATGGTATTGGGCAGTCGTGCGTGGGTATCCTTAGATGACATTGGATAGTCATAGGTATCCTTACGTGGCCTTGGATGACCTTAGAAAGCTTTGACTATCTAAGGATGTCTTTGAGAGGTAGTTGTAGTTTGATTATGAAGTGTCCTCTGCAGATTTACATTTTGAACTCTTGGCCTACTGCTGGTGATGTTATTTTGGGAAATTCTGGAGGCTTTGAGAAGAAGGACCTAAATGGTAGAAGTTGGTTACTAATGATGGGTCTTTGGAAGTTATCTTTAGCCCTTGCCCCAGTTCCTCGTGATAGGAACAGCCTCTGTGTCTTTTTCACCACAAAGAACTGAACAGTTTTGCCATGTCTTCCTGAAATCTGAAACTGTGAACCAAATCAAATCTTTATTCCCTTGTTTTGGTCACAGTAACACAAAAGTAAAAAATATAGAAAATTGGCACCATAGAGGGGGTATCATTTCTGTGACTAAATGTGACCATGTGGGACTTAGATTTTTGAAATTGGTTTATAGGAATCTTATACAGGAATAGGTACAGTGGTGGAGACAGTTGCCCAAGTACAGTTAACTGACTTCTCACCCTAGCATAGACTTCTGTTCCAGGAAAGACTTCTATTTCCAGGAAATCATTAGTAGAAGTACCATAAATCCAAGTAGAGATAGACCCTTTGTAGTTTAGAGATCAGCAATGAGGAATGCCCAGGAAAACCAAGAAAATCCACATAGAGAAGATCCTCAGGTATTTTAGAGCTGCCGACATACTACAATAGTATAGTGACCTCTAGCAAAGGTGATGGGTCTGCTGTGACAGAAAGGTACATAATGTACTAGTTTCATTTTCTGTTACTGTGATAATATACAGGCAAAACTAGTGCAGGAGCATTCACAGTCCTAGGTTACAGTACATCATAAGAGGGAAGCCAAGATGGCAGAACCTGGAGCAGATGTCACATCAAAGCCAGGAGCAGAGAGAGAATGAATGCACGCATGTCTGCTTACTACCTAGCTCACTTCCTCCTCTCTTATGCCATCTAGAACCCAAACCCAGGGAATGAATGGTTTTGCCCACTTCTAGGCTGTGTCTTCCCTCATCAACTAACATAATCAAAAATAATGAAGACAGTTCCCTGCAGACATGCCCACAGACCAGCATGATCTAACCCTCATTGAGACTCTTGTCCTAGGTGATCCTAGATTGTGTTGACATTTAAAATAGATACTGTACAAGTTATTGCAGGGGCACTGTGAAGGACTCTAATCAGGGACATTTCAGGAGTGACCAGAAGAGCTTTGGGGAATGGGAGCTTCATCTAGCATCTCACGGGTAGACATCAGGGATATAGACACTACCTATTGCCCTGTTGAGCTTAACTCTAGCCTATCTGGGGGCCTCACACAAGGTACTGTCTCCATGTGCTCCAGCAGGTTTTCTGGATGACTGCCATCTTCCAGAGGGTCTAAGCTTTAGTGACATGAGTAGAAAGTCTAATTTTCCCAAATGAAGTTCTCAGATTCTGAGTACAGCCACTAGAAATGAGTTGGGTAACATTTGCTAGTGTGGAGATGAGTAATACTTGCAGTATTTTTGGCTTTTCTTCATAAGTGGCCTTCCTGTTAGCCTTCGATGTATCATTGATCCTTTGCATTTTAATGTTTGGCTATTTGGCTTATGTCTTAGAGGAACTTGAGTTTCATCTTGGCCTTTCAAGAATGAGAGAGATGAAAGACCTGGTTTCTCTGTTTCTCTCGTCTACTCCTGATTGGCTTCATCTCCTCTGCTCAGTCGAGGAGGTTCTCACATCACAATTAATTAATTGCATTTAAATGAGGCAACCCATAAGAGCCAGTCCCAGGGAAATACTGGGTTATTTTGATCACTGCAAAGATAAAAGCATTCTAAAATTGTATCTCTATGCTCTCCATTAAATTTCTTTCATCCAAGTATAAACTACACCCCCCTCACTCATTGGGGATGTGTTCTGAGATGCCTGAAGCCATAGAGACTACCAAAGCTCGTTGGTACTATGCTTCTCCTAACCATATATACCTGTGATAAGATTTCAATAAATTAGGCCCAGTACAAAAGTAACAACAATAAATAAATAAATAAATGGTTATATTGCAATCAAAGCCACCATGCTGTCTTAGAACATCTTACAGTGTAGCACCTTGTCCTGTAGTGGTAGTGTGAGGTGATGCAGACCTGCTTGGTGAGATGGAGTGAGGCGAGGGATGTGGGCAGCAATATAACATTGGGCTAGTCAGTAAGAGTCACTTCAGCTGTGGCCCAGTGACAGGCTGCCTGATAACCAAGATGGCTACTGAGTGATGAACAGGCAGTTGGTCAGTACAGTGTATATATTTCAGACATGGGGATGATTCATCTCCTAGGTGGGGAAAAGCCAGACAATGAGTGATTTCTTTGTGTTACTCAGAAATGCTCAAAATTAACTGGGCTTTTAAAAATAAGGTGGTACTGTTGAGGTAACTGTAACCATGCAAAGTGCAGATAAGGAAGAGAGAGATTTTAAGTTAGTATGTTTCTCTGCAATGTAGCTGTCATCAAGAGCTGGCTTCCTGTATGAAAATGGATTGGGGGTTGTGGGCAGACAGAGGACTGGAAATGTGATTCACCTATCTGCAGAAGTGCCAGGAAACCTTTATGAGTCTGAACTTACTGTGTGAGTCTCTTTACAGGATGCCCATGCCTAGGCATTTCAGCTGGAATCAGCTCTTTGCTCTCTCTTGTCTGTTTTGCTAGTGATACTGTCGTCTTATTTTGTGATGTGACTGTAGAAGCCAGCAGCAATCTGATGGAGACATTCTTGTGTCATTTCACAGGTCAGGACTGTTTGCTTCTCACTTATTGGTGTTATCGATAGAATTTAAACCTTTCAAAGCTGTTTTCTTTTCCGTAACGGTATTAATTCCTTTCTTTCTCTTTATTGCAATTGTATCCTGGAACAGGCTTATTAAATTCCATGGGGGGTGGGGGTTATAGGTTCCTTTCTCTGCTTGTCTGTGTTGCCTGCTGGGTTTAAAGCCTTTTTATGATCCCTAACAAAGCTCCCTGTGTTCCTTGTGAGTAGAGGTTGTATTCAACACTGCAACCTAGACTACTGTGTGAGTGTGAGTGTAGTCTGCCGCTGCCTCCAGTTCTAAGTGTGTCTGTCTATCATGTTTCTCATGTCCATCGGGGGTTACTGTCCTAGAGGAGGTGGGAGGAAGTACACAGACCTAAGGCTGCCATACTTGCACAGGTGGCTCGCTACTCACAAACCCAAAAGGCATTGGGAGTTGTAGGCCCATGTCTGCTTGCTGCCCTCTCTAACTGTTCTAATGACGAGTGACTTAGAGACTAATCAACAAATCATTAAAAGCAGTTTCTCAGCCACTCTGAGCAAGTTTGGCCTACTTCGCATGCACAAAGTTTTGTGCCATTGTGAAAGACATCAGTCCTTCCAGGGCATACATAGCTGCAAGGGATTGGGTGTTAATGAAGATGATAGAGCCGATGGTAAGATAGGCTTGTGAGCATCAGAGTGCTGACATAATGATGAGGGAAAAAATGTGTTTTCTTTCTTTATCTTAAATTCTAATAAAGAGATCCAGAACCCATAAACATCAGTAATTTAACATGTATCAGATGGAAGTGGGTTATTTGTTGTTGTTTTGTTTTGTTTTTGTGACAGAGTTTCTCTGTGGATGTATCCATGGTTGTCCTGGAACTTGTGCTGTAGCCCCAGCTGATCTGGAACTCAGAAATCCACCTGCCTCTGTGAGGTACCACTGCCCGGCCCAGATGGAAGTTTTGTTTTTCTCTGGGAAGCACTAGAGATGCTTGAATATGCTTGAGAAGCTGAAAGATAAAGAAGGACTATGAGATGGAAGGCAAGATGAGCTGTGGGCTGGTAATTCCTTTCTTCTTTTAGGTACTTATCCCCATCCCACCCCTCAAAAAGTAGAGAAGTAGGCAGCACTGAAGAACCCGAGGCAGGAAGAAGCCACATCAAGTACACAGGTAGAGATTCATTAGTGATGACAAAGAGAGCCTGATGCACCTGCTGGCCAGTTGAGATGAGCCAAGGTCAAGAGAAAACAAAGACACAAATGTTGAACAGAGAAAGGCAGTGTCTCTTTGCTGGCAGACTATCCAAAAAACCCTGCAGCAGACCTGTTCTCTGGAGCCCTGCCCTTCCCCCCGGCCCGAGCCTGGCCAGAGGCTGTGCATCAGATGGCTCTAGGGAACCACGATAAAAATAACTCAGATAATAAAAGGATTTCCCAAGGCAGGAGTATAAAATTAATATTCAAACATCAACAATATTTTCATACATGCCAAAGAGAGCCAGCTGTGAGATGTTGTATAAGAGACAACTGCATCGACAAAGCCAGTAATAAAGGCAAAGCTCTTAGAACAGAAACTTTTCAAAGGACACAAGGAATGGCAGAGAGGCTGCCCCGTTCCTGGTTGGAGCATTTCCGCATCAGCAGGATATCCATTCTCAGTTGATAGTATCTAAGTAATTTGGTGTTTTAAAAAAAGAAACTTTGGCCAGGCAGTGGCAGCACACACCTTTAATCCCAGCACTCAGAAGGCAGAGGCAAGTGGATCTCTGAGTTCCAGGTCAGTCCTGTCTACAGAGCAAGTTCCAAGATTGCCAGGGCTACACAGAGAAACTGTGTCTCAAAAACAACAAACAAACAAACAAACAAACAAACAAGATTTTACTTTTTTATATTAAGAACTTGCAAATAAAAACCATCACATAGCAAAATTAACCAGACCCCAAATATGTCCATCTTAATAAAAGTGCTTGGTGGGGTTTTTTGTTGTTGTTGTTGTTGTTGTTGTTTTTGTTTTCGTGATGAGGACTTACACCCAGTAGCCGAGGATGACCTTGAGCTCCTGGTCTTGCTTCTGCCTCCATAGTGCTGGGATTATAGGCTTTCCCCACCATGTGATGCTGGGGCTTCAGTCGTGCTAGGTAAGCACTATACCCACTGAGTTACCAAGAGTAATATTATTTTTGGTTTTCGTTTTTTTTTTTTTATAGTTTGTTTTGTGGGAAAGGGGATAGGTGATGCATGCAATTGATTTCAAAATTGAAAAGAAAGTTAAACAGTTTTAGAGGAAAAAAAAAAAACTCAAGAGAAAAGGAGCTCAGAATAGATGACTGCCCTACACACACACACACCCAGCTGCCGGAGAGCAGACACCCACATACTACATGCCAAAATCAGCTCAGCATTAGGTAGCATCTTTAACAGTGATTCTCTAGAATACATGTCCTGGTGATACCATAGCCATCCTCTATTGTGTTAGTAAACCCTTGATGAGCGCACCAGGGGAAAACTCCATCCATCAAGCTATAGTGCTGTTCAGAGAAGCCTGCTAGAAGTGTTGTGGAGTGTGTTCATGTCCACGTGAGTTAAATAAATTCATCATATGCCCAAATGCAGATGGGAATCTAGCAGATAAAAAATGAATACCTCACCTTGCTGGGCCAAGGATGGACTTAATTCATTCTTTTGACACAACCACCCACCATAGATTTATTTAATAATACTACAGACCAGAAGCAGCTCAGAATGGTTCAGAGAGTGAAGTGTTTAAAAGAAAGAAAGAAAGTAGGCAGTGTTAAATGGAAACATGGGCAAATAGGAAAGAAAGTCTTTTCAAAAGTATAACTCAATTTAGGTTCAACAAAATGAAAGATGGGTGAGTTTGAGTACAATAAAGATGTTGCATCAGAAATTTCTGTCTGCTTTTTAAATCAAAGGTGAAAAAAATCAAAACCCTGTAAGAATAGACAAAAGGCAGGACAGACAGCACACACATGTAAGCATGCTGTTACATGATGAAACAGCATATGCATACAGGCATGCAGTTACACAACAAGATAGCAGACGCTTGCAAGCATGTTGTTACATAGCAAGACAGCACAAGCACGCAAGCATGCTGTTACATGACAAGACAGCATACACGTGCAGGCATGCTGTTACATGACGAGACAGCACACACATGCAAGCATGCTATTACACAATGAGACAGCACACGCATGCAAGCATGCTGTTTTACAATGAGTCAACACACGCATGCAAGCATGCTGTTTCACAATGAGTCAACACACGCATGCAAGCATGCTGTTACATGACAAGACAGCACACACATGCAAGCATGCTGTTACACGATGAGACAACATACACATGCAGGTATGCTTTTATGGTCAGTCTTCATTGCCAACTTGTCTGGATTTGAATCACCTAAGAGTTGCCCCTTCGGGAGTGTCTGGGAGCGTGTTCCCAGAGAACTTTAACTGAGGAGGGAAGACCCACACTGAATTGAGATCCTGCACCTGGGATCTCATATTAAGATGGGAAAAAGGAAGCCAGCCAAGAGGCAGCAGTAGTCTCTGTGTTCTTCTGATTATAGACAGTGTAACCAGCCACAGCTAGAGCTCTGCTTTCCACTAGCCTTCTCTGCCTTCACAAACTATGAGCTGAAATAAAGGATTCCTTCCTTAAGCTGCTTTTTATCAGGGCACAGAAAAAAGTAATTAATGCACGCATACATAAAAATGTCTCGGGAACTTCACTAGAATACCGCTTCTCACATGTCGGGTTGGCAAGTGTTCTGAAGCGTGTACTTGGCTAATTCACCGATAAGGACATCATCAAATAACGTAGGCACTTTACTGGAGTGATTCGAGAATGAGAAGGAAGTGTAGGTATTTGTGAGGTTTACCTTTGAGTTTTCTGTTAAGTATGCTTTGAAATGGACTACGTAACCAGAGCAACAGCATCTATACAGTGTCCTTGAATGGCTTAGCACGTGGGTACCGATTGTGGGAACGCACAAGCTGCTGCCAGATGCTTCTCTGCCTTCCTTGCTTACTGCTTACCCTGCCCTGGATGATTCTTGTTTGTCTCTTCTTTGCTCCGACTCCTATGCCTCATTCCTAAACTTGGAGTTAAAGATTCTGTTTCTACTCTGCAACCTTTTCCTTAAGGCAGTGCTGTTGTTACAGGCTTTGTGATGCTCAAAGCTTAGGTGTAGAGTCAGTTAGACGGGTACTGTTGCATCTGGAAAGGCTGGGTGGTTGTGCGCCTCGTCAAGACACCAGAGGTTCTGTGACCTGTTAGCATCTTGTAAATATGCCAGGGAAGTGGGCATTGTTCAGGTTCTGCTCTTGTTTGAACAAGAAGCAAAAAGCTGGGTCATTTTGCCAAAAACTGCACAGCTCCTGCTGTAGCAGAGCTATGGCTAGACCATGTGCCTGAGTGGATGTGCATGCCAGAGTACATGCATGAATTGCTTGTCTGCATTGTGGTGTCTTAGTATGACCATGCACATGTATACTCATATCTTCTGACTATTGCTAATTCATGTCATGAATTCTTTCATTTATGTGTCCTAAACATTTCCTTGATTTATAGAATACCCTTTCCTCTGTTCCATCTCTCTGTGCTTTCCTGTTTGAGCCTTACACCCCTACTCATCCCTTTTTCCCTTTTAAGGAATGTGTATTCTGTACCCTTTGCCCCACTCCCTTACAACCTTTTGCTGTCTCATAGTCCCCTTTCTAGCTTTATGACCTTTGCCCACACTCACACCTTCATGTGTATGAGAGAGAACACATGTGGTGTCTTTATATGTCTGCGTGTTTTACCTGCATGTATGTAGGTGCTCCACATGTGTACCTGCTGCCTGTGGAGTTAGGAAGAGTGTGCTGGATCCCCTGGAAATGGACGGCTACGAGCCACTATGTGAATCCTAGCAATTGAACCAGGCTCCTCTACAGGCACACAAAGTGCTCTTAATCTCTGAGCCTTTGCTTCAGTCCTGACCTGATATTTGCCTTTCTAAGTTAGGATTACTTCGATTAATAACACCAAGTCCATTCATTTTCCTGAAAATTTTATTTCACAGCTAAAATTCCATTGTGTGTGTGTCCCATTTTTAAACTTTCTCTGTTGATGGACAGCTACGTTATTTCATAATTTAACTGTTGTGAGTATTTCAATAAACATTGAAGTGCAAGTATTTCTTGAATATGTTGATTAGAGCCCTTTGGGTAAATATCCAGCAGTGGTATATCTGGGTCATATGATAATTCTATTTTTTTTCTTTTCTGAGAAATCTCCATACTGATTTCCATATTGGCTGCATTAGTTAATACTCCCATCAGCAATAGATTAAGATTTCTCTTTCCTCAAATTCTCAACATTTGTTGTCATTTGTGCAAAAATGCTTTTTTGTTTTTGTTGTTCCTAGATTTTTGCAGCATTGCCGGATTGTAAGAGTCACATTTTCTCTCCTTTCTTGAGGCAGCCTCTCACTCTGTAACTCAGGATGACTTAGAACTTACTGTTGTTGTTCAGGCTAGCCTCAAACCGACAGTGAGCCTCCCTCTTTTCCAGGTTCTGATACAGGCTTGTGTCACCACACCTGTCTATAGGATTCATCATTACGTGTCCCCCAGAAGCTGCTCTGTGGCTTGCACACCTATTATATTCTGGCTCCTCTAGATAGAGACTTACTTGGGTGTGGCCCACCCTCCTGGCAAGAAGGCTAATACAGTCTTTCAGCTGTTAGTACACTTTGGTTTCCCCGGGTTTGGGATTAAGTCCAGTGTTTGACATGCTTCTCAGTTGATTAGGTTGGAGTTGGCAGAAAAGCCACTGAACTGGGTTTAAGCAACAATTTGCTCCTGAAATTTTCCTTTGTAATTCTACCAATAGACAATTCCACTGATGCATTCAGCTCTGGGTGAGGAGGTTGCCTCCCTCCTTCCCTCTCCTCACACATTCCACAGAAAGCTCTCTGTCAGTCAGAAGTCACTGTGAGCATGTGTCTGCTCTTCCAGAAAGCTCGGACTTCCTTTATTAGCCTAACCTTCTGCTTTGTGAGCTGGAGTGGAAAGAAAAACCTCAAATTAGTTTGTTTTACGTGTATTTTTACTTCCAAACTTTGAAAAGAAAATGTAAGATTCCTTCCTGTGTACTGATGGCTTCCTGGTTGTGCAGTCTGGACAGAGAAGCTGGCGTCAGCTAAATGGCAGCCTGACTGGCTAGTGGCCCCATGAAACAAGCCTGAAGACGTTACTGCTTATCCTGTGATGGAATTCTGGTTTCCTTGTTTCCAGCTAGTTTGGAAAGGCAAAGGAACTTGTTTTCCAGGCCTCAGGCAGGTTCCAGAGAGGGCTGGGTGCAGTGCTTGTAAGGACCTGCTGGTGGTAGCCTTGGCAGGATTCGCTCACTTTCTCTCTTGTTTGTTTGCTTATTCCTCTTGGGAGTTGAACCAAATAACTGCTACTGACTGAAAGTTTTAATTCCCGGGGGATTATACGGTTCATGATGGCAGTTTGCGAAAGACTCCTAACTTATTCAAGCACATACCACACCCTTTGGAGGTTCTAGGATTTGAAGAAGAGCTGTATTTAGTGGTTTTGGTCATTTTGTCTTGTAAATCAAATATCATGGAGCGTGTTGGGAGAAGAAAGATTCCCATACTGCTTCCTCGAGTCACTCAGACTACTTCTGTCCCAGTCCTTGTTCTTACAGATCCATGACTGTCTGACTCCTGCCTCTCATAAGCACATGCCCTCCCACCCTCGTATGTCCCCTGAGTGTTTGTGCTCTGGGAGTCTGTGTTTCATGAGCGTGTGCTAATGTCATCAGGACGCCTAGCTCCGTCTTGTATCCTAAGAGACAATGACCTGTGTCTGGGGCTCCTTCCTCCTTCTTGCTTTCCCACTTTAAGATTCCCATCAGCAGTGGCTAATGTCATCAGGACGCCTAGCTCCGTCTTGTATCCCTCCCAAGAGACAATGAGTTGTGTCTGGGGTTCCTTCCTTCTCTTGCTCTCCCACTTTAAGTTCCCTATCAGCAGTGGTTTGAAACAGTTGCTGGTTCACCTTCATTGCTGGGAAGCACCACATACACAGGAATGTGCATGGGCCTTAGTTTGCCTTTTAGTTAAGCACCAGAGAGCAAACTTGTGTATTTACCTCCACCCAGGCCAAGTCCTGACCCCAGAGTCTCCATCAGACTGTTGGCTGGCCCTGCCAGGGCACACCAGACCCTGACATTGGTCTATAGCTTCTTCTGCCTGCCCGCCTGCCTGTCTACCTATCAGTCTGTGTGCCTGTCTGTCTGTGTGCTTGTTTAGAGATAGACATCAGCTATCTTCCATAGTCACTTCCACCTTATTTCTTGAGGCAGGGTCTCTCCATAAACTGGAAGTGTGCCCACTCAGCTAGAGTGACCCGGAGATTCTGCAGACTCCTCTCCAGCACTGGGATTGCAGGTAGCAGCACTGTGTCTGCTGCTTTGTGTGTGTTCTTGGGGATCAAACTCAAGGCCTCATGCTTGCATAGCAAGCATTTTAGCATCTCAACCATCTTTATAGCCCTGTTTCTGTCTGTCTGTAACTTTGCTATAAAGTTTATTTTTTTAGAGCAGTTTTAAGTTTCCACAGAAGAATTGTTGCTGTGAGCAAATACCTGACAAGAACCAATTTAGAGAGGGAAGAGTTTTATTTTGGTCTGTAGTTCAGGATACACTCTGTCAGGACAGTGAGGAGGTGACTGGATCCACTGCATCTCCAACAGGAAGAAGAGAAGTACAGGAGTGAGGCTGGACCATAAAACCTGCTCCTGGTGACTCACCTCCTCCACCTCCTAAAAGTACCACAGCCTTCCAAACAGTGCTTCCAGCTGTGGACCATGTGTTCACACACAGGAGCTCATAGAAGATGTCTCACATTCAGAACACAACAGTCTCTACGTATCTCTTTGTACCCAACACGTCGAATCTCCTCTACTGCCCACACTCCACTGGACGATACATAGATGTCATATGCTGATATTTATTTAATATATCATACATAATAATCATGTATATACCTGTTATTGTAGTCTATATCTGTACACTTTTTTTGGCCTATACCTCCTGATTCATTACTCCCTAATAGTTTCCCTTCCCTAGGGTGGACCATCAGACTCATCTTCCCTAAGTTTTGGAGTCCGTAGTTAAATTTTCTGGTGTATTTTCATCTTCTGCAGGTCATGAGGCAGGGGAGTCCTTTATTTCTTTTTGAAATAAAGAAGACTGGATCACTGGAACAGAGGGCCTGCTGGGTTCTTACTAGGCTACTTACAGGTCATGCCTATGCTAGGAAGGTTCCAGAAAGCCTAAGGATAGAGTTGGGAGTGCATTAGGGCTCCCAAGGGTGGTATCTGGGGAGGATGGAGGAGCACAAGAGCATCCCTTATTACATAGTGCATCTCTTCATGTAGACCCTTGTAAGCCAGTCATGTGATTAAGTCTCTTCTCCATGTTCTGTGGGCCTCTCAAACACACAGTCACACCTGAGAATGAGGTCTTGAGAATGGACAGACCAACATGGAAGCTGGATCTGACATCAAAGGGGCCATCTTGTGAACTGAATGGGTGATCTGTGGTATCTGGTGGTCTGCCCTGTAGATTGTGTTAGAACTGAAGTAATAGGCATACTGACATAGTTGATTGCTCTCGGGTGGGACCCTCTCTACATCGTGGTGTTAGAAGCATGCTCTGATAGTTTAATGGTAGAAACTGAAGGAAAGCTTGTTTGCTACAGTTTCTTGCAGTTGATGAAGCACACTATTACATCATCACCACCTGCATTTACATCAGAGTCCTCTCTTGGTATTAGAGATTCTGTGGGCTGGACAGTATGTGATGACGTGTGTCCATCTTTATTGTCTTGTGGAGAGTAGTTTCACTGCCTTTAAAATCTCCGTATTTTTGTTCCTACTGCTCAGCACTGAGTGGTGAGGCACATTGGCGTTGCTGCTTTTGCAGCAACTCATTCAGACTGCTAGATGAGTCTTTCTGTTCGACCAGATAGCTTTTATTCACTCCTCCTGTTGAGTATGGATTCTTAATGTACAGTTTGGGCAATTAAACCTCATAAAGCAAGAGACCATGAGATATGTTGCTTAAACATGGTTGATAGTGAAAGAGCCTTGCATTAATAATTACCCCAATATTGACATGTGTGACCCTTGAGTCCTGGTTAAGTTAGGTCATGATCTCAAGTTAAGGTCACAAAGGCCAAGAGTGTCCTGAGGGGGGACAAAGAATGCATTGTGAGTTGTGTGCCACGTGTATCTGGAATGCAGCTAGGAGGTGCATGTGTGGTCCTGTGGTGGTGGGAAGAAGGCCACAGTTGGATGAAGGTGCCTATATGGTTCACTCTGCTTTGAAGTCTACCTTCTTTGCTTGAATGTCTTCTTTTGGGTTATCTGAAGATGAAATATGTTAGTAAATCTAATACTACTTTGTAAAATGGTAACTTTTACCTTATTTATAACTTTGTCTGCTTTTGAAAAGGTTCTGAAGAAGTATCTGGGAGCTTCTCTTTGGGAATGACTAGCAAGTTGCCTGACAGCTGAACGTAACAGAGGTTCTGGGCTTGAGTGGGCCATGCTCCTACCCTGTATCCTTGAGTGGGCCATGCTCCTACCCTGTATCCCTGAGTGGGCCATGTTCCTACCCTGTATCCTTGAGTGGGCCATGCTCCTACCCTGTATCCTTGAATGGGCCATGCTCCTACCCTGTATCCTTGAATGGGCCATGCTCCTACCCTGTATCCTTGAGTGGGCCATGCTCCTACCCTGTATCCTTGAATGGGCCATGCTCCTACCCTGTATCCTTGAATGGGCCATGCTCCTACCCTGTATCCTTGAGTGGGCCATGCTCCTACCCTGTATCCTTGAATGGCCCATGCTCCTACCCTGTATCCTTGAATGGGCCATGCTCCTACCCTGTATCCTTGAGTGGACCATGATCCTACCCTGTATCCTTGAGTGGGCCATGCTCCTACCCTGTATCCTTGAGCTTCCCCAGTATGTGTCCCTGTTTGAGGCCCTTTCATGCTGAGTTAGCCCAGCTTCACCCTCCTGATCCTGTCCCCAGCAAGTGGGAAGGTCAGTTACAGCTTGGCTGCTGCTTACATTTCTCAGATTTCAGCTTGAAAGTTGAAGTTGACTTCTACTGTGTCAGTAATCCCCTGTCACGAATGCCACATAGGAAGCTAACACTCAGTTGACTTAAAGCATTCTTAATACTACTAACTAAAGCAATTTCATCCTAAGTCAAGGAACACTGAGAGGTCAGGTATGTCTGTGGCCTAACGTCTGTGTAACACCACAGGGGCACTGGAGCAGAGGGACAACAGTCTGCCTGCCTTCCAGGCAGTAGGTTTGTGATTGTAATATACACAGGAAGTGAGGCTTGGGCTGGGTGGTTTTGTTTTTATCTTATGTGTATGGGTGTTTTGTCTGTATACAAGTCTGTGTACCACTTGTCTGCCCAGGGAGCCCAGAAGAGGGCATCAGACCCCTTGGAACTAGAGTTATAGATGGTTATGAACTACCATATGGGTGCTAGGAACTGAACACATAATGGGGTCATCTACAAGAACAGCCAGAGCTCTCACCACTCAGACAGCTCTCTGGCACTAGTATGGGTTTTAAAGCTTGGTTGTACTAAAACAAGGGTAAAGCTCTTCAACTTCACCTAACTGGATGATCAGGAATATTTCTAGGCTTTGTGCTTAATAGTTTGTCATTAGTGGTGTTGAAGTTGTCCTCTTCCCAGGGATAGCTGGCACTTGCTGAGCATTTGCTCTGAGTAGGGGTTCTACAGAGCTCCACTTGGGTCATCTACCCACACTGTGTAGCTCTTGTGGTAGGCACCACTGCTAATCTCTCCCGCAGGAGAAGGCTCCAGAGGCTGTGGGTTAAAATAAGGGCTCAAGGCCAGCAAGCTGAAGAGCTGGGTTCTCAAACAGGCCAGCTTTCAGTTCTGAGCATGAGGGTCATTCTGTCCTGTGCTGAGACCAGTGTGCTAGTTGTCTGGGAGAGTGAGTCAGTGTGCTGTAATTTAGATCACCAGAGACAAAAAACAGTGTACTTTTCTGGGGGCACATTTCCCAAGCTCACTTATCTCCTCACAAGCTAGCTTTGTGTGGCCCCTTGCCTTTTAAAGGCCCAGGAAGTCTTAGGATGACCAAATGTCTGATGGAAAGCTGTTGGGTGATTTTTCCTGGGAAGACATGAATAAATGTCTATTCACTACAGATAAGGCACTGGTGACACACCAAGAGGAGGAGGAGGAGAAGGAGGAGGAAGAAGAGAGGGGGAAGAAAGAAAGAAAGAAAGAAAGAAAGAAAGAAAGAAAGAAAGGAAGGAAGAAAGGAGAAAGGAAAGAAAGAGGAAGGAAGGAAAGGAGGGAGGGAAGGAAGGAAGGAAGGAAGGAAGGAAGGAAGGAAGGAAGGAAGGAAGGAAGGAAGGAAGGAAGGAAAAGATTTCAATCAAGTCTAGCCTGGTGAACTAGTGCATTTATTGAGGTTACTCACAAGAGCGTGGGAGAGGGGTTACTTGCAGGAGTGCGGGTGACTCAGAGGTAGCAAGCTGTATCACCAAGAAGCCCACCTGAGTGAGAGCCAGTATTCCTAGAGCTGTGTGGGCAACTTGTAGACAACTCCAATGGAAGTCTTCTTTCTCCAGCAGTAGTTCACTGCATCACCATGAGGAAAGGCCCTGTGACTCTTACACCTCTTTGAGCTGCCTAAATACCCTTAGATTCCTGATCTAATAAGCCCCTCCTCCATCCAGGCAGTGTTTGGATTAGAAATAGCTGTACACACCGTCCTTGAATTAGACTGCCTCTTCATCTCAGATGTGTATAAACAGAGAGTTTGGGATATTTGATCTCATTTCTTGGTGTTCAAAGGGAGGTGACCCACTTCAGCCCTAGTGAAGATACAAGGGCCTGTCCTCTATGTAGGATCCTCACGGCATGGGACCAGCAGAGTCTTGAACTTTGGTAGATTCTTCTTGGCACTGGATGGTCACAGTAATTGACAGTATTTGTGTTGCTTCTGGTTGACTCATGCCCTCCAGAGAACCCAGAATAAGAAGCACAGTTAGAAATCACCATCTGTTTATAGATACTGTCTCATGCCAGCAGTCAGACTCCTGACTTCCTTCTGTGTACATTTTCCCTCCTTTCATACTTTGGCTTTTGAATTTTACATGTCTACCATATAAATTTTGTAAGCTAGACATCTTTTTAAACTTTTATTAATTATACAGTAATAATTTTTCAGAAGTTGTTGGCGTTTTCACTCTCATCTGTGACATGTGCAGAGCATTCATCTGTTCTAAAATCCAGTAGTGTGGATCCTGGTTCCATACCATGTGGTTGTGTGTTTGTGAGCCCAATAGCATCTGCCAGGTAAGTATTAGGGACAGCTACTTACCATTTAAAGGGGGCTGGGTTGTTTGTTCTTGCAAGGCTAGAAGCTTAAGAGGTACTCATTTGTTTATCAGTGTGTTTCATCTTTATCATCCTCTTTACCTAAGGAACTGCCAAAGGGTGTTCTCCTTAAGCAGAACTGCTGTCATCTCTCATCAGATCAGCCGTGCCTGCCCTGTTTGCAGGCAGCCATCTCCGTTTCGCCTGCTGACTGTGGGTGTTCTTCCAAGATGGAGAGGATTGGGGGAAGAGTCATTGGGCGCTCCAAGGAGAGTCCATGTGCTCTTTGTAGCCATTTATATACAGTTCTTCCCATATTGTACATAGCCTCAGGGTTTTAGGAGGTTGTAGACTTAGGGAAAGTAACAGGAGACTCCGAGTTTGTGGTTCTGGGGAAAACTTCCTCCATGCTGGACGGGAGCTTTCCAGTAAGGCAGCCTTGGGATCACTGTGCTCTGTGTAGGCAAGCTCAATAATCTCATTGATTCCCCAGATTAAAATTTGGTGGAATTGTTCTTTGATTGTTCACGGAACCTCAGGAGGAGGAAGTAACATTGTTAACATCTTCTCAGGGGAAGGATTCTTGCAGTAAAACTAAACACTACATTTTTCATAGGTAGAGGCCAAGTTCTTGTATGAGGTTGGGTCATGCAGTGCTAAGAATATAAGTACCTTGGGGGGGTGGCAGTTAAAATGCCACCAGTGACTGCTTTGGGAGGCAGGACACTTGCCTAGCAGAATTGAGGCTTTGTTCTCTCCTACCACCTTGCAAAGGCAGGCAGTGGGGAAAGATACCATCTACTGTATCTGTCACTGTCCCCAGGAGAAAAGTTGTCAGGGTCAGTGACAGGATCATCTATTTATTTGAGCTTGTCTTATCTTGTTGGAATCTGTTTGGCTCACTTGTGCTCGACCCAGGGTCCTAAGGTGTGAGAAGCTGAACCGTCATCAAAGATCAACCTGAAACACTTGCTCCAAGTTCATTCTCTCACATTAGTGAAAATTAAAGACAACTGTTCTGGCCATATGCAAAACAGAAGCCAGCTTTAGTAAGCTTTATAGAAAAGTGTCAAACTGAAAAAAAGTAGTAATTTAAAGAAAAATAAGGAAAACTTCCGAGAATAGGAGGGACTTATAAGAGAGGGAAAACCTGCTTAGTTTCTTGTCCATGTTGTTTATGGGGATATGGCAGAAACTGGACATAGGCTGAGGCAATTGCTGTGAGATTGTCTCTCTCTGGGCCGTCGTGGACCAAGCCAATGGCAGACCCCCATGATTCGTGCATGTCCTCCCGGCCCAACCAAGCAGATGATTGTGCACTGTTAAGAACCCCTCTCTCCATCTGACTTGTAGTTCTGTTAGTTGTCAACTTGACTACTAGCTGTTAGTGGGTTAGTGTTAACCACCCTCTTACCTGCAGGTGTCTCTAGAACTGTTAGTTATATTAAATTCTCTCTGTTCTCTCATTTACCTGGGGAGGTTGCGCTCTGCTATGGTGGATTTATTCTACCACCACCACTAAGCCCTAGCTGCAGTTTTTCTTGATTCATATTTAGCTCTTTATCTGCGAGGTGGTCTTCTAGGTAGAAGCTTCACATTAGAAGACTATCCTTGCTTCCAGTTCAGTCTGCTACAATTAGCTACATTAGAATGGAGGGATAATAATGCCTTACATTTGTTCTCTTGCTATCCTTGGCTCTGAGCCCCACGTAATTGCTCTAGTTTGGTTATCTTATACCCAGCTACAAGCCCTCTTGTTCATCATCCTTAGCATTCATGCTTTGCTGTTTTAACCCCCAGTCTTCCTTTTAACCTCAGCAGCTTCTGCCACTCCAGCTAGCCTGTGTGAGCAGCCTGCAGGCACCCCGGAGGCCCTTTCCCTTAGAGCCCACAGAGCTGCTCTTTCCTGCATCCCTGTCATCAGGGTTGTTACTGAGATTGGCCTTGCCTCAGGCCTTTCTCTGTCTGGCCAGCCTGGGAAAGGGCCTGAAACCTGTGCTCAGAGTAGCTCTGCCCCAGGGTGTCTCCCTCTGTCTCCACGACTGAGCCTTTTAGGGAAACTGTCCTGCTCTTCTGAGTTTCTTTTAAGATATTTTCCCCATCACACCCATTTGCTCTTTAAACCAGGGTGCATCCTGTAGGAAGTTCTCCCTTCTTCCTAGAACCATTTCCACAGTGAGAAATCCCCCACTTGCAAGGTTTCAAATGTAGTCAATCACAGATAACAACATCTTGTCCAGTGGCCGATCTATATAGGTATAATTGCAGAACCTAAGATTCCATGAGAGCTGAAAAGTCCCCACTGCTTGGCTGCACGGTAGTTGTAGTGATGCTATAACGTACTTGCTGCTCAAGCGTGTGTGGTATAGGTGTATCCAGACCTGCTCTGCTGCCATTGCCTAAAAGGACAGCATGTAACGGCTGGACACCATTGACTGGGGTTTATGTATTTGTTTAACTATCGTTCACTGTTAGTTCAGACTGTGTTCTGCCATTCAGACAGAGAAAGTTTACTAGGAAACAGGATGCCGTGTTGTGCCACAAGGAACCTCACTTTGCTGCAGCTCTCCATTATGTCATTTCCTTCTGTGCTTGATGTCATCGCTTGTTAATTGATCACAGCTCTCAGAGTTACTGCCACATGCACATATCGTGCAGCCTCAGCGCATGGTGGGCTGTGCCGTCTAGACTCAAATAGATGCAGAGTCTGCACCATGATGATAGCACCCAGCCATTCATTGCTCACAGTATGTTCCATCCTTTAGGGATGAGAGCACATTATTCTGTGCTGTATTGTACTGTTTGCTAAATGTCAGGTCCAAAAGAAACTCCACTTCCCTAAATTGTGGTACCCCTTCTCCCATGACAAAAGAGCCAGTTCCCTTATCACTGGCAAATGGACAAATGCTATCTATGGTGCCAATTAGCATACCAGAGTGCATGCTGGACCTATCCTAGGTACCTAGCTCTTCTCACCTCCTCCCCCACCGTAAACTTACTGCAGCTCACTGTCTTTTGCCTTCTCTCTTCATCTTCCTCCTCCCAACCTGACCAGGCCTAGTCTGCTGGCTTGTTCAGTCTTCCAAATTCTCTCTCTGCTCTGGACTGACTGCTCCTGGCTGTTTTCTCTCTCATAGCTACAACAAAAAACCTCTCACTTAACAATACCTTGCAATGGCCACATCCTCAGTTGATACACTAAGCTGTTTAACATGTCCTCTCTATTGATAGTCTCTATTTAATGATTTAAAAACCCAAAGTGATACCAGCAAGTGGTAAAAACCACATCTGCTGTGTGACTTTTGGGGGGAGAATCTGTTTCTGTTCACCCCAAATAAGTCAATGACTGACCAAAGAAACCCCTCAAGTCTCACTTGGTGTGTCAGTTCGCTTATTGGGGTTGCTTATAGTAAAACACATGACTGGAGCAGCAACATCACCAAAAAGCCCATCCAGCATGAGGGATGACTCTAGAAAGCTACCCCATTGGAGTTCCCAGGCAACAACACCACTGGAACCTGCTCCCTGCAAGCAAGTAACTTATTCATATAACCCTGGAGAGGAGAGTGGTAATCTTCCTTATGAGTATGCATATGGTGCACATATGTACATACATACATACATGCAGGCAAAACACTCATACACTTTTTTTTTTTTTTTTTTTTTTTTTTTTGGTTTTTCGAGACAGGGTTTCTTTGTATAGCACTGGTTGTCCTGGAACTCACTCTGTAGACCAGGCTGGCCTCGAACTCAGAAATCCGCCTGCCTCTGCCTCCTGAGTGCTGGGATTAAAGGCATGCACCACCATGCCCAGCTCCTTTTTTTTTTTTTCCTTATTAAAGAAGGTTTGATCCCCAAAACTACATTTTAAAAAAATCAATGTGACGCAAATACAGGCAGAAACCCTGGGCTCTCTGGCCAGCCAGCCTAGCCTAATCAATGAAAGATCCTATCTCAAAAAACAAGGTGGATGGTGTCTGAGGAATAATACCCAAGGTTGACCTCTGGCCTCTGTATGCATGTGCCCCTCCCCCACATTCACACACACAGAAAATTTCCTCCTTCCATCCTTCCCATGCCCAGTGCTACACAGTGTGGTTTGTGTTTTTTTCTCTTTTAAGTTCTTATTATGGTCACTGTGGTTAGTATTTTCTGTGGTTGGATCCTGTGGGCAGTTGTCAATCTCCCAGCTCTCTGTTGTTACGAGTTATGGCTTTAGATTTATATTGACAAAGTCTGAAACACTTGTAGTCTGTTTCTCATCTATATTTAGACTCAGTACTTTTTTCTACAGATTCTTGATCTAAAAATTTTACCATAATAGAAGCAGCATTTGTAGCATTATTGTAACCTAAATATATTGTGCTGTAGAACGAACAGAAAGAAGTGTAATTTTGAAGCGCAAACCCCCTGCCAATCAGAGAAGGTTCACATGGAAACTCTGTCTTGTAGGTTTCCAGGTTGCGTTGCCATGGCTTCTTTATCTTATGATGTCTGTTTCTTGGGTTCTATTTTCTGTTTTGCTGGAGCCCCTCCTTAATCAGCTGCTTTGTGGAATCATGACAAGCTTCTTGAGTTCTCACCCAGTGTTCAAACATGTAATTATTGTGTTCTAACAGTCGATCGATCCTCTGACTGGGTCTGGAATTCAGGCTTTGTGGCAGTTTCCCTCCGAACCAGCGTCCGATGCTGCAGACGAGAGATTGGATATCAGTTCTTTCTTTTGCAGGGAAACTTCTTCCCCTCCTTGGACACTGACGGTTTGATCTCTTCTCCTCTGTCACCCAGCCAATCTTCTCTTTTACACCCTGGTGTCAGTGGTTATATCCACCCTGGGAATCCTCAGACTTTCTAATTCTTAGTTTCCGTGGAGGCCTGGGAGCACTGCCTCATGGCTGGCTGACTGCTTGTGTAAAGACTCCTTTCCCTCAGTGGTCTCTTTCCACTGTCAGGTCACCCTGCTTCCATCTGCTCCTGCTTTCAGTCCTTCAGCAAGCTTTCTTATTGTCACTGAGGTTCTGTGGCCATTGTCAGTCCTTCTGTGGTTCCCTTAATGCTGTAAAAGACCCTTTCTGACACCGTGACCATCAGGTGGCCCGAACGGCAAAGGAATGGAAACCTCGTGGTCTACTGAATCAAAAGCCTTTTGGATCAGTCACTCTTAAAAGGGTGTGGCTCCGTGCTTCAGCCCCTTACTGGGGGTTGTTCTTGCTCTCCATGGAAACATCTCAGTATAGTTGAGGGATTAGGAAGAAACTGGATGGAGCCAGTTCTATTGGGCTTATCAGTGGCTTATATGTAAGACATGTGTGAGTACACACCATAAACTGGAAAATGGCTGGGTGGTTTTGTCGTACTTGTCTCCATACAACAGTGTGATACTCGACACAAGAAGAATTCTCTGATATCTTAGTCAGCACAATTCCAGCAGATAAGATGTCACAACCTTAGCAAAATGGGGAAATTATAAACATCTGTTTTATGTGGGGAAATTAGAAGTTTTCCCAATAGAGTAGTTACTGAAAAGTTACCGTTCAGAAGCACTGTAAAACAACGTATGCAGAGCTCATATGGCAATGATTATACAGAAGCAAGTCTATGATTAAAAGCTAGGTATAGTAGTGAATGTCTGAGATACGTTAAACTGGTCCTTGATAAGCATGCTTTATATGGGCTTCACAGCCTTGCATGAGAGCCACGCTTCCTGTAATGAATTAGACTCACATAAAGTCACTGACTAACTTTAGTTGTGGTAAGAGAGACTAAGTTTCATTGTTTGATTCACAGGGAGTCAGGGTTTGGATTATGTTCGATGCACTTGGCCTCACTCTGTACTACAGTGCATGTCAGTACAGGGCTTAGAGCTTTGGTGTGTGGAAATGTTTTCTTCATTTTCTTTCTCCCCCAACCCCTTACACTGGAGAAGATACTCAGGGCCTCGTGAATGCTAGGCAGTGCTGTCACTGAACTGTGTTCCTACTCTTGAAGGCAGGTTCGTTTTTTACTAGCTAAGCACACCTGGGCACACAGTGCACCGATTTAAGACCACTTTCACTTCAGGAGCTCACTGATGAACTACCTGTTCATCAAGAGTACCTGTTCTTACTAGAATAAGATATAGGAGTCCTGAGGCCTCCCAGGCACCAGAGTCTGATATCTTGCCCCTGCCTCCCCTCAGGTCTGTTTGTAATGACTTAATGTCTCCTAGGACAGTCCCCAGGTGCTCTGCTGCCCCTTTTGACTTTGCTGTCCTCTCCCAGGGGAGGGATATGGGGAGACGTGTGTATACTTAAGCTTCATTTTTATTATTAACAGAAGTATTGTCTTTGTGATATCAGCTTTGCTATTTCTTCCCCATACTTTTCTCCTTCCTTCTTCCTCCCTCTCTATCTTTCTTCTCTTTGAAAATTGTCAGATTTATTGTATGATAGAAAGTTATGTCAACACCAATTTGAATTTTTAACAACTCTCTTGAAGAATACTTGAATAGACGTGTAACGCCAGCACACCTCCTTAATTGGTTTCTGAATGTTAAAGCCAACTGTGTGTTCCTGCTGGGCATGCATCCAGCTTGCTGTGATGGTCTGTCTTTTACGTGTTGCTGGATTGGATTTAAACATTCTGGTGACTCTTGTGTTTATCTTCCTAAGAGACATTGGCTACTGATCTGTGGTGTCTGGAGCTGGGTTATGCTGGCCTCAGGAAGATGTGGTCTCTCTTACTTACTGGAAGGGCTTATATAAGACTTGGGGGTTTGTTTGTTTTTGTTTGTTCGTTCTCCCCCCGCCCCCATTTGTTGGTGTCTCCACACACGGCTTCTTTCTTTTTCAGTCTTCTGTAGTATGTATTCTCTCTCCAGGACCACATTCCTTCTGAAATGTCTCCCCCAAGACTTCCTGTGGTAGCAAATGTCCCAGAAGCATTCTGTCTGAAGCACCTTTATTTGTCCTCATTGTGAAAAGGTTGTGTGGCTGCACAAATTTAGAATCTTGCACTCCCCCCTCCATATGTCTTTGTAGCTTTTACCGCTGTGTCATTTCTCTGTTCTTGGTCCAGGTTTTTTCTGCCTTCTAGAATTTGATCCCAAAGAGGGATCCTGTGCTGGAGTTTTGGTCCCCAGGAAAGTGCTATCGGAAGGTGGTAGAGCCTTTAGGAGGTAGGGTCTTATAGCCACGACTTTAGTTCAGAAAAGAGGGTACTGTAGAACACTCATTCCTGCCTTGGCCTCTCAGCTTTTTTCTGTCACCCTTTGCTGTGTCTGGTGCATGGTTAAAGGCTTTGATGTAGTGCACTGGTAGGAGCAGAATGCAGCTCTATGAATTCCTTTCAGAAGTAATGATAGGGCTTCTGGTTAGTCAGCTGACCTCCATGTTGAGCTGTCAGATACAATGTTGCACGTGTAAAATGATATTTGTTATATTAACTTGCCAAATACTTAGAGGTATAGAATTTCTTATATAAGTAGATCACATTCTTAGGACTTTAATAAAGAGATTTAGTTGGTAGGCCTGAATCTTGTTAGAGAAATTGGTGAAACCTCAGGGTTGGGAACCTCAAGGTATTTGGAGGGCAAGTTGTGAGTATGTAGGCAGGAAGTTGCGGTTTGTGGGGTGAGATTGTGGCTTGTGGGGGTGAAGCTGATGAGGGAGTGTGGAGATGAAGTTGTAAGTATTTGGAGTAGAAGTTGTGGACAAGCAGAGGTGAGGCGGGGGTGCAGATGAAGGGATGCTCTAGGTGTGTGGGGGTGGAGTTGGTGAGGTGAAGTAGGCGGGTGTGTGGAGGTGGTGATATGTAAGTGACGTGATGTAGAAGTGAAGCTGCTGGCTGTTCTTATCACTGTCCTAAAGGTCAGAGATTAGGTCATCCTTTAGACCTTACATTTATTGTTTGTTTTGGTACCCATCTTCCCAAGACTACTGTATTGGCTCTTCTGGCTGCCATAGGCATTTCTGACCATCTTTCTTCTGCTCTACTTAACTTAGGACGGAGTCTCATATTTAATTTAATTTTTCTGTTATAGAAAATTTGGTAAATTTGCAGTTGTACTTGATGAAATTTTCTTTTTCACTCCCCTTTTGTATGTCTATGGAGTTTCTTCATAGAAGTTCTTAGTCATCATATAACCACCACTATCATCATCATCACCACCACCACTAACACCTTGTGTATGTATGTGCTGTGGGCATGCATTTGGAGGTTAGAGGACAACTATGTAGAATCTATTCTCTTCATTTATCTTTTTGTGGATTCCAGAGGTCAAACCCCAGTCGGCCATCTCACTGGACTTTATTCATTCTTGTAAACGATCCATTTCAAGTTTCCTTGGGGGAAAGACCAAGTTGACAGATCCATGCAACAGAGTTGTGTTTGCTGGCCTGTCAGTCAGTGTCGTCTGGAGAAATGGAGCCAGTGGGGTGTATCTTTGCTTCTGTTTTTAATTTACTGAATCTGTGTCTCTGTCTTTCTGTGTCAAGAAAGGTGAGCAAGCTAAAGCGAGAGGTTGATAGGTGTAATCAGGGAGGCTGGGGATTCCCTAGCTCGCCTCTGAGCTGATTCCTGACAAAGCCAGGGTGTAATTGGTATGAGTTGGAAAGACTGAGAATGGGGAACAGTGGTGTTCTAGGCCCAGAGAGGATATCCCAGGTCAAGCAGGCAGGGAGGTAAAAAAGTAAAAGATTCCTCCAGCCTCCATTTTGGTTCTGCCTAGACCTCAGTGAGTCAGGTGGTGCTCAGCAATTAGAGGACAGTCTACTGAGGTCCAAGTGCCAACCAACATCTTCTGTGAAAACCCTCACAGACACATCCAGCAACAGTGTCATCTGGGGACCCAGGGCCCCTCGGGCTACCCAGAAAAGTTCATTTCACTGGACTCCGCGGGAGAAGGGCGTGTTGGGTACTGCCGGTTCAGCAAGAGTCTCTGTTACTCTGTGTATGTATGTGCGTGTGCTCCAGCCTGACCTCAGTCCTTAAAGGGTCCTCGTGCCTTCGCTGGTGTGTCAGCTATAATGGGGTGAAAGGACCTTGACTTTCAAGTCATAAAATAATTCCCTAAAAGCAAAAAAGAGCCATAGTGAAGATGATGTGGCTAAGCATTCTTTTCATCAACAAGGAAAATCATAGCCCCAGGAGACCCTTGTTAATTATGTAGAAAATCCCCAAGGCCTGCCCAGTAAGATACTTATCCCTTCCCAAAACCAGAAAAACAAACCAAGTCTCTGAGATTGTGAGCACCTAACAGTGACAGAGGCCCTCCTCATGGAGCCTGAGCCCCATGCCTTTTGAGTGAGCTTGTGTATATCTGGCCCAGGGGCGGACAGTTCTCCCAAGAGGGTGGACTTGAAGAGAAAGGTGCCAGCCAACACCTCTCACTCACCACCTCCACTCTGTTCCTCAGCATGAGGCCAGCACCCACGCTGGCTTGCTCCTTGGGCTCTTGTTTCTTGTTCCTTGGGTTCTGCCTCTGTTTCTCTGCATATCTCTCTCTCCATGTCTGCCTTTCCTCTCACCCTAGCTCCAGAAATACAGAGCTGATTCATGGTATTAGGATCATTAGATTCCTCCTCTCAAATTGAGCATAAAACAGTCAGATTGGGGTAACTCTATTTCATGAGCCCTTTCAATATTTGCAGCATGCTTTAATTTCATATGAATCTTTAGTCTGCTGAAAGCTTGAGATAGTCTTTTCTCTTATGTCATAAAAATATTTCCAAAAATGTCCACTAAGTCACTTGAAAATACAGGATGAGGACTAGGCCTGTAGCTCAGTAAAAGGACTAATGTAGCTCAATTGGTAGAGTGCTTGCCCAACATACATGAAGCTCTATGATTGATTCCCACTAACATGTAAACCAGGTTCAGTACACACATTTGTAATCTCAGGTCTCAGAATATGGAGGCAAAGGATCAAGTTTAAGGTCATTTGTGGCTACAAACTCAGTTTGAGGCCAGTGTGGGGCCATTTAAGGTCCCCACCTCCAGAAAAAATAAAAGGTTTAAAACCTTTTTCATGGAAGCAGAATTGATAAAAACAAACAAACAAACAAAAAACCCAAACCTCTGCACATATCTAAAAGAGAACAATGTTATTGCTGTTGAGATCCCGACACCCACTGCAGAGAAGATGGTTATATTTCCAGATCTGCCCCAGCCTTTGATGACCCTTGCTTCTCCCTGCCAGGGAGCCAAGCTGTGTGGACCATGTCATGTGGTCTCCTTGCATTTCCCAGGAGGCTTGTGTAGGTGATATGTATGTGTGTGTGTGTGTGTGTGTGTGTGTGTGTGCACTATGAACCATATATACATTTATACTTATATTTCCACAGTCCATTTTTAGGATGTTATAAGGAAAATAGGTCATTACTTGCTAAGAACATAAAACGTGTTTAGTCAACAAAGCAAATGACAAAACTCTTCCTTTGGTCTATTCAGTAAATACAGAGAGTCAAGGGCAGGCCAGGTGATGCTGGAGTCTGAGTGGCCATGACAGTGTTATTAGAAGGATGCTGGCTTGGTTGGGTCTTCAGAACTGAGATCAATCAGATTGCTTGACTATGATACAGACTTACCACCTCAACTAAAACTCAGCCCGTGTCAGAAAGCGGGAGGGAGCAGTTTAAATTAAACCAAAACTGGCATGAGCTCTTAGAACGGAGTATCATTCGACCTGTTTCAGAACATCCTTGCATGGAATAGTGAGCTCAGCTGCTAGTGTCGCTCTATGAAGGGCTGCCATTCTTAAGTTTTACCATGTGGTGTGCATGAACCAGCAGGGCCTTTGTCCTGGGCTGTAACCACTAGGCTTAGAGGTGCTGTCCTTGTTGAGATGCAAATGGCTGTCTGGTCTCCTTGTTTAGAACAACCCATAAAGCTTCTGAATTTTCTCTTTCCTTTTGATTTTCTCACATCACTAATTGAAAAGCCCACCTGTTGCTGTTGGAACCACAGTCCCAGGAGTGGTTGCCAGCTTTGGGCTCCCTTTCCTGCTGGGTGCTGGTCACTGAGTCCTCTGTCTTCTCCTGCTGTCAACTAGTGTTCCCAGCTTCCACCTCATACGCTTCAGGCATGGTTGTTACAGCTGACTGGGCTAGGGATCTTCCTGAGAACATAAATAGGGTCTCTCTTTCTTATACCTGCTTGGGGGCCTTCTACCTACCCTTTCTCTTACAGCACCCGAACAGTCCCATGTCTGTCTTAGCTGTGGTAGCATCTATGTGTCCTTTCTCTTGTCTCCCTGGGTGACATCCCCTCTTCTCTGGGCCTGCGAACCTCAGTCCTCCTCTAATGGCTGCTAGTTCTCAGAACCACATTAGCATTCTACTTGAGGCTGTTCTCTTGTGATAGAGAGGTTGTTCTTATCTTTGTTGCTTATCAGCTGAGATGGTTATGCCTATATAGCCCTGGGATTACAGCAGTGTGGAAACACAGTGGCTCTGCAAGTGAGCTTACAATTTAACCCCATGCTCATGTAATGGTGTTGGTTTCATGGCCTTTTGAGATAGAAAATGAAAGTATTTAGTGTTTGGCAGAACAAAGTCCTTATTTCCATAGTTTGATTAAATTATAATGATAAATATCACTTTAAGAGGAAATGTAATTGTTTCGTTTAATCAATCTGATTATTACTGGCACAGCAAATCTATCAAGTGCTAGAGTGATAAATTCACGGTACTACAATCTGTACTGCTCTGGTACCATCCTTCCCTGGCATCAGTGGATGAGCTGTTGAAGTCGACTCTTAGCTTATTGAGCCTGGAGACGCTTGTCAGAGAAGGGGCTTCTGAGACTCAGACAGCCACCAGAAGTGGAGAGGGTGCCAGCTCTTGGAGTGTTAGTCAGTGTAGTTACCTCTTCCTCTATCCAGTGGGTTGCCTGTTCTCGAAGTCATGTATGTACCTGCACAGGCATGAGAGTCACAACTCTGCCTAATATGTGTGTATGTGCTTGCCTGTCTGACCTTCCCCCCCTTAATCCCCTCTTCCCACCTCAGCTTCTCTTCTCCTTTCTGAGGAATGGGGAGTCTCCAGATGCCTCATCCCTGACCTGCACATGGGTTTTTCTATTCTGTTTTGTGCTACAGGTGGTCATCTGGTGCCAGTGTCCAACAAGTGGCCATTAGCTAGTCTTGTAGCAGCTGCATATAATGCTCTGTAAACCAGTTGTCATCGGAGACATTTTTTCCAGTGCTGATTTTTTTCTAAGATATGTATATTATGTGTTTTCCGATCAGAAGAAACTAGTAAAGTAATAATTTTAACCGCCATGACCCATTGCAAGCTTAAACTAGATGGACATTGGCACTGAGGCCACTCCACGCTGCTCTTTGATGGCACCCTTCCACACACACTGGTAGATAACTTCTATACTACACTTAGAAATTCTGTCTTAGCTTTTACCCTCAGTTTTCTGTGTATGCATGCACCCATGAGCTTATGATTTGACTTGCTTAAGAGGAAACTTTAGGTGGTAGGTGGTGTCAACATGAATCTGGTTTCTCCTATGTGGTTAACTTGGTTGATCAGACTTTTACACACTTATCTCTACCCACAACTTAGCCTACCTGTAGCATGTAGTTTCTACTACCCTGCTTTAAGCTCCAGACAGGCCATGCTACCCTCCCCCCCACCCCCCAGGTTCCCTTGAATCCGAGGATGAAAGACACACATACACATTAGCTTATTTTTAATTTGCTTTTAGCACAATGGCCAGGCTCTTCTAAGACTACCTCAGGTAACATGTTCTTATCTTATGTTCAGCTCAGCACCTCTAAATCTACCCTCAGCTTAGTTGCTCAGTTACCCTTAGTCCTAGCTCAACTCCTCTAAATTGCCCAATTACCTTCTGCTTGCTCAGCACTTTAAATCTGCCTTCAGCTCAGTTGGTTTTCTAATCTCCCGCCTGCTATCCCAGGCCCAGTTGCAGAAGCGGCCAATGGCCAGTACACCCAAGATCTCACATGGCTGGTAGCTCTCTCTCCCTCCAAAGCAAGGTGAGATACCTTTCCTCCTCTGCATCTCCTCGCCTGCCTACAGAAACCTGGAAACCCTGCCTCTCCCACCCAGCCATTGGCTGATAGTGTCTTTATTAATCAATCAAGAACCAATTGGGGAACAGGACCTTCAGCGTTCCCATGCAGATTCCCAATCAGAGCATCAGAACCACACCCACCTTGTTGGGTTAAATTTGCTCACCTCATTATTTTGACAGATATGTTAAATGTTTTGGAGCAGCCGTCTAGGTGTGGAGAGTTTGTTGTAGGGTAAATTTTGTTTCCTAATGCCTTTACCTATGTGGTTTAGTCAGATATTCTGTTCCTTCTGACATCTTTATAAGTCTGTAATATTCTTGGGATTTGTTAATTTTACTTAACTTTAAAAATTTTTGGAGGTGAAATGCATATTGTATGTTTAGTGTTGCCATAATTTGAAGCAGTAATTTTATTTTGGCTAGCCCTTGGTGCCTGACAATGTATCTGAAAACATATGGCACATAAAACAACTCCGTGTTCATGATCATTGTGACTAGGATCTCGTGCCCAGTGCAACTGGTGCCGGGGGGTGGGGGGTGGGGGAGGCACTTCTGTATGAAGAAGGTGTATGGCTGGAGGTTAGGTTTCTGTTGTTCTCCAGGGTCATTGGCTCAGTGTCCTGCCCTAGAAGACTTGTGTAGTGATATGGCTGACCATCTTTCCACATGATCTCAACACATAGCTAGCTTCGACCCCTTCCCAGTGACTGACATCTCCAGAGACAGCCCAGCAGAAGTGGGAAGTGGGGACCCACTGCTTCTTTGAGGCACAGTCCTGGTGCTAGGCACTACCCTGCCCACAGAGTAATTTGATGGACAGAGTGATCACCTGGCCTGTGGGACTCACAGAGGGCAAAGGTTTTTTCACTCAGAGTGGCAGGAGCGTGGTATTTTATTTCCTGTGGTTCTGTGATGTGTCTGGTGTCATTGGAGAAGCATGGCAAGGCTTACCCCATGATCTGCTCTCCCACTGCTCTCCGGATTTTGGTAGAGCTGGGTTGTGACAAAGTGTGGCAGCTCTGGGAGGCCCATGCTAGGATCTTTGCATGCCTGTCTCCCAGGCATGATGAGGTGATGAAGGAGCTGTTCTGGGCACTTGGCCCAGATGCCTTTGTGCTGGGCTGGATAGCTCTGCAACCCACAGTCCCAGGTCTGTAAAGCATCTGTGAGGAAGCTGTTGACTTTGGTGGCATGAGTGTAAGGCTTTGGGTGGCACAGCAGGGAGACTTGCAGGCAGACTTTCCTCACCCTGCCCCTCAGAGTACCTACATCAGTGTTCTGACAGCAGGGCACTCTCAAGAGTTAGAAACTAAGCTGACACACTTTCTTTTTGCTCCTAGCAAGGATCTACTCAGAAGATCTACTAGTCACCTCTGAATATGGCTCCCCAAACACCTAGTGGGAACTCTGTAAGGGAAGGGTCCTGAGTTTATTGTGGTGAAGAAATACCCTTACCAGTTTACCAGTTGACACTTTCTCTGAGGAGAAATAGGCTGCAGATAGCTTCACAGCCCTCAACTTCCAGAAACAGGGTAGCCACCAGGGTAGAGTGAGGTCTGGGCGCATGGGTGTCTGTGTCTGTATTCTCACACACATGTATTTGCATGTATAATGGATGCATGCATTTTATTTTAAAGAGAACAAGTTTTTTCTGAGGCCTCTTTCTTTTCTAACCCTGGTGTTCTGTTAGGGTATTCTGTGTGGCCAGCAAGATTTAAATGTGGGTGTAATGTGTGCATTGACTTGTGGTGGGTAAGTGAGCCAAAGCCTGACTCATTACTGTGTATCCCCTTTAAAAAACTCATAAGAACATGTTTAACATGGTATAAGCTTATATAGAGGAATTAAAATTCAGAGTATTGAGTCAATTGCACATGCCTGTAATCTCAGCTCCGGGGAGGTGAATGCAGGAAGATCTCAGGAAGGCCAGTCTACAAACCAGAATATTGTTAGAGTTCTTTCCTGAGCTGGTGAAAAGCCTTTAACCTTGAGGTAAATAAGTGCCAAGTAACTGAATCTTTTATTACAGAGTGAAGTGTGTCAGGCTGGACATGGAGAGCCCAAGGTGTGGCTAAAGGAAGCTCGTCAGCCCAGTGCATCACGCTTGCTATTTTAGTGCTGCGGAGCAATGAGCTCACTTTGCTTGCCCTGAAGGAGTTTTGCCTCAGGATTTGAGACAAAAACTAAACAAATTCAAGGTAAGTAAAACCTTTTTAGAATCTCTTAAAATCTGACCAAAGGTGACTTGTGCAAGGTGTGGTGGCAGAGGCCTGAGTTCCAAGCCCTCAGGAGACTGAGACAGGAAGCCTGGGATGTATAGCAAAGTCCTGTCTTTTTAAGTGGGGGGAAAAAGTTTAATTAAGTCCTTTGACTTGCTGTTGAAATGCATTTTCCTGAATAATCCCAGCACAGATTGTTACCCTGAGCTAGTTCACACGCGTCTTCCTGTGGCCACAGTGTTACCCTGAGCTAGTTCACACGCGTCTTCCTGTGGCCACAGATCATCTTTAGACCTCACATCCCTTCAGCTGTGCTCGGGGCTGCCTCAACTTCATCACTGTTGATAAAGCCAGTGCTTGGTACCTGGTACTGGGCATGCCTCATGAGAGCCTTTTACCACTTACCACTTTTTTCTTTGAATTTCTTTGGTGTTTAGTCTTTATGGCTGTCAGTCAGGGTAGCATCTGTTCTTGTAAAAGCGCTAGTATGAAGGTAACTCAGTTACAGCCAATATAAAAGAAGTTTCTTCTCGGTGTGGAAGTGAGGGAGGCTGGGAGGACTATGGCAGTCCAAGGGTGCTCAGCACGTGTAGTCCTAGCACGTTCCTGGCTTTGCTGCTTCCTCACTTACAGGCTGAAGTTGAGAGGCACCCCTGTGTGGCAGCTCCAGTGTGAGCCATCCACTGAACATCAAGGCTAGCCTGCACTGCCGACTAGAGAGCCTTGGGTAGCAGTCAGAGTCAAGGCAGTAGGTGCAGTTCCCAAGGATGTACATGTGGGCAAAGCAGAACAGCTCCTGACATCACTGTGTTTGGGGAGCAGCAGTGGGCTCGCTTCTGACCACTGGGTTTTGAATTCGTACTAAGACCCTTCCTGTGCCCACAAATGTCCCAGAAAGAAACCGGGAGCTTTAAAAGAGATTCGGTTTCATCCACATCTGATGCTGATCTTTTTGTGGGACACGGACAGGCAAGAGGCGGGAAGAACAAAACCGCAATCCCCTTTATCACTGATGTGCCGGCAGTCAGTTTTATTTTCACGGATAGCCCATCTTTGAGCTCCATTGGAATGTGAAGTCAGTTTATCTGTAACCAGAGTTTTCTGAGAGACACTGCAGATCCCAGAGCTGAAGTGAGTCTGGAGACTAAGGAAGGGTTCACAACGCCACTTTGAGCTCCGCTAATGACCGCCTGTTTTTAACATGCCTCATAGGTAAAGCGTTGCATTGATTCGGTCATGTATGTGAAGCAGCAGGATGAGCTATTTATATCCCTTTGCACTGTTGTTCTTAAGGAAATACAGCAAAGTCAGGCCACAAGGCACCCCATGAAGCATGTGCCCAGGAAGTAAAGCTAAAGGCCGGAGTGCTAAACTCTGAGCGTTGTCTCCTCCTACTGGCTCTATGAATCAACGCTAGCAGCAGTGTAGACACAGTGTGTTGCTTTTACCTCAGGTGAAGCGAGCTAATATTGTAAACAGTTTGGTGTTTTGATTTTTTTTCACCTGGTTTGAAGTAAAATAAACATGTAAGCTTTGGGCTACACTAGTCCTCCTTCTCTTGGTTACCACATCTACTACTTCATAACAGGTACCCGCCTCAGACAGGTGTGGCACGGTCCTGGGGACTTTGCGTCTAGTGCCGGCAGGGTGGCTGTGCTACCTTGGCATGGTCTTTTAAAAGTGGTATATAGCTCAGGGATTGCTTCTGACAGAGGTATCAAGTACTGGGGTTCCCTGTTGAGATGGTGCAATCCTTTGTCCTTTCCACAATGGTTGCATTGCTGAAAAACACACAATAAAGATATGTAAACATCATTGTGCTTGTGTATAAAACACCAGTAGGCCTTGGCGTAGCTCACGTGGACAGCTTTTGGTGTGTGTACTAGTCAGGGTTCTCTAGAGGAACAAGAACAGATAGAATGATCATCTGTATGTGAAAAGGGATTTCTTCAAGTAGTTTTCAGGCTGTAGTCTTGCTTGTCAGACACTGGCTGTCTCCTAACAGAAAGGTCAAGAATGTAGTAGTTGTTCAGTCCATGAGGTCAGATATCTCAGAGGATTCCTAGAAAGCTGCCAGTCTTCCGTCTGTCCTAAAGCATCCTGGAAAAGCAGGCTCTAATACCAGCAAAGGAATGCCTCAGCAACAGGATAGATGAACAGTGAGGGTGAGGGCGAGTAGGCAAAAGCAGAAGTGTCCTCCTTCCATGACCTTTCATGTGGGCTGCCACCAGAAGGTGTGGCCCAGACTGAAGTGGGTCTTCCCACTTCACATGATCCAGTCAAGAAAACCCCTCCCAGGTGTGCTCAGCTGCTTGGTTTTGAGTTGATTCCAGATGTAGTCAAGTTGACAGTCAAGGTTGGTCATCACAGAACAACACACAGTTCTGTTTTGGGAGGGTCTTGCGCATCTTTGAAGCCTAGAAGACCTGCCTGCATCACTGATGACCAAACCCCCATACCTTCATCTGTTGCCGCAGCTGGACTCCCTTCCCACTGCCTGCTCTCACAGTCCAGCTGTCTGCCTGCCTGGTGCGTGATCCACAGTTCTCATGACGACCTGGCCAAGATCAGGAACACCTCCAGGAACTGGTGCTCAGAGGACTCCAGGGCTAATACAGGGGCTGCCGGGGCAGTAGTCTGGAAGGTGAATGAAAACTCATCCATGAGCTGGGAGGAGTGTACCCAGAACCCTAAGAAACAGAGCTCCTATGCACAGGACCCTTCCCAGTCTTGCCCTAGGAACCTGTTCATGGGCTCTTTGATTATTTCCTTCAAAATATTCATTATAGGGAATGCAAGGCTGGTAAGGTTTCTCAGTAGGTAAAAGTGCTTGTTGCCAAGCCTGGAAACCTGAGTTTGATCACTGGGATACACATGGTAGAAGTGATCTAACTAACCTCATACAAATAATCCTCTGAGGGGTGTGTGAGTGTGTGTGTGTGTGCTCACATGTCCATGTGTACATGCACAAACCTTCATGCACGCACGCACCCACACACACACAGAAATAAATAATTATAATTTGTTTTAAAGAAACTGGAAGCTGGAGTGATGGCTTAGTGGTAAAAGGTTGATCTTTTAGAGGACCTGAGTTCAATCCCAGCATACGCATGGTGGCTCATAACTATAAGTCCAATTCCGGGGCATCCAGTGTCTTCTAGCCTCCGTAGGCACCAGGCTTGCACATGGTACATGGACATTCATGTACGCAAAATACCCTGACATATAAACTAAAAATAACCAAGAAACTCTAAGTATGAGTAAAGTGTTTCTCTGAGTCCTGGGAGCTCTCTGAGGACAGGTTATGAGAACTCTGACTTGGAACTGGCCAGACAGGACCTCCAGAGGCCTGGGCTTGAGGCTCTGGGGACAGGACCCTCAGCCATTGGAACTGACACACCTCACATGGCCCGTTTCAGGACTGCACTGGATCAGAGGTATTGGCCACTCAAGAGCTGGTTCCTTGCTTACTAGTGGAAAGAAACCATCATATGGGGGCACAAAAACGAACCGTTGTGGGAGTCCCACAAAAGAGCAGTGCATTTTCTTCCAGCCCTATTAACTCGCCCTCATTTACAGAAAACTTTCATGTACCACAGCAGATCAGAAGGGCTGCGGAAGATCACTGCTGTCTGCACTGCTGCTTTACGGAGAACTAGAGTAGCTTTCTCAGCAGTCCCTGTCACCCTAGAGTTTTAGGATCACTTACTTGCCATTTTATCTGTAACTAATAGCTACACCTAAGAAATATATCCATACCAGGCTTCCCTGGATGAAACTTCTCCTTAGCCTTCCTGTGCTCAGCAGCCACCTGTGCCTGTTGCTCCAGGGACCCACTGTGGACTGTGAGAACCATGGGGGCACCATGCATTGAAGGCAGAGACAAGGGCAGGTCATCTACAAGACTCAGTAACTAAATAAAAACAACGGCTATTGCAGGCAGAGTGGGGAAAAATCATCTTGGAAACCCAGGGACATCTGAGGAAAGATCAAACTGAGCAACCTGGAGCAGGTAGTTTCTAAGGAGCAAGACTGGGAGAGGCAGGCTCACTGCAGCCACCAGACAGTGGGAGGCTCCAGGAGAGGAAGGCAGGGAACCAGAAAGGCCTCCTGGAGCTGAGGAATTGCTGACCACAGTTGAGAGTTTATTAGACATGTTGGAAAAGGTAAACAGGTGTGCTAGTCAGATGAAACCAGTGGCAGGTGTGCTCTGGAGCTCTGTAGGCCCTCATGGAAACTGCTGCCCCGTGTTCTCAGCTGGTACTTGGTTATAGAGCTAGCATGATGCTGAACACCGCCCTAAGGGTCTAACGCCCACAACTCTCCAACCTCGTTATAGCATGGAAGAGGGCGTTTGCTGACCCATGGCAAGTCCCATGGAGGCCCTTGTATATAGGGCTGGATGGAGCCAGCAGGGGTACAGTCTACCCACTCTGTGTTGAGAAGAAGCCTCTTTGTCCTATCTATAGATGGACTGGTGAACAGCCTTGCCAGCCTGTTCTATAGAGATACTGCCATGATCCCAATGGCCTGGCTCTGCTTTCTATCATGATGCATCCCCTGGTGATACATAGACAGACTCTGTAGTCCCTTACTGTAATCTAAAATGGGGGGCCAGGAGGGACGGACGGACAGGGATCCTCTGTTTGAAATATGTTTGTCTTGAACACTCTCTCCTTAAAGGCCTGAGCTGAGAAAACGGCAAACTCTCTGGATTTGGGGAAGAAACTGAGTTGCTACTTTCACATGTACTGTGGGCTTTTGGTAGCTGTTGCTATAGGGGGCACCATTCTAAAGAGTACTTTTTACACTCTACGTATTTGTTCTTTTACCCAGAAAATGTGCCTGCCCTGTGGATGGGCCCAACTGCAAGGAGAGTTGGGTAGGACCACGGGACCGACCTTGGAGCAGAGAGCCCTGGGCCACCACAGACTGCCTGTTGTGCAAGGAGCGCTGAGACCATAGTGTAGCCTCTGATTAGGAGCCAGTGCTACCCAGGATTCAGTCCTTGTGATCCTTTGGTAGGTGCAAGGCTAGTCTGTGTTGAAGAAGAAGGGGACTGCTTAAGTTAGTGACCTAACATTATTTTCACTTTTAAAGTTTTTAACTTGTCTGAGTAAAACTTGTTTTAAAGTACATCAAGTTTGAGGTTCTAAGTAGTTGCCTTCTCTGTTGGGGCTCTTAAGTTTTTCATGATTGAAAAGGGGCCTGGAGATTTGGCAGAGTCTGAACTTACTGATTGGTTCCAGCAAGGTCCCATGGGAGACAGTGGGCAGAGCTTAGAATACTGCAGACCCTGGGTATCTCCTTCACCCACAAAAGCTTTGCCCAGGGAGCTATCCACCATGGCAGTTGACCCCCTTCCTTAGTCTCTGGCCTGAAGCAAACTTTATGTGGTCTGTCTGATTCCCTAGAGTTGTCAGGCTTTTATGGCCAGAGACAATCAAGGCCCATTGACCACCCAGAGAAAGGGTGACTGTACAAAGGACAAAGTCAAGGCCAGGCACCTTCTCTCAAATATGTGTACCCACTAGTGGTCTTAAGCAGAGGCGTGAGCCATCTGAGAACGTTGGCAACATGAAGTGGAACCAAGTGCAGGAGTCTCAATAAGTAATTTAACAGATCTGTGAGGACCCCTAGCCAGGAGTAGGGTGAAACAGAAGGGAACCAGCAACCTAGAAGCCACAGAGAGTGGAGCTGGGAGAGCCTGTGCAAGTGCCCAGGCTAGGGCACAAGTCTAAGGAGAGACTTAGAAGGATTTTGACCTATTCCAAAAAATATGCAGTTTCCATCACACTACTACCTCTTGCCCTCTGCAGTCAACTTCCATGCCCCAATAGTTACCCTGGCTCATTCTGGCCTCAGCATGCCCTGTCTGAAGGAAATGTTCATATCTGCTGTGCAGCTCAGGTATCAAGCATCAGCTCCACCCACTGGCTATCATCTGCCCTGAATCTAAAGCAGCTCTGCTGAGTGGTGTCTTCTGGACAGCAGGTGGTGCTATCAGACCACTCCAGAGAGAGCAGGCAGGCAGCAAGATGAGCAAAGCTGTTGAGTGGATGCGGGGACATAGCAAGTAGACTGAGTTACAGTCCCTCCTGTTTAACATGGAAAGTGTGGGCTTGCTATCCCCAAGAAGGGTGCATGTGTTGTTACCACTTATTTTTTATGGTGTATTAAAGAGTAAACGCAGTGCTTTCACCGTAGTTGGACAGTGTTGTTGCACGTAGACACAAGAGTCTGAAGGTTGGCATGCTAGCATGGCTCTTCACCTCAGTCAAGCCCTTTAGTGCAGCATCAGTCCTGACAGCTTGAGAACCACCAAAACTGAGACATACCTGCCAGTGCTAAGCAGGTCTGCATGCCCCGGTGAGCCCAGGATTTGTCCCAGGGCTACCTCATGTGACTGGCAGATGGAGATTCGGGGAAGTAAGAGAATGGGCACTATATACAGCCTGGTCCATTAGAGGTGGAGAGGCTTTTGGTGGATGCCATGGAAATGTATGGACTATGCACATGATGGACTGTATAACTCCATTTTAAACAAGCATGGTGTTAATCACTGTAAAGCAATCGATGGGTGTCTGTTCACCTTCATACAGCCACTCAAGTGAGCTGGTACATGTGTAGGGACTGGTAGGGTGAGTGAGGACCCTGAAGCACTCAAAATAGCATGTTCCTTGGGGACCTTTCTGCTATACCCCTACCTCATCTACGCCAGCTTATAATCCAGTGTAGGCTTTTCCATTTCAGACTCAGACCCTGCCTAGATGCATCCTCCTGTGGACCTGCAGACACCCTGTGCTCTCCCTTCTGTTCTCCTTTACGCTCTTTTTGGATTCTACCTTCCTGTCCAGGAAGCTCCTGGCCAAACTTCTAAGCACCATGGGATGCTTGCTTCCTACTTTTTGCACTGCCGAACCCAAGTCCTGACTTGTGTTCCTCCATTAAGCCTTACCCCTGACTGTTCCCTGCCAGCCTCCAGCATTCTTAAAACTAGGTCAGAAGCAGATGAAAACTCCTGGTAACAGTCCTGCTTCAGTCCTCTCTGTTGAGTGGCTGCTACTTTCCCTAGGAAATCCCACATGCTGAGCCCACGGACCCCTACTTTCATCTCTGCTTAACGGCTTCGCAGTTAGGCGGGTACTAACTGCCCCTAGACACTGCCTACAGGATATGCATGCTTGATGCTAGACACTGCCTGCAGAGCATGCATGCTTGGGGCTCAAGGCCAGCTCCCTAACCAGCTTGAGGCCCACTTCCTTTCTGCCTTACAAGCTTGGAGAAGCCTTACCCCATGCTGACCACCCCAGGTGTCTTTCTTTTTTTTTTTTTTTTTTTTTTAAAGATTTATTTATTATTTTATGTAAGTACACTGTAGCTGTCTTCAGACACACCAGAAGAGGGAGTCAGATCTTGTTACGGATGGTTGTGAGCCACCATGTGGTTGCTGGGATTTGAACTCTGGACCTTCGGAAGAGCAGTCGGGTGCTCTTACCAACTGAGCCATCTCACCAGCCCCCCCCAGGTGTCTTTCTACCATCCACAGGGCATGCTATCATTTAGTTGTCTGACATTTTCTGTGCATCCTTCTTGTCTTTGTTTGGACATAGGTTTCCTGACAGCAGCTATGTGTCTTTTGTTTCCTGATGTCTCTCAAGCACTGTGGACATGCTGTGTGTAGTGGAAATCCAGTAAATATGAGATAGATAAGGCAATATTTTGTTGGTTTTCTTATTAACAAATACTTGTGAGATGTTTTAATATTCTTTGAAGAAATGACTTAGTGGTTACAGAGGACCCAGTTTGTTCCCAGCACCCACTGGGAGACTCACAACCATCCAGATCCAGTGTATTTAATATCTCCCTTTGCCCTCCAAGGGCACACACATGTATACATAACCAAATTTAAACATTTTTTAAAATATTATATTGAGGAATGCTACATTTTCTCACATGTAGATTTTTATATAAATACCCAATGAATAACTGACTCAGAGTTTATAACTCAAACTCTTGAAAGAGTAGACTATTTTGTATGTGTGTGGGTGGGGGGGTTATTTCACTTAAATTTCCACATCACAGTTCATCATCAAAGGCAGTCAGGAGGAGTTACAGAGACAAAGTTCAGAGCAGAAACTGAAGGAACAACCATCTAGAGACTGCCCCACTTGGGGATCCATCCCATAAACAACCACCAAACCCAGATACTATGGCAGATGCCAACAAGAGTTAGCTGACAGGAGTCTGATATAGCTGTCTCCTGAGAGGCTCTGCCAGTGCCTGGCAAATACAGCAGTGGATGCTCACAGTCATCCATTGGACAGAGCACAGGGTCCCCAATGAAGGAGCTAGAGAAAGTACCCAAGGAGCTGAAGGGGTTTGCAGCCCCATAGAAGGAACATCAATATGAACTGACCAGTACCCTCAGAGCTCCTTGGGACTAAACCCAATCAAAGAAAACACATGGTGAGACTGGTGGCTCTAGCAGAGGATGGCCTAGTTGGTCATCAATGGAAGGAGAGGCCCTAGGTCCTGTGACGGTTCTATGCCCCAGTATATGGGAATGCCAGGGCCAGGAATGGGAGTGGGTGGGTTGGGGAGCTGGGGGAGGAGGGAGGTGATAGGGGATTTTTAGAGGGGAAACTAGGAAAGGGGATAACATTTGAAATGTAAATAAAGAAAATATCTAATTAAAAAATGTGAGCAAAAAAATAAAAAATAAAAATAAAAGAACTGGAAAAAAAAAAAGCAACCAGGGCAAGAACCTGGAGGCTAGAGCTGATAGAGCAGCTATGGAGATCTGCTGCTTACTGGCTTGCTCCACATGCATTGTGCAGCCTGCTTTCTTATAGAACCCAGGATCACCAGCCCAAGGGTAGTACCACCCACCATGGGTTGAGCTGTCCCCCAACAATCACTAATCGAGAACATGCCATTTGGGCTTGCCTGCTTAATGCTAATGGCATTTTCTCAATTGAAGTTCCCTCCTCTCTGACGACTCTAGCCTTAGTGGAAGCTCAACTATCTCCTGCTACTGTAGCTAAGGAGGATAATCCAAATTTGGAATTTCCATGGCGGGCCTTCAAGCCAGAAAATGTGGGGTGGGGAAGTAGTTGGTCTCATCAACCTGGATCATTAGGAGCCAATTAATGTATGGGTGGAGTAGATGACGTTTGATCTCTGCTACATTGGGTGAAATAATACTTAAGTGGTCCCAAGTGAATAAGCTTACAGTTTTGGAAAAGAACAGTCCTGATCCACCTCTTTACAAACAGACAACTCCCAAAAACCCTCTCTCACCCTAAACAATAAGGCAATAAAATGTTTTGAATAATTTTATGTATATGAATGTTCTGCCTCTATGTGTACCATGCGCATGCCTGGTGCCAGTGGAGGACAGAACACATTGGGACTTCTAGAACTGGAGTTACAGATGTTTGTGAGCCACCACGTGGGTGCTGTGCATCAAACCCAAGTCCATGAAGAACAGCCAGCCACAGAAAATACTTTTAAAAATTAGTATTGGCCGGAGCATCTGTGAGAGCCATCTTCCTTCCTGGATCCCACCAAGACTAGTCTACACAGGTGAGAGTGTGGACTACAGAAGTTAACAGCTTCTGGGACAGGCGGGAGCCACAGAGCTTCTGTGGCAGACCCCGTTTCGGGGACCAGACATCCGGGCACCTTCCCTGCCAGAGGAGAGGTGTCTGCCCAGCCTGGGAAGCCATTGCCGGAACATCTGCCGGAAACATCTTGGTTCCCGGATCCTGCCAAGACTAGTCTGCACAGGTGAGAGTGTGGACGACAGAAGCTAACAGCTTCTGGGACAGGCCCTGTTTCGGGCCTTCATCTTCTGCCAGGAGGCAAGTCTGAACAACAGATATCTGTGCACCTTCTCTGCAAGAGGAGAGCTTGCCTACAGAGAGTGCTCTAACCACTTAAACTCAGGAGAGAGCTAGTCTCCCAGGTCTGCTGGTAGAGGCTAATAGAATCATGAAAGGAACAAGCTCTAACCAGAAACAACTATAACAACTGACTCCAGAGATTACCAGATGGCAAAAGGCAGACATGAGAATCTTACTAACAGAAACCAAGACCACTCACCATCATGAGAACCCAGCACTCCCACCTCAGCCAGTCCTGAGTACCCCAACACACCTGAAAAGCTAGACCCGGATTTAAAGGCATATTTCATGATGATGATAGAGGACATAAAGAAGGACTTTAATAACTCACTTAAAGAAATACAGGAGAATACTTGTAACTGCTAAAGAGTTACAAGTCCTTAAAGAAAAAGAGGAAAACACATCCAAACAGGTGATGGAAATGAACAAAATATGAGATGGAAGAGAGAATCTCAGGTGCAGAAGATTCCATAAAGAACATCAGCACAACAATCAAAGAAAATGCAAAATGTAAAAGGATTTTAACTCAAAACATCAAGGAAATCCAGGGCACAATGAGAAGACCAAACCTATGGATAACAGGAGTAGATAAGAATGAAAATTTTAACTTAAAGGGCCAGCAAATATCTTCAACAAAATTATAGAAGAAAACTTCCCAAACCTAAAGAAAGACATGCCCATGAACATACAAGAAGCCTACAGAACTCCAAATAGACTGGACCAGAAAAGAAATTCTTCCCAACACATAATAATCAGAACAACAAATGCACTAAATAAAGAGAGAATATTAAAAGTAGAAAGGGAAAAAGGTCAAGTAACATATAAAGGCAGGCCTATCAGAATGACACCAGATTTTTCACCAGAGACTATGAAAGCCAGAAGATCCTGGACAGACACTAAGAGAACACAAATGCCAGCCCAGGCTACTATACCCAGCCAAACTTTCAATTACCATAGATGGAGAAACCAAAGTATTCCACGACAAAACCAAATTCACACATTATCTTTCCACGAATCCAGCCCTTCAAAGGATAACAGAAAAAAACCAATACAAGGACGAAAACCACGCCCTAGAAAAAGCAAGAAAGTAATCCTTCAACAAACCTAAAAGAAGACAGCCACAAGGACAGAATGCCAACTTTAACAACAAAAGAAAATAGGAAGCAACAATTACTTTTCCTTAATATCTCTTAATATCAATGGACTCAACTCCCCAATAAAAAGACATAGACTAACAGACTGGCTACACAAACAGGACCCAACATTCTGCTGCTTACAGGAAACCCATCTCAGGGGAAAAGACAGACACTACCTCAGAATGAAAGGCTGGAAAACAATTTTCCAAGCAAATGGTCTGAAGAAACAAGCTGGAGTAGCCATTCTAATATCTAATAAAATCGACTTCCAACCCACAGTCATCAAAAAAAACAAGGAGGGGCACTTCATACTCATCAAAGGTAAAATCTTCCAAGAGGAACTCTCAATTCTGAATATCTATGCTCCAAATACAAGGGCAGCCACATTCATTAAAGAAACTTTAGTAAAGCTCAAAGCACACATTGCACCTCACACAATAATAGTGGGAGACTTCAACACACCACTTTCATCAATGGACAGATCATGGAAACAGAAACTAAACAAGGACCCAGTGAAACTAACAGAAGTTATGAAACAAATGTATCTAACAGATATCTACAGAACATTTTATCCTAAAACAAAAGGATATACCTTCTTCTCAGCACCTCATGGTACCTTCTCCAAAATTGACCATATAATTGGTCACAAAACAGGCCTCAACAGATACAAAAATATTGAAATTGTCCCATGCATCCTATCAGATCACCATGGACTAAGGCTGTTCTTCAGTAACAACATAAATAATAGAAAGCCAACATTCACGTGGAAACTGAACAACACTCTTCTCAATGATACCTTGGTCAAGGAAGGAATAAAGAAACAAATTAAGGACTTTTTAGAGTTTAATGAAAATGAAGCCACAACATACCCAAACTTATGGGACACAATGAAAGCATTTCTAAGAGGAAAACTCATAGCTCTGAGTACCTCCAAAAAGAAACTAGAGAGAGCACACACTAGCAGCTTGACAACACACCTAAAAGCTGTAGAACAAAAGGAAGCAAATTCACCCAAGAGGAGTACACGGCAGGAAATAATCAAACTCAGGGGCAAAATCAACCAAGTGGAAACAAGAACTATTCAAAGAATCAACCAAACGAAGAGCTGGTTCTTTGGGAAAATCAACAAGATAGATAAACCCTTAGCCAGACTCACTAAAGGGCACATGGACAGCATTCTAATTAACAAAATCAGAAATGAAAAGGGAGACATAACAACAGATCCTGAAGAAATCCAAAACACAATCAGATCCTTCTACAAAAATCTTTACTCAACAAAACTGGAGAACCTGGATGAAATGGACAAATTTCTAGACAGATACCACATACCAAAGTTAAATCAGGATTAGGTTAATGATCTAAACAGTCCTATATCCACTAAAGAAATAGAAGCAGTCATTAATAGTCTCCCAACCAAAAAAAAAAAAAAAAAAAAAAAAAAGCCCAGGACCAGATGGGTTTAGTGCCGAGTTCTATCAGACCTTCAAAGAAGATCTAATTCCAATTCTTCACAAACTATTCCACAAAATAGAAGCAGTATGTACTCTACCCAACTCATTCTATGAAGCCACAATTACTCTGATACCTAAACCACAAAAAGACACAACAAAAATAGAGAACTTCAGACCTATTTCCCTTATGAATATCGATGCAAAAATACTCAATAAAATTCTCGCTAACCGAATCTAAGAACACATCAAAACAATCATCCATCCTGGCCAAGTAGGTTTCATTCCAGGGATGCAAGGATGGTTTAATATACGGAAATCCATCAACGTAATCCATTATATAAACAAACTCAAAGACAAAAACCACATGATCATCTCGATGCTGAGAAAGCATTTGACAAAATCCAATACCCATTCATGATAAAAGTCTTGGAAAGATCAGTAATTCAAGGCCCATACCTAAACATGATAAAAGCAATCTACAGCAAACCAGTAGCCAACATCAAAGTAAATGGTGAGAAGCTGGAAACAATCCCACTAAAATCAGGGACTGACAAGGCTGCCCACTTTCTCCCTACCTATTCAACATTGTACTTGAAGTCCTAGCCAGAGCAATTCAACAACAAAAGGAGATCAAGGGGATACAAATTGGAAAAGAAGAAGTCAAAATATCACGTTTTGCAGATGATATGATAGTATATATAAGTGACCCTAAAAATTCCACCAGAGAACTCCTAAACCTGATAAACAGCTTCGGTGAAATATCTGGATATAAAATTAACTCAAACAAGTCAATGGCCTTTCTCTACACAAAGGATAAACAGGCTGAGAACGAAATTAGGGAAACAACACCCTTACAATAGTCACAAATAATATAAAATACCTTGGCGTGACTCTAACTAAGGAAGTGAAAGATCTGTATGATAAGAACTTCAAGTCTCTAAAGAAAGAAATTAAAGAAGATCTCAGAAGATGGAAAGATCTCCCATGCTCATGGATTGGCAGAATCAACATTGTAAAAATGGCTATCTTGCCAAAAGCAATCTACAGATTCAATGCAATCCCCATCAAAATTCCAACTCAATTCTTCAATGAATTGGAAAGGGCAATCTCCAAATACATCTGGAATAACAAAAAACCTAGGATAGCAAAAACTCTTCTCAAGGATAAAAGAGACTCTGGTGGAATCACCTTGCCTGACCTAAAGCTATACTACAGAGCATATGTGATAAAAACTGCATGGTACTGGTATAGCGACAGACAAGTAGACCAATGGAATAGAATTGAAGACCCAGAAATGAACCCACACACCTATGGTCACTTGATCTTTAACAAGGGAGCTAAAATCATCCAGTGGAAGAAAGACAGCATTTTCAACAAATGGTGCTGGCACAACTGGCGGTTATCATGCAGAAGAATGCGAATTAATCCATTCCTATCTCCTTGTACTAAGGTCAAATCTAAGTGGATAAAGGAACTCCACATAAAACCAGAGACACTGAAACATATAGAGGAGAAAGTGGGGAAAAGCCTCGAAGATATGGGCACAGGGGAAAAATTCCTGAATAGAACAGCAATGGCTTGTGCTGTAAGATCAAGAATTGACAAATGGGACCTCATAAAATTGCAAAGCTTCTGTAAGGCAAAAGACACTGTCAATAAGACAAAAAGACCACCAACAGATTGGGAAAGGATCTTTACCTATCCTAAATCAGATAGGGGACTAATATCCAATATATATAAAGAACTCCAGAAAATCAAATAACCCCATTAAAAAATGGGGCTCAGAGCTAAACAAAGAATTCTCACCTGAGGAATACCGAATAGCTGAGAAGCACCTGAAAAAATGTTCAGTATCCTTAATCATCAGGGAAATGCAAATACAAACAACCCTAAGATTCCACCTCACACCAGTCAGAATGGCTAAGATCAAAAATTCAGGTGACAGCAGATGCTGGCAAGGATGTGGAGAAAGAGGAACACTCCTCCATTGTTGGTGGGATTGCAGGCTTGTACAACCACTCTGGAAATCAGTCTGGCGGTTCCTCAAAAAAGTGGACATAGTACTACTGGAGGATCCCACAATACCTCTCCTGGGCATATATCCAGAAAATGTTCCAACCGGTAAGAAGGACACATGCTCCACTATGTTCATAGCAGCCTTATTTATAATAGCCAGAAGCTGAAAAGAACCCAGATGCCCTTCAACAGAGGAATGGATACAGAAAATGTGGTACATTTACACAATGGAGTACTACTCAGCTATTAAAAAGAATGAATTTATGAAATTCCTAGGCAAATGGATGGACCTGGAGGGCATCATCCTGAGTGAGGTAACTCAATCACAAAAGAACTCACATGATATGTACTAACTGATAAGTGGATATTAGCCCAGAAACGTAGAATATCCAAGATATAAGATACAATTTGTGAAATACATGAAGCTCGGGAAGAAAGAAGACCAAGGTGTGGATACTTTGCCTCTTCTTAGAATTGGGAGCAAGGCACCCATGGAAGGAATCACTCTTACAGTTGGGAAACACTTTGAAGTAGGGTTTTTTTTTTATTTAAGATGTAGATTATTTATTCATTTTGTTTGTTTTTCAAAACAGGGCTTCTCAATAGCCCTAGCTGTCCTGGAACTCACTCTCTCTGCAGACTAGGTTGGCCTCAAACTAGGAGATCTGCCTGCCTCTGCCTCCTTAGCACTGGGATTAAAGGCCTGCGCTAGCACACCTGGTTTGAAGTACTTTTAAAATTAACCCACCGATTATCAGGGAAGCTACTTCTGGCTTACCAGATAACTGCATTCTGCAGCAGTTTTTCAATTTTCATGGATCGGGCTTCTGTTTTGATATTTCTCTTTTTTTTTTTTTTTTTTTTTTTTTTTTTAATAATTAATTTATTTATTATATGTAAGTACACTGTTGCTGTCTTCAGACACTCCAGAAGAGGGAGTCAGATTTTGTTACGGATGGTTGTGAGCCACCATGTGGTTGCTGGGATTTGAACTCCTTTTTTGCTGGGATTTGAACTTGACCTTCGGAAGAGCAGTCGGGTGCTCTTACCCACTGAGCCATCTCACCAGCCCCCTGATATTTCTCTTAACTAACAGAAGAAATTGGAAGGCAAGAAACGAAGAAAGTGGAACACGCAGAGTTGGGGCGTATATTCTGCTCTGTAGACTGGGCTTGCCTCAATATAAATCACAGTGGTGACACCTGCACTTCCTGGCCATGTACCCGAGTTTCCCATAGCTCTCATGCCCTGTGTCTTATTAAACCGCTGGAGTCAAAAGCCACGCAGACTCTGTAGAAGACAAAGGTACACCGACCATGGGCCAGGGAGAGGGACCGTCAACCTGAGAAGACAAGTGCACGCTGCACCAGTTCACTCACTGTGGCCTAAGTACGGTGTAACATGTGGCCTAAGTGGCTCCATGAAACTGAGGGGACCAAGGAGCCTTCCCAGTTTCTTTTTACACTGACCGAGAGTCACTCACTTTCCTTTTAAACAATTGTCTTCTCTGTGGTTTGGTGCTCATTCCTGTATTTGCCTTTGACTCCATGATGGCAGCCATACCTCGTACACCTGATCTTCACAGTGGGATACCACAGTGTTGGAGTCAGTGGATAGCCAAGCATGGGCACATGATCACAGCCTGGATTTTTGTCCACAGTGACCTGTGACAACAAACAATAAAACCTGACACCTAGGTTGGAGATGTCGTGACCAGATATTATTCAAAACAAGTCATCTGCTCCCAAGGCCAACATCCTGGGGACACAGTCAAAACACAGACACAGCAGAAAAGGAATCCCCCAGCGCAGCTCAGGCACCCCTGAACAGTGACGGGCAGTCTCCACAGCCTTCCTTCCACAGGCTCATTAGAGCTGTGGGAGAGGTCAAGATCACCCTGTCGCTGGTGTTCAGGCCTATGAGACTGTCACCCAACCCCTTTATGCTTCCTCTAGGAGGCTCTGTTAACTGTCTTCTTGGCAGTCCCTCCCACCCATGCTGACTGCCTGGCAGGAGGCCTAGTGAGGTGGCAGCTTGACACACAACCCTCTCAAACTAACACTGGAGACATGCCAGTGTTGCTACCAAAACTATTTCTGTGAAAGGGTTCTGTTGCTTCCCAGACACAAGAAAACCTTAAAGGTGCTTCCCCAGTCTGTCCTTAGGGGTACTGTTTGTACCCCAAGGACTGTCCTCTGTTCCCAAGTGCCCAAGGCCCCCCACAGCCTCAGGGAGCATAACAGTGTAAAAGGCATTACGGCTGAATAATTGCTTGTATGTATTGGGCTGGCCTCTGACTGCTCTTGCCTACTCTAACCCTCATCCGGATCTGTGGAGCATCTACTTCCAGTCATGGATTGAAAATTTGGGGGGAAATCATATCTGGGCTAAGCATGTACGGGCTTTTCCTTGTCACTTCTAAATGCTATAATGTTGAGAAATGTATGCATATAGTATAGTATTCATACAACACTTGTGTTCTACTGGGTATGAAGAGTACTTGTGATTTAAAGTCTGCAGGAAGAGGTGTGCACAGGTCATCCAGATAACTGTGCCACTTAATGCAGGGGTCTGAGCATCCATAGATTCTAATATGGGGGGCTGGTATGTTGGCTCAATTCTCAGAAGATACAGTAGCCCTAGAATGATGGGGTAGAGTCCCGGAAGATGGGAGCTTCATGGGTGGGAAGAGGCCATGCTAAAGCCAGAGACCAGGTGAGTGGGTTCCAGGCTGGGTTCTCCTTTTGGTAACACTGAAAGGTGCTAAGGTGGTATGTGCAGGACCTAATCAGGAGAGGGAAGTGTGACAAGGTGGCCACCATCTTCCTACCTGGGCTTAGGAGAGCCGTGCTAAGCCCTGTTGTTCTGGTTCCTAGCAATCCAGGGAGTAGGAACAGGGCTGGCTTCTGCCTGCATCAGCTGATTACAACAGCTCCCTCTCAGAAGTGGAGCTCTGGGTCCTCTGGTGTCTGACCTTCCCTGGGGATATATGCTTTCCTCATCCTGCTGCCCACCTCAGGCCTGGCCCAAGAGCCTGCATCCTGTCTTCTCTTCCAGTCTTCCACCATTCCTCTGCCTGACTTTACAGCTATGATGGCCACCAGCCCTGTCTCTTCACATCCCACCTGCCTGCTGTTCTACTGTAGGCTATAAAAGTGGATTCTGCATGGCTTTCAGGATAAGTTCTAAACATTGCTTCAGCTGAAAAGAGCCTTTTCAAATCATGCCCTGCTTGCCACCCAAGATACTAGCTCATACAACAGGCTGCCACAGGTTCAGCCTCATCTTTCCAAAGGGCTCTTGGTTCCTGGGTTTCTTAACAGATACTTTCAGTGTCCCCCCGTCTTGGAAGTGTCTTCCGAGGGGGGCACTCCTGCCTGGTATGTTCAGAGCTTGCATCATGCATAAGCTGAGACTTCACCACATGTGTACATGAGCCATTGTCATTCTCCAGCAGCAGGGGACGTCTCCAGGACAGCTGCTGCCTCCATGGTCTGCTGTCTGCAGCACCCCTCCATAGCGTGGACCTGTTGTAGCAGGGTGGAGGCTTGAGATAAGAGGACCTGAGGTCAACAAACCCTGCTTAGAGTTTTAAAGTACTTGAACCAAAGTACTACAGACACAGTGGTTCTGCTCACTGACAAGTGTGCATTCAAAAATGGAAAGACCATGTGGAAAGATGGGCTTTTATGACTGAAAGTTGGCAAACTAGAAAAGACGCCTGAATCAGTTGCAGCCACATGTCTGGGCATTCTGTGGAAAGCTTACTCATGTTGGAACGAATAGTGGATCAAGATGTGATGTTTTCGTTGGTAGCAGTACCTAAAGGAGCGTTGGCAGCTAGGCCATAGCATATTTTTATCTATTTTAAGAGAGTTTTTAAAGATAAAAACAAGACAGAAAAGTGCAGCAGAGACACATAGCCTTACTGCCTGTCTGACCCTTTACAGAAGTATGCAGGGTTTTGATCTAAAGGATTAAAAAATAAAATAGGTAATTGAAGGTATACAAAATTTATACATATTTCTCCAGAGTGCTGTATGTTTAAGCAAAGTAAGATTTTTCCACATTTAAAAAAATTTTTTTAATTGTCAAAGGTTATAAAAATTAACTGTCAACGTGTCAGAATTACTTAAATAGTTTATGTTTGTTAGGTCATATTAACAGTTCTGCAAAGGTAAAAGCTGCTGGTGACTCTTGTTATCCAATGTTCACCTAGTTGCCAGTGTGGAGTAGAAGGTATGGCTTGCGTGGAGCATGTCACGCACATTCAAATTCAGACGGTTCCCATGTGGCTGCCAGCGTTACACTAACTCATGGACCTTGAGAGTGACCAGTTGTGAACGGATGCTGAGCACTGTGGGTGAAGGCTTCTTTTGTACCATGCATAGTACCAGGAGCGAACAGACACGCGTGGTGTTTTCTCTACTGACATCCTCCATGTTGTTAGCTCTCCTGACAGTTCTACTACATTTTTGTTTTTTGTTTTTTCCTCCAGCTCTTATTCCACAAACTACTCTTTCACTAGTGCTTCTATTCCCAATGTAGGAGTTTTTGTTGAGAGGGGACTTTGATTTTTGTCATAGGAGACTGTTTTCCTAGAAAGGTTTGCAGGCGCTGCGCTTCTCTCTTTCCCCACCCTGTGCTTTGAGGGTTAACTATCACATGTCACTTTCTGGGAGGAAATCATTGTGTGTTTGGGTCCCATTCAACCCAATTCTGCCTAATTCTGAGGCTTGATGAATGAGCCTGAGATGGAGGAGCAGTCAGTCCCTTGAATCCTGCCGGCAGGGGTGGCTGTCGCCTCAGCCTCGGCTTTGCACATTGAAATAATCCTCCGTGTTATTGCTGAGTGACCAAGGGACGCGGAATGAGCTTGGGACTAGCAGGGGCTGTCAGCCACTCATCGGTCCACATGGCATCTCTAGGCTTGGGAACTTTGACCGTGGGTGCCTTCTTCAGCTTCGTGGGGCGTCGGTATAAAAGGAGGCGCAAGAAGCGCTCTGAAAGGAAAGGTAATTACTCGGGCACGTAGGTGGAGTTTGCGAGCCACACCACAGTGTCTTCTGGGGTGGGCTGCCTGCGGCTCAGCCTTGCTGGCCGGCCACTTCTCTGTTTCACTGTTGATTTGAATGCCTCTCTCTTGCTGATACTTTATGGAATTTGATAGGGCACGCCGACAAAGGAAGCTTTGAAGATGCGTTTGTAAGTGTGAGCGGAGGTCCTTTTAGCTTCTGTCTACAGGGTGCTTTTGGAGGGGTGTTTGTGAAGCTGTGGAAGTTTGAAGCGTGAGCATTACAAGGCTTCTCTGTTTAGAGAGGTGATTCGTAAGGATCGCTCTTGCCGCTGTTCGTTCTTCAGCCATGCCTCTTTTGTCCTAAATTTGTTTAGTATACTGAGAGGGCAAGACCATAGCTGTTACCGTGGAAATACTTTCCCTCTGCAGAAGCAGGGATAAGTCCTTCACAGTCAGTACCCGGCTTATTTCAGTACTTAATTCCACTCTGTGTTTTAAGACTTTAAAATCCATATGGTTTTTTGTTTGTTTTTAAACAAGATTCAAAAGTTTTTATAGTAGTAAAAGCATCATGTGCCTTCAAGGGCACAAACAGTATCCACTACTATAAAAACTGCAAACCGTTAGCTTGTAGAGGGAAAATAGTGCATATAAGCTACCAACAGTTACTGTCTCCATATAACTGGTAATATTTTAAAAGTATCCCAGTGAGCAACTGCTGCTAGCTGGGAACAGTAGCTATGCTGAGCAGCTCACTGCCCTGCCTCCACCTTCCTAGACACTGCCTCAGTGCTACCGCCCCATAGGATTAGGACATGAGCTCTGTAGCCAGCAATGGTAATGCCTCAGGAAATAAAATGAGCTATAGTTTTGTTTTGTTTTTTAAGGATGAAGAAGAAATTGATTTTAGAGCCAGCAGTCTTTGTAGTTTGTTCAGGGTAAAACTGGAGTGCTTAACAGAATGTCAGGGGTACATTAGAAGGACATCACGGTCCCTACATCCTTGTGGGCAAAGTGCATGTGCTGTTTTTACTACTGTATAGATAGAACAAAGAGAAGCTCAAAAAAGCCAATTTAATACCCACTTGCTCTTAGAAGAGTATCTTAGAAGAGTCCAGTCCTGCTGGACTTCATATCTTCAATGCCAGTCAAGAGCACAGAAGTAAAACTACAGGGAGTGCTGATCCATTAGCCCAGTTTAGAAATGCCACTTGTTCTGCAGACCCTCGGCACAAGCCACTTAGCTGGGAGAGTGATGGGGCATCCAAACCTAATGCTGGGCACATGGCTTTGGACTCCCTGCAGTCCCAGCTCAGGGGAGCTTCCTCGAGTACACTGGAACTGTGTCCACTGCAGGAAAAGCTCTGTTGCAAGCCTGCCTTCTTTGGACCAGCATCCTAAAGTATAGAGTATCACACCGTTGCAGCTAGGCCTCTATAAGATGGGACCTTGTTCCTGGCCGGACTTCTAAATAAGCTTATTGTCAGTTACTGAGCAGTGTGACCTTGTGTAGTGGTACCTGCTCTTGGTGGTTTATAATATGTCTCTGAAGCTAATAGAAATGCCTTCAAAACAGTAGAGGCTGTGAAGACTGGACATGTAGTTACACCAAAGTTATTTAAGATTGGAAGTGTGTGCTTTTGAAATACTTTAAGATCATGTGTCATGAATTGTGTTTTGTCTAAGACTGGGGAAATGCATGCTTTTAAAATTTTAGTTCTGTAGTGAAACTGTAGTGACAAGCTGCCTGTTGAACTGTGACAACAATACATTTTCAATGATTTTTCTCCCTCACTCCTTCATTTCCTGTGTGGCTGCTCTGCTCCCCCCCCCCCCCAGGACGAACATTGATTGGCTCGTGTGCAGCTCGGGAGGAGCCACCAACACAGCAGAAAGTCCTATGGGAAGGAAGGCTGTTTAGTCCTGGTGCTGACCAGGCAAATGCTTCTGGTCAAGGCCTGAGAGAGGCCTTTAGCATGGTCAGACTGTGAGGCACATTAGAGTCTGATCAGGGGTCAGTTGCCAGCCACCGTGCAGGTGACAGGTGGGGTGAGCTGAAATTCAGAGATACTCCTTTGCTGTATTCCCCATGATCACCATCACATTGTATGTATAAGGTCCCATGTCTGTGTCCTGTCCCTTTTTCTGAGTCTTTTGTTTGTCCCAAATGTGAGAGCATCTTTAGACTGTTCCCAGTTCTTCTGCTCATATTAAAAGGCCGTTGTCAGGAGCTTTGATCTGAGGCCAGCCTCCTCTGCCTGGTTTCCAGGGTCAATAAATGAGTGGGGTTGGGCACGTTGTAGATAAGGCTCTAGCTCAGCAGAGGCTCAAACTCTGAGTACTGATGGAAAGTAACCCTGAGACTCAGAGCAACCTTCTCTGCTCAGTGTGATCCCGAGCTGCTATCGTGAAGTCTTCCCCTTAGTCTCAGCTCGAGTCTGGACAGAGGGGATCTTTTTGAGAGATGAAGAATAAGGGTTAGGATATAGGATAGATAGAGTGGCACTAACCATCTGTATATCTGCCCCGCTACCTAACAAGTGCCCACAAGGAACTTCTATTGGCATCAGAGATTTGGACATTCACAGCACAGGGGTAGACACAGGATTTCAGCAGTAAGAATGGTGCTCTTGACTGTCAGGCTCATGGTTTGCTCTAGAATGGACCATATGAAATCTCATCCCATATGACCAGGGAGGTGGCTTCTGTAATGTGTGGCTGCTATGTTGTTTATGCAGGTAGGACAATTCCTTAGACTCTGAGAGAGTGGAAGACACTTAATCTGTGATGTCAGCTATGAGTGATCCTCAAGCGTAGAAAGTTGTCACTGACCACACACACACACACACACACACACACACACACACACACACGGAAGAGCCGCACTTGTGGATAGATAGCTCAGATTTTCTAGAACGTGCTGTGACTGATACAGTGTATGTCTCATTACATTTGTGCTGACGGCTTCACGGCACAAGTGAGGACCTGGATGGCAGGTCAGGAGCTCCTCTCAGAGAGGGAGCATCCATGGTAGCAGCACATTCCAGGTTAGTAGCTGAAATACTGAGTCACACTCGAAATGTTACAGAAATTGGATCCAGAATAAATCTCAGTGATGCCAACTCCCAGTGTAAATGCTGGTATTAAAAATACAGTTTTAGAAACATTTTCAGTGGCTTTGCTCTCTTTAGTTGTCCCATGGGAAGGAGGGCTAATTAAATATAAGCAGAATATTATAGATTTTTATGTGTCTAATATTCATACTTGTTAATTTTTTTCTGAATATGGCTTTAGCTTATTACGAGGTTTTAAATTACATACAAAGTATTTTATATTCTGTTTCATCATTTGGTTATGGTAAATGTTCTTCCGTGAAGAGAATGATCTGGATTTGGTTTTTTCCAACTACTTCATAGGTGGAACTTGGGCTTATTACCTCATTCTGGGTCATTACGTTCTTAAATTTAAGCTCCATTTACATGTGTATCTGGAAGATAACTGAAAACAAGTTATTCAAGCTGTGGCATGAATGTATTTGTTTAGGGATTGTTTTAATTTTCCTGAGATAGATAGCCAGAGCTCAGGGATCTTCAGGTCATGTGGAAGGTACAGCCAGCCTGTGTCTGCTGGCTGTGGTCAGCGCTGTCCAGGGTTCTATCACCATCAGTTTCCTAACCCACCAAGAATAGTCACAGGCCTCGGGTGTGAAGAAGCATGACTGAAGGCTCTGTGCTGGCCTGGCTTCTCGCTAAAATATATTTAAATCGACAGGAGCACTCACTGTATGCAGGCCATATGGGCACTAAATCACAAGGACCCACTCAGTGTGGCCTGCAACAACCCCACCCCCCTACCCCCACCCTATGTACATTCTCTCCATAAGGAAGGCATGCTACTGCCCAAGCCAGGTCAGAGGGCCTGCAGACTCCAGCGCCCCTACCAGCCACCACCCTGTATACCCCGGCTCTTATTGCTAGAGAGGGGCCCCAACAGCAGAGAATTCACGTCCTTCAGCAAAGATAAAGGGAAAGTACCAGCAGCATACTGTTTAGTCTTGACTGTGTCAAACTCTGCCTTTCCCTTTGATCCTTTCCACTGATAAGCCTTTCCAGGTTCAGGACCTCAGTTTGCAGCCATACACTGACAAGTATAGACTTGGCACAAGGGAAGCTAATGTGGCTGATGTGGTCTCTCAAGGCAAGGCACTCGGTCCAGTGAGCACAAATGTGATCAGGAATGGGGCACCCTGATTACATACCCACCTCTGTGTACCCTGAGAAGTACCGGGGTGTATACTGCAGGCAGAGACCAAAAGCTCTGAGCTCTTCATGGGGTTTGTCGGCTGCTGGCAGGGCAGGTGCTGCAGATGAGAGGGCTGCTATGCTCGAGGATCTGGGACACCCAGAGGAGATGCTGGCTCTGGGCTTTTGAGGCCATTAATACCTGCAGTTCCATCTTGACAATAAGCGTGTATGGCACTTCCTAGGGAGGGAAGCCATGGGTACAGACGGCATGCTGAATAAAGCGGGGCTGGTGGGGCACTGAGACTCTGGTCCTCACTATGGTTACTCCATACTTGCCCTTTCTATATGGCGCTATTGACCTTGCTGCTACCTGACATTCTCGATAAACTGAGCTGGTGCTCAGCCACGCTAGCCTCGCAGCCCCAGCTAAGTGTGTCCAGGCACAGTGGGGGAGTGTTTACTTAGTTAGCGCAGCCAGTCAGCCTTTGGACAAATTTCTTCTAGCTAGCACATTTCAGTAAATATTTCAAAATGGAAATAATTGATGAAACCAGTGTTTTATCTTTTGGTGAAGAATAGTGTGTGGCTATTTTAATGACGAGCATGTAGAAACAGCAGACACCATCTAAAACATAGCTCAGCACCCCAGGAGTTCCTTGGTCCTCCTGGCACTCAGTGGGTTACCTTGAGGAAACAACTGTAGCAGTCACATGACAATGGGGGAGCTGGGGATCATGACTGTGGCTATGCAGGCTGGAGAGGCACCTCTGTATCTAGCACGCACATTGCAAGGAGTTGAATAAAGCAATAGAGCTGAGAAGGGCAGAGCGCAGCCCTCACTCAGCCCATCTTCACTGGGCTGACAAGCATGGGCAGGTACTAGAAGACAGTTACAGAGACTAACCCTGCTTCACCCATGTGGACTTCACCCGGGCAAGGAGGGAGACAGACAATAGACCCACTGTGTGTGGGACAGGAGCAGTGCCTGGATGGGATAATGATGGATGTCTCTCTGAGTAGGTGCTTGATCTGGGTTTCTTCAGAGAGGAAGCAGGAGCCCTGCAGTAATTTGGGAGAAAGCATTGCAGGTCCCCACTTGGAGAAATCACTTCTAGACTTCTAAGGGAACCTGGTATTAACTCAGTGAAAAAGAACCAGAAGCCATTGATGGGAGGTGCTTAGAGAAAGGTAAAACCGGGATGTCAGGCGATGTGGTTTATCAGAGACTGGTCAAGGCGGCAGGAAGAATGGTGCATGCCCACTTCTTAAGGCAGAACGAGGATGCTTGTTGAGTGTTCATCCAAACGGCTTTCATTCCTCCTGGAGCGAACCTGTGTTTGTATCCAGCTAAAGTCAAAGGCGCCAGCACATTCCTGGTACTGACCGAGGAAACGATACAGCAAATAGGTCAGCGTGGCTCAGAGGTTTCAAGTGCCTCCAGCCTGGGACAGCAGCACAACCTATGAGGAGAGGCTCAGGCGGGCCATCATGGGGCACACCGAAACATGTGAGCCTGGGGGCTGGTGCTTCCGGGTATTTCTGGTCTCAGCGTGAGAGGTGGGACTCTCAAGGTGACGCAAGTTTATACACATTTGTGTTGGTACAGTCTCTGCCTAAGTGAGCATTTACTTGCGGTCCTTGGAGAGGTCAGCCCTTGCAGGATCCTTTCTCAGCGTCCTCCTCTGCACTTGCCCCCGTCAGGCTTTGCCCACTAGTAGCTGAGCCTGTCCACGCAATTGACATGTAAGTGACCCACCAATGACTCACCTGCTGCCTGGGTGTGAGTTTTGCATGATAGCTGGTTTTTAATGGAGGGAGCGAGATCCGCATCCTACGGTGTTGCTTCTCTCCTTCCCATGTTTTCTATTACCTTCACTGTTTGTCTCTACCCTTCCCGGGTGCCATAACCTGTACCAGGTCCTCCTGAGCTGACGGCGAGTGGTGGCGGCTCTGCTGCTGCCCTTGGCTCTTTTCCCTGCCCCATGGGTTACCCCTACTGACATTCCACTTAGCATGATGAATGCTCTGCCTAGCTAGCCCGGCTGTGATTTCTCCACTTGCACTGTGCTGTAAAGACATACTTGCTCAGATGCTGTGTCCAGCTCTTACTGGCTGACACAGCCTGCCCTGCCTCCTCAGTACATACGAACTCTGCGGAGTTAGCTGAGCATCAGGGTACGTGGGTGGGTTTCTAGACAGTCAACTATTTTTGAAAACCTTAGTGGTGTTATTTTGCTAGGTGATATCGAAAGCAAAATACCATCCACGAAGGGCTTTTCATTTTCTGACACGCTTGGTTAAACCTGTTGAATTTCAGTTTGTTTTCCTTTAGGCGGTATGAGAAGTTTGTATTTCAGGAACCATTTTAAATAATCAATTCGTCATTTAGGTGTTCTGTTCTGTTGCTGTGGCTATAATACTATCCTCGAGTTGAGCTTACTGCTTGCGTATGTGAAGACTCAACACAAATAGTATTTCAAAACTCTGGTTTAAAGTTTTTGGTTCATATAAAAACAACACCAACATTAGTCATAAAGAACACATGAAGATTTTCTCAGAATCTGAGGCAGGATCCTTGGCGAGTATCTTCCTTTATTATGCACCACTGTATTTTTTTGAGACAGGGTTACTCACGGAACCTGGAACTCATCCATTTACTTAGGCCAGCCGGCCAGTGAGCTCTGCCTGTCCACACTCTTCCAGCACTGAGGTTAGGAACTGCTGTGGCCAGCTTTTTTTTTTTTTTTTTAAGATTTATTTATTTATTATATGTAAGTACCCTGTAGCTGTCTTCAGACATCCCAGAAGAGGGCATCAGATCTCATTATGGATGGTTGTGAGCCATCATATGATTGCTGGGATTTAAACTCAGGACCTTCTGAAGAGCACTCAGTGCTCTTAACTGCTGAGCCATCTCTCCTGCCCTGCTTCCAGCTTTTTGTGTAAGTGCTGGGGAACCAAACATGGGGCCATGTGTTCTTTACCGATGGAAGTATTCTCTGGCCCTCATGTTTGCCAGTCATCTTTATCTACTTGTAATTGCTCTCGGATACTTAGGGATAACATTTTCACTAGCCCAGGAGAAAAGATTCAGATTCTGTAGATCTTTGATATAAGCAAGTCATGTAGGCATGTTTTTTTTCTCTTTTATCCTAGATTATCTGTTTGTTACAGGGAGAGGAGCCTCCCTTTAACACCACCTCACCACCATGGGAAGATAAGGCCTGCCTCAGAGGTTAATAGAGATGTTAATACAAGTTTTTATGCTTTTGTTTTGCAAAATAAGGGTCTATAAAAAGGTTCATAACAGGGCTGGAAAGCTGGCTCAGCTGTTAAGAGCACTGGCTGCTCTTCCAGAGGTCCTGAGTTCAAGTCCCAGCAACCACATGGGGCTTACAACCATCTGTAATGAGGTCAGATGCCCTCTTCTGGTGCATCTGAAGACATTGTACTCACATACATTAAATAGATAGATAGATAGATAGATAGATAGATAGATAGATAGATAGATAGATAGATAGATAGATAGATAGATAGATAGATCTTTTTAAAAAGATACATAACAAAAATCATTGACTTGCACCTAATCTAAAAACAAAGCATTACCAATTTAATCACAGTAGTGTTTGTTAGGTGGTAAGGACGGCACAAATGAGAGGCCATGTGTCAAGGGAAAGCTCACTTGGGTGTCTCTGGTTTTAGCACCATCTTTGCCAAGCATTGTCCTTCCGTGTGTTGTGTTCTAATGCTGGGCTTTTCATTTTCTCCTGGGCATTCAGTCCTGTGAGCTGAGGCCCTTCAGGTGCTGGGCTCTCAAGTCCCGCTGGGAATGCTCCCCACAGGTTACTGTGTTAGTTCAGAGTTGCACAGTTATTCTTAACTTGCCTTTTTCTTGCACTGCCGTTAGAAGCACCTTGACTGGTGATGCTAAAGCAGCAGTCAGAATGGTAGCTGGGGCTCCAGTCATGAATTAAATGCAGGTTTCTGCTCTTCTGATGCTGACAGAGTCAAAAGGTCTCCGCACTGCTGCCTCCAAACTTTAGCTTGCCCCTCCCTTCCCCTCCCTGACCCCGGAGGCATCTTGAAAAATGAGGCAATTATTTTGAATGTTGCTATCAAATAAAGCCCATTCCTGGAATTCTCCTCCGTTGGGATTTTTGATGGGGTTTTAATTCTTGTTCATAGTTGAAGCTGTAAGACCTTCTTTTCAGGCCATAAAAAACAGCCGTGTGAAATGCTATAAAGCCCTGGGCGTCTCAGTCTGCTTTGTTTTATAACCTTTGGGACAAGGGTTGGCATTTGTAGGCACTGGCTTCTGCTCTGCAGGGATCTCTAGCTCTGGTTCTTGCCACACAGGTCCCCCACCCACCACCAGGCACAGCACAGTTATTTTCTACTGTGAGACATTTTCCATGTCCTTTACGGAATTTCAGTGAGAGCAGCACACTAAAGCAGACTGTGCAAGCCAGGTGACCTCACCAGGCCGTGTTCAGCCAGGACCCAGGATCCATCACTGTAGGAGACATCTGTAGAAAGCCAGCTCCCACTCACACCAACTGATCAGTCCTATAAAGAGTGAAGTTAGATTAATCGTGCCTTCTGCCCAACTCTGAGATGGTGTAGATCCCCGTGCATCGTGAGAATCCGTTGGTTCTCACGATGACCAAGGTCTTTGCTTCTCGATGATAGAAGTCCCACAGTGCGGCTGCTAGGTTGCATGGCAGTGCCCCATTTAGTCCTTGGACTCCTGGCTCCTCTGTATTCTGTTCCTGGCAGTGCCTTGTTCTCTTAAGCTATGCTCTCCTCATGGCCTGGCATGGTGGGCATATTTTCATGTGCTTGATTCCTGCTCGTGTGTCTCTTGTGGCCAATGGTTTCTTTTTTCACTCACACCCATTTTCTTATTGGATCATGTGCTTTACCGTTGACCTTCATATCCACCCCCTCCTGTGCTGGCTATGTGGTTTTCAGCTGCTTTCTCCCAATACTCACTTTTTAAGCAGGGCCTACAAGAGCAGGTTTATTTCTCAAGTCCAGTTTATCAGCTTTCCCTTTCCTGGCTTTTCTTTGTGGACTATCGAGTCTGACAGTTCAGCCATGGGTCCCCAGCAATTCCTCTTAAGGTTTCATGGTTCTGTGTTTTGCATTAAGTCCCCAACTCATTTAGAAATCACATTTTGGGGAGGGGAGACTGTGCCAAGGTTCTCCCCCTCTCCTGGCTCCCCCTCTGTGTGGAAGGCTGTCCTCCCGCTGGCCACTCCTGCACCATTGTCCACCCAGGCTGCCAGGCTCACTGTTCTGAGCTCTGCTCAGTCCTGTGCTCCACTGTCTGCCCCTTGCTGACCCTGCCCTAGATGTCCTCTACCCCAGAGGGCTGCTTTTGCCTTCCTCCCCTCCCCTTATCCCAGGGGTGAAGTCTGTGTTAATGTCACCTCATGGCCACTCCACAAGCCTGTCATCCCCGTAGATTGGCTGTCCCCACTGTAGGAATCCTCCTGATTCTCTGACTGATAGGTGTTTTGTTTTTTTAATTAGAATTTGCTCATGTGATCATCATGAGACTCAGGGCCTTGTCCATATAAGAGGAAGGAGGACAGTGCCTTACAGCAAGTGGGGGCAAGTCCAGCACCTCGCCAGGCCTCTCTGCTACTTCCCACCAAGCAGACAGCTTAGTTAGGATTACCATTACTGTGATAACACCATGACCAAAAGCAACTTGGGGAGGGAAGGGTTGATCACTGTTCCATCGAGCAGTCCGCCATCAAAAGCAGTGAGGGCAAAGCTCAGACAAGACAGGACCCTGGAGGCAGGAGCTGACGCAGAGGTCACGGAGGAGTGCTGCTCACTCGCTTGCCCCTTGGCTTACTCAGCCAGCTTTCTGGTAGAACCCAAGACCACCAGCCCAGGGGTGATGCCCTGCCCCATCAATCACTAATTAAGAAAATGCCCTGCAGGCTTGCTTAAAGCCTGAACTTAGGGAGGCATTTTCTTAATTGAGGGTTTTTCCTCTCGGATGACTCTAGCTTTTGTCAAGTTGGCATAAAACTGGCCATCATAGAAGGCCTCTTACTGCCCCTTCTAGGGGCTCCAATGGCAGTGTTAGATTGCTCCCCAGTGGGTAACAGTTGTCTCATTTCTCGTGGGAGTGAACCTTGTGACTCCCCCTCGGGCATGTCTCATTCCACCCCTGCCTGGGACTCCAGGCTCAGGACTCCTCTTAAGAGCCTGTCGTGGATGGGATCAGGCTGGGCTCTGCTGGTGTAGACATTGTCCGTGAGTTTTCCTTCTCAGCAGAGAGAACTGCTTTTGTCCGGATTTGTTTTCTTGTCTGATTTTTGTTTTGTTTTCATCTGTGCCCTTTGGTTTAGGCGATTTCCAACTTCTTCCACCCTGAGTCAGGTTAACGAGGCTTAAGGAAATTTCAGAGCTTCTGGGCACCGCCTTGGCTTCTAGGGCACAGCATGCGCTTCCTGATCTGGTTGTTTTCTTTCTCTTATTCCGAAATCTGGGGCTCTTGATGTACATCACAGAGCAGGAAGAAAAGGTGAAGTATGTTTCCTCCATCTTCTGCACATTGCATTTTGGTCATCTTTTGGACTCCTTCCTTGTCCCCTCCCTCTCCCACAGATACCCATCCCCTCCCAGATAGCTCTGCTCCTACTACCTTTTTGATGTATGTGACCCAAAGAATTTTGTTAGGATTGTTTACAGGAACAGAAATGAATTTGTTTACAAGAACATGAATTTCTTACCAATGGCTACACCACTGAAGAAAACACCTCTCCCTCCACCACCTATAGTTAGCTGCCTGTAATTGTTTAGATGGAGGAGACCCCCGTGAGGCCCTCCCCATTTCATGACAGGGGGTTGATGGGTCCTGTCTTGAGCTTGTGATCACAGCCACTGTGAGGTTAAGATACAACAACTGTGCCATGCCTGGAAGCCAGCTTTCTATTCTGTTCCCTACCTGACTCCAGCTCTTACCCTCTTGTCAGTGATGTTCCCTGAGCTTTGTGTGTGTGTATGTGTGTGTATATGTGGTGTGAGTGTGGGTGTGTGGTGTGTGTGTGGTATGTGTGTATATGTGATATGAGTGTGTATGTGTTTAGTTTTTATTGTGGTGTATGGGTGTGTGGTGTGTGGGTGTGGGTGTGTGTATGTTGCTGTGGGGGGTGTATGTATGGTGTGTATGTGTGTAGGTGGTGTGTGTATATGTTGTTGTGTGTGTGGTGTGTGTATATGTGTGTATATATAGTGTATGTGTGGGGTGTGTGTGTGTATGTTGCTGTGTGTGTATGTGTGTGTGTATATGTGTATGTATGTGGTGTGTGTATATGTGTATGTATGTGGTGTGTGTATATGTGTGATGTGTGTATGTGTGTATGTGGTGTGTGTGTGTGTGTATATGTGTATGTATGTGGTGTGTGTATATGTGTATGTATGTGGTGTGTGTATATGTGTGGTGTGTGTATGTGTGTATGTGGTGTGTGTGTGTATATGTGGTGAGTGTGTGTGTGTGTAGTGGGGGGTATGTATGTTGTGTATGTGTGCTTGTGGTGTGTGTGTGTGTGTGTGTGTGTGTGTGTGTGTGTGTGTGTGGATGTGGTATGGTGTGTATATGTGGTATGTGTGTGGATGTGGTATGATGTGTATATGTGGTGTGTGTGTGGATGTGGTATGTGTGTGTGTGTTGAGAGCAATAGAGATGTTTCATCTATGACTAAGCAGTCGTTATTTACTCTTGGTACTTGGAACAGTTATGGATCTCTTGCAGTTACCACCAATCGTTGCAAAAAGAAGCCTCTGTATCCTCTGCCTGCCTCAAGTCTCCGTTGAGCAAACAAGAGCTTTCTGTGAAGTTTCTGTCTCACCACAGGGGCTGGGGTTCTCAGAGGTGTCTTTTCCCTGTCCTGTTAACTTACCTACACTTATTTACTGTCTCTGCAGTATTATGGCCCAGCCTCTGGCCATAACTTGTCGGAATGAACAACTGCATCTCTGTTTCCTGAGATTACCCCTTTGTTGCTAAGGGTGCCTGCCCCCTACAGAGTTCCCACACTTGATACTTCACCAAACCCCCACTTTCTCCAAAACCTTTCCATGGTGGTTTGGGCTGGTGAGATGACTCAGTACATAAAGGTGCTTGCTGCACAAGCCTGAAGACCTCAGTTTATTTCTGGAGTTCCCATAAAGGTGGAAGGAGAAAGCCAACTCTGTAAAATTATCTTCTGACACCACACACACAACACACACACACACAATAAAAACTAAAATGTTCCACAGTGAGAACACTGCGTCGTACAATGCAGAGCTGTGTAAAGTGTGTGCCCAGATACTATTATGTCATCTATACATACTTCTGTATGTATCTCTAACAGATAACTACTGTTTCTACACCCATAACTGTTAGCAAAAGTTCCTTAGCATAGCCAGCTGTCTGAACATTTAGAGTCCTCAATTGCAAAATCTATCTGATTCATTTTGAGTTCTTATGGTACCCAGCTCTGCTTTCAACATAATAGATACTCTGAAAGTATATCTTAAGATAATGAATTAATACAGAGTGATAATGCCTTTATAGCTCCTTGGAAAACTTTCACGTTTAAGTTTTTTTTTTAATTTTTATATGTGTGGGTGTTTTGCCAGCATGTACATATGTGTGTATATACTTGTATGTATGTATGTATGTATGTATGTATGTATGTAATGTATGTATGTATGTATGTATGTATGTGTGTATGTGTGTATGTGTGTATGTGTGTCTATGCACCGTGTGCATGTAGAACCCATGGAGGCCACAGAGGGTATCATATCCCCATGGGACTGGAGTTCCAGGCAGTTTTGAGCCTCCATGTGGGTGGATGGAAATCAAACCTGGGTCCTCTGAAGATCAGCCAGTGCTTATAACCACTGAGCAATCTCTCAAATCCCTTGAATAAAGGATTCTATGTAGAAACTCCATCAGTGTTTAACACTGTATTTACTGGAGGGTTGGGGTGGGGTAGGGAATGAGAATAAAATTACTAACAAGTGTCATCAAATCTGTATGTATTTTATGCAAGTGTTTTATGAGATCTATATACTTCTTAGCATAGTCACCATTTTCCTAAAAACGAGGAATTCACTTTATCGATATTGATAGGGCAAATTTTGTTGACGAAGCAGTGTTTGTTTCAAAATTTGCAAATGTTTTTTCTCTTAACTGCAACTTATCAGAAATAATCTGGAAGATGAAGACCTTGAGTTTTTTAATGATTGGTCAATGAAATGGGAGTTGTGTGTGTCAACGGAATCGTGTTAGATTGAATTGTATTAGATTTAAGCTACTACACACATTTTGCTCTCATGTGATGTGCTGGGGGGATGCGCAGAAGTATGGATGAAGCACTTGGGGGTCTTATTGTGTGAGGTCACTCTGTCACCCATTCATAGTTGTATTAGGACAGAGGCTAGATGGCACATGTTCTCTTAGTGGTTAGGACATGGCTATTGACAGCAGGCCCTTATGGCCCTTGTCCTGGCCCGTTAGTGGCCTTTACTCTCCAGTGTAGAGCATGAGGTTCCTGGACACTACCCTAGGCTTCCTTTGTGGTGACCCCTTTCTTACTTCCAGTGTCCCTCCACATCAGACAGCTATGTCAGGGGTCCTTTGGTGGCCCAGAACATGCTGAGAGAAGGTGAAAGAGACTGGGAATATTTATTCCTTCTCAGATGGCAGGCTCCTTACAGTTTTTGTTGTTTTGATTGCAGTGATGTGGTGGTCAGTACAGAAAGACTCTGTACCTCATTTTGCTAGGATCACACACTAAACATTGTTTCTTGCTGTCTTTCAGACAAAAGAGGTCTCCGCCAGTCAAGAAGCCCTCAAAAGTGTTTTACCATGGATATAGAAGATGAAGAGAATATGAGTAAGATCTAGGCCTATCACATAGTGTCAAATAGTTCACATCCAATTAAAATTTTAGTGCTTTTGTAAATTTGTTGATAAGAGCGGTTTGATATTTCCTAAGATGTGGGCTGTTTGCAGTGGTGGGTTTCTATATACCAGGCTTCAATATTTACTGTGGATATTTTCCTTACAGCCACCTATCTAGAGTTTTCATCCCTCATTATCATCATGGGACCATCATTTTTATTCCAGAAACATGCCTCTAGGTACCTGTCTCATACTGCTGTGTGGCCTCATGTGAAGTTGTGGTTCTTGTAATAAAGCTCTGAACATGTGCCAGGATAAACTCAAGAAAACCTTTTTTGATTGACTCACATTCCTGGTCTCTGGGATAACAGTTCGTAAAGCTCCCTTCAGACACAGTCGCTGCTCCTGCCTCGGAGGGAAGGGAGTCCGCATGATCTTTGTCTCTGAAGACTGGGCCGTGATTGGTGCTAGTGTCTCCAGTGTCTTCCATGGGGCTGTGGGTATGGGGCCGACACCTCCTCTCTTGGCATTGTTCTCTGGGAGTCCCCAGTCACTACTGCCCACCCTCAGTCCCAGAAAGGAGCGGGTCTAAATGGGAAGTTGTCTGGAAGCAGGCACTTTTCCAGCTCAGGTGCTTTGTCTGAAGGAAGAACTGCAGCTGCACAGCAAAACTGCATTTTCCCGAGGGTGGGATGATGGTGAGACCCAGGCTCAGCTCGCTTCCCGTGACTCAGCCTAGTGGCAGGGGCTCTACAGTTCCTGGACACCCAGAACCTAACAGCGCTGCGTAAGGCCAGTCTGTGCCCCACTGCCATGCTGGATCTGGGGTAGGCTGTGCAGCAGACATCCACTCTGAGAATGGCTGCCGGCTGGCATGAGGCAGCAGTCCAGTGCCATGTTCAGTAGTGTAGCTGGCATGCTTTTGCCTCTGCTAATGTGGGCACTGCTCGGAGCTCACTGGTTGCTTCTCCTCAGTTCTGCTATTGAGATGTTTTAAGCTGTGGAATTTTGCTGGCAGATCCACCCATCACTCTCAGCTTTGCCAGGTTTTAAATCTGCATTTCAAATAGTATTGCCGGTGCTGTGCCAAGCCAGTACAGCCCCTGGGGAGGGTGTGGAGGTGTCCGTACAACTACCTGCTGGCAGGAACTGTGGGTTTTGTCTCCAGCTGTGGCTATCACCATTGAGCCTTGGGTAATTTACTAAGGCAGTATCCTCCCAGAGAATATTCCTGTAACAATAAATGTTGGGGTCTAGTGCAAACCTAAAAAATGTCAACTCTGCGCATCTCTTGTGGTTTTAAAAGCAGTTAAAGTTGCACTGTGATTCACTTCCCATTCTGAATGCAGCCATGAGGGACACGGAGAGAGCGTCTGCTTCAGCTAACCATGGGCTCTGTCTCTAATTGGAGTATTTTATTTTTGTTTCCCCAGGAGCTTTTTTTTTTTTTTAAATAGCACATGATCGGTACCTTTATTTCTGAAGTAAGAGTTGAGAATGATTTCTGCTTTCACAGAAAGTGTATTTTTCTCATAATCTTGACTGTTAACTTAGTTCTGAGGGCATTTGGCTGTTTGACATCACTAATGTTTGGCTAAATGCGTGTCCGAGTGCCACGTCGATAATGTGCATTTCTATGCTGATAACTCTGTTTACTGAGAAACTTGAACTGTGAGCAGATGTAGCGTGTGATGCTCTCCCCGTTATTAACCTCTGTCCATCTCTGCTCTACCCTCTCACCTTTTGTTCCCTGAGTACCGAAAGGAGTAACCTACCGGTCTTTTGCTGGAGGATGTTATAAATGAAAATTTAGTGCCCATTCCATTAGCTTTGTCAGCTGGGAGAAGTGGTGTGTGTGTCAGGAGTCTTCTGGGAAGGGGCGTCTACTGAGAGACCCCTCCCCACCTCACACACGAGGTTTTCCATGGACTATGTCTTGGTAGTCTTTGCTGTGTCAGCTGAACCAGACTGGCAACAACAACCAAGATGTTCATCACATTAACCCTGCCCGCGGGCTCACTGTGGAACATTTGCAGTGTTTTCAGATTATTTGACACAGAAAATCCACTGGTGTGTTGCATAGTAGAAACAGACCCCCGAAGCCACCCTGTTTAGGAATATTTCCATCAGTTAAGATATACTTTGGATAAATCCAAACACTGCACAGACCCAGTGCACAGGACTGTAAAACTGAAGGATAAAGGGGAATTATTCTTTTTTTCAGAAGGCTTAAGAAACCAGGAAGAACCGAACCTGCCCCATGTAGAAAGAACAGTCATTTGCTTGGCGGGAGGTTGCAACAAGGCCATGGCCCTGGTAGTGTAGTTAATTCTCTAACTCTCAGCCCCTCTGAGTGGTAAAAGAACAGGGGTTTACTACCATGCCTGACAGTTATTTCCCTTAAATATCAAAATCATCTTTTATTTTGCCATGTAAAGTACATATGAAAGGTATGGTCACCAAGTTATTCTGGAAGCCTACGAGCTGTTTTTAGGAAGACAGGTTTGCTGGCATGTTGTGAGATTTGGGACCACAGCTTGCCTGCTGCTCCAGCTGTGTCCTGATCTTACTTTTTTTTTTTTTTAAGCATAAAATTTAGCAAAGATTCTAAAACAAATAGTGCAAAAATATAATGAAAAATCTTCAACAGATACATTATTCTTCAAAAACAAATTCCATAAAGTCATATAATACTTTATTATGTAAGCAGTTTTCTATGATCGATTCATAAACTAAACCAAATAACCACATGTTGATCAGATGTTTGGACCCTCAGTTGGGAATACATATCTCTAAATGGCACCTCCTCTCCTGAGAAGTGCTTTAGTTTAAAAACTGATGTCTGTTAAGACCAGTAGCCTTGTGAAGGAAATGCCTGTGTGCTGGTGGACTCAGAAGCCACTTCATCAGACTTAGTGTGAGTCTTTTGGATTAGCTTAACATGTAACATCATGATAAGCTAGAAGGATTTAGGATGTCTATGGCAGAGAAAATAGTTTAAAATGCTTACCTTCTAGTATAGAAGAAATTGATAAACTAAGTAGAAGAGGCAATAGGTCCATTAATTAAAAAAAAAAAGTTTCAAAGTGCATTCTAGCCCCGAGCAGTTACATCCTTGGTCAATGTATAGTTCCTCACGTTTGCATCGAGGAGAGAAATGCACACACACACACATCACTTACCCAGCTACAAAGAGATAAAGGAATCTATAAATTTTGCATTTACAAGATCCTGCAACGAAGGCGTTGTAAGTTACTCTTTCTGGGCACCACAGGTTCCAGCAGCACTGATATTAAAGAAAACCGCAATCTGGACAACATGCCCCCCAAGGACAGCAGCACACCTGGGCCTGGCGAGGGTATTCCGCTCTCCAACGGGGGTGGTGGTAGCACCAGCAGGAAGCGGCCCCTGGAGGAGGGCAGCAATGGTCACTCCAAGTACCGCCTGAAGAAGCGAAGGAAAACACCAGGGCCTGTTCTGCCCAAGAACGCCCTGATGCAGCTGAACGAGATCAAACCTGGCTTACAGTACATGCTGCTGTCCCAGACAGGACCCGTGCATGCACCTCTGTTTGTCATGTCTGTGGAGGTAAACGGGCAGGTTTTTGAGGGCTCTGGCCCTACAAAGAAAAAGGCAAAACTCCATGCTGCTGAGAAGGCCCTGAGGTCTTTTGTCCAGTTTCCCAACGCCTCCGAGGCCCACCTAGCCATGGGAAGGACCCTCTCTGTGAACACAGACTTCACGTCTGACCAGGCTGACTTCCCTGACACACTCTTCAATGGCTTCGAGACTCCAGACAAGTCAGAGCCACCCTTCTACGTAGGCTCCAACGGGGATGACTCGTTCAGCTCAAGTGGAGATGTCAGCCTATCGGCCTCCCCAGTGCCTGCCAGCCTTACCCAGCCTCCTCTGCCCATCCCACCACCATTCCCACCCCCAAGTGGGAAGAATCCCGTGATGATCTTGAATGAGCTACGCCCAGGGCTGAAGTATGACTTCCTCTCTGAGAGTGGGGAGAGCCACGCCAAGAGCTTCGTCATGTCCGTGGTGGTAGATGGCCAGTTCTTTGAGGGCTCAGGAAGAAACAAGAAGCTTGCCAAGGCCCGGGCTGCACAGTCTGCCTTGGCTACTGTCTTCAATTTGCACTTGGACCAAACACCATCTCGCCAGCCTGTCCTCAGTGAGGGTCTTCAGTTGCATTTGCCACAGGTGAGGAAAAATATGTGCTTGCAGATGAGTGGCCACTGCCCTTGATAACATTTCTAAGCAGCCTTTAGTCTTCACTATTGCTTTTGACTTTTTATGTTACTGAGCCCTCAAAAGGAGCAGTTGCAAGTAAGTCTAGCTATGGAGTAACTTTGCCTCCGTTTCCAGGGTCACTTGGTCACTGAGAATCTGATTTAATCTCCTGATACTGGCTAGGGTCATGATAACACAGAGCAGGGATACCTCAGAGCCCTCACCAGGACAGCCACAATCCCCTTTCCATTGAATTATGTCCCCCTCCCCAGAGAGACCCTCATCCCACATCAAGCCTTTATTGGGAAAGGGCAGGGGGCCCAAATGCTGGAGTTTTGTCCTCTGTTCAGTGGAGCGTCATTGCACAGGGAACTCATGCCCAGAATAAGGGCTGCTGGCCAGTTAAGGTCAGGTGATAAAGCACTACCCCTAGAGAAGTAGGGAGCTGCTGGCAGGGCAGGGGGTGTGGCAGGGAGGAGCTCTTTCAGAAACACTTTAGAACCTGTCAGTTGCTAGGCATCTCTGTATGTCAAATTTCCCATGTGGCACCTCTGTGGGCTTCTCCCTGCTCCAAGTGGATGTGGACAGCCACTCAAGTTTATGCCCCTTACAGAAAACTCACAGTAAAGAAAGGGGAATTTAAGGTAGGTCAGGATGGGTCTCTGAAAGAGGAAGAAGGAAGAAAAGCCAGGTCCCAGATCATTGGCTGTGTCTTGGTTCTTGGAATCCTGATTTCACAAATTTGCTTCTTAGTCTTTTCTTAGACCCTTTCTGTCAACATGTTCTTTAGTGTGGAAGCAGTTGACCAGAACTAATGAATTACCAAGTTAGAAAATGTGATGGATAGGAAGACCATTCTCCAGGGTCTCAGAGGAGGGACCCTTTCTCTCTGGCCTGTGTTACAGCTAGAGTTGGGATCACCATAGTTCTTGGTTTTAATTTACTGTTTTCTTTTTAAGGCAAGGTTTCATTATAAACCCTGTCTGGCCTGAAACTTGTTATGTAGACCAGGCTGGCCTTGAACTCACAGAGATCCATCTGCCTCTACCTCCCAAGTGCTGGCATTAAATCCAAATCTAGGTTTGAAAAGACTTGTTCTGCTTTGCTTAAAGCAGTCAAGTACAGCTCAGTGTAAAGGAGTGGACCTGGTGTTTTACTGATTGGAAGCAAGCAAGTACTTGTCTCCAGTGAGTCCCTTGTTAACATCCCTCCTTACAAGTCGCTGGTACTAAATCCCAAGTGACTTGATTTCCAGGTGTAGATTTGCTAAAATCTTTTGACCTCAGTTCAACATACTGTCTGATGTGACTTGTCTTCCCTTAATGTTGACAATGATTGCCAGATCACTGTAACTAACTATTTCAGATGCCACAAATCCCATAGAGGGATAATGGACAGATGATCTGAGGCAAGTGGCTGCAGAGTGCTTTCTGTCTTGTTTTGTTTTGTTGGTTGGTTTTGAGACAGGGTAATGTCATTATGTAGCCCTGATGGTACTGGAACTCTCTATGTAGAGCAGGCTGACCTGAAATTTACAGAGATCTGCTGCCTCAGGCAGTGCTGAGATTAAAGCCACCACACCCAGCTAGCCCTGCCTTCTTGAGTGGCTACTCAAGAGCCATACCTCAGTGGCTTTGGATGGAAGGGCTGAGCTCCTGACCAGGGGAGGAGGCAGGTGGCATTTGTCAGGATCTAGTCGTGGTGAGGTAGGTTGGGCACCTCTCTGCCTCTTTATGCTGCTTACCTCTGGGTCTTGAGATGTCAAACATCAATTTCTGTCAGATCTCTGGGAACGGTATCCCCACACCTCCACTGAGGCACAACCCACATGGCCCCTTTTAGAGCCCCAGGGTAGCTCAGAAATTATGAACTACAGAAGATGAAACCAGTAAGCTCTTCTCTGAGGGGACTTCCAGGACCAATCCCAGTGGCTAGATGGCAGAGGTAGAGGTGGAAGGATCACGTCCTATATTCCAGGAAGGATGTAAGTTCTTGCTTTTTCCCTGAAATATTTCTTAAAGGGCTTGGGCCAAGCATCCGTGGCTTGAGAGCGATCTGCCTTCCTGAAGATTCAAGGGTGGGGTAGGGCTAACTCAGATAGTGTTGGCCATACCCCAGCAGTGATACTCTGCTCTAGCAGGCATGCCACGGTAGTACAGCCAAGCATCAGTATAAAGCAGGCCCTCACCCTTGTTCATGTTGTTGAAGGTAAGTGGTTGGGATGTAGGATATTTTATTTTATTGTCTGTTTGTTTACTCATTTACTTATTTGAGACAAGGTGTCCCTATATAGCTCTGGCTGCCTTGGAACTCACAATATAGACCAGATTGAACATGAGTTCACAAAGATCCATCTGCCTGTCTGCCTC